>NC_058194.1:10790855-11415855 GCF_907165205.1 Coccinella septempunctata | reverse complement strand
TGAAAATGAAGTGGTGTTTTCATGGCACTTGTAGTGTTTTTTTGTGAAAAATCGACATTTTGAGCTTCAAAACAACCATGACTGTGGCTTCCTTCCTCCAATCCACTGACATAGAAATCTTTAATCAAGATGTCGAACGAACAAAGCGTATTGCGAAGGAGCTCAATCTTGCTGAAACTCAATCTAAATTATCTTCGATATAATTTGCAGTATTTCCAATAACATGCGGTAACACTTGATCGATAAAAATCTCCAAAAAGTCCAAATACGTACATATCTCTAATCAGATTACCAGGTAAGAAAATCAAATCATAAATGATGCCACATCATTCCAAATATTCCAGTCCCAATTCGTGAAACGATTTCCGACTTTTATGAAGTGTTTTCTCAGTTAATCAACAAAATGAAAACATTATTGAAGCCAACTGAGAAAACACTTCATAATTAAGTCGGAAATCGTTTCACGAATTGGGACTGGAATATTTCTGTGGCATCATTAATGATTTGATTTTCTTACCTGGTAATCTGATTAGAGATATGTACGTATTTGGACTTTTTGGAGATTTCTATCGATCATGTGTTACCGCATGTTATTGGAAATACTGCAAATTATATCGAAGATAATTTAGATTAAGTTTCAGCAAGATTGAGCTCCTTCACAATACGCTTTGTTTGTTCGACATCTTGATTGAAGATTTCTATGTCAGTGGATTGGAGGAAGGAAGCCACAGTCGTGGTTGTTTTGAAGCTCAAAATGTCGATTTTCCACAAAAAAACACTACAAGTGCCATGAAAACACCACTTCATTTTCAAATACTTAGTTAAGAATATTTCGAGAACTAATGCATAAAATGAAAAAACAATTACTGTGCTGAAATCAGTATAAAAATACCTTTCAGATGAGGTATCACTCACCCCATCTTCCCTATACAAAAATTGGGGGTGAGGGTTGTAGTAGCAAGGGTTGAAGCGCTATGCGTCCGTAACCTACATCTTAAGTTGTCCCCCTCGAAACAGAAATCGACCTGTCCGAGCATTTCTATCGAAAAAATTTATTTCGTCTGTAATCTCGTCTGTTTCGTTTTCAATGGCCCACTCTGTATGTATGATATTATTTGTGAATGAATTATCTTTTCGAATATTTAAGACAACGTTGGTAGAATCGAAATAGGTCGTAGATCTGCAACATTGTTAGCATCAAAAAAAGCTTTACTCGATTCCTTGGGCATTACCGCTTCTGGAAGTACCTAACAAAAATCTGACGATTGCAGATTTTGTGGGGCGGAGGAAGAAACTGGATCATCTAGTCATTGCAAGCCAACACAAGAAATGTTTTGAACAAGAAACTTGTAGAACCCAGGAAGTAACCTCCTTGAAGCCTTCTTAGATACTTGTTTTTATTAGCTTCCCTGGCTTGGTGGTTAAAGCGCCGGCTCAGTATACCACAAAGTACTGATTTCGATCCCGCGCTAGAGAAGAAATTTTCTAGTCGACACGGGTTCGGGCCCACAATTCATCAATGTTGGGTATTTAAAACTAACAGTGCGTAAGGTGGCGTAAGGACACAATAAAAAAGCCTACACAGAACACAACTGATTCTCCGAACTCGTACAAGCCACAGAGCTTCTGAGGGGTACTTCGGTACCTATGGAGAATCAGGATAATTTAAATATGGATACAAAAATATTCGCTTATAACCGCTTCGTTTTTAGCCAACTTTATAACAAACCAATTTTTGGAGGATCAGAAATAATAGTTAATTCCTGATAGCTATTTACATTTATCATTTATTGCGAACTTTGCTTATAGCGAACCGTTTTTGGCAATCCCTTGAGGTATACTGAAAAATATTGGTCAAAGATTTTTCAAAGATTCTTCCCTTACTCACTTGTCCATCTAAAAATGGATTTCTCACTGTGCGACGTAGTAGAGCGAACAACTTGATTTGGGGTGTAATAGATCTTAAGGTCGTACTGCAACACAACCTCCTTTCGAAATTTACAACGTATAGGACCGGGCATTATTTGCCAAAAATCTGACGCATATTCGGAACATTTTTACATTTTCCTTTGAAAGGTAAACAGCCACAACCTGATAAAAATCACACACAATGGCGGTAGGGCATATTTTGAATGAAAAACTACATATTCAAAATATCGT
This sequence comes from Coccinella septempunctata, assembly GCF_907165205.1. NCBI lineage: Eukaryota > Metazoa > Arthropoda > Insecta > Coleoptera > Coccinellidae > Coccinella > Coccinella septempunctata. The sequence goes on along the minus strand of NC_058194.1, from coordinate 11,413,695 downwards.
GAATATATAATAACCTGATCAATAACGAGGATCTTCAACGAAGAACTTGCTGTTCGTAAAATCGTTATTAGAGAAGATTGCACTATATTCGATGAGAGAAAAATCTATATTTTTCATCAACTTTTCGTCGCTTTTTACTATTACTGAAGAAACCAGATCTTCGAAATTTATAAACATATAGGGGCTCTCCTATTTAAAGTGAAATGTTAAGGGTATTTCATTGAAATCGGAAGCAGTCTATCGGAATACAGTACTATATTTAAGATTGTGAGATTGTTTCTAAAATATCTCATCTTATTTTCGATTATATTTGTATTCATTTCAATATCTCAATATTGGTATAGAGCAATATCTTTAGGTTCAGGGCCCCTGTCTGTGGTTGTGACTGAGTTTGATGGACCAATGAATCATGGCTCATTGATTTATGAATTGAAGTATACAAGGAAACATCCATCGATGTCAATTTTCCTTCCAGCTGAGAAAAACGCGTTTTCAACTTCAAAACCGGTTCATATTATTTGAAATATGACAAATTAAATATTATTGTTCTCGGAATGATAATTATTAATACATATTATTATACATAAAATGAGTGCATTACATGAAATGACTTATTAGATTTTTCTTTCCGTGTATTGATCGACATCGTTAGTTCTTTCTTTGTACAGTAAATCTTCGGTAGCGATTTAATGTATGAATGAACTAGTTTCATGCCTGTTTTAATATACCATGAAATACTGCTCCTCATTCTGAATAGAATTGTTTGTCTAACTCATTTTCAGAGAAAAATTGACATTGATGGTTTTTTCTCTGTACCCTTCAATTACATAATTCTCAGGGAAACCGAATGATTGTCAAAATACGATTATATCTTATTTTCCTGATTCTCCTAGGTACCAAGGTGACACCTCACAAAAGCTCTTTGAAGACCTTGTAAGAGTTTAAAAATCAGCTGTGTTCTGTGTATCCTTGGTTACGGTGTCCTACCACCACCACAACACTGGTAATTGTTACCTAACAGCGAATGTTGAACTATACCATAATATAGAAGTATTGAGATAAAGATTGCATTTTCCATTTTGAGTGTAACTTACTTGTATCCTCCAGATAAATTCGATAAGTAGTGTTTAATATGCTTTATAGTATCATTCTCGTCACTTGGCTTGGTTCTTAGGTATTCAGTAATTTCTTGGACGACTCTGACTACCTTTTTCTTGTAAGAATGACTTTGTTCAAGAGTGCTGGACAACCTACAAAATATTTTATTGAAAATGTTCAATGGATTATTTTGATATATAAAAGTTCATTTTGAGGTCTATCTGTGGTATCACACCATATACGAAGGTTGCTATTTATTGGGAGTGGAAAGAACAAACAATAAAATTTGATCAGAAATATTCTAATTGCTTTCATAGACTTTTGACATCAGAGCATGTTTTGGAGCAGGAGAAAGCCTCAAACGCTTCTTCCCGAGATAAAATCGTTGTCCACGATGTTAATCTGAATTATCGTTTTTGACGTAAATGTGATGTAAAATGTTTCGTCATTAGGGATTGATTGCTCTCAAAACAAAAAAACTTCTGCAACAGATACTCGTATATTGATCTGAATCAATAGTTTTTAGGCTTCGAGAACAATTAAATATACTATTTCTCTTGTCTCTTCATATTGAATCACCCAAACTGCCTATTTGCTGCTTCTTCACTGGGTAATCCATGACCTAGGACGATGAATGAACTTTGGATGAACCACAGTTCTAGTTATGCTAAAAACTGAAACTTGTATCGATTTCAAGATGTCATATGACGATCTTTTTCCATGAGTTTCGGCATAGCATCGGTGTTTTTTTGCACGGTCGATTTTGGAACTAACTAAGGCCATGTTTGAATTCAGTGCTCCATCCATGGTCTTGGATGTGGCTTTAATATAAGGAGCAAAGACGAAAGTTTCAAGAAAATATTGCATTTAATAACGCGGTCAGGCGAAGTCATCAGTAATGAGGGTGACTAGTAGTTGGCACCAGTACCGGTACTGTTATCGTTATGCAGATAGCTATCTTCTATAAAGAGTAACAGTTGTTTCTCTGTTTCCTTTCAAACTTGGCATCTGTGAATGTTCACCAAAGAGAATCAACTGTTACTCTTTATAGAAGATACCTGGTTAAGAGTATAGCCGCTAGTGCCATTTATTAGCCACTCTCCACTACCGACTTCGTCTAACCGCGTTGCCAAATGCTCTATCTCCTTGGAACTCGCCTCGGCTGAGCCATCTTTTGGCGACATAAAATAGTTCAAATAAAAAATAGATTTCAGGCCGTTTGGGTCAAAAGTGTCTTGAATATATAAATTACTTTTAATTAATACCAGTGTTGTCAGTTCTCAATATATAAATAGCAACCTTCGTAGAGTATTGTTCATCAGACCATATAATACACTATAACTGGACCCAATATATTGGATTCCAAAATAGACATCTACATATGAGTAGTGAAAGTGGAATTCTACTAGTCATTCCTCGCAGAAACAGCAAGCAGGCTTCTGCTTTTAAACTATAAGGTCAACATGAATAATGGGCACTTTTTTAAAATATAAGTGTTGGAGCTACTTGGGAAATAATAAAACACTTGATTCTTATAGTCAGAAACCTCTACCAGTTGAAAAGGATTTTGTTAATCAGCTCTCATTAAATGTGAGAAAAAAAAACTTATACTTACAAGTAGTTCCTTTTTGTGATATTATTGACTGAAAAATTCAAGAAATGGTTAAAATTCAGCTTGAATTGTGGATAATCCTTACCAGGAAAGTCCATGCTGATATTGGTAAAACTGAAACTATCACTATTGCCGAAAATTGCAGATTCATATTCACTTTTATTTTTATTGAAAATTTCTCTGAATTCATCAGAATTGATATCATTTATCAATTTATTCAGTTCCTCACTGTCTATATCGTTTATCCTTATGTCATTTAATTCATTACTCATGTTTTCTATAGTGCGAGGTATGGCAACACTTCCCGCACTTCCTGCACTGCTCGCGGTGTCGTATTCACTACTATCGAAATCATTAGGTCTTGCTCGTTTGCTACCGGGTTTCCCATAGTTTGATGCTGGAGTGTATTGAAACTCCTTGGGTTCACTTCTGGCATTATCAGATGGCCTTACCAGCTCCATAAAAACATTTACTGGTCTACCAATGTCCCTGTTTTTATAAGCAGGCGTTCTGTAAAAAAAAATATAGGAGAATGGTGAATAACGCAAAATGCTTATTTTTAATGCTGTGAGGCCAATTTCTAGCCATACATCTTGTTGAAAATAAACTAGGCATTGGGATTTTTTGTTTGAAGCATAGTATCAGAGTATCGGCGATGATTCGAGGCTGGCGATTTACCTCAATATGCTGGATGAAGAAACTGATCGTTTCGTGTTCAATCAATGAATCAGTGAAGCCGGAGACGAAAGTTATCACAGCTATTAGAAATATTCGGTAAACATTTTTGCCTACTTCGTACACCTTTTGAGGGGAAAATTCAAGTCTAGGGTTCTGAAAGGAGAAAGAATCTCCGAATTAACGGACAGCACGTGTTGGAAAATTGATTGCAGTGCGAATGATCCCCATGAGATGACCTTAGGGACGAATTTATTATTATGTGGATTTGGTGAGGCACTGTCGCAGATCGGCTTCTAGAAGAGAAGATCACGTTTTTTTGGCGAATTTGATACAAATTGCAAGGCACTGCAATGGTTGTGCTAACATCATTGAGAGGTTAAAATGGCCAGGAGGGGTATGTATTTTCAAGAGAATTAAACGGTCGGATAACGTATGTATGAAATCGTCAGAAACGTGTAATAGAAACCAATTTCAGATCAATCAGAGACGAGAATCAAGAATGCGAATATCCAATATATGTATATGTATAAATATGTGGAAGCTCCCGGAATACTAATAATAAGTTAGTGTACCTTCAAATACACTACAACACAGGAAGGAAGTATTGGTAAATGTTTGTTTTGAACAACAAGTTTATAATAAGAATTAATCTTCGAAAAAAGTTGCTCAAACACAAAATATCGATGATAATAATTCTGATGATTTAAATATTTTTGTCGTCAATTTTGTAGATTCTTACTACACATCAGACAAAGGCAGGGTCAATCAGATACCTACTGAAATATCATATTTCAAGGAATTTGTGCTGTCTATAGGTCTCTTTCTGTTTGGGAGTGTAATCGTATCCACCGTAGGCTTTATTTCGAAAAATATGCACATGTCATTACCATACCGTCTGAACCCAATCACCATACCTAACATGATTATGTTATGAAATTTCACCTAATTTTGTTCTCATTTTTCTATTTGATCCGAGCTTCAATAGTGATGGAACTTTCCTAGGATTGTAAAGTTTTCTTCAGCATATCCCAATTCGAATTTCAAAAGTGTAACAACTTTTTTCGAAATTCAATATTCGTTGCAGACTAGTACATAATCTATGTAACCCAAGTGTTCGAATAATTGTCGCTCTGGTAACTCCTTTTTGGGTATTTGCAGTGGGTAAGTCTTATGACAGCATCTCAATTATATTTATGTTGTGTTGTTCAATAAATTTTTTATTCAATCGATGTATTTTGTCACCTATTGATTCTAAGTGGGTTTTTTTATATAGGTACTGGTTCGAGGGACTGCGAAGTGGATTGCAAATAACTCGGAGAACAATATCCTGAATTTATTAGCAACGTTAACGAAAAACTTTTTTTATTTTCATAACTCAAAATGCCCATTGGATATATCCATTAAATTTTTTTTACAATTTTTATTTTCATTATCCCTCCCTAAACAGTACCCTGGATAGATTCTTTTTAGCTCAATGCTTCATAGCAAACAAGTTAAAATCAGAAGTCTCCTTCAAGAAGTTACACGCATATTCTGTTACATCTGAGTTTGTACCATGAATCTGACATGTTACCGCCAACTTTTTTGTCTTCCCGCCCAGAAAGTTATTCCCACATTCATAGTGTTCACTAGTGGAAAAATTATAGGTGTAATTTGAGCAAAAATATTCGTATAGCAAATTGGGAGGAAAAAAATTGTTCATCCAAGTGTCGCCTTCTTGGATCTTTACTTTCCTTCCTTCGAATTTGCCGTACAACCATTCCTCAAGTTTCAGCCTATTGAAAATTACTGAAAAGTTCGGAATGTTTTGTTAGTCATTTAATTGATTTCACAATTTCCTGCGACTTGAATCTTAGCAAGAGCTCTACAAAATAAAACTATCTATACAGAATTAGGTGAAATATCTTACCTAAAGACAATTGCGTACTGATGATGAACATCCAAATCATTGAATTTTCCAAAGTCTTCCCATAGACAATCATCCTTTTCATCCAATTCATAAAATCGTACTTTGATATTTTCTGTGGGAGTATGAATCAATTAATTTTTTCTAGTTCAATATTTTCACACAAAAAAAAATAAAAACGGACGAAAATGCTAATAAATTAAAACTAAGCTACACTCACTTTTAGTTACTCGTTCGACGAGCAAAAATATCTCTCGTCCACCAGTGGCGGGACTTGTACAGTGATCCATACGCACAATCTTCAGTTCGCCGGTTAAGGCGCTTTCTGTAGAAAAGTGAAGATATATGGTTATTTTTGCTTCAAATATGTAATTTGCATAAAACTTACTCAAATTGTTGATAGCATGCGAAAATACCGCAGTACAGATAGGAAATCGGACATCTTTTTCCGCCAAGAAAGCGTCAAACCGTAGGCATACAACATTCAGATTAATAGATTTACTTTCAGCTTCTGCCAATCCCTTAATCTGAAAATTGAAAGTAGGATTGCAATTCAAACCTATGCAGATAGCTGCACTTTATCCAGACACATTCAGTAGGAGATATCCGCATGAGGTTTGCAATTAGGATAATTAATCAAAATGATCAAAACGTACCCTCATATACAACTTCGCCATTGGGACGAACTACTAAAGTCAACTTAAATTCCATACTTTCAACAGTTTCAACGATTGCATTACTGCAAAAAAAATAAAGAGCAAATATGAAAATTGTATTTCAGGCTTCTTCTGGTTCGAAACGCGTACTATCTTTGTTTATATATAACACTACGAGCGTAGCGATATTATACAGGATGGGTCGACAGTGCTCGATCGGTCGATAAGTCTTAGAAATTTTGGGCTAGAAGAATGATTAACCCCGGGTTTCATAAAGCTTGATCGCGGAATAAACTCTTGATTGACAAATAGACGTCAATTTGTTTTCAATCGATAATTCAGCCATGATCATTCAGAATATCATTCTCGCATCAAATTATGATTTTTAGACTTCCATTCAATTATTCTCAATTGCTTATTCTGCAATATATTCAGAAATAAAAAAGTTTCAGTGATTTCGTTTTACAAATCGAGTAACTGTCAAATCGTTGATCGGACAATTAAAGTTTTATGAAACCCGCTGTAAAACTTTCGCGAAATCGACTCTTCTTAGTGCATAAGATAAAATAATTCTTGGCTTTATAGGATAGTCCAGAAGTGGTGAAACACGATACCACCCTACTTTGTCACATGACAAGACCCAATTTTCATTTAAAATTTTGAATCTACATGAAATTCAGATTCCGGAATACCTACCCTAATTGTTATAATTTATCTTTTTGCCACTTTTACGACAATTATCTTAGTTATGGTGGTTTTAACTAGATATCATATCTTGAAAAACGTTCGAAATAATCGCAGGATTTTCTTTATTGAATTCCTGAAGGGGCATGCTCGTGAAACCTTTTTTGCCCAATGGGTAGTTATCATTTTTATGGAAATAGTTTTTAAAATTTAATTTAGGCCTAAAATGTTTCCATAAAAATGAAAAGGTACCACCCACTAGGGTCCAACAGATAAAAAAAAGTTCAGTGCACGCCATTTGTAATTGAGTTGTTGGCAATTTTTGAAGGCAATTTTCGAAAAATTCCGGTGTCTTTCGGAAACTGTAGAAGACTTCAAAATTGTTCGGGTATTCAATAAAAAAAATCATACAATTATTTCTAACGGTTTTCAAGATATGATCTCCAGTTGATACTATCATAATCATGAAATTAGCCGGAAAAAGTGGCATACGTCAAAAAGACACACATATAAATTATGACAAATAGGTTATTTCAAAATCAGAATTTCATGTAGATTCATTCAGAATATGATATAAAAGTTTTGATTCTCATTTGACACAGCAGGATGTTTCACTACTTCGATGAACTAATAAATTCAAAAATAATTTCAACTTATGCGATAATTACATCCGATGGCGCCACAATTTGAATCATTTTCCTAGTCTAAAAATTATCGATCGATCAGGCACTGTGGACCCACCCTGTTAATAATGATGGATTTATGCAGGCCTCCGAAGAACTAAGCAAGGGACCAATCTAAATGGCAGATGTAGAAAATATGTCGCCGTCTGCCACTTTGATTGGTCCCTTTCTTAGGTCTTAATTATTGGGAGCCTGCATAAACCCACCATAAACAAAGGTATTACTTACTATAATACATGATAAGCTATTGAGAACACAAATGTACAGTGACTACATATATACCCCCATACAGACTGCAGCCACATAGCGGAGACAGCTTGAACTGTATAGTTGTGTCATTTTTGGAGATAATTTTGAGTTTTTCGTTGAATATATTAATTTTTCTCAGCTGATAGTTGTTTTTTATCAAGTTTGAAGATTTTTTTAACGTGTGTGTTAATGAATGGTAGTTTTAAATGAATCAATGATATGAAGTGTCAGTATCTATAAAAAATTTCGGGTATATTCTGAATCAGCTGACAGATAACACAACGTAATTTTCTTTTAAATTTCGAATTACACGAATTACTTTACACGCCAGCCACTGTTACCTTGCCCTCAATGATTTTCTTTGTTTACAATGGCTTAAATTGGATAATTGAAGCTAAGAGATGTTCCTTCCCTAATAAGACTCAACAGTCCAACAGACTCATCGAATTACAACAAATAATAATTAACAAAGCATTCGAACTGAAGCAGTGTTTCTTGATGTGGGCCAGGCTTCTGACAAAGTTTGGCACGGTGGGTTACTGTACAAAATCATGAATACCTTTCCACTGAAGTACTTCGACATCTTGAAGTCCTATCTTATGGACAGAAAATTTAGAACCAGAGTAGGACAATAAGTATACACAAAATATTCCATATAAGCAGGAGTACCACGATTGTCCTGGGTTCGATTCTATATGTACTCAGACCTGGCAATAACTACAGAGACAAGATGGGAACGTTTTCAGACGACACAACTGTGGTGACAAAAGCAATTAGACATCGAGTTTGTCTCCCCATGACATATCTGCATTTTGTAACAATGATATTCATAGACCTGACCCTCAACGCTCTCGCGTATTCCAATTTCTAATCCTACATCGGCTAGAGCCGCGCAATTGGCACTCGTCGAGCGTCGAGGTCGCGTCAGTCGCGCGCCGCTTCAGTCGCGTAATTGACACTCCGCCATAACCGCCTTTTACTAAGGGTGACCGGCCACCGAATGCGGAGTTGAACGAAGCTGAGCGTTTTCAATGCTAAATGACAAGCTACGTCAATTATATTAGCATTGAAAACGCTCAGCTTCGCTCAACTTTGCATTTGGTGGCCGGTCACCCTTAGTAAAGGGTAATATGAAAAGAAACGGGCTGATATCTTGAAACGAAACGGAACTTAATACTTTAAACCTAATAAAGCAGTCTCTAGTTAATGCAACCATGTCAGCGCACCCTATTCCTGACGCACCAATCATCATAGCGGTAGATGCGTCCGATTACGCGATGGGATACGCTCTATAACAATTAATTGATAATTTGTGACAACCATCAGCTTTTTACACGAACTCTTCTTCTACAGCTCAACGTAAATACATCGTATACGATAGAGAACAATGGCAATGTACATACTACGCTGTGAAACATTTCAGATACGCCATAGAAGGTCGGAACATCGTTAAATTTACTGACCACAAACCACTCACAAACGCTTTCAATCAAAACCTGGATAACAAAGTAGATGTTACTCACTTAATTCTCTTAGAGCTCACCCTGTATACGTTATATCAAAGGCCAGGACAACAGTGAAGCGGACGCATTATCTCGGGTCGAAAAAATTTCTCAGGTAGTTGACCACCGTACTCTCGCAGTCGCGCAAGAAACCGACGACGAATTAGGCACGTAAAATTCTCGAATCCGGAAATGAATGCTCCCTCAACATAAAGAAAGTTCATTTTTCCGATTTCAACGTCCAAATTTATTGGGATTTAACGAACGAACGCAGACCGTTTGTGTAGAAGCATTCCCGTCAGAACATCTTCAACTCATTGCATAACCTTTCGCACCCTGGTATAAAAGCCACGAACAAATTAATAAGGTCGCGTTTCGTGTGGCCATCGATGAATAAATACTGTCGCGAGTGGACACGTTGTGTCCCGTGGCACGTTTCCAGAACGATCGATCAAACAGTTCAATAGTTTAGCTGGTAGATTTGAACATGTCCACATCGAAATCATTACAATGCCATATTCGCAAGGCTACCGATATTGTCTGACATGTGTTAACCGTTATTCTCGGGGGCCGGAGGTAGTGCCGACCGGAGATATGGAAGCCTTCACTGAAGCCTTTTTGCCAACTTTTCGATCTCGCGTTTCGTTATTCCGCTTAGATGCTCAGAATAACATCGGATCAAGGTAGACATTTCGAATCTAGTTTATTCAGTGGTATAACTCTGTTTCCCACAATTACCTAGCCTAAACATTGGCTTGAGCAGGAAATGGCTCTCTGCGTTGCTCAAGTTACGTCTCAGACCTTGTCGTCTCAGGATTCCGGTGCCACAAGATAATCTAGTCGTAACCGCAACCAAAGTTGCACTGACAGCGTTACCAGTGCAGCTTTTAAACACCTTCTAACGCAGCTCCTACAAAAAGATGGATCAGTCGAACAGGACAAGATTTGTATCCGGAGGTAAAATACCCTCCCATTCGGATCTCAAGGGGAAGGTGCCTGAGCGAGTGAATAATCGAACAACTACCAATAAAAAGCACATAGCTTTTGCATCATGGAACCTCAGAACCTTGCTAGACAACCCCAAGGCTGACCGACCAGATGGGCGTACTGCCCTAATCGATAAGGAGCTGCAACGAACATCCATTGCAATAGTTGCCTTAAGCGAGACACGCTTTTCGGACGAAGGTAGCTTGGTAGAACAAGCGTATACTTTTTTCTGGAAAGGCTTGCCGAAAGACGAAATCAGACAACATGGCGTAGGCATTGCCATTAGAAACGACCTGGCCGCCAAACTAACCGAAAATCCAGTTGGGATCTCAGAACGTTCAATGACCCTACGCTTTCCTGCAGCAAAAAATACGTTTGTGAACATCATTGCAGTATACGCACCCACTTTGAACTCCCAAAACGGGAACGAATTATTCTCCTTGGAGACCAACGCCAGAGTGGGCAGATTTCAAGACTCTGAATTATGGCCGGGAATAATAGGGAAACACGACACAGACAGCTTTAATTCGAACGGAGAACGTCTGCTGGCTCTTTGTGCCGAACACAATCTGTGTATAACGAACACCTATTTTATTACGGGACCCAATTCAAAAGGGACCTGGCGCCATCCGCGCTCAGGGCACTAAACCCAAAGCAGATCTGGAGTGCTGGACTGATCATAGGCTGGTAATCTCGTGAATGAAAATCTCAATGCGCCAAAAATACCAACGCAAGCGCAAAGAGAGCGCCTTCGAATCTCCAAACTACAAAACACTTCTACAACAGAAAGATTCAGAGCTGCCGTCAAAGATAGTCTAACACCAGCGGATTATAACGACGACATTAAGAGTCACTGGCTCCGCTTCAGATCAGCTCTTTCAAATGCAATTCCAAACCATTGGTATAGGAGGACTTCACGCTTGTAAGAGAGCTGTATCGGGTTTAGTTTTCAAGGGTTCAATCTCGAGTCCCAGCTATTCTTTCAATAAGGAAGAAATAGCAAACCCACCCAGGTATCTACTAGTCGGAGACAGAGTTCGGGGTTATTTAAGGTGGTAGCGTTAACAAGTACTTTAAAACATAATTTAATACGATAAATCTAAATTACAGTGAACCATACAATGCTCTTCAAGTCAAGCAATATACAGGGTGATTCATAACTATTGGGACATTAAACTTAAATTAAATGTTCTACGTGGCTTTCTCCGAATTCTATGCCTTTTATAATTCTTTCAATAAAGGACTTTCGAACTCTTAAGAAAATATTATACTGTTCCCTTATAAAAAATTCAACTTTAACGCCCTCTATCCTTTTCTACAGCAATATTTTATTGAGGTATATTTGGTCCTATCGCCATATTTTGGTACGAACAATCTGCCCTTAGCCTATGTCCCAATATTCATGAATCACCCTGTATATATCAGATGGCCAAGCTCGAAAATCAAAATTAACACAGTTAAATTAAGGGGTTACATGGGTTTCGTCGGGTAAAAAAGGCCTCTTTTCAATATTTTTTTCTATGTAAAAATTATTTTTTTATTATTTATTTAATTCAAAATTTTTTCTGTCTTATAGATACATATTTAGAAGCATTTCTGAAATTTTCAAAATTAAAAAATTAAAACTCCTCCATTGTGACGTTATTTCCGATGACCCCTCGGAAAAAAGGTTGTCAGCATAACTCCTGACAAAATCATCTAAGATGAACAAACAAAAAAAAATGGAATTTTGGCAGACATTTTTCCAAAAAAATGAAAATTTCGGTCAAAATTGCTTGACATTTTGTTTTTTTTTAAATAGATATAATTGAAAAAAAAAATCCTTCGTCCAAGCAAGAGTAAATTGTATCTCGAATACCTGTGTAAAATTTCATCAAGATCGGTTGTGTAGTTTTCGAGAACATTTGACAACCGACTTTGAAAACACGGTTCCGAGAAAAACGCGTTTAAAGTTTTTTTGCACTGTACCTGTACCTGGCGCGCTGACCCTTCTATACCTGACTTGGAGCGCACACCTTCCAAAGGCTGTATCTCCAAAACTATAATTCGGATCGACTTGAAAATTTAGGACAATATTCTTGAGATGTTGTAGAAAGTAATGAGCAAAAAAAAATAGATTTTTTGAACCCAGGAAACCCATGTAACCCCTTAATGAACTAAACAATTTTCAAATTATCTAGACTCAGTCAAAATATCAGATGTAAAAAAGAAAGTAATCAATAGCGGTCACTTTGATTCCTTCAGAGACAATATGGGAAGTACGGGGTTTACACAAAATTTATAGCAACCAGTTGTCTCAGACAGATCCAAGTCCCTGTAAGCGGTTAGTTCAGCGACGGGTTTGATCCAGAGCACTTTCAGTGATTTTCAGTGTACAGGGTGGGCAAAATTCGTTGTTTACTGAAGGGATCTCGAGAACTATAGCAGCTAGAAGAAAACGGATGACACATTCTCGAGCTCTTTTTTCCTGACTATTCCAAATCTGAAAACAGATCTAGCCTAACGGTCATAGATTTGAGTTATGAACGAAAATTGAGAAATTGTCATTTTCAATGAAGCTGAATAACTCGATTATTTGAATTCGTATTCGAAATCCGTTGTTACATTCTACAGGCACTTTTTTATGAGGAACTCAAATATGATATTAAGAAATTTTTCCATCCAGTCATTTTCGAGATGCGAAAGGGATTTCTGATTTTTCAAATGTAAACTATAGTTGAAAGTTCTTTCATCTTGCTGCAGTTTTTTGCTGATTTCAAAAATGTATCATATGTTGCTATTCACATGAATGTTACACGAGAAAAAAATTCAATCCTTTTTCCTGCCTTTCGATTCTCTGTTGAATTATAAGTGGGCTGGGTTACCATAGTAACCGTTGAATATGCATTATATTTTGAGAACCTGAGCCTCTTTGATTGGAATCAGGGATTGCTGAATAAATATTTCGATGATTAATTTGCAATCGTTTGTTCTCGCGATGTTTGGCATGCTTATCTTACGATGGTTCACAATTCGAACACTACCGTTGACAGAAGTACCTATTTTTCATCATCTTACTTCTTTAAAAATTATAATTATAGATAGCTATCGTATTTAATTTATAATATAACCGACTCTTGAAGTTTCTTTTATAAATATGACTTGATCTAAAAATTTATTGATATCATATTCGAATTCCCCATAAAAAAGTGCCTATAGAGTGTAACAACAGATTTCGAATACGAGCTCAAATAAGCGAGTTATTCAGCTTCATTAAAAATGACAATTTCTCAATTTTCGTTCATAACTCGAAATCTATGAACGTTAGGCTGGATCTGTTTTCAGTTTTGGATTAGTCAGGAAAAAAGAGCTCGAGAACGTGTCGTCCGTTTTCTTCTAGCTGCTATAGTTCTCGAGATCCCCTCAGTAGACAACGAATTTTGCCCACCCTGTACAGGCCAACCAAAATTGAAAATATTCAATAAACAGGACTGAGTTGATTCAGGTGAAACACAATGCAACAATACACGGTTTACAGGATAACAGACGATATAGTTTTTTGTGGTCTCTCCGTGGCAACCGCGAGTATACACGCCAAGCATGACCACTGGAAAGACTTCAAGACTTCTAGCGATTGGCTCGGACACCAGAGAGCCAGGCGGCAGAAGTCTGCTTTAAACAGGTAAAACGAAAACGGATCACAACAGGTCTAGGACGGGAAAGGTCACTGTGATCTCTCCGTGTCAACCGCGGATATGCACGCCAAGCATTACCAGCAGAAACTTCTGTCGATTGGTCTAGGTTCACCAGAGAGCCAGACGACAGAAGTCTGCTAAACAGGGAAATCAACACTGAGGAATAGCACAGTTAGACAATTAAAACAATGCAATTTCGAATCACCAAGAACAACTGCCGAATAAAGAATGAAGAATGAATAATTGCCGAATAAAGAATGAATCAAGAACAACTGCCGAATAAAGAATGAATTTTGTTCCGTGGTGCGGCCCTATTAACTTTCCCACATGTGAACGGTCATGTGACCAAAATTGCATTCAAAAATTCGGTATTCTTGAATTTTCTCCCCAGAAGTATTCTCGGTGGCGTTTATTTCTTTATCGGTAAAAGAAACTGTCGTTATTAGAAATCCAAGTTGTTTTATGCTGAATTCATCAGATTAACGGTGTCTTTGTGCACGGAAAAACAACGCCGAATGCAGAAAGACACTTTTTCTGTGCTTTGAAATATTACGGCGGATTACTGATGAAAATTTCAATCTTACGCAATTTGAATTTGTTAATCAGGATTCTGAAAAATATTTCTAAAATTAAATGATATTCTGCGGAATATCTACATTAAAACTAAACCGGCAAATTCAGGGAAACGGAAATTTACAGAGGCTTGATCTTCACTCTAAAAAAAATCAAGCATTACATTGCCCAACTTAAATATATATTTACCATTTACCATATTTGGGTTTATTACACCAACATTTTATTCAACTGAAGTATCACTAGATAGGACCTTCTATGGAGAACTGAGAACGCAGGGGACGAACTGAGAAATGACCAAAAGCCAATATCTTGCTCTAAGAGTTCGAAAATGTATGGAGCAAAATGGTTTCCAACCAGGCTTTTCTGTCTAAGTCTTTTCGTTTACCACAATTCGTTGAAACATTGTTTGTTTTTGATAGAGTTTTCTATTGAGGGGATCTTCTTCTTCTTAAGGGGCAATCTCCAGAAGTATACCAGTTAAAAGAAAACGGATAACACATTCTTTAGTTCTTTTCTTCTGAATAATTCATATCTGAAATCAGATTACCCCTATTAATTTAAGATTTTGATTTATGAACAAAAATTGAGAAATTGACATTGACAATGCCGAATTACTCGCTTGTTATAACTATACTCCATTCACTTTTATTTTAGCAGTCGGTTGGCCATGGAAATTTGACACATTTCACTGTGTATTGTACGAAAATGTGGGGTTATGACGCTTGTCAAAACATTTTTGGGTTTTAAATCAACGCTATGTTGCCCGTTCTACGTAAAAGTTTCTGTTATTACGTATTTTATCACAATGTCGAATCTCTTCGGAAAATATGTGACGAACATAATTGAAGTTTATACAAACTGATTGAAGGCATACCAAATCCAGTTATTAGCATGGAAAATACAAGAGATCAGTATAATTGATCATAATATGCACTAGCTTGAGTGGAGTTAATGTTCGTTTTTATCTTCTTTGGCTAAAGTTTGAATACGTTACATATGTTGTAGATTTCAAAAATATTAACGCGAAGATAAAATGCATATGATGCAGTGGTTGGGAATGGGTATCTCCCGAAGGAATTAACAGATAATTACAAGAATGTTAAATTCTTCAACAAATTTCATCTTGCTTCAATATAAGTAAAAGGAATTAAAGGAAGTTTCCAATCAAGATGAACTTCACCTTTGAACAAAAATTTCACATGAATAAACAATTAAGAGGACAACTGACTCGTATTTGTGGCTGTTCATCTTAATACATTGATATAATAATAATAATTAGGTATTCATTGGTACCTTAAGACATTTACAATGTATAGGACAAGTCAAATGAAAACGAGAAAAATCAATTTTCGAGAACTTATTCTACGATGACCTACGAAAGTCCTGTAGTAAATTTTTCGCATTAATTCACTCAAACATAACATTCTCAAATGCCACCACTTTTTTGGGTATCCCAATAGAAGGAAATTCTTTGTCATCCTCTTCATTCACAATCTTTCTGATTGTGGAAATATTCAGCTGAAATATAAGTCGTTTAAATTCAGATGAAACATTATATAAATTCTCTTACATTGAATATGTTCGCTACCGTCTGACGTATTGTAGATTTTAGAATATCAGGTGTAGGAAATGTAATAATTTCCTCGATAATAAATTCACATGCCGAATTCCTACAACAAATTCGACGAGAAAATCAAACGATAGTTCCAGCTCAACAGACTACTCAACCCACACAGGGTATAACTATTTGAATGAGCGGACCTAAATTCTAAATAGCACTTCCTGAAACCCTGTCTCTCTTTTTCAATCACTTTCGGCATTTTCGTAATAAAAATTGATATTAGTTGTGGCAACCTTACTCCGTTCTAGTTACAAAAACTTGAGAAAATTATTTCATGGCCAACTGCTAAAATAAACTTGAATGGAGTATAGTACTCGAAAATGATTATGACATTCTACTTTTCCACTTTTTTATAAGTAATTAGAATATTTTTCGATTCAGCTATTTTCAAGATATGACATGTTTGTATTTCTGATTTATCAAACGTAAACTGTAGTTGAAAATTCTTTATGATTTCAAAAATGCATCATATGACACTATTCACCTAAAAATGAAATTTTTTCCTGCTTTCTGTTTCACTATTGAATAATAAGACAACAAGTAGGATGGCTGTACCATAGCAACTGTTAAATATGCATTCATTTTTCGTGGACTCAATACTCTGTGTTCGGAATTACCGATTGTCGAATCATTTTTCAATGCATCTATCTCTAATTCAGCATTATTGAAAATGACAATCTAGAAATTTTAGGCCCGTTCTGTTTTCAGATTTGAATTACTACTCGGGGAAGAACAGCCCCAGAATATGTCATCCGTTTTCTTCTAGCTCCTTTAGTTCTCGAGATCCCCTCAGTAGACAACAAATTTTGCCATCCTGACCATTCTTATTTATTCTTACCTGCTCTTCTCAAATTTATAAATGAAATTTTGATATACCAGGTATTGTTTCAAATCAAATCCTTCTAATTAATTTTTTTTGAGGCCGGAAAAAGACTTGTTTTTAAAAGCACCTCGGTATCCTATATCAACATTACTGTATGCATATTTCCCATTGAATCATCCTGTATAATCTTTGCAGATTTTTGAGCGTTGCACTGCGATAAGATCTATTGAGCCCAATTTACGACTGTATAAGCAGTTGCTAGAACAGGGGCACAATAAACCTCAAGCAAGGTCGCAGTGTAATGTAACCCCCTTGCCAAACTATTGACTATCCGGAAAAGCAGGAAATGAAATATACCTTTTCAAGTTCAAATTGGCGCTAATCAAAATCAAAATGACATTAGTCGAAATCAAATTGGCAACATCAATTTCAATATGGCATTACTCAGAAGCAAATTGGCATTAATCAAGTTCAATCTGGCATTAGTCAATTACAAATTGACAATAAACAAAATCAAATTGGCAATTCTGAATTTGAAGTCTCCATTGGAATTAAATGTATTAATGAAAAAATTGTTTTGAATGATATACAGTGAATAACGTCATAATTAATTAAAACTATTCGAAAATTACGAATTTTCTCAAAAAATTCATATCTTGCATATCCAATGCAGAAAAAATGAATCTTTGGATATGAGCGATGAATTTTGCACAATTAACAACCGTTGCCTTATTGCCAATATTATTATGAACGATATTCTCTAATTTCTGGAAATTCTGGATTCTACCATTTCGTTTAATTTACAGAACAGAGACGTGAGAACGTATTTTGTTTCATAAGAATATTTTGTGACCATAGAAGACGAATAATCTGATTAATTATCAAGTAAAAGCCTAATTATCATCCATTATTATTAAAGTTCGAATTCACAAAACGAATCCCCGTTATTCAAATGACGTAATTCTGAATTTATTTTATATTCAGGATGAATTTATCCCAAAGGAAAGAGAAATTGTTCCGAAAATATCTTTCGAACTTTCAAATTTGAGAAGTATTAGGGGTTACCAAGCTTTTTCAATTCGCGGCGCCCTCACAAGTTTCGTATTTTGTCTTGTCGCCTTAGCTAAATGAAATGGGGTACAATGATGACAAAAAATGATGAATCCCAAGGGCTCCACAGCTACTCTGTTTACTCTCTAGGGTGCACCGGGGCGCCGCAGCACTTGCGGAAACCTTGGTTAGATCATGTAAAAGATAGACAGTTGATAGTGAAAACAATGAAATCAGTGAATAACCTCTATTTCGAAGCGAATGAGATTTCACCAATTCGATGTGAAGCACACAAAATAATTTTGAGTGAAAATTCAGTTAACCGAATTATGGAGAAACGCAAAATGAATAGGTAATTTTAACAGCTTGGACTCATTCTGTTAATTCAATAAACTCAGACTGAATACTAATAATCACTTGAGAATTAATAGAATAATCCATCTTCCTATGTTCACAGAATATTTCTATAACTCAGATTTCATTGATTTGATTCTACGTACAACATAAGTTCAAAAAATTCCAGTAATTTAGGATGAAATGACTATAACCTATTGGTAATGGTAATTTTTTTCTCCTAGACCAATTAATGAAAAACTTGGATGACAATAATTGTGTATGCCCAAATTTTGTCCACAATTTTCGATACAATATTTGAAACATTCTGTGTCGATATTTCCCAAATTTAAAAGATGCACGATATTCCCACATTCTTTCACTTAGGAAATGTAAACACAATTTATGCTTATGATGAGAATTTGAATGACGAATAAACTGCTGACTTCGCATCTTCCCCCTTTGTTCAGTTTTTTGCGAATGTGGGATCTTAATGATATCAGTCTAAAATAAATCGCAAGATAATAGATAATAAAATTGTATTGAGTACCAACTAACCACTCTCATCTCTACCAAATTTTTCACAATTCACTCCAATGTATTCATTTGTTTTAAATTTTCAAGGGTAAATACTAACCATTTTATTCATCCATCTACTTATTAAAATACCGGGAGGAAACTCAACGAAATCCGCAAAGTCCGGAACTTACTATTCCAGCAGCAAATGCACTAACACATACACTAACGTGATTTCGAAACCTGAATTAATGAACTAATGATAAATATTTCTCCTGTGTCAAACAATTGCTTAATAGATGCGAGCTGCGCGCGTTTCGTTATGATTCAGTCATCAGTTCTAGGAAATGGAATGCAAAAATAACTCGATATCCATCATACAAAGTTGCATATTGATAAGACCGATCGTTATTATTTATTAGAATATAGTTTATCAGTTTCGTTTCCCAGATTGGGAATCTTTCCTTCACGAATATAAAAATGTCCCACGCTTACTTCTACAGGGAATGAAAACGAAGGTATAAAATTATTCCTGAAAATTTTCTGAAAAACTCTTTTTTTTAATTTTTTTCATAATTCATATCATTTAATATTCAATTCTGAATGGATAGCTGTTCGAACTTTTGCATTAGTCCTTACAGTTTTCAGTTTCGAAAAAAAATTTAAAAAAGGCAATTGTGGGTAGTCAGTGTTATGTTCGTTATTCTTCATCCTAAGCGTAAACGATCTTCACATTTCCGAAGCGGAAGAATGTAGAAATCTATCGTGCATCTTTCGAACCTGAGTAATATTCATAGGATGTTTCAAATTTTGTATCTTAAATTGTCAACTACATTTAACCATAACTTTTTTCAAATTGAACCAATTATTATCCAATAATTCCACAATGATCTTCAATAGACCGGTGTGAACTTAGCAGCCACTTTCCAGCAGCCACTTCAGATCTAGCGGCCGTTTGACCAGTGGCGTCGGGTACTATTTTTTTCGCGTACTGTGCTTACTGAAATCGGTATTAGGTCTCGGAAATGAATGAATTCTTTCAAACCCAGTGTGTTTATTCATTAGAAGATGATAAATACTATTTGAAAGATTTTTTATTCCAAGAATGTTGAAGTGTCAGTACCAGCCTTAAAATGGATATTCGAAATATAATCGGAAATAGGTCTAAAAAATGAATAAAGGGTTTGAAATTCGGTGTTTGTATATATAAACCCTCAAGGAACGATATTCCAAGAGCTTTTTTATTTGCAGGACTTGGAAGGGTGAATTTCATCCCCTTTTCTCAGAGTTCACAGAATGAATCGAAAATAGATCTAGAAAATGAATAAAGGGTTTGAAATTCGGTATATGTATTTATAAACCCTCAAGGAACGATATTCCTAGAGCTTTTTTATTTGCAGGACTTGAAAGGGTGAATTTCACCCCCTCTCCTCAGAGTCCACAGAATAAATCGAAAACAGGTCTTTAAAATGAATAAAGGGTTTGAAATTCGGTGTATGTATTTATGAACCCTCAAGGAACCATATTCCAAAAGCTTTTTCATTTGCAAGACTTGGAAGGGTGAATTTCACCTCTATTTCCAATAATAAAAAAAAACATCGAAAATACGTCTCAAAAATGAATAAAGGGTTTGAAATTCGGTGTATGTATTTATAAACCCTCAAGGAACGATATTCCGAGAGCTTTTTCATTTGCAGGACTTGGAAGGGTGAATTTCACCCCCTCTCCTCAGAGTCCACAGAATAAATCGAAAATAGGTCTTAAAAATGAATAAAGGGTTTGAAATTCGGTGTATGTATTTATGAACCCTCAAGGAACCATATTCCAAAAGCTTTTTCATTTGCAAGACTTGGAAGGGTGAATTTCACCCTCATTTCTAATAATAAAAAAAACAACGAAAATATGTCTCAAAAATGAATAAAGGATTTGAAATTCGGTGTATGTATTAATAAACCCTCAAGAAACGATATTCCAAGAGCTTTTTCATTTGCAGGACTTGGAAGGGTGAATTTCATCCTTATTTCTAATAATAAAAAAAACATCGAAAATAGGTCTCAAAAATGAATAAAGGATTTGAAATTCGGTGTATGTATTTATAAAACCTCAAGGAACGATATTGCAAGAGCTTTTTCCGGATTTCAAACCCTTTATTCATTTTTGAGACCTATTTTCGATGTTTTTTTTATTATTAGAAATAAGGGTGAAATTCACCCTTCCAAGTCCTGCAAATGAAAAAGCTCTTGGAATATCGTTTCTTGAGGGTTTATTAATACATACACCGAATTTCAAATCCTTTATTCATTTTTGAGACGTATTTTCGATGTTTTTTTTATTATTGGAAATAGGGGTGAAATTCACCCTTCCAAGTCTTGCAAATGAAAAAGCTTTTGGAATATGGTTCCTTGAGGGTTCATAAATACATACACCGAATTTTAAACCCTTTATTCATTTTTAAGACCTCTTTTCTATTTATTCTGTGGATTCTGAGGAGAGGGGGTGAAATTCACCCTTCCAAGTCCTGCAAATGAAAAAGCTCTTGGAATATCGTTCCTTGAGGGTTTATATATACAAACACCGAATTTCAAACCCTTTATTCATTTTTTAGACCTATTTCCGATTATATTTCGAATATCCATTTTAAGGCTGGTACTGACACTTCAACATTCTTGGAATAAAAAATCTTTCAAATAGTATTTATCATCTTCTAATGAATAAACAAACTGGGTTTGAAAGAATTCATTCATTTCCGAGACCTAATACCGATTTCAGTAAGCACAGTACGCGAAAAAAATAGTACCCGACGCCACTGGTCAAACGGCCGCTAGATCTGAAGTGGCTGCTGGAAAGTGGCTGCTAAGTTCACACCGGTCTTCAATAGTAGGTAATTATAACAGTTCGATATTCGAAATGAATACTCATTAGTCAAAGAAAGAAATTCCAGATCAATTTTTACTCCCCGTGAATGGTACAAAATTGTAAGTAGAACCTGAAGGGTTTTCAAACATACGTATTTATCCGCTATGACGAAAAATATTCCGAAAATATTTACAGAGGCGATTTCTTCGCCTTAAAACTTGTAAAAGCATAGTGCCACAAAAGCTCTATGCATATCAATCATAACACAACCGTGTTTTTGTTGATTCCCCGTTCTCCCCTTTACCGTCATTTTTCAAGACCACTTGAGATTCCTCGGGTTTCCAGGGAACTGCTGAACTACGTATTGTATATAATATAAGAGTTTTGTTTTTGGACCTTGTGTCGATAACAAACGCTAGATAAGTAACTCAGCATTTCATTAGAATGAATGAAATTGTGTCCATTTTATTTCACTATGATTGACCATGTGCTTTGCGAACTTATTGTACCAAATATTAGTTGTAATAGTAAAGTATTATAGTAATAGTTCAAGAGAGTGTATATGGTCATAACATATGAGTAGAAAAGCAGGAACTATCTAAAGAGATAGTTTGATTTGATTGATTCCATTTTCTTTGGGATTTAAAATGCTTAATTCTCATTGATGTACGTCTACTTGTATTCGTGTATATTAATGATATTGATGTGTTTCAATTGAAAATTCTTATATGTATGTGCTACATGAGCTTTTGTAAAATGTCAAAATATTATGAGGTAGTTTTGCGAATTTGAATATTTGTGAATTGATCTGTCCAAAAAGCAGAAGATCTGTATACTCCATTCACTTTTATTCAAGCACTCGGTTAGCCTTAGAAATTTGAAACATTCCACACTGTATGGTACGAAAATGTGGGGTTGACGCTTGTCAAAACATTTTTGGGTTTTAAATCAGCGGTATGTTGTCCGTTCTACGTAAAAGTCTCAGTAATTACATATGTTATCACAATGTCGAATCACTTCCGAAAATATGAAATTGAAAATTTGAGACGAACATAATTGACGTTCATACGAACTGATTGAAGGCATAACAAATCTAATTATTTGGAAAATACAAGATATCAGTTTTTAATATAGTCTATTTTTGCTATGGAAGAAAATTGAATTATTGACACATAATATGCAGAAATTTGAGGGGAGTTAATGTTGGCTTTCCTCTTTTACTAAAGGTTGAATACGTTACATCAGTTGTATATTTCAAAAAAAATTAAGATGGAATGCGTATGATGCAGTGGTAGGGAATGGGTATATCTCTCGAAGGAATTAACAGATAATTACAAGAATTTTAAATTCTTCGACTAATCATCTTGCATCAATTGAAGTTAAAAGAATTGAAGAAAGTTTCAAGGCAAGAGGAACTTCAACTTTAAACGAAAATTTCTCGTGAATTAACAAATAACAGATCAACTGGCTCGTATTTATGGCTGTTCATTTTTAATACTTCGATATAATAATAATAATTATATATTGATTGATCCCTTGAAATTCGAAATATATAATAAATTTTCTGGAATTCATTCTACGATGCTTCCATAAAAAATCCTGTAGGTAGTAACTTTTCGCATTCGTTCAAATAAAATTCTCAAATGCCACCACTTTTTTGGCTCTCCCAACAGAAGGAAATTTTTTGTCATCCTCTTCATTCGCAATGTATGAGTTAGTGGAAACATTCAGCTAAAATATAAGTAGTATAGATTCATATTAAATACTAGCTGACCCGGCAAACGTTGTTTTGCCATATAAATAATTTCCTAATAGTTTCTAGTAAAAAAATAGAAATTAAAAATTTTGTCTAAAAAATAAAATAAAAATTTAGGGGTGGACTACCCCTAACATTTAGGGGGATGAAAAATAGATGTTGGCCGATTCTCATAGACACGGCTGACCCGGCAAACGTTGTTTTGCCATATAAATAATTTCCTAGTAATTTCTAGTGTAGACAAAAAATAGCTTACTTATTGTAAGTATGTATGTATGTTAGAATGTGTATATTGTATGTATGTAAGAATGTGGTATATGCGTGAAATAAGCATGGAGCGCTGTGAACGGAGAGGAAAAATGATTAAATTACTAAAATGGCTATTAAAAAATAAGGGTTGATCGTAGAAGGGTGAAAATTGAGGATTGTATGTATTTTTGTATGTTGTATCATAAAAAAATAGAAATTAAAAATTTTGTCCAAAAAATGAAATAAAAAATTTAGGGGTGGACTACCCCTAACATTTAGGGGGATGAAAAATAGATGTTGGTCGATTCTCATAGATACCGGATAAGCACAAAAAATTTCATCAAAATCGGTCAAGCCGTTTCGGAGGAGTATGGTAACGAAAACTATGACACGAGAATTTTATATATTAGATTATATGAAACCCCTCACATTGAATATATTCGCTACCGTCTGATATAATCGTATTGTAGATATTAGAATATCAGGGTTACCTACTCTTTGAATGAGCGGACCCGAATGCTAAATATCACTTTAGGCATTTTTGTGATATTGATTGATATTAGTTGTGGCAACGGCGTTATGACATCAACGACATTTCATGAGTGCCAACCTTACTCCGTCCAAGTTACAAAAACCTGAGAAAATTATTTCATGGCCAACCGAGTGCTAAAATAAAAGTGAGCGGAGTGTACATATACCATTATTTATATATTAGCTGAATGTTTCCACAATCGGAAACAAAGAATTTCGTTCTATTGGGAGTTGTGGCATTTGAGAATTTTATTTTAGGGTGGACGAATGCGAAATGATACTGCAGAATTTTCGATGAATGTCATCGTAAAATAAGTTCCAGAAAATTAATTTTTCTATTTTCATTTGACTTGTCCTATACATGTAAATGTCTTAAGGGATCAATAAATATATAATTATTATTATTATATCGAAGTATTAGAAATAAACAGACAAAGGTAAATAGGAGCCAGTTGTCCTGTTAATTGTTACTTCGTGTAAAATTTTTGTTTAAAGGTTCCTCTTGCCTTGAAACTTCGTTTAATTATTTTGACTTCCATTGACGCAAGATGATTTTTGGATATCGATTGAAATTTATTCTGGGAGGATTCTGCATTTCTTAATAAACTTTTTAGGGTTTTCACTCCCAATCTCTGAAACAAAATCAATTAAAAATGAAATCAACGATTTGCTCCTGCTTAAATTCTTGCACTAATTTGTCAGGAGCAAATTAACTAAAAAAAATTGTTGCCTGAAAATGAACTGAAAATTAATAACGTTGAAATTATAATTTTAAGTGGTAACGTTTCGAAAATCTTCTGAATTCTGGCGTTTGTCTGATATAGACTCCGAAACGTTACCACTTAAAATTATAATTTCAACGTCGTTTATTTTCAGTTCATTGTCAGGCAACAATTTTTTCTAGTTAATTTGCTCCTGACAAATTAGTGCAAGAATTTACGCAGGAGCAAATCGTTGATTTCATTTTTAATTGATTTTGTTCCAGAGATTGGGAGTAAAAACCCTAAAAAGTTTATTGAAAGATGATTTTTGTTGAAGAATTCAACATTCTTGTAATTACCCGTTAATTCCTTCGAGAGATACCCATTCCCTACCACTGCATCAGATGCATTTCATCTTCGGGTTGATTTTTTTTGAATTCTTCAACTGATGTAACATCTTCAACCTTCAGCCAAAGAAGATAACTAATATTAACTATCCTCAAGCTAAACTGCACATTGTGTCAATAATTCAATTTTCTCCCATAGCAAAAATAATAGTTATTTTCCTATAAAGTGCGGAAAGTGATACTTGCCCGCACGAAACTGTCGTTGCCTGAACGATGCGAAGAAGAGTTCGGGTAAGCAGTTGAGTGCGGGAAAGACACTTTCCGCAAGAGTTGGGAACAATATTTTTTCTAAAAGCGCTTGAAATATATAAATGTATCCATTTCACGAAACAGATCATATCCGATTTGATTAATTCATATATAATGACAGACGTAATTCAGCATGTCGTAACTATGGCTTTCTCATCGTTGACCTTCTGTGCATAGAAACATGATAGAATTTAATTTACTCTATAATATTTTCGTGCGGAAAAAACCCCTGCTAATCCATTCCCGCACGCAAATGCGTGCGGGAAAGAAATAGCAGGCTTTCTTCCCGCACCTTTTGGAAAAGTGACTCTTTGCAACTTGGAATGGGTGCGGGAAGAAGGTTGAACGCGCACGATTGTAGAAAAATATATTTAAAAACTGATCACTAGTATCTTCCATGAAAATAACTAGATTTGGTATGCCTTCAATCAGTTTGTATGAAAGACAATTATGTTCGTCACATATTTTCGACTTCATATTTTCCGAAGTGATTCGACCTTATGATAAAATACGTAATTACTGAGACTTTCACGTAGAACGGACAACACAGTCGAATTTTAAACTAAAAAATGTTTTGACAAGCGTCATAACCCCACATTTTCATACTGTACAGGGTGGGCAAAATTCGTTGTCTACTGAAGGGATCTCGAGAACTATAGCAGCTAGAAGAAAACGGACGACACATTCTCGAGTTCTTTTTTCTTGACTAATCCAAAACTGAAAACAGATCCAGCCTAACGTTCATAGATTTTGAGTTATGAACGAAAATTGAGAAATTGTCATTTTCAATGAAGCTGAATAACTCTTTTATTTGAACTCGTATTCAAAATCCGTTGTTACATTCTACAGGCACTTTTTTATGAGGAATTCAAATATGATATTGTAAAATTTTTTGATCCAGTCATTTTCGAGATACGACAGGGATTTCTGAATTTTCAAATGTAAACTATAGTTGAAAGTGCTATCATTCTGCAGCAATTTTTTTGCTGATTTCAAAAATGTATCATATGTCGCTATTCACATGAATATAACATAGAAAAAAAAATTCAATACTTTTTCCTGCTTTTCGATTCATTGTCGAATTTTTAGTAGGCTAGCGTAACCATAGCGACCGTTGAAAATGCATTATGGTTTGTGAACTCCACATAATCCTATGTGAACTCAATCTTGTGTGATAGGAATCACAGACTGTCGCATAATAATAGCAATGTTGCTATTCACATCAATATAACATAAGAAAAAAAATTCAATACTTTAACCTGCTTTTCGATTCACTGTTGAATTTTTAGTAGGCTGGCGTAACCATAGCAACCGTTGAATATGCATTATATTTTGTGCACCTGAGCCTCTATGATTGAAATCACGGATTGCTGAATAAATATTTCGATGATTAATTTGCCATCGTTTGTTCTCGCGATATTTGGCATGCTTATCTTACGATGGTTCTCAATTCGAATACTACCGTGGACAGACGTATCTATTTTTCATCATCTTACTTTTGTAAAAATCATAATTATAGATAGCATCATATTTATTTTACTGACTCTTTAAGTTTCTTTCATGAATTGAAAAACGATAATTGAATAAATTTTCTTCTTTAATTTTCAGACGAAAGTCTTTTACTCTCTTTTAAAGGATGTCGATCTCGATATATAAAAGAAAGAAAAGACAATTATTCGACAGTCTGTGATTCCTATCACACAAGATTGAGTTCACATAGGATTATGTGGAGTTCACAAACCATAATGCATTTTCAACGGTCGCTATGGTTACGCTAGCCTACTAAAAATTCAACAATGAATCGAAAAGCAGGAAAAAGTATTGAATTTTTTTTTCTATGTTATATTCATGTGAATAGCGACATATGATACATTTTTGAAATCAGCAAAAAAATTGCTGCAGAATGATAGCACTTTCAACTATAGTTTACATTTGAAAATTCAGAAATCCCTGTCGTATCTCGAAAATGACTGGATCAAAAAATTTTACAATATCATATTTGAATTCCTCATAAAAAAGTGCCTGTAGAATGTAACAACGGATTTTGAATACGAGTTCAAATAAAAGAGTTATTCAACTTCATTGAAAATGACAATTTCTCAATTTTCGTTCATAACTCAAAATCTATGAACGTTAGGCAGGATCTGTTTTCAGTTTTGGATTAGTCAAGAAAAAAGAACTCGAGAATGTGTCGTCCGTTTTCTTCTAGCTGCTATAGTTCTCGAGATCCCTTCAGTAGACAACGAATTTTGCCCACCCTGTACAGTATGAAAATGTGTATCATATGTATGATACATTTTTGAAATCAGCAAAAAAATTGCAGCAGAATGAGAGAATTTTCAACTATAGTTTACATTTGAAAAATCGGAAATCCCTGTCGTATCTCGAAAATGACTGGATGAAAAAATTTAATGGTATCATATTCGAATTCTTCATAAAAAAGTGCCTGTAGAATGTAACAACGGATTTCGAATACGAGTTCAAATAAAAAAGTTATTCAGCTTCATTGAAAATGACAATTTCTCAATTTTCGTTCATAACTCAAAATCTATGAACGTTAGGCTGGATCTGTTTTCAGTTTTGGATTAGTCGAGAAAATGAGCTCGAGAATGTGTCGTCCGTTTTCTTCTAGCTGCTATAGTTCTCGAGATCCCCTCAGTAGACCACGAATTTTGCCCACCCTGTACAGTGTGGAATGTGTCAAATTTCCATGGCCAACCGAGTGCTAAAATAAAAGTGAAGGGAGCATATGTAGGTAATTCGATTCGAGATTTTGGTCAACTTCTGTTGATCTTGATCAAATGTTCAATTTTCGTTAGAAACCTAAATAAGTTGGTGTAAGTAATCTACATCAACTCAAAATTTCGCTACGTGATTGAGATTTTTGCAAGTACTAATATGTATTCTATAAGGACTAGCACTATCTGATTTCACGGCTTGTTTTAGATTAATTGCGAATCATATGCAGTTATACTTCATTCGTTCATTGACTTTTATAAAAGCAGTCGAATGGTCATGGAAATAAAGTCCATAGTCGGAATAGTGGATAGAATGGAATAAAACGTATATAACAAATCAGAAAGATGAAAGAATTGCTACGTGAACTTGTATCAACGCTCAAAAACGTGCAGAGATGGTTCACGTTCAAAGTCATTCGGAACAAGACGAATATCATTACAGCCTTGCGATGAATTGAATGAATCTTCCGAAACTTATCCCCAAAGACGCCGGCAAACTGCACCTGATTCTCCCATAGACTTATTACCCCTTATTATTAATATGTCTATGGATTCACCCAACACTAGAACTTTCAAAGAGCTAATGAAGGTACTTCGAAACCACCTCTGCTAAAATCCAAGTGAAGTAGCGGAGCAGCACAAATTCTTGATGAGATGCCAGCAAGAAGTTGAATCTATTTCCAAATATCAAGTGGAACTGAAAGACTCAGTACAAATTTCAACTTCATAAGCGAATCATGCAAGAAATCCATAATCAATACTAATTTGAGGGCACAAGCTATACGAGGTATTCATTGTAATGAAACTCGAGAAAAGCTCTTACAGCAGAGCCAAACCATTTCATTCGAAGAGACTGTCAGGACGGCTTTGGCTAACGAATGACCAAAAATTGAAAGCAGGAAAATGCAACAACCAAAATCTGTATATGGAATATGGAGAACGAATAAAAATCTCGGAATCAAACTGACGCTTATCAGAATCAAAATGACAGTAGTCAAAATCAAATTGGCAACATACATTTCAAACTGGCATTAATCAAAAGCAAATTGGTAAAAATCAATTTCAATCTGTCATTAGTGAATTCTGTGAATTGCAAATTGACAATAAATTAAATCAAATTGGCAATTCTGAATTTGAATTATCCATTGGAATAAAATATATTTAATTGAATGAGAGATAGAGCAAATGACGTAATTTATCAAAACCATTCGAGAATAACGAATTTTCTCAAAAAATTATATCTTGCATATCCAGAAGGAATGAATCATTGGATATGAACGATGAATTTTGCACAATTAACAACCGTTAGATATTGACTGAAATTTATTCTGGGAGGATTCTAAATTTCCTGAAACTCTATTTCTATGTATTGTCAATTAATGTCAAACAAAAGACACAATTCAGAAGATTTTCAAAAATTGATTTTCGTCTGATGAAGGAGTCTGATATAGACTCCGAAACGTTAAAAAATAAAATTATAATTTCAAAGTTCTTTATTTTCAGTTCATTGTCAGGCGACAATGTTTTCTAGTTGATTTGCTCCTGACAAATTAGTGCAAGAATTTACACAGGAGTTTAATAAATTTTTTTTAATTGATTTTTGATTGGTAACAACCGTTACCTTGCAAATATTGTTGTGAACCATATTCTCGAATCTCTCCAAATCTGGATTCTACCATTTCTTTCATTTACAAAACAGGGACGGAAGATGAGCACAATGGTGCGTTTTCTCAATGAGTTATCATAAAAAGTAAAGATTTTAGACCCTCATTGTATTTCAGAAGTTACTTACTTACTGTTCGCTGTTGTTTGGAAATTATTTATTTCATTTCGCAAACTATATACTATATGCAAGGTTTGAGAGACTCCGAATACACTTAATGTAATACTTTCGAAGTGTTACAACCATTAGTGATTAAACTAATAAAGAGTTAAAAAAACTCATAATTTTTGAATGAAAAAGATAAAAATAGTAAGAAAGGTGTGTTAATCTGTGTGATCAACCGATGCCAGTTACATTAGAATTTTGATGTTCGATTTTTACAGTTGCAATTTTATTTATTGTCAATTTGAAAATGATAAATGTCAGTTTGAACTTGATTATTGCCAATTTGATTCTGATTAATGCCAGTTTGAAATTGATGTTGCCAATTTTATTTCGAATAATGTCATTTTGATTCTGATTAGCGCCAATATAAACTTAAAAAGGTGTAGTAAATATAAAAGCTACACTCGGCCTGTAAACTCCGATTCGAAGTCGAACTAGATTTTTTATCACAGATCAGCTAGGATTAATGGTTTCTGTACAATTGTCCGTTTTAGAATAAACGAATGACAATTGTAAACCACAAAAATCGTTGAATTTGAATGCGATTTGTTCGGAAATGGATATGAAAAGACAATTCTTGGTGCCGATAAACCGGAAATTCTACTGTTTTATGAGTTTTTCATCGATTTGTTATTTTTAATGATTTGTCTCGTTTCATATCCGTACATCTACAGAACCTTCTTTCGCGCCCACCTCTGGAACTGGGTTTAAAGAGTTGATACCGAAAACTCTACTCCGTCTGGAACCTGTGCAGATGAAAATATGAGACTATTTTAATAATAATTACAGACACAAATCCTTACAATTTCATTGCACTCGGAAGGGGCTGAGAGGTGGACATAGGCAACATACTTTAATATGCGTTTTTCGCGAAATATCGAAAAACTTTACCTCTACAAATGAAACTTACAGGATGCTTTTATTATGATCATGAAAACAATTCTTACGAATTTCATTGTTTTCGGAAGGGGTTGAAGGGTGAAAATCACCGCCATCCCCATAAATCTTATTTTTTCTGAAAATATCGAATAACCATCCTCTTCAGATGAAAAACACAGGATGAGTTCTATGTACTCCAAAAACAATTTTTATCAATTTCATTGAATTCGGAAGAGGCGGAGGGGTGGGGATGAACACGAAGTACAAAATATATTTGTCTCTGAAAACATTGGAGATTTGAAGGCGCCCTCTTAGAATTTTTGGCCTGCATTGGTATTTTGGGAGCATTGAGATCTTCAGTCTCGAGATTACCAGTCTATGATCAGTCCAGCATTCCAGATCTGCTCTGGGTTTAGTGACCAACGCCTGATCTTTTCTTCTCACGATTACATAGTCGAGAGTATGCCAATGCCCTGAGCACGTGTGGTGCTAGGTCACCCTTGAATTGGGTCTCGTAATATATATATTCTTTTGAAAAAGAGTGTTACAAACTTTTACAATCTAAAAAACAATGAAGCGGGTGTAAAGAAATGGCAACAAGAGACAGATCCTAAAAACCTGTTCCTCGTTCCAGATCTCAGTGTAAGCAGAGGAAAAATGTCAACGGGGTACCATACATATCTTCGTATGATACATGAAATAGGTGTTCGGTATATATGCCAACTGGATTTTCGGTTAGTTTGGTGGCCAGGTCGTTTCTAGTGGCAAAGCCTTCGCCATGTTGTCTGATTTCGCCATCGAGAAAGCCCTTCCAGAAAAAAGTATACGCTTGTTCTACCAAGCTACCTTCGTCCGAAAAGCGTGTCCTGCTTAAGGCAACTATTGCCATAGATGTTCGAGAATGAAATAGATTATGGAATCTAACCTCCACCAGATCGATACAATACCCGTGAAAAAAGATGAAAACTAATAAGAGACCAAGAACGATAAGGAACTCAAGAACTCTATTCTATACAACAAGCCGATTGTGGTAAAATTAATTCATAACATGAATATTCTCTTCAAGATGGTTGCATATTGCACGGTATAGGGATCATCATTTCGAAGAAACTTCGTTCTCGAGTCCTTCCTTAACAAGCTGAATGAATCTTACAGAGGTGTTGTCAAAATGGGGGCTCTTGAGAGAGCTATGTGTGGTGAAAAAGAATCGACCCTAAGGAACCTTGGTATCCAATACATATTGATTCTGCTGGTCCTTTTCATAGAACGAAATTTCTCATAGTTGTCGATGCCTACACTGAATGGTTTGAAGCTGTACCATCGAGTTCGACTACTTCAATATTCTGCAAAATATTCCTGCAAAATTTGGTTTAGCGGTAAAAATAGTATTTGATAATGCGAAACAATTACAATCTTATGATAAAATGTAGTTTTTTCGATCAAACGATACAACCAACAAATTTACGGCACCTTACCATCCTTCAAAAAACGTAAAAGCGGAGAGGTGCGTCCAAATTCTGAAGAAAAGTTTCGTCCAGTGCTGGACGACCCACAAACATTAAATATTAAGGGAAAGTAATACCTCAAGAATCTCCATTCAAAAACGGCATTCATGGTACGCCTTAGAGTACCCGAAAAATTCTTAGCAGTGTGTAAAAGACTCCGTACCAACATCACCGCTAGAATACAGAATAATGGCTCTACAACCGACCATTTTTTAACCAACTCTGGAATAAAACAAGGCAGCGTGTAAGCGCCTTTACTGTTCAATATTTTTGCCATAGCTAACTCGATAATTGCTGACATAAGTATGCCTGTAAGAGGTGTTGGAATAAGATTCAGATTTGAGTCCTTTTTAACATGAAGCGCCTCAGAGCAAAACCCCGTACAAAGTTTATCACGGAACTTCAATATGCAGACGACTGCGCAATTATCGCTAGCAACTCAGAGGATCTACAGATAATGTACATATAAACGTATATACGAAGCTTTTGGCCTTAGACTCAATATCGACAAAACCAAAATCCTGGTAAGTCCTCCAGAAAGCCTTCAAACAGATATCAGCCTGGAGGATGAAACTCTAGAACAAGTCGAGCAGTTCAAATACTTGGGAAGCTCCATAAATACTAGGGCTAACCTAGACACGGAAATACACAACTGTATCAATTCGACATTACGGGCATTCCGGAAGCTGAAAGACAGAGTATTACAAAATCTTGTACCTCAATCTGAAGACGAAGACAGCTATTTACAAAGGAGTCGTCCTCCCAACGCTTCTTCACGGAAGCGAAAGCTGGACGCCCTCCAGGCGACATATTAAACAGCTTGAACAAACGCAACAATGTCAACTAAGACAAATAATGCACATCAGCTGGTTCATCAAAGTTTCAAATGCAGAAGTCTCGCAACGCGCGAGTATTGAATATATATTACAACAAGTACAGTATATAACAATAAATTGAGACTCAACCTTTTCTTCGCAAAATATTCCAAACAGTTCTGTCAACAATATCAACTTGTTCAGCAATTTATCTACTAGAACAAGGTTCACTAGTTTCAACAGCAGTGCACACCTCTCTCTATTCACACGATTTATACTCATGGGTAGTCATGGTGGTTTAGCAACACTGCAATTTTCATATATTCGTAAATACTCACATTCCACAAACTTTTTAATAATTTTAGAAATGGTAGAACTTATTTCTGCTCTGCATATCTTTCGTCATGCGCACATGATAACTATTATAGCTTGTGACTTATTAACGAGTTAGGGGCAGCGAAGGTATCGAACACAAATATATTCGAAATTGAATACTCTATCATATCAGAAACAAAAAACTAGAAAGAAAATTTGATTCCATTCCCTGTATAACTGAAAGTGCTCACGCTTCAAGAATATTTTAGCTCAGTAGATAATGTCGAACAATATCATATTCCCAATTTTCAGATTTCAAATAGGTCCAGTTCCCCGGAAACGTCTAATGGGCCCTCGAACTTGGTACACCCTGTTTAATATCCCTACCTCCTGATTATCTTAGATATCGACACTCCGAACTCCAAGTTGAATTCTTCTACACATTACACAAACCGAGCAAAGCAAAAAACTAAGCAAGAACATGAACCTTTTACGGCTTTAACCACGTTTTCCGATCGAATTTCTAGTGTCGACTACCGACTCGACTACTACCTCCAACTTCCAACCAAAGGAATCTCCAAGAAGCCGAAATGTTTGTGACAACGCAATATCACTTCGGCAACGCCTCATTTAGGACCATCTATGTTTTGTTCTATTGGGCTTTGGCTCAGAGTATTGCTTTCGGTCCAGTTAGGATGCTCTCCAAGTAGTATGGAATTCAATGGCTCCCTCGTAGATCTTTGTTAAATCTTCATATTCATCGCATTCAGATAAGTAATATAGGTGTGTGTCAATAATGAGAAGAGAACTGATGGTGCTAGATTGATGAGTAGGTATGATGACTTTGGTCAATAATAGTCACACAAATTTCTTTCTTACTGAACTTACTTGATTTTGATTTATGTAATAACCTACATGAAATTCTTCAGTCTACTACTGAAATGTGTACTGGATAAAGCAATACCAACGCCTAAACTACTGTTCAAAATTATCAGCGACAATATACATATATAATTCACTTTTGCGCAACAAGCTCAATAACCGCTAAATAGAATTTTAATCAATTGGATATAAAAATGTACTATTTGCGAAGATGAAGTATTTTTCGTATCGATAATTTGTAAAAATTCATCGAGTATGCTATGAAATCTTGATGGTTTGTATTCTATGCTTCAACTACCCGATTAGCTTTTCAACTTCAGCACGAATCTTCTAGTATTCTTTCTGAAATTTCATTTATATTTTGAATACAAGTAGAATGTCAGCGTCATGACTACATATTTTAAATCTAGAAACCGTATAGTACAACCCACAGTCGTCTTCAAGAAAAGCTAGGAAGACGGCAGAATGCAACGTTACGCATGGTGGTAGTGAAAGTACTACCAGAACGCAATGAACAAACCGTTGCATTATAGTTTAACAAGTGTAAAACAAGGGAAATCGTCTGGTTTTTCGTGTTGTGATTCATTATTGTGAATTGTGTATTTTGTTTAGGACTACGATTTCAGGCTTAACAACATACACAGAAAAATGTAGGTTTTTCTCGATTTCATCAATGAAACTTGATGATTGATGATTGATTGAAACGTGCACACTCACGGTCTCCTAATTCATTTTCGAGTTAAGTAGAATAAATTGAGATTTTGACGATTTCGAAAGCTTCTCATAACTTTTTTGTCTTTGAAGCTAGAAATCTGAAAGAAAAATCTTCTACAGACACTTCTTGAAGTAAAATCCAGTGTCACACTGGAAAATATTTTCTCCATCGGTGTTTTTTTTAAATACAAACTATTGCTTGATTTGTCATGTTCGAATTGTCTACAAGCTGACCACTACGTTTAGATACAGAACATTATGTTGAAAGTTAAAACATTATTCGCTGATCAACCTTCAAAATTCCATAACCTACTATTGAATGCTCACTAGAAATCCTCGAAAGAAACCATTCCATCTCGGAAGCTACAGCAATGAACCCTCGAATGACCCACTATGCAAAATTCACCGCGATGTCCTATTAGACATTAGACAATATAGCCGGTGTGAAGAAATGGCGCAAAAATTGTATGTTAAATGCGCACACGTCGAGAAAGTAATTAACTTGAGAAATTACCTTCTATGAAGAGAAAAACTAACTTCATTGCCCTGAGAATGGTTAGAAAATTTTGCATTTCAATGAAAAAAATATAAGTAAATCAAATTTTTTCATTCGAAAAATATATAGTCCAATTTTTCAATTCGATTTATATGAAACTGTAAAATTAACTTCAGAATAAGGATAAATCAAAACTCACCTCCATTTCTTCTTTTTTTGACAAACCTTCTCTGTTGGTCCTGCTAGCGAGCTCTTTCATTAGTGCAGTTTTTTTCTTTATGAGTTCAGAGACAATATTCTTTTTCGCAGTGTGGATTATACCCATAGAAAAAAAGCTGAAATATGTTTTTTCATCTGTTAATCAGATTATAAATGAAGAAGCATCTGTATTCATGAAGTTATTCAAATGAATGGTTATCTACTAACAGAGATATAATAGCATTCCTAAATATGATTAGGGATAAATAATCTTATCAATATTCAATATTATTCTTTCCAAAAGAATAAGAATTTATAATGCCATTTTCTTCCTGAATCATTTTCGAACTAAGAGAAAAAATCCTTTTTGAGGTGATCAATAATCCAGTTCAATTAATAAATGGACAAATATAAATGAAATGTAGGACGATTCTGATTGAATCCTATCAATACCAAGTGAATTAAATCACAGCTACATATGGATTGAAATAATTTGACTAACCTTGCCTCATATCCAGTATTCTCATTAACTGTTATCTCATGAGGATCGTCAGCTTCTTCTTTCCCATGTCTTTTTTTCACCAGCCTATGTGCATGAGGCATGAAATCATTTCCGTTATGATTAATCTGCCATATTGAGCACCTTATGATAGCTGATCCTTTGTAGTTGTGTAACTATAAAAAAATAAAGTAATTCAATATCAGCAGATTTTGAATTGTTGAGTTATTACACCTTTTACCGATCTTTAATGGTAACTATCAGTGGCGTATCTAGACTTTTGGAATAAGGGAAGCTACTCCATATATATATATTTTTTTTGAACACACACTTATATGATTTAAGGCGTGCATTCAACAAAATTTTTCGTCGAGTGAGTCTATATTAAATTTACGAATAAACTACACGTCTTACATCATACATAGTAGATGATATAATTATATCAATTTTTGTATTCCAACTCTAGTCGTTGATTTGAATTTTAATTACAACAAATAGGTACTTCAATCAACGCTATAGTATTCTATTCTCTACTTTGTAAAGCAGAAAATTGTCTTTGACCTGCAAAGTTTATGAACAGGCAATTCGGAACGCTACAAGAGAAAAGCGAAGAATGGTTTTTAAGAGTTTAAGGCTTCGTCCGAAATTCTTCTTTTCTTTAAGGTTTACAAGAACTTTCGAAATTATTAAATCTATATACATAAAACTTTTCTAGAGGTAGCCAATATGTATCTAATATTCAAAATCATAACAGTTAAAACTGAGCCCAAAATATACCGGCACCCGGCACTGGTACTACTGCCAAGCGAAGAGTAATCGGTAGAATCGCAGCTTACAGGCGGTCCGAAGAAGGTTGAATTTCTCGTACATTTCAAGCCACGAAAATACTTATAATGGTCAAATAAGAAAGAGATATTCCCAAGTGATAAAATATATATAGCCAACAGTTAGAAATTTGAAGCAAAACGCATAAATTTCACGTTGAATTAATGACATTTAGGCCCGGTACTTTCACGTGCGAATAACTAAATTTATTCGATAGATAAGCCTTATTCTTAGGATAAGTAAAAATGAAGTCTTTTCAGTTTCAGATAGTGTTATTCATCGAATAAAACTGTCATTGAAACTTAATTAAAAGAGTTTATTTGTCATAGATCGAATGTCGGTACGTCATTATTGGTTAAATTTTTTAGATTTTTGATATATGGTTATTCCTTGTGTGATTTTCACGACATTTTTGCTTTCTAGATGGAACTATGACAATTTCTACAATACGGTGTCTTATTCTACATTAATCAGTGAAAAGTAGTATACCGTGTTTTCATAGAATTGTTATTCGTCAAATAATTTCATCTGAAAGCACCGAAATAAGGTATCCATCAGATAGGAAATTATTTGACAGATACTTATTAACAGTGAATAAAATGTATTCGAAGGTGAAAGTACCGGGCCTTAGAATTTACGCGATCGATCCTAGACACGCGGGTACCCAGCGAAATTATATACAGAAATCCACTACGAGCGTTACGCTGGGAGATCACAGCTTACAAGGCCTTTCAGAGCTAGGACCGTTGTTCCCTCGGTGGTTCCTATCGTAGTTTGCCCGCTACTACGTTGTTTCGAGAGAAAAATGTAAATGGGGAGATTATTTTTCTCGATTATTGTTTTCGTTTCATCATTTATTTATTTTATTATTATGCTATTATGTCCC
The DNA here is from genome assembly GCF_907165205.1 of Coccinella septempunctata. Classification (NCBI taxonomy): domain Eukaryota; kingdom Metazoa; phylum Arthropoda; class Insecta; order Coleoptera; family Coccinellidae; genus Coccinella; species Coccinella septempunctata. The sequence goes on along the minus strand of NC_058194.1, from coordinate 11,375,718 downwards.
TAATTTTCTTCGAATTTGTTAGGAAAGCTGAGCTTCCCTAGCTTCCGTGGTAAACATGCCCCTGGTAACTATAAATAAATGTTTATTCGGGGGTTGAAGACGTGAACCGGTCGTGAATTGTGGTGTACAATTTGTAGGAATTCATTGAGAAGTTGGGTAAGCATTCATTCACATACAGATTACGAAAATAATTTTCCGAACATAAGAAATGCTATGAGGAAAAAGAATACAGTAGGAATTCAATCGCGCATACTAGATAATTTTTATTACAGGTGATAAATTATTTTCTCTACAAGCGTGCGCGTTCAACCTTTTTCCCGCTCGCATTTCAAGTTACAAAGAGTCACTTTCCCAAAAGGTGCGGAAAAAACGCCTGCTATTTCTTTCCCGCACGCATTTGCGTGAATGGATCAGCAGGGGTCACAGTTTTTTCCGAATTTCACTACATTAGGTACGTATCAACGAAATTAGAACGGTAGATTAAGTTTCAGGTGGTCTTGTTGAGTTGGTTGCAACTGCTGAAAATAATTTCTGTTTAGTATTTTGAAATTATATGTGCTCATTAATAAATATCTGAAAGGTACATAACCAATATTCTCAATGATCATGTGATCGTTTTTGCGCCATCTTTGGGTTCCAGTTTTTTGTTAATGGACGATAACTCGTGCCCACACCTAGCTAAAATAGTTACAGCCTATTTAAATGAAGTCAGGATTACACGCGTAATCTCATCGGACACCCTGGGGATCGGCTAGGAAGACAGATGCCAGCCCGTGTCCCCCAACTAAACAAATTGGTAGAGGTTGCTAATGCGCTTCAAAAGTTTGGGAAAAAATTTATCAAAAAGACTGTAGGACCTTAATCGAATCTATGCCTAGATGTACTTATTCATGGAGTCATAGCCACCCGAGGTGGTAATACCCATCACTAGTTTTGGCGAATATCATCTGCTTATTATGATTTTCCCCTTAATTTTTTTGAGTAAACTGAATAGCACAATTCTCCTTATTTTAACCGAATAAAATGAATTCTTCTTTCTACAACCGTTTATTCATTGTTTCACAATGTTTGAGATTTCTGTTAATAGCGATTCAGAACTTAAGATTGAAACATCTGCTTTGTGAACAAAAATATGTGCTTTCACAATAGTTATTTGTGCAACCAGTTGAGAAAAGCATTATTTTTCGCAATAAGCGTATTTCTGCGCAATGAGCGATTTGCTAGTTACGAAAGAGAACGCGAAAAATAGTATTTCCCAACGTGTTTCACAAAATATTTTTTTTAATTTTGAATTGCCCTTTGCTAGATTCTCTTCAAATCGTCGGAAGTATTTAATTTTTCACTCTGTTACTACGGAAGCAAGTATATTCTCATCATAAGTTGCGAAATAGTTTACTTTGCGTAACTGGTTGCCAAAAGAAAAGCGTTTCACAATGTCAGTTAGTTACAAAAAGTGTCACTTTATATGTCAAAATTAGAAATATATTTGTAAAAATACAGAATATAACACCAGGAGTATATTTGTGCACATTCCCGAAATAAATCTTGTTTTATCAAACATGGATGTAACAAACCAACATACCTATTTATAATTCATAAGCAAAAATGGCTGGGACGAAAGTTGATAATCTTTTCTCCAACTCACCTTTACTGATGGATATGTCATTTTTCTTGTTTTATCAGACCTCTCTCCATTTAAACAACCATGAGTGCCTGTCATTTCGGACTTATATCGAAATCTGAATCTGTCAATGGGTTCTTCTGTAATTTCAAGATATGGTTGGGAACTCTGGGGATATGCTGAAAGAAATAGAAATCCTTATTAGTAATATGTAACGTTTATTTCAATAGTAATTCTAAGGAAATTATAAATAAAACAAGATGTTAAAATAGCATTATTATCCTTATCAGTTAAAATTTCTTCGACCTCTTCAAAAGCAATTGTGAAACAAAAAAAGAAGAACACTATTGTACAAGTGTTTGAAATTGTTAAATATAAAAAATATTGAACGGTAGAAGCGGCAACGACGAAAAACCAAAATATATTTTGAGATCGATGGAACAATTCCGACATATCATAAAGCCAGAAATCTCACATGCAATATTTAACTACATAACATTTACTCAAAAGTGTAAATGCTTTGAATTAACAAAAATGAGAAAAAGCAGTCCAGTAATGTTGTCTGAATTCTTGGATAGGTTGGTGAATATTCATATTGTAGCAGTTAAAATTAGATTTCCTGCAATTTTCTTTTCCTTGAAGAGTTTCGTTTTTAAGAGAAATATTTCCTAGGGGCAGATAGTTGCTCCATTTTTCAGTTGGCTTTTATTGAAATGACGAAAGTAGTAATTATCATAATCCACCATTTCCTTTTAATCAGAAAGATGCAAAAAGAAAGCAAGATAATAGTTTCGTTTATGAACAACTGATTTATGCATTTATCCTGAATCTAAATCAATAATGATGAATTATATGAGTGTTCCACAAAATTCGTTATGGGCAATTTTCAATCTACCGAGGAGAAATTTCACACATTGGTGCTTATCTAATGGGTGTCGAAGCCTATTGACTTCCGTCAGAATCGAGTCAGCCGTTTTTGTGATTTTTGTTTTGTCTAAGAACACAAATCTGATATTTTCATCTGAACATTTATATTGTAAAAATTTCCACAAGAAAGTAATTCTGGCTACTATGACATGCTTTTGCTCGCATGAAATTTTGCCTTTCTTTTGTATTTATAAAATCCATTGAACTCACAATTTTGAAAAATGATGTCCGCCCCCCTTTATGATTCAAATTCTTTTAGAAAATAAAATCCTCAACTTCCACCATTTTTACGGTTCTCCCTAAATAAATAAATTCTTTGTCATCATCCTGAATGTGGAAAAATATAGCTAGTTCAGATTAAGATGAAACATAATAATTTACTCACATCGATTATGTCCGATACCGTCTCATACGGCGTCGATCACGAAATAGCAAGGTCACTATTAGAAATAATCAGAAGAATTCAATTCAAAATAAGTTTTTCTTTGCCTTTTGGAACGCACTTTCCGCATTTTTGCAGCATAAAAAAGGAGTTGATAAATGGTTGTGATAACGTCGTTTTGACATTCGACATTTCAATTGTACCAACCACTCCGTTCAAGTTATGAATGCTTAAAAAAATTATTCTATGGCCAACCGTCTAATTTAATAAAAGTGAATACGAGTTAAAGGTTCTGTTTGGAAATGAATCAGTCTGAGTGTGTCTTCATGTGACATGAATGAATGAATGAATCATGTGACATCCAATACGGAGAATGTATCTTACCATCACTGATTTTATCTGAAGCTTGGTATGGTATGAGGGACACATTCTGAGGCACAAGAACCAATTGAGATGATTGAAGAATTCCTGGAGATGAACTACTCTCAGACATGTAGGATGGTGGAGATAACGTTGTGTATGATATTGGAGAATCTTCGCTTGTTGAAGGCGGACTGGGGTAAACAGGATAATTGAGCATATCTGAAAACCAAATAATTAATATTCTTTTTCATCAAGAGGAAAATAATATTTGATTATTAATTATACCAATTATCAAGATGGTGAAATTTTAATTGAAAGTAATTCTAAACAACCTTGCACAGCTAAAACTATAACTTCAATTCCGTCATGCAGTTATATGTGTAGGCTCCGTCAGAGTTGCTCCGCAATTTTGAAGTTAGCATATTTATGAAAGTATGATCTCATAGAGAAATATGAGGACATATATAGTAGTAGTATATAGCTCATGCTAGAAATAAACAATATCTGCAGAATACTGAAAAAAATACAATGATATGGTAAAATTGGCAGTCATGTCGCTCATACGTGGATTGGTTTGCTCTCGTTGTACGAGCAAGATTAATAGATACGATGATAATAATAATAATAACAACTTCTAAGTTCGAAAAAGGTTCCTTATTACAATTACCATCCGGATGCTGTATTGGAAGATGAACATCACAAGCTCTACTGGGATCGCACGGTTCTCACAGACCGGAAAATAACCCACAATAGACCAGACCTCATATTGCTCAATAAGGATGAGGACAGATCACTATTCATCGACGTGTCAATTCCAAATAATAACAATCTTCTAGATAGGCACACTGAAAAAATTTCAAAATATAGAGATCTCGAGGAACAAACCAGAAGACAGTGGAAGTTGAAAGATATCAAGACCATCCCTATTGTCATTTCATCTACAGGCCTGATACCGAAGAAACTGTTAGAGAACTTGAGGAAACTTCAGTTGGAAGAAAATATCTACAGAATCATGCAGAAGGCGGTACTGCTCGGCGAGAACTGTACGCAAGTACATGGGGAATGTAGAGGAACACTGTCTGCTTCGACAGGAAGTGCGGGTGGAACAGGAATCCAACCGACAGCAGGGAGTTAACTATTAATGAATTTTGGTGACACCAATCAATGAAGCTCTGAATTACAATATGTAACTTCACAGAGTGATTTAAGTTCCATTGAACTAATTGCTTTAATTGCTACAGAAGTGTCGTCGACAAAAAGAATTATTATAGAAGCAATAATATAATCAGGCAACTCATTAATGAATAGTATAAAGAGCACCGGTCCAAGAACCGATCCTTGAGGTACGCCTAAATCAGACACATATTCTTGAGTCATAGTTGTGTATTTGAACATAATTTTTTCTATTAGTAAGATAACTGTTGATCCAGTTCAGAAATATACCCCGGAAACGTATTTGGTACAACTTGTCTAAGATGAAATGGTGATTAAGGCAGTCGAAGGCCCGCGAAAAGTCAAAGAACAGGCCGGCGACGTAGGAACCACTGTCCAAGCACTCATAGACGTACTCCACAAATTCACAGCTTGCAGTCTGGGTGGATCGACCAATTCTGAAGCCATGCTGCCAACTAGTTAGGATGGAAAACGGAGACAAGTAATCATGCAAACGCTTATATACAATTATTTCAAACACCTTGGAAAGCTGACTAAGTATGGAGATTGGTCTATAATTCGCTATTTTTTCGATGTCGTCTTTCTTATGGATAGGTAAAACCCTAGCTAACTTAAGGCAGATGGAAAAAGGCCAGTGGAAATCGATTTGTTCACGAGATCGGAGAAATATATTTCGCAATTAGAGGGGAGATTGATGTTGAAATTCTGGCAGATACTCCGCCATGACCCGTGCTACTACAATTCTTTGAATTGTCAATGGTGGAGCAAACTTCATCTGGCAGTACAGGAAAGAAAAAGAATTATGATTCATCAATTTATGAGTGGTGCACTTGTTTGACATAGAGTAACCATAATAGTTTCTCAGCGCAAGCCTGTTCACCTGACTAAAATAATTCAAGAATGCATCAGCCACTTCCTGAGGGAAAGATAGCTTTTTATCATCGAGAGTTAAGAGAGTTCAGACTTAACCAGTTTCCAAACTGCTTTGTTAGTATTTGCAGATTCTAATATGAAATTTCTGTTGTACTCAAATTTCGTATTTTTAACCAGACGAACGAAATCAGACTTGGCTTTTCGGTATTGAACATTAACCCTGGGCGTATATAAATTTAGAGGTAACCAGTGCAAATTACGTAAATGGTCTCTGGCTTGACGTAACCGACGGTTAATCTATCTTCTTGATAAATTAGAGTTAAATTTTTTTCGAGGGACCAGCAATCCCAATTTTAGATTTCAATATATCGATGAAAGTTTGGAATTTTTGATCAACGGTTACAGAGTGAATACTATTGAAATCAATGTTGGAAATCAATGAATTGAGTTCATTGAGATTATTTTGAGAAACCATTTTGATTGCTCTCTCTTTATTGATTTTCTTTATTGGGCAATTGACGTATTCATGGACCACCGCTAATAAATGGTTCAACAACTGTAATATTCAGTATTAGTTACAATATAATTAACCTTGCTGGAAGATGTTAGCCTAGCTTATTTGTGAAAACTCTTGTGGGCTCTGAGGAGCCAACGAATAGGTTCAAACTAATAAATAAATCCTCGAGCAGCTGACGTGATAAATCCCCATCGTCCAGGTAATTCACGTTTAAATCACCACCTAAGAACACTATTCCATACTTCAAGATACACTCATTCAGTACATAATGTAGGATAGGCACCAATCTTGTATCCTGGGATAGACATGTGAGGAATCTGCTCCGGTGAGCACCAATGTTCGGCCACGCTGACGAAATCAGGTTTCATAGACCCAAGAGTCATCTCCAAAGTAGTGAACTTGTTAAAAATACTTTGAGTATTTAACTGGATTGTTTTCAGTCTTGTAGATATTTGAATGTCGAAAGAATTGTTAGATTTCACAAATTTGTAGATGTTCACTGTAACACCTTCTGGCCAGAAAGTGGGATCATTCAATTGGGATACATATTCTGAGGAAAAACTCAACTTGAAAGAAGAATAAATGTCTGGTTGTTTCGACTTTAGTTGTTCGCATGTGAAGTTCGGAATAGATTTGTACAGAAATTCATTTATATCATCGACTATAGTTGATGGATCAAGGCGAGAGACATGAATGTGAGATAAATATTATATTTTTTGGGTGCACTGACAAGAGTAGTAGTCTTAGATAATCCAATTATGAGACGACTGAGTTTTCTTTGTTTATGAACATCAGAAGGTATTTCGGGTCGGTTTTGAATCGACTTCTTTCTTTTAGATTTAACAGTAGTCCATTCTGAAGCACCGACATTATCCTGGGATCCTACATTTTTATTTACAATTCGAGGAGCCCCTTCATCAAGTCCAGACGACTCCGTAGATATCAATAGATAGTTCGACGCCCCCTGAATTTGGTTCCGTGTGTTTCATACTCTTATCATCAAGGGAATTCCGGTCGGCTGATATCATAGATGTAGTACTGTTATTGTTCTTTTTTAAAGATTGAATTTCCTCGATAAGTGCGTTCATTAGAACATTCTGCGGAATTATTATGCTTTTCAAATTCGCTATTTCAGAATATAGCGGATGAAGAGCCTCTTGAATTGCTCCTTTAATAAAGGCATTTATTGGAGTACCGTTTCACACCGATCACAGATCCAATTGGTTATGGGTCCATCCTCACGCATTTTATTCAAACTTTCCACACACTTGATATGAAAACTACTTGTGCAAATCTTGCAATCGGTAGGATCGTCATACCTATCAATCTTAAGACAACATTGAGAGCAAGTTATACCTCGTACTCGCGACATGACGGCGGAACGCATAATGATACAATTAAGTTGGCAGAATACTTTTCATATTGAGAGAGTGGAAAAAGTACAAAATGGATTTGTGAAGATTGTTGTAGCCTTGGCAATCCGAAAATCGACCCGAGTAGCCAGGATACCTTGTGCCAGGGTGAAAATTAACTTTCAGTTACCATTCATGAAGTAATCGAGAAATTAGTAGCACCATTGCGTTCCGAATTGAAGAACATTATAAATAATCAAAACAACCCGATATCTACACTCAGTGATGTAATCCATGCATTCAAACTTAACATGCTTGATAAGAAACATATTCCGGGTGTTGTGGGTTTCCCATATGATTTCTTTCGAAACAACCGCAGCAGATGATACTCGAATATCTTCTAACGCGGACGGATGCGTTGCGAGATCCAATTAACTCTGCAAATGAGATCTATGAATCCTCAACAGGGCCCGGACAAGTCTACAAGGCTCTCTTGGTTACCAAATTGAAACCCGACACAAGGGTAGAAAATTTGCAGAATTTTCCTGAAAACAAATTCTCCAAATTTTTTTCAGCGAAAAGAATTCATCAAGATGGAGTAGAATAATTTATGGTGTCTGAGAATCATGCAGCTGAACCCTTAATGTACAGGGTGGGCAAAATTCGTTGTCTACTGAAGGGATCTCGTGAACTATAGCAGCTAGAAGAAAACGGATGACACATTCTCGAGTTCTTTTTTCCCGACTATTCCAAATCTGAAAACAGATCCAGCCTAACGGTCATAGATTTTGAGTTATGAACGAAAATTGAGAAATTGTCATTTTCAATTAAGCTGAATAACTCGCTTATTTGAACTCGTATTCAAAATCTGTTGTTACATTCTACAGCCACTGTTTATTTTTTGATACAACCATTTACGAGATACGAAAGGGACTTCTGATTTTTCAAATGTAAACTATACTTGAAAGTTCTTTCATCGTGATGCAATTCTTTTGCTGATTTCAAAAATGTATCATATGTCGCTATTCACATGAATATAACATAAGAAAAAAAATTCAATAGTTTTTCCTGCTTTTCGATTCACTGTTGAATTTTCAGTAGGCTGGCGTAACCATAGTGACCGTTGAAAATGCATTATGGTTCCTGAACTCCACATAATCCTATGTGAACTCAACCTTCTGTGATAGGATAAACGGACTGTCGAATAAATATTTCTTTTATATATTTATGGTGTCTGAGAATCATGCAGCTGAACCCTTATTGTACAGGGTGGGCAAAATTCGTTGTCTACTGAAGGGATCTCGAGAACTATAGCAGCTAGAAGAAAACGGATGACACATTCTCTAGTTCTTTTTTCCCGACTATTCCAAATCTGAAAACAGATCCAGCCTAACGGTCATAGATTTTGAGTTATGAACGAAAATTGAGAAATTGTCATTTTCAATTATATATCGATATCGAGATCGATATCCCTCAAGAGAGAGTAAAAGACTTTCGTCTGATTATTAAAGAAGAAAATTTATTCAATTATCGTTTTTCTATTCATGAGAGAAACTTCAGAGTCAGTAATATAAATAAAACACGATAGCTATCTATAATTATAATTTTTACAAAAGTAAGATGATGAAAAATAGGTACTTCTATCAACGGTAGTATTCGAATTGTGAACCATCGTGAGATAAGCATGCCAAACATCGCGATGAACAAACGATTTCTTAATCATCGAAATAATTATTCAGCAATCCGTGATTCCAATCAAAGAGGCTCAGGTTCACAAAATATAATGCATATTCAACGGTTGCTATGGTAAGCCAGACTACTTATAATTTAACAGTGAGTCGAAAAGTAGGAAAAATTATTTGATTTTTTTCTCGTGTAACATTCATTTGAATAGCGACATATGATACATTTTTGAAATCAGCAAAAAAATTGCATCAAGATGAAAGAACTTTCAACTATAGTTTACATTTGAAAAATCATAAATCCCTGTCGTATCTCGAAAATGGCCGTATCAAAAATTTTAATAATATCAGATTCGAATTCCTCCTAAAAAAGTGCCTGCAGAATGTAACAACAGATTTCGAATACGAGTTCAAATAAGCGAGTTATTTAGCTTCATTGAAAATGATAATTTCTTAATTTTCGTTCATAACTCAAAATCTATGACCGTTAGGCTGGATCTGTTTTCAGGTTTGGAATAGTCGGAAAAAAAGAGCTCGAGAATGTGTCATCCGTTTTCTTCTATGATGATGATGAGAAGCGGGAACTCCCCCGTGGATAAAATCATCCACAAAGCCAGACACTGCCTCTGAGCCTTTCAAAGGATTTGTGAAAAAACTTGGGGAATAATGCCGAAGCAGCTCCGCTGGCTGTACATACGTCACGGTAACCTCCCTTTCCTTCGCATTATTGTCTAGGGAGAGGCAAGACTAGCTCACCGGCTCCTCCACTTAACCGTGAATGATCCTGATAAACTCTTTCGTGTCCAATCGGCTCTTAGACCACCTGGAGGCGGACGAGGTGATGGGCATGAGAACTGATCAGATAATCACAAGAACCAGCACGGACGGAACGTTCAGTCCTCTGATTCCAAGCAGAGACGAATGGCTCTGTAACAAGAAACTCTATTTACAAGGACCTTGTTGGTATACTGATGGCTTCAGAAACAAACAGGTCTTTGGAGCCGGGGTCCACAGTCGTAGAGCGCTGACCGAACTCAGTGTCAGTCCGGACAGGTTGGAGACAGCATTTCAGGTAGAAATTTTCGCTATTAACCTATTTACCAACCATCTGCTTGTCATGAGTTGGCCAATAAAAGTCCGAACGGATAGTAAAGCTACCATCAAATCTCTAGTAGCTGCCAAATGCAGATCTAACCACTACAAATTGGGAAGTCACAACGGACTGCAACTTATTTAGGTACCTGGACACTCAGGCTCCAGAGGCAACAAGTTATCGGGCGCTCTAGCAAGAGAAGGCGCAACCTCAGCCTTTATTGGCCCGGAACAAACTAGAAATTTCTAATTTCTCAGTCAGGGAACGACACAATAGACCGCTTTCGTCGCGGTGGCAGGTTTTGGTGGGTCCAACCAACACGCCCAACAATCTCTAATCTGTATCTCAAACAAATTTGATAGTTTGGGCTGCTATTGCTGGAAGCAAGTGCAGATGATTTGAGTGTATCGCATTGGTGTAGTGTGGACAGTATTGACTCCATGCTGATCTCAGATTATGTTCGGGTAGTTTTCTTCTGTCACGCCTCAAGGGAACACGGTAGATCTGTTCACAAGACAATGTTTGAAGATGAAAAAGTTAATGGTTTCAAAATTCTCTGATGAAATGAAAGTCGAGATCTATGGCATTATTAGTGTTTTTAGGCCCTGGGCTGGTAACGTTGAAGTATTTTTTGACAAAGTATTATGTGCTTTGCAGTCACGTTTTGACAGTGTGGATTTTATTTTCCTATGTGGAGGCTCAAGCATAGAGTTCCTGAAGACTGGCTGTAAAGACTTAAAACTAAATTGTTAATGATTTACTTGATTGCTACGAATTGAAGGCTACGTCGCGGTATCCCACTCGAGTATTCACAAACGTTAATGGGCTCACTAGCATTTCGAAAGTAGATTACATCCTTACCAATGTTAACCCACAGGACCAAAGAGTTGTTATTTTCGAGCCCCACATTAGTAATCATACGGGCATTTCAATTGAGGTGAATTTTCAACCGGAACACAAAGTTCAGAAGAACGCTTGTTGAGAAAGATAAGCCGGTATGGTGTTGGATTTGTCTGGTCATGATTTTGCTGAAAACAATACTCATGCTGATGTTGACAGATGTTCTGATTCGTTTGTCAATATTGTTTGGTATTTTCTTGAGCAGTTATGTTGGCAGGATAACTAAAGCCTGATCGGTACGGAAATTGATTACACCAGAGATAGTTCAAAGTAAGCTGAACCTGTCCACTTGGCTTCATAGGAACATTGGCATATACGTACGAAAGCTGCAAAGAACCTAAACTCAACATAATGTGTTGATAAAAAGCAGCTAAGTACAGGTTCAATAGCACAGTTATAGGCCATTCATCGAATAGAAAAAAAAACACTTCGAAATATTTTCAACAATTCGACTGGAAGAGCGAATGGTTGTCGCAATGATTTTAGCCTGAATATGAATATGTGCGACAATCCAAACTTACTTGAACCAAATTTAAAATTAGTCAAAGGTAACATGTCGGAAGGATTATCCGATCAAAATTTGATTGGATGTATATAGGTATTGTAACCAGTCCGGCCCTTGCGGTCGGACCTTTCGAGAACCAGAGCGGTCGCGAGATTCTGGAATAACCGCGAAGGTACCTGAATGTTTCCGGCGCCTATATAAGCCCAGCGGAGGAGCAGGTAGGAAGTACAGTACAGTTATAGTTCACAGTGCAAGCGACTAGTGGAAATAAATACGAGTGGAAATAAATAGTAGTGACATAGTAAGATTGTGTGTTATAAGTGTATTAAGTGTAAATAAATAATTTCAATTAGTTGAACGTTTTAATAAAGCGAAGAAAACGTTACATTGGTGTCAGGTGTGAGGTTCAACAAGCCCTCGAATTAAATAAATATTTTCGGTTATTTGGAGTTCACGCCAGTGACCACAAGACTACAGAACGCGATGGAGACTCAAGCGGTAATGGACTTTTTGAGAAAATGGATGAAAATTCTTGTAAGTTGAATGAACAAATGGAAGAGAACTCCTGTAAGTTGAATGAACAAATGGAAGAAAATTCCAGAAGATTCAATGAGAAAATTGATGAGAAATTGAATGAGAAAATTGACCAGATTAGGGAAAATTGTAACGATGTGGTGAGTCAACTTACAGATAAATTGGATGAGAAACTGGAAACCATAAATGAAAAATTCGATAAAGTGGACGAGAGATTCGATATAGTCAGTGGAAAAATTTGACGAGGTTGATGAAAAATTTGACAAGGTTAACGGAAAGTTTGAAGAAATGGCAGGAATAATTATTGAACATCATGCCAAATTGATAGAATCCTTGAAAAGAATGTAAAACACATAGTTTCACGGGGAGGTGTGAAAGTTGATCCGGATAAGATCAAGGCAGTGCAGGAATGGCCTATTCCGAAAGACAAGGGTGAGTTGCGGAGTTTCTTAGGCCTTTGCACTTATTATAGGATATTTGTACCTGGTTTTGCCAACGTTGCCAAGCCGCTGACAAAATTGACGGAAGATGGACAGGAGTACATATGGTCCGATGATTGCGCTGAAGCCTTCGAACGATTGAAGAGGGCTCTGGTCACAACTCCAGTTCTGAGTTACGCAAGGGCTGAAGGTAAATTTGTGCTCGACACCGATGCCAGTAATACAGCCATTGGGGGCGTTCTATCGCAAGTTCAGGATGGACAGGAAAGAGTCATCGGGTACTTCAGCAAGGTGTTGTCCAAACCAGAACGGAATTATTGCGTGACCAGGAGAGAACTTTTAGCAGTCAACAAGTCCGTAGAACATTTAGCAGACATCAAGTCCGTAGAACATTTCTACAAATATTTGTACGGAAGGAAATTCTTACTAAGAACGGACCATGCTGCTTTGAAATGGCTCCTGAGTTTTAAGAACCCGGAAGGACAAGTGGCTAGATGGATTGAGAGGCTGCAAGAGTATGACTTTGACACTGAACACAGAGCGGGGACTAGCCATCGCAATGCAGACGCGTTATCAAGAAGACCTTGTCCCGAGAATTGCAGCCATTGTTCGCGCCTGGAAGAAAATATCGATTTAAGGCGGACCACCGTAATCGAAGACGACTGGCTACCTGAAGAAATTCAAAGAGCACAAGAGGAAGATAACGACTTGAAAGTAATCCTGAGTTGGAAGAAGACTACCTACTTGGGAAGAAGTATCCAGACTGAGCCAGAATATAAAGTCGTATTGGGCACAATAGGAAACGCTGAAGATTGATGGAGGTCTTCTGAAACGTTGTTGGGAAAATGAAGATGGAACTGAGCAGAGACTTCAGTTGATTGTGCTGAAGAGCCGTGTGACAGACATTCTGACCAGACTACATAATGGAACTTCAGGTGGACATTTCGGGATAACTAAGACGTTGGAAAAAGTCAGGCAGCGATTTTATTGGCTAAATTGTAAGAGGGACGTTAAAGATTGGTGTAGAAGATGCAAGGTTTGTGCTGCTGCTAACGGACCTTATGGTAAAGGAAAAGCACCAATGAAGCAATATAACGTCGGATCCCCCACGGAACGAGTAGCTATCGACATCGCTGGCCCCTTTCCCGAAACAGACCATGGAAACAAGTACATTTTGGTAGCATTTCACGAAATGGGTGGAAGCCTACGGTATTCCTAATCAAGAGGCAAGTACGGTAGCTGATAAATTGGTCAGAGAATTCTTCTGCAGATTTGGAATACCTCTGGAGCTGCATTGTGATCAAGGCCAAAATTTTGAATCGAAGTTATTGCGAGAAGTATGCATCAAATTGGGAATTCACAAAACAAGGACTACACCTCTTCATCCACAATCAGACGGCATGGTCGAACGAATGAATCGGACCATGGGAAAACATCTAGCCAAAGTAGTATCTGATCACCAGCGGGATTGGGATGAATATTTACATCTATTCACCATGGCATATAGATCTTCGGTTCAAGAATCTACCAAGGAAACTCCATCCAGTATAATGTTCGGCCGAGAAATAAGGCTGCCTTGCGACTTAGAGTTTGGATGTAAGCCTGGAGAAGACGTAGCTGGGGAGGACTACGTTCGTAAATTAAGGAACAAGCTGGATTACATTCATGACAAGGCACGCAATCAAATGCAGCAAGCAAGTGACCTAATGAAAATGCGCTACGACATCAAGGCTATTGAAGGTGGATTCACCACTGGAGATCTGGTGTGGCTACATAATCCACGGAGAAAAGGTTTTTCACCAAAGCTGCAGAGACAGTGGGACGGACCGTATGAAATAATCCAGAGGATACATGAAGTAGTTTACCGGATAAGGAAGCTCCCCAGAGGAAAACCAAAGGTCGTCCATTTCAACCGATTAGCCCCGTACGCGCAGGACAAAGAAGAAGTACGTCTTGTGGAAGCCCCGATTCAAGGTAGCAGCGATTACCAGAAGTTTATGGATTGCTATGGTGAGACACGCGTTGCACGGTTCGGCGTTACACATGAAGTACATCAAGATATCTTTACTGCGAACTGGTGTAACATCCATAATAATTGATGAAAGAAAATAACGGGAACTTGGACGCAATTTATTCTCTAGAATCCAACTACATAGCCGACGTTTCGAAGGGGTTTCCCTTCTTCTTCAAGGGCTAAAAAACGGTTATAAGTATGAAAAATATAAAAGAGCAATTAGGCACAGTACCTGAGATGGAAATTTCTAGAAACTACGGTCATGCGATGCATGTGAGTAGTGAGTCAGGGTGAAAACAATAAAAGGAAAACGAAAAACAGAGATTTTCCTCCCACAACGCAGAATTCGCCGATGTTGGTATTATCGATCAGGTCTAGAAAACTCTTATTATTTACATCGATGTAGCGAAGCTGAAAAGGTTAGAAAATGATCATCACAGGCAAAGAACTTCGTAATATGTCTTCAGTGTCGAACGAGTGCGTTCGGGAGAATGTAGAGGGGATTTTAATTGTCAACTGAGAGGACTATGAATAAACAACGTCATCTGGCCGCTGTGGGAGGAAACTTATTGTATAAAATCGAACAAACGGCAACAACACAAACAGCAATAACAGGGTGGTCTCCAGGTAAAAAGATACATGTAAGTGGAGACACAGTGGCAAGATAAAGTTACAACTTATATACTAATTAATCAACATGCACTAAGATCTAAGAGGGGGTTGTAAACTATGCTAAGATTGCCGACGTCACCTCTGAAATTCACGGAATTGTTGACTTTGATAAAAATCATTTCGCTTATTCTTCGCTTGTAATAATTCGGTTCGCTATCTAGCATCTCAGCATCGTCAAAAAGACTAGCTATGTAGTTGGATTCTAGAGAATAAATTGCGTCCAAGTTCCCGTTATTTTCTTTCATCAATTATTATGGATGTTACACCAGTTCGCACTATTCCACCGGGGGGTTTCTACCAGTACATTATGAGTGAGTACAGTTTACAAGTGTACAGAGACTGCAAGAAGTACTTGAAGTTCAGCGAGAAATTAGCTTCACTAATGAATAGAAGAATTTTCCTCCTTAACTGTAGAAAGAATAGAGTATTCCCAAACCATATTGTTAATAATGTAAATCAGATATATTCCTTGATGTTGGATAGACACCCGTTTAACAACTTAGTCGATAGAGCACTGAATAGATTTAGGTTTTCCATATTAAATATAGAGATAAAGATTTGCATTTGCATAGCCCTTGAAGAAGAAGGGAAACCCCTTCGAAACGTCGACTATGTAGTTGGATTCTAGAGAATAAATTGCGTCCAAGTTCCCGTTATTTTCTTTCATCAAGATATCTTTACCGTGTCTGGGGAATACTCTCTCGCTCATTGTATAGCGAAGGACCTTCGTATGAGCAAAGGAATAGCAAGAGTATTCAGAAATAAATTTGGACGTCAGGAAGAATTATTGCGACAGCAGCCAAGAATCGGAAAAGTTTTGAAATTGAAGGGTGAAGGTCGGTTCATTTATTACCTAGTCACCAAGCAACATTCCCATCAGAAGCCAACCTATCAGAATCTATGGACGGCGCTGCATAGCTTGAAAGAAGACCTTCAACGCTTTGGAGTTAGGAAATTAGCTGTTCCCAAGCTCGGTTGTGGATTGGACCAGCTGAATTGGCGAGTTGTGCGCAGCATGCTGGAGGTGGGATTTCAGGGGACTGGTATACGGATCCTGGTGTGCAGTTTCAACCCAAAGCAGGCCAGAGAGCCTGGAAAAACTGTGGAGTGCTACTTCCATCAGAATGGCTACTGTAGGAATGGTGATGAGTGCAAGTTTCGCCACGGTCCTCGGAGAAATTCACTAAATCTGTTCTGGGACAGAACAGGCTTAAGGAGGGGACAGTGTAACCAGTCCGGCCCTTGCGGTCGGACCTTTCGAGAACCAGAGCGGTCGCGAGATTCTGGAATAACCGCGAAGGTACCTGAATGTTTCCGGCGCCTATATAAGCCCAGCGGAGGAGCAGGTAGGAAGTACAGTACAGTTATAGTTCACAGTGCAAGCGACTAGTGGAAATAAATACGAGTGGAAATAAACAGTAGTGACATATACTTCATTCAAATTTATTTTAGCAGTCGGTTGGCCATGAAATAATTTTCTCAAGTTTTTGTAACTAGAACGAAGTTAGGTTGGCACTCATGAAATGTCGTTAATGTCATAACGCCGTTGCCACAACTAATATCAATTTTTATTATGAAAATTCGAAAATGCCGAAAGTGATTGAAAAAAGAGACAGGGTTTCAGGAAGTGCTATTTAGAAATCAGGTCCGCTCATTCAAATAGTTATACCCTGATATTCTAAAATCCACAATACGTCAGACGTTAGCGAAGATATTCAAAGTAAGAGAATTTATATAATGTTTCATCTGAATCTAAACGACTTATATTTCAGCTGAATATTTCCACAATCAGAAATATTGTGAATGAAGAGTATGACAAAGAATTTCCTTCTATTGGGACACCCAAAAAAGTGGTGGCATTTGGGAATTTTATGTTTGAGTGAATTAATGCGAAAAGTTTACTACAGGATTTTCGATAAATGTCATCGGAGACTAAGTTCCCTAAAATGGATTTTTCTGCTTTTCATTTGACTTGTCCTATACAATGTAAATGTCTTAAGGTACTAATAAATACCTAATTATTATAATTATATCAATGTATTCATACATTAGCCACAAATACACGCAAGTTGCCCTGTTACTGTTTATTCATGTGAAATTTTTGTTCAACGGTGAATTTGCATCTTAACTTGAAACTTCCTTCAACTCCTTTTACTTATATTGATGCTAGATGATTTTTGTTGAAAAATTTAACATTCTTGTAATTATCTGTTAATTCCTTCAAGAGATACCCATTGCCAACCACTGTATCATATGCATTTCATCTTCGGGTTAATATTTTTGAAATCTACAAATGATGTAAGCCAAAGAAGATAACGAACATATTAACTCTCCTCAAGCTAGCGCATATTATGATATTATACTGATCTCTTGTATTTTCCATGCAAATAACTGGATTTGGTATGCCTTCAATCAGTTTGTATAAACTTCAATTATGTTCGTCATATTTTCCGAAGAGATTCGACATTTTGATAAAATACGTAACAACAGAAACTTTTACGTAGAACGGGCAACATAGCGTTGATTTAAAACCCAAAAATGTTTTGACAAGCTTCATAACCCCACATTTTCGTACTATACAGAGTGAAATGTGTCAAATTTCCATGGCCAACCGACTGCTAAAATAAAGTTGAATGAAGTATAGTAAGCCAATTCAATAACTGCTATAGCGATGAACAATTCCATGTATGCCAAAAGCAATCTGAGGTATTTAAAATGTTCAATTGATAAGAAATTAACTTTCAGTTCAAATGATTCTGATATAATAAGTTATACTGATGTAGATTGGAGCAATACTACTCGCAATAATAAGCTGGGAAGCCCGAAAACTTTCAGTTCAAATGATTCTGATATAATAAGTTTTACTGATGTAGATTGGAGCAATACTACTCGCAATAATAAGCTGGGAAGCCCGAAAACAACATTACACTAGCCTGCCGAGCACTGAAGCTCAATTCATTGCCATTTCAGATGTTTCTAAAGAAACACTGTCTTTTTTCTCGAAGGATTGAGGAATGAACTAATACGACATTGAACTATTGTTCAATGACAATCAAAGTGCTCAAAAACTTTCGTCTTTCATAACAGGACAAAGCATATAGCAAGGCAGACATTTGAAGTCTTACCAGGTTACGGCCGGATTCATAATCAAACCCAAAGTCGCTTTAATTGTAAAGCTTTCTATAACCCTGCTAAAAATGACATTAAAGAAAGCTTTAAGCTTAGAGTCACTTTGAATTTGATTATGAAACTGGACGTTAGAGAAATTGTTAAAATGGTTTCATCAATATTAAATATTTTCCAACCTCATAAATGGTTCATAATTTCACAAAAAGTTCGAATGGTTTGAAACATAAATTCTGTATAAACAATTTAGGAATAAACTAAAATTGATGTATTTCTTCATAAACTTTTAAGGGTTTTCACTACCAATCTCTGAAACAAAATCAATTAAAAATCAAATCAACGATTTGCTCCTGACAAATTAGTGCAAGAATTTACGCAGGAGCAAATCGTTGATTTCATTTTTGATTGATTTTGTTTCGGAGATTGGGAGTGAAAACCCTAAAAAGTTTATGAAGAAATGCAGAATCCTCCCAGAATAAATTTCAATCGATATCTAAAATTGATGTAATTTAATTTTCTGGTTATAATAGATTGATGTCTATTTAATTGTTTTGTTTTTATGAATATACTTGATCAAAGGGGGGGGGGGGGGGGTATTGGGTATTGTAATCTTCAATACTGTACCGGTGACTGTACACAGTAGGCATTTCTTTGTTACCATAGTTATAACTGACATAAGTTGTTGACACATTTTTTTATGCATTGAAAGACAATCTCAGATATGAGAATGATGGGATACTCTCTTATTATAGTTTGGGAATCAAGTAACACTTGTTTGTTCGTAGAGTGGTTCACAACAGTTGTGAACTTTACAGGGTGGGCAAAATTGGTGATACCTTTTTCAACCCAACGAGATAGAGGAAAATGCATGGCACATTGCGGTCGTCTTTTTTCGAGAAACTAATAATGCCATCAACTCCATTCCTCTATCTTCTTTTGTTTTCCAGTTGTAGGTCAAAATTAAAATTTCGACTTTGGTCATTATCTCCATTTCGGTTTAAGCTAGGATGTTGAAATGAAATCATTATACAGACATTTTTTTTATAGCAATCCAGTGGCGTACTATGATTTCTTCCAACGGGTATATTTGCTGAGCTATAACATAAATATATGTTTTTTCTTGTGAAAACAGTAGTTTGAAATGACTTAGAAATACTGAGGGGTATAATATATTTCTGAAATGGTAAAAGAATGGCGATTCTTTCCGAGTCATTTTAAACTACTGGTTTCATAAGAAAAAACACATCTTGTTATAGCTCAGCAAATATATCTGTGGTACAAAATCATAGTATGCTACTGGATTGCTATCAAAAAAGTGTCTGTAAAATGTTTTCATTTCAACATCCTAGCACAAACAGAAACGGAGATAATGACCAAAGTTGCAATCGCCCAAATTTAAATTTTGACCTATAACTCAAAAACAAAAGAAGATAGAGGAATGCAGTAGAACGCATTATTAGTTTTTCGAAAAAAGACGACATGAATGGCACATTCATTTTCCTCTTATCTCGTTAGGTTAAAAAGTTCTAGTTCAGGTATCACCAATTTTGCCTACCCTGTACAGAGCAGAAGCAATTCCATTTTAGGGTAGAGAAAATCTATCTGTGCTTGCTCTGTACAGTTCATAATCGATATGAACCACTCTACGAACAAGCCTCTTAACATATGTACATCTGGCAAAATGAGACTGCACCAAGACACACTGTCCTGTCCAACCTGTGTGAATGACATCTTGTCCTAATTAAAAATATAAAATTAAAATATGGGAATAGTCAAAACAGAAATGAATGAAACTAAGTAGTCTTTTTCTTCTTCCTGTGTTTCCTTCAAAGGTTATCTAGTTGAAACTAGGATGACAAAGAGCAGATTTCATATAATTTCATAGGGGTTTTCCAAGCGTCATTAGTTTCTGGTGACTAACTGATTTTTCGGCATTCCATTCACATGGTTTCTCTATCTTCTCCTATTTCTTGGCCTTAGAGCAATCATTCTTCTGTTTTTTCCAGTCAAAAAAGGTGGATCCAGTTATTGATCTCAGTGTTTGAATTTATAGATATAGATATATAATGAACTGTGTATTTATAACTATTACAGTTCCATCAGCTTGGAAACTATCAAAGATAATAACAATATATAAATCTGACTCTAGACGATCTCGGTAACTATAAACCAAACAGTTAACAGTCTTGAATTCAATGCCCAACAAGCAGAATTTGTAGTTTTTAACACTTCACGATCAAAACTTCAATTGCAAAATGAGATTTCTTCAGACCGAACTTAAGTGAACATTTTTAACTCTGCTAAGTTCCTTGATGTTCATGTAGATTGTGAGTTGAGGTGGGATGTGTATATATTAGAGACTGAATTCAACCATATAAACCATTAACATCTTGAAGAAGTCTGCTGATTGGTACACCTAAAAAGTTGTTCATTACGCTGGTCTTTAATTGATTCGTCATATTATGGTATTGTTCGTTGGGTTCCCTCACTGATACGCCTCTTTGTGAAACAAAAGTTGGCTTTGAGATCTATTATGATTATGAAATACAGGCAGTCGTGTAGGGGTGTTTTTCGGGCGAAAAATTGGTCTATAAGTGTGCAGTTGTCTCGAGTTTCTGATACAGCATGAAGATATATTTGAGCCATATAGAAATAAAAATGTGAGAACTAGGCAAGTTAACCAATATCTGTAACTAACAATGCTATGTATATGTGTTATAACGTTATCCCCACCATCGCTATTAATATATTATAAGGTAGACAAAAAAACGTAATTTAAATATGTTCAAAATAAACCCACAATGAGCACTACACATTGTCAACCGAGTTGTCAACGATCAAAACAAAGAATCTCTTGTAAATTGATCTCGTAGTACACATTCAGTGCATTAAAAACAGTTACAAAAGTTTAATGAGATATGACAAATGTTATTGAGTGATAAAAAAACTTGTACGCAATATGAAACTATTTAGGTACCTGAGAAATATTCTATTTTCATGTCACTCATGGTTGGTTGAAAATTCTCTACTACTGCTGTTGATTAA
Organism: Coccinella septempunctata; assembly: GCF_907165205.1. Lineage (NCBI taxonomy): Eukaryota > Metazoa > Arthropoda > Insecta > Coleoptera > Coccinellidae > Coccinella > Coccinella septempunctata. The sequence continues at coordinate 11,354,499 of NC_058194.1, read as the reverse complement.
CTTTCCGTAAAATGAAAACGAACAAAAGTAAACGCTGAAACTCGCCAATTATCGGTCTTAAAATAAATTCCAAACGCACTAAACACAGATTGATATGACGTATATTATCAGATATCACAAATCACAAGGTTCAGGTTATTCCCCATCCCCATACTCATACTCTTCCTCTCTTCCTCACATGAACGAAGAGGGGGACACCCAAAAATCCCCGGATTTCATAGAGTATGCAATCATCATCCAAAGAGCGGTGTGAAGTTGGCTGACAATTTCTAGCTGACAGAATCCCGAAGATACCCGAAGCGGCGACGGCCGCCAGTGGCGTACCCCTACTATTATTTTCGCCGAAAAATCGCTTCTGCATTACGAAATGAGATTAGTAGTGGAAATAATATAAATATTTGATGTTTGGCATATATAAATTTGATAATTCGAACAATTCGTTGGAAAAATGAATTTGTTCGATATAATTTTTCGATCAATTGAACTGAAATCGTCTAGGCGCGAAGTTTAATCTATATAACTTCTATGTTTTTATCAGTTTCAAGATGAGATTTTCACTCAGATGATGGTCAACTATTCAGGATTCATAATCCGTAAAAAACTTTACTTGCACCCCTTGCAAACTACCCTTTTTCGACCCTTTTCCGTATAAAACACCGAATTCGCGATATAAAGCGGCGCAGTCAGCTGACCATAACTTCTATGTTTTTATCAGTTTCAAGATGAGATTTTCACTCAGATGATGGTCAACTATTCAGGATTCATAATCCGTAAAAAACTTTACTTGCACCCCTTGGAGACTACCCTTTTTCGACCCTTTTCCGTATAAAACACCGAATTCGCGATATAAAGCGGCGCAGTCAGCTGACCATAACTTCTATGTTTTTATCAGTTTCAAGATGAGATTTTCACTCAGATGATGGTCAACTATTCAGGATTCATAATCCGTAAGAAACTTCACTTGCACCCCTTAGAGACTACCCTTTTTCGACCCTTTTCCGTATAAAACACCGAATTCGCGATATAAAGCGGCGCAGTCAGCTGACCATAACTTCTATGTTTTTATCAGTTTCAAGATGAGATTTTCACTCAGATGATGGTCAACTATTCAGGATTCATAATCCGTAAAAAACTTTACTTGCACCCCTTGCAAACTACCCTTTTTCGACCCTTTTCCGTATAAAACACCGAATTCGCGATATAAAGCGGCGCAGTCAGCTGACCATAACTTCTATGTTTTTATCAGTTTCAAGATGAGATTTTCACTCAGATGATGGTCAACTATTCAGGATTCATAATCCGTAAGAAACTTTACTTGCACCCCTTGGAGACTACCCTTTTTCGACCCTTTTCCGTATAAAACACCGAATTCGCGATATAAAGCGGCGCAGTCAGCTGACCATAACTTCTATGTTTTTATCAGTTTCAAGATGAGATTTTCACTCAGATGATGGTCAACTATTCAGGATTCATAATCCGTAAAAAACTTTACTTGCACCCCTTGCAAACTACCCTTTTTCGACCCTTTTCCGTATAAAACACCGAATTCGCGATATAAAGCGGCGCAGTCAGCTGACCATAACTTCTATGTTTTTATCAGTTTCAAGATGAGATTTTCACTCAGATGATGGTCAACTATTCAGGATTCATAATCCGTAAAAAACTTTACTTGCACCCCTTGGAGACTACCCTTTTTCGACCCTTTTCCGTATAAACACCGAATTCGCGCTAGGAAGCGCGCAGTCAGCTGACCATAACTTCTATGTTTTTTACGGATTATGAATCCTGAATAGTTGACCATCATCTGAGTGAAAATCTCATCTTGAAACTGATAAAAACATAGAAGTTATGGTCAGCTGACTGCGCCGCTTTATATCGCGAATTCGGTGTTTTATACGGAAAAGGGTCGAAAAAGGGTAGTTTGCAAGGGGTGCAAGTAAAGTTTTTTACGGATTATGAATCCTGAATAGTTGACCATCATCTGAGTGAAAATCTCATCTTGAAACTGATAAAAACATAGAAGTTATGGTCAGCTGACTGCGCCGCTTTATATCGCGAATTCGGTGTTTTATACGGAAAAGGGTCGAAAAAGGGTAGTCTCCAAGGGGTGCAAGTAAAGTTTCTTACGGATTATGAATCCTGAATAGTTGACCATCATCTGAGTGAAAATCTCATCTTGAAACTGATAAAAACATAGAAGTTATGGTCAGCTGACTGCGCCGCTTTATATCGCGAATTCGGTGTTTTATACGGAAAAGGGTCGAAAAAGGGTAGTTTGCAAGGGGTGCAAGTAAAGTTTTTTACGGATTATGAATCCTGAATAGTTGACCATCATCTGAGTGAAAATCTCATCTTGAAACTGATAAAAACATAGAAGTTATATAGATTAAACTTCGCGCCTAGACGATTTCAGTTCAATTGATCGAAAAATTATATCGAACAAATTCATTTTTCCAACGAATTGTTCGAATTATCAAATTTATATATGCCAAACATCAAATATTTATATTATTTCCACTACTAATCTCATTTCGTAATGCAGAAGCGATTTTTCGGCGAAAATAATAGTAGGGGTACGCCGGCCGTCGCCGCTTCGGGTATCTTCGGGATTCTGTCAGCTAGAAATTGTCAGCCAACTTCACACCGCTCATCCAAAGCCATATTTTCGCGATTAAGACACGTGATGACGTGAAGCGTCTTTAAACGAGCGAATTAAGTCATGACGTCAGTCTTTAAGACGCTTTAAGCGGAACCTGGCAGTCTGTGGAGAGCGCCTGTGTCATAGAGTCATCTTGTCTCTGGCCTGTGTCGTCTTGAGCAGAAAGAGAATATGAATTTGATTTGAATTCCTACTAGGGAAGAGTGCTTTTATTGCCAATAATGCAGTTTCTGAGCATACATTAATTGTCTCCAGGATGCCAAATCATATCGACCAATCAGAGTGCAGCGCATCTCCCGCCAAAACTTTATCTTCGCTCTCTGAGCATACGTTAATTCTCTCAAAGAATCCCAAAATCCTAGCCAATCAGGGCAAAGCTATCTCGTTTGTCGTTTTCCCTACGCAATGCACCCGATATTGACGTGTGTTAATCGAAAAACGAATGTTGTGTTATGAATTGACAGCTTTCAGCTGATAGCTTAACCTACAAAGAAAGATCTTTGCTACAAAGCTCAACTTGTGATAAGTCATAGTCAGAGTCTCTGATATTAGTGTTCTGTTTTGTAATCCACTGATTAATATGAAGTATATTATTCAAACATGGATTGAAAATAATAATATTGAAAGTATAGTATTGTACAAATTTCTCCGTTAGTTCCTCATGTGGATGAATATGATATAAAATTTGGTTAATGTAATAAAAATACGGAACTTCATAATTACCTAAATTTATTATGCCATTTTAGTTAATATTAAAAAGATATTGAAAATTGTATCCACTTCAAGGAAGGTTTGCTTTGAATACTAAAACGTAACTATAAATCTAAGTCATATTCAAAATAGATTAGAAAAAAATCACTAATGTTATCAGACAATTTGATGTCTATTCAAAATAAGGATTAACTTTCTAGGGATATTTTTCTACAGAACTCGTAGGCAATATAACTTCATAATTGCTTCTTAAATTTTTTTGATCAGAAACTTTGAAGAATTGGCCTACAAAAAGAGATACACAAATTTTCTCACTCAAATCTTTTCAAAGATGCTCTTGAAAATGAAATTGGCAGGACATAGGGAATAACAGAAACATCCAGGTTAAAAAGTTATCATTCTTTATTTTCTACAATGAACAATAGAATATCCAAGAAGTACGAGTCAATTACATTTACTTGTTTCACAAAAGAAATCTGCATAACTCATGGGAAGCAACAGTGCATGTACAATAGCATTATACTCCAAGGTTGCATTCACAAACTTACTACAAGAGTAGAGTATGACCATGCTCAGAGAGCATACTCTGAGGAAGACATACATACATTTGTAAATTTGAGTAATCAGAGCTTACTCGGAGTAAGTTTGAGTGCGCAACACAAGTGAACACTACAAACAAACAAAATGTATTCAGAATGGATATAAATTAAGCAATCTTATACATTTCTTTAGTATAATTAGATAATCCAAAATCAAAATAAAACCACATTTACCTACATGAATGAAATTATATTTCACAATCACTAAAAAGACAAATTCATGCATTATCATTTCTAAAGTGAAGCACACATATTCTACAAATCAGACATCCATGATAGATGTAGATATTGACCCACCACCTCCCCACCTTCACACCCTCTAAGTGATATCTACAAAGTAATCGAAAATGAAAACCAACACAAAGCAGCAGTGGATTAATATTAACCTTCTAAATTCAAACGAAAAGCAAGTTATAAATGTGAATAATATTCCATCACCAACATTCATAATATTCTACTTTTTGTTAGGATAATATAATTGCTTTTCTATTTTCCTTTTTTCTACTCTTTGGGTTTTTTTGGCTTGAGAACTATTATAAGTTTTATTGATAATCTCTACCATCTTATAAAATTCTTCATCATCCAATGATTTTAATTTCAGGAATGTATCTTTCAATACAGTCTACAAAAATTTTAATGCACAGGATATTCCCATCACCAATTTTCTACCCAACTTACCTCACGCTTGGTACTAGGATCAATGGAAACAGTATTTTGAGATTCTGTTATTTCTTCAATAAAATTGTCAACTTCATTTTGATTTCGAACTCTGCTAGTCGAAGGCTCATCTATACATAATGGAGATTCATCACTCTCTGGACCTACAACAAAATCGCTCCTCTTTTCGGCCAAAGCAACTGCATGAATATGTTTACACAATGCAGTTTTGATAGTGTATTCTGGACACTGACATTGATACTTATGAATGCATACTTTGCATTGGTCACAATACAAGGTTCTGCATTCATCGTCACACATCTCGTTATATTTAACTATATAAAATTTTCCACTTACCGAAGTCGAGAAAACTTTAAACTCACCAGAATCTAATACTATCACTTTGTCCTTTACTTCATTTTCAGCCTTTATATGAGCTTCTCTACCTACTCTGCTTTGGTAGGAATTGGCGTTAGGTCTCTCCAAATCAATAATTTTTTTCCACATTTTATCTTGTACTAGATCTTCTAATAAATCTAATAATTTTTCTATTCTGAAATCCACATATTCCAAATAATATACATAATTATAGTGTATCAATATACAAATATTTACCGTAGGTTCTGCTTTCCCTTCATTTTATTGTATTTTATCACTTTATTTAGGCTCTCAATAGCCATGTTAGTATTAATACCAACATTTATCCTGTAGCAATGGGACCACATCATTATTCTTTCAATACTCTGAAAATAGTGTCTGAAAGAATATGAAATTAGAATAAAGTTGCCTAAATTGCTTATATCACAACTCACTTCTGTAAATATTTCAAAAAATCATATTCACATTCTTCTTCCAAATATTTGAAGTACTCTTCTTTCAATTCTAGAAATTTGGTTTGGTCAGTTTCTTTCAATATATGCCTCATTCTGTATTTCATTCCTTTTCTGATTTCTATTTTCTTTATTTTATTTCTCCCTTGGATGTTCCAGTTTTTTATGACATGCCACGTGCAAAGCAAACGCCTTGGCTTCTCATCCTTCACCATTTCTTGGCACCATGCATTGAAATATTTGGCATCATCGTCTGTCATAATATACTCACATTTTATATAGTCTCCAAGTCTTTCCCTTAATGACCTAAAAAAAATGTTTTGGATCGTCTGATCCAAACGATTGGAAATCAAAAAGGATACAGGGAACCCAACATTGTTCTCATCTTTGACTAAAACAATAGTCAATTCAAAATTCCTCATGTTGGTTCCATGAGTGCCATCAATACAAATAATTTTTGGGAATTCCCTCAGCTTTCTTTCCATAGTCCTGTTCATGAAAGCTATAGCAAAATCTTCAATTTGCAGCTGAGGGTGACTTTCTCCTGATAAAAATATGATAAGCAGGTATTAAATCAGAATCAAATTAGTGTATAAAAACATACCTATCTGCTTGAATAAGAAAACAGTGTTTTCATCTTGACAGTTCAATTCTTCCACTTTTAAGGCTGTTGCTGTCATATCATCTGCATGTCGTTGTTTGTTTATATTGAATTTTCGAATGATATATGAGAGATCTCCTCTTGTTAAAATATTCATTCTGGTGAGCTTCCCTTCCTCTAATATTCTCGCATCCTCAAGTATTCTCTCTTTTGTAACACCAGCACATAATTTTTCAGCGAGCATTTCCTGTTGATCCTTCGATAAATGTTTGGCTCGGAGTTCATCATCATGGCCAGCATGTGTTTCAATATAGTTCACTGTTACTCCTTAAATAGAATGAATCAACACTAGTACAATAACTATATTATTAAAAGTGTTACCAGAATTAGTTATTTTAGCACAAATTCTAGATGGACATAATCCTGATATTTTAATGCTTCCTCCTGCTTTTGAACATCTTTGGTTACTTTTACTGTCATATCCTGAATAGAAGTAATTGAATAATTGAGTTACTTAGATAGACAGCTTAAATATACTCACCTCTTGTATTACTCCTATTGCAATTATAGTATATGTACTCATCATCTTTGATCTTTTGACCTCTTTGAAAGGCATAATCTATATTTCTATTGTCAACTGCTCTCCAAGCTTCAAATTCCTCTTTGTTTCCAAAATAAAGAGTTGATCGTATAATAGTCAAAAAATGAATTTTTTCTATATGATCCACTAACTGGTCATGGCTTCCAAATGATAATTTAAGTTTATCCTCACAAAGTGGACATTTAATATTCTTCGTGTCCTTTCCTGTAAGTGGCTCTTGCAGGTGCACCTGTTTTATATGGCGGTTGAATGTAGACACACTGGATAACCTTTTGCCACATATGTGACAAAGAAGCTGTTTACTACAAAAATAGCAAGCTGATGACAACAATCAAATCACCCCTATTCTGTAACTCAGATCGGAATGAACCATATGAATAAACTTTACCTTTCTTGATCCATATCGATCATTCAAACGTAGCAATAAAAACTGCTTTTTAGAGCTGATAAACTGATATAGATATTACCACCGGCTGAAAGGCAAATATCAGAAACTCGTTCAAATATTTTAATATAGTCAAAAAGCAATTATTAATTAATTACCTTCTTTCGCAATCTGTATAAGCGATAATAATCGCTGTTTTCGAAATTTAATGAAAGAACAAACTGAAATGCGAAATTTTGAACTTATTACATTCACAGATAACAGAGTATCATCAAAATTAAGAGGATCTAATGGTACGATTACATGAAGAAGTTCGTTCGAGATCGAGAATAACCCGGTCGGGGGAAAAGTTGGCCAGACCAGAGAAATGTTTTGGCGGGAGATGCGCTGCACTCTGATTGGTCGATATGATTTGGCATCTGGAGACAATTAATGTATGCTCAGTTTCTGCATTATCATTTAGAATAAATAAATATTTTTCAAATAATAGCCAAAGAACAGAAATTGAAAAATTCACGATTCGATTCGCTGTCTAATGACAACGACAGATGACTCAACCATCAGCGATATTCTATTTTTGCGACAACAAAATTAATGACGTCAAGCTTAAAGACGCTTTAAGACATCGATTAAGACGCTTAATCGCCAAAATATGGCTCTTGTGTATAGACCATAGACTAAAAAAGTCTATGTGTCTATCATTGAACTCTATGGGAACCATAGAGTTCAATGGTGTCTATGTGTGTTTCTATGTGTTTGCAATGAGGGTAGCAGAGATAAGAGGAGAAGACCCTTTCTCTATGGACTATGGAGGGTAGTCTTTTCTCTTGTCTCTGTCTATACTTCCTATGCCTATGCCTGGCTGGCGGTAATTATCATTTGAAATAAATACATATTTTTTTGATAATGGCCAAAGAACAGAAATTGCAAAATTGTCTTATGGACACCCAGAGCCCATAACGAATTCCCATTAGGACTACCATCAGGGCTCATCTCCTTCAAGCTCTATATGCATTATGGAGAGTAGAGACAAAGAGTATCAACTCTTTGGTAAAGAGAAGGAGAACGATCGACGTACTAAAAATGTGTCCCCGAAAACGGGAAACGTAGGATAGGTGTCGCTGCGATTGCAGCGGGTATCGATAAGGGGTGGGGATTCAAGCGTCAATTTGAAATGAACAGCCTTCATTTAATTTAAGGTTATGTGTCATCGTGGTTTTTCTGATGATTTTTCAAATACCTTTCTTCAAATCTATATTAAATATGAGTTCTCTGAATTATATGCAATAAAATGCAAGTCGAAATCAATGGAATTCAAAAGAAATCACTGATCAAAAAAATTGTACCTACTTTTGTTTATCATTGTTTATTGAAAGCAGCTATGTTAGTTGGTTTACCGTATTCTTCAAAATTATATAAATCCGTAGTGAGGAGTTGTACACATCAAGACAACAAAAGGTAGCAGTCTCAGATTTATCACTTAGGTATTAGAGTAGATTCTTTTGCCAATACTCAGCTGAGAACCGATATAAACCATATATTATGTTATGCCAACCAAATTCTTCAAGAATATTTACTTCTGAACCATGTAGTTTTATTGGTTAGATATTCTTATACAGAAGATCAACTTCCCACAAGGTATGACAATTTCGATTTCGTTTATAATGAATCCATCATCTTTTTGATATCTTCATCGCAAAAGTGCTCTTGACAAACAAATTGATTCGCAGTTGATTCTTGAGATAAGGTTTTTTCCAATTTTCTCTCAAAAATCCTCTCGGAAATGTTATCTCTTCTCCTTTTCTTTCCGATGCCAAAACACTCTTATACTAGCGCACGCTTCAACATTTCACCATGGTCATATGTTGTTCTCTTATCAAAAATTAAAAATAATAATATTCCTATCATCTGTCACCAGGGAAACAGTTCACTCAGCCAACGAGCCAACTACAATTTGATTTGTGTAAATCAAAATTTCGCACTCTCGTGATGGCCAGCGCGCCTGTTGGCAAAAGCATGAACTACCCTATTGGTACATATTTTAGGGGACAAAAAATCTGTGGTCTCAAAGCAGCGATCGTTCTCCTTCTCTCTACTCTCCATAATATACATAATATCTCTGATTGTTTTCGAGAATCAGTTTTTCTTCGTTGTTTCAGTTACCCATTTGAATTATATCGTTGTTTCTTTTCTTTCTCTGTAGTGCTTATTCCAAATTGTAATTGTCACATAGGCTGTGGTCCGTATATACACTTTGGTTACTTCTGGTTAGTAAGTGGGCGGTCCGTATATGTCGAATTCCTGACAATTTGTTTCAATTTAGTCACCAGAGTAACCGCTCTGGTAACTTGCGGTTACCAAATTTGTATATACGGACCATACGCATAACAGAGGTTAAGTGGTACTGCACCTACCATTGAACTATGCAGGGTAGGTACCGTCCATACATTGAACTTTAGCACCTACTTGGTGAACTTACCCTTGAGGTTTAAATTGGGAAAATAAGGATATTATTATTATCAAAGATTATATTACTCTATAATCTTTGATTATTATTTCTAAATCGTCAATTAAATTAAGCAGAAAACTCTCGCGAAGAGAAATCGTTTAACCTAAAATTTTATTAACTCCTACCCATTGAACTAATTTCTTTAGTTCAATGCTCCTACCACTGGTATAAATACCTTTTCCAATATTTTTTTGGAATCAATATTTTCATTCAGAAACCCAGAACAATGATCCCAATATAACTTCTCCGAATAATAATTATAATACTTTGTTGGACAATGTGAGATAAGAGAAAACAAAACATATAATCAAAGAGTAACCTTTGAGTACTCTTTGATATAATAGAGCATACCTTTGTCTATGTAATATTAGCCATAGATCATGATCATAGACAACCTAGATATTATATTCATAGATTAATAATATAATCTATGATTATATGAGTGTTCTGTGCTAGATATAGCGTATATACCGTATATCCGTATCGCGTATATCCGTATATACCATATATCTATTATGGCTGTGGTCCGTATATACACTTTGGTTACTTCTGGTTAGTAAGTGGGCGGTCCGTATATGTCGAATTCCTGACAATTTGGTTCAATATCAGTCACCAGAGTAACCGCTCTGGTAACTTTCGGTTACCAAATGTGTATATACGGACCATACGCTATATTATATAATAGATATATGGTATATACCCTAGATATACTCTATCCATAGACCTATAAAACACATGTGTTTAATATGTCTATGACTCTATCTCATTGAACTAAAGCCTTGTTTATAGACCTAGGGGTTATATAAACAAGGACTAAAGTCTTTAGTTCAATGCTCTATCTACGGTATATACACATTTGGTAACCGAAAGTCACCAGAGCGGTTACTCTGGGCTGTGGTCCGTATATACACTTTGGTTACTTCTGGTTAGTAAGTGGGCGGTCCGTATATGTCGAATTCCTGACAATTTGGTTCAATATCAGTCACCAGAGTAACCGCTCTGGTAACTTTCGGTTACCAAATGTGTAAATGTGTATATACGGACCATACGCCTGGTGACAGATATTGGATCGAATTGTCAGGAATTCGACATATACGGACCGCCCACTTACTAACCAGAAGAAACCAAGGCTGTGGTCCGTATATACACTTTGGTTTCTTCTGGATAGTAAGTGGGTGGTCCGTATATGTCGAATTCCTGACAATTTGGTTCAATATCAGTCACCAGAGTAACCGCTCTGGTAACTTTCGGTTACCAAATGTGTAAATGTGTATATACGGACCATACGCCTGGTGACAGATATTGGATCGAATTGTCAGGAATTCGACATATACGGACCGCCCACTTACTAACCAGAAGAAACCAAGGCTGTGGTCCGTATATACACTTTGGTTTCTTCTGGATAGTAAGTGGGTGGTCCGTATATGTCGAATTCCTGACAATTCGGTTCAATATCAGTCACTAGAGTAACCGCTTTGGTAACTTTCGGTTACCAAATGTGTATATACGGATCACAGCCATAGATAGATCCAGAAAAAAGAGATATCTATGAATAGATCCTTAAAGACATTTGTGGAGAAACAACACTTTTTTTTCTCTTTGCAGTACTGACAAAGTAGTTTCGTAATTCAGTCGGCAGAGGGCGTCTAGATTTTTGGATTCGCAACAGAGATATAGATATTCTATAGACCATATTAGTGAGGTTAGAATCACTTAATTGGCGGGAGATCCATATTCAAATTTTTTTACATAGAAATCAACTTTAAGATGGAATATCGCTAGTTAGAAGTAAATGTTAATATAAAGACATGCAAAATTGGGTGCTGCCATTATGAGAGGTTGTTTCCAAGTACATTTTACATCACAAAATACTTTTATGTTCGACTGAATCATAAACACTTTATTTATGAATTCGTTTAGTGTCCATAATTGACTACTTTATTGGACACCACTTTATTGGACTCAACTGTCACTATCATTCTGTCAAATAAATTTACTAGAAGCAAATAACACTTTATTCAAGGAAGAAAAATTGAACTTTGACTTTGAAACAAAATTATGAATAACTTTTCTAAGCATTAGTGTGGTAGTGAATATTAAAAAAACATTTTTTGTTATCCTAAAAATGCATGCCTGAGGAAGTCGAGCTCGAAGTGGAACCACACTTTTCGATCTGCAATACTCTTGATGCTATCATCAACTACTTCCTGGCCCAATATTCTGGTGTTAACACTTATTTTAGTACTCTCCGATTCATCTATGTAGTCCATAGCGAAGAACTTTTGTGAGCTTTACAATTTCCTTCGTTTTACATGACTTGTTATAGGCTGCGTACATATTTTTATAAGCACTTTTAAAATTAATGGGTAAGAGAGATTCTTTGTCGTTTACGGCTTAATTTTCTACGCTTTCTTCTCCAGCACTATCCATTTTTTGGATTATTGTGACGTTTGTCACAAAATTAAGGAAGTAAACAACTGTGTTTACTAAGGTTGCTAAGGTCGCTGGTTACTAAGGTAAGATAATCGAAAGCACACTTAATGTTTTTCAGTGATAAGCCATTTCAGAAAATAAAATTTCTGCATTGCAGTCGAACATAAAGCTTTGTATGCAACTTGTACATAATTAGGCTTTATGGACTCGCCCAAGTTATTGGCCTCGCTCGCTTTGCTCGCTCTGCCATAAACTTTTGGACTCGTCCATAAAGACCTAATTTATGTACTTATTACATAAATAGCTATTATGTTCGACTGCATCATAAACACTTCATTTATGAATTCGTTTAGAATTATTGGACACCACTTTATTGGACTCAACTGTCACTATCATTCTGTCAAGTAAATATACTAGATGCAAACAACACTTTATTCAAGGAACAAGAATTGAACTTCGACCTAAAAACAAAATCATGAATTACTATTCTAAACATTAGTGTGGTAGTGAATTAAAAACACATTCTTTGTCATTATAAAAATGCATGCCTGACGAAGTCGAGCTCGAAGTGGAAGCACAGTTTTCGATCTGGAATACTCTTGATGCTTGAATCAACTACTTCCTGGCCCAATATTATGATGGCAACACTTATTTTAGTACTTTTCGATTCATCTATGTAGTCCATAGCGAAGAACTTTTGTGAGCTTTCAATTCACTGTTGAAGTAAACCAGAATACTGTCTTCTGTCGATTTTACAATTTTCTTTGTTTTACACCACTTTTTAGGCCGCATACATATTTTCATAAGCACTTTCAGATTTAGTGGGTAAGAGAGATTCTTTGGCGCTTACGGCTGAATTTTCTACGCTTTCTTCTCCAGTACTATCTATTTTTTGAATTATTATGACGTTTGTCACAAAATTAGGGAATTAAACAACTGTGTTTAATAAGGTTGCTAAGGTCGCTGGTTACTAAGGTAAGAAAATCAAAAGCACACTTAATGTTTTTCAGTAATAAGCCATTTCAGAAAATAAAAGTTCTGCATTGCAGTCCAACATAAAGCTTTGTATGCAACTCGTACATAATAAGGTGAGGTTAGGCGGGAATTTTGAATCGCGATCCATTGGTGGATCTGATCCCTGAATTCCCTATGCATTTCTCATGGGACTAAAAATGCCGCGCCCGTTTTTGGATATTTTAGTGAATTTCTTAAGATTTATTTCTCTTGGAATGTGTTCTATGATTCTTTCTCGACAAGTTGAAAACAAAATTTCGTAATAAAATGGTATATTTTTTCAATAATGGATCAATATAAAATTGGTCGAGAAGATCCATGGAAGTTTATCGTAGCTTCATTTCGTTTCTAACCTCTGAAGCTGACATCATTCTAACGCGCAAGCCTAGCATGTCATTTTCCTTGTTACGGTTCATGATTGACGTATAGTAGAAATGATCTAGGACATACGGATATATTCCATATAATAATGTGTTCAATTTTGATTTTAGAACATATAATAGCTATTTATGTAACAAGTACATAAATTAGGTCTTTATGGACGAGTCCAAAAGTTTATGGCAGAGCGAGCAAAGCGAGCGAGGCCAATAACTTGGGCGAGTCCATAAAGCCTAATTATGTACAAGTTGCATACAAAGCTTTATGTTCGACTGCAATGCAGAAATTTTATTTTCTGAAATGGCTTATCACTGAAAAACATTAAGTGTGCTTTCGATTATCTTACCTTAGTAACCAGCGACCTTAGCAACCTTAGTAAACACAGTTGTTTACTTCCTTAATTTTGTGACAAACGTCACAATAATCCAAAAAATGGATAGTGCTGGAGAATTTATTTATGTACTTGTTACATAAATAGCTATTATATGTTCTAAAATCAAAATTGAACACATTATTATACGGAATCATTGAACTCTATGGGAACCCCATAGAGTTCAATGTACGGAATATATCCGTATGTCCTAGATCATTTCTACTATACGTCAATCATGAACCGTAACAAGGAAAATGACATGCTACGCTTGCGCGTTAGAATGATGTCAGCTTCAGAGGTTAGAAACGAAATGAAGCTACGATAAACTTCCATGGATCTTCTCGACCAATTTTATATTGATCCATTATTGAAAAAATATACCATTTTATTACGAAATTTTGTTTTCAACTTGTCGAGAAAGAATCATAGAACACATTCCAAGAGAAATAAATCTTAAATCTTAAAATATCCAAAAACGGGCGCGGCATTTTTAGTCCCATGAGAAATGCATAGGGAATTCAGGGATCAGATCCACCAATGGATCGCGATTCAAAATTCCCGCCTAACCTCACTAATATCAAAGCTAATCTTTGCTAATATCTTTGCTAATATGATATGCAAGCAAACAAATTTCCTTTGATAAAAACCTGGAAGAAAAAGATAAGTAACATTCTATGAGCATTTTTACAACTGGTTGTCTCTGTTATTTTTGGTTGTCTCCCTTTCATAGAAATCATAACGTGTTCTGTGATTATAACTTAGGTTAGTTATATTAGTGTTCTGTGTCTGTTAGAACCTCCAAAAATCGTGTTCAATTTTATTTAAGTTTTGTTGATATGGGAATGAAGTAGAAAACGAAAATGCATTTAATATCAGATAATCCAAAAAATATTAGTATTTCTAAAATTGAATCATTGGTGGTGCAAGAGAATGCTTTCATAAAAAAATTATTCGCTGTTACTTGCATGCCTTCAAGAAATGGTAAGTAGAGATCTCATTTCTGAAATGAATATCCGCTAATATATTATTTCCAGAGGACGAAAAAGAAGAGAAATATGAAAGCATGCAGAAGAAACAAAGTGCCAATGATAAAACTAGAGCAAAATCTTTAACTGAATTGCAGGAACGTTTGAATCTCATGAAGGGTAAAAATAATATCAGCTATAAAGACAAGATGCTGAAGAAAGGAATCAAAAACAAATTGAAAAAAAAGACTAAGAGCAATGAAAGAAAAATGCAGAAGAAGCTTGTCGACATTGGGAAAGTAAAAACTGAAGAAGTAAAACAAGAGGTCAATGAAAAAGTAGCGAAACCTGTTTTCAACAGTGAAGGGAAAATGGTGTTTTCCAAATTTGACTTCTCTGATATAGGAAATAAAGAAAAGAAAAAAGGTACAACTGATCCAAAAAAATTACTTAAAAAATTAGAAAAACAACAAGAAAAAATAGTCAACCTAAAAGAAAGTGGGGATTTTGAAAGAGCCACTGAAGTGCAGGAAAAAACAGTATGGAAAAATGCTTTGGCTAAAGCTAGTGGTGAAAAAGTTAGGGATGATCCATCTTTATTGAAGAAATCTATCAAAAAAAGAGAACAAAAACATAAATCTAGTAAAAAGAAGTGGGATGCTAGACAAGAAGCTGTAGAGAAAGGAAAGGAAGAGAGACAGAAAAAGAGACAAGAAAATATAGATAAACGGAAGAAAACTAAGAAAATTAATAAGTTGAAAGCAGCTGCAAAGAAAGGCAAGGTCATTCCTGGGTTTTAGTGAATTAACTTCCATAATATGTACCTATTATTGTTAAGGTTTATTCATTAAAGTATTGATTATTTACATATTTTATTTTATAGCACATGTTCCTCTGTGAACGTGTGGTGAACATGTGCTCTCTGTGAGAATTGAAATGAATTCATATGCCTTGAACGTACTACATAACACTTCATCAAAATACTTAATTTAATTGGTTATCATCTCTAGAAGGAGAAGTCCTTGGAGATAAATAATGCATCCCCCTAGATGGGGCTTCTCACCCGAAGCCATCACCTAACTGATATAGAGAGCTGGGTCTTTACTACGAAAAACTTCTAAAAAACTGCTTGTAATCCTTAATTTTGAGTCACGGATTTCGGAGAAACTATGATTAGTTGTAAGTGAAGAAACCTTATATAACTAGTGAAAAGAAACAGAAGTTTAGTGCACAGTTTTACAAAGCCTAATCAAGAAATCAACAGCTTTACATCACTTAGTCCTAGATTAAGAAGAAATTCTTTATTTTACACCAAAAAAATGGCAATAAAACATCGACTTCTAAGGTCAAAAAATCTTAAAATTACCATCCAGTAGTGGAATGATCATCACAAGCTCTAATGGGATCGCATGGTTCTCATGTACATAGACTGGAAAATAACACAAATTTGGCCTGAATGAGGATGAGAACAGAGCACTACTCATCGGTGCAACGATTCCAGATAATAAAAATCTACTAGATAGCCACAATACTACAATGAAAAGTTCAAAATACAGCGATCTCAAAGTACAAATATCTATAGGCTCATGCAGAAAGCGGTACTGCTAGGGATGGCGAGAATGGTATGCAAGTATAATCAATAATCAGTATTTTTTTTTTTTTTTGGAGCAGTACCTACTCAGTACAGTATGAAAAAACAAAACAAACACAAAATATAAGGCTTGTTCGTAGAGTGGTTCACAACAGTTGTGAACTGTACAGAGTAAGCGCAAATGGATTTTCGCTACCCTAAAATGGAATTGCGCTTGCTCTGTACAGTTCACAACCGTTGCAAACCACTCTACGAACAAAGCTATAGATGAGTGTAAGCTCAACACTATCTATGGGATAAGAAGTAATTTTAAACATATAAAGAAAAAATAGGATGGAGGCAAGTTACGTTGCTACCTCACTAAATTAATGTATATCTGGTGGAGATTAATTTGAAAAATAATCATTCACCACATGGGCGCCATCGCCAAATAAGAAATCAGTTAAGAATCATCTAAGATTCTAAGAGAATGTGCTCCCAAAACCGTATGTTCATCTATTGATGAATCTAGGCCTCAACAATGCAAAATATCTAAGGCGCCAGTCGTTTTAGCAGGCTTCCTTTTTAATTTTGTAGTTTCAGGAGCTCTTGTTTGCTACTACATAGTGGGATAACATCTCTCGTTCCAAGTAAGATTTATCTTTAAAATAAAACTTTACCACTCTAGAGAAGTACAAGCCTCTAAAATCAAATAGGTGTGCTTCCTTGCAGGACAGCTCAGTAGGTAATTGTACTGTAACATTAGTTCCAGAATTATTTTTTGATCAATTTTCAATCTTTTCACATGACTCGGTTGTCCCGCAGGCCGCAATCGAGAATGCCATGTATGGGTGTATGTTAGTTGTGACTCTACCAAACTGAAATAAAGAAGCCTTAATGCCCTTAATTATGAGAAATCTAAAACTAACCTAATGTTTTTGCAACTGATTTTATTGATGGTGCAATCTAAGATGACAATCTATATAATTGGGGGAATCAGAGCTGAAGTGAACCAAGTCCATTCAGCCTAGTTTTGACATGAATGGCTTAGAAGTTGTTTATCACCAATTAATTCGAAAGTGACTTCTTTATTCATTATTATTCTTATGTAAACATATGCTTACATTCTAATCTTTTAATATCTGAATATGGAGGGTAGAGACCCTCCATATATCTGAAGAAGTCACTTTTTAATTAATTGGTGATAAACAACTTCTAAGTAATTCAACTCAAAACTAGGCTGAATGGACTTGGTTCCTCTGACTTCAGCTCTGAACCCCTCAATTATGCCTAGGTACTTGATTTTATGTACTTGCTCTGTCGTTTCGTGAACATTGATGGTGATTGTATCACAATCAAATGATTCACGTAGCCTACTACAGAAATATAGAAATTCTTTTCGAAATTTATTGTATTACTCATGTTTGAATCTTTCGCAAATACCATTAAAATCTTATTTTCTTTTTTTTTCAGATTTGCCTAACTATTCGCCCTGTAGGAAATGGTTGTTCAACCGCATAACTTATGATGTCCCCAACTATATTTTGCCCTAAATAGTACCTCATTATTATATATAAAGCCCGTTTGCAACAGCCGAGAATTCTCTAGAAAATTTACTCGAGATTTCATGCGCCGTGAATTATGTACCGTTAAGCTACATTCACAATCAATTCACGGGCCGAAGTGCACTTCGGCACGGAAGCTTAGCAGATGGCGTTCTCCGTTACCATTCATAATGAAATTCAAGAGAAAATTTCTTGCAAGTTGCAAACTATCACTTCGGCAAGGAATTTCGTGCCGGCTATGGATGATGCTGATGCTTATGTTTTGATCAATTACATTTTTGATTCATTTCATTATTTGGTTCCAAGATTATTGCGAATGGTAAATTTCATGCCGAAGTGCACTTCGGCCCGCAAATTGATTGTGAATGCAGCTTTACATACGCACTCTCGGTAGAATTCTCTGTTCAGTTGCGTACTAAATAGTCTCCGCCCTTTTCTTGCGAGAATTTTGTAGAGAATTCTCCAGAGAATTCTCGGCTGTTGCAAACGGGCTTTAGAAACAAAATTGGTTCAAAAATGGTTCCCATAAAATATTATTCATTGTCAAAAAGTTATCTAGTTTTCTTTTGATTGTTTTCCCGAATATTTATTTATCATTGAGCATTTACTCCAATGACATTGGCGATAAGAGATATAGGTCAATAAGTTATATCCCTTTTTTGTGCAAAGGCTTTATTACTGCTATTTTAAACTCCTTAATTGGCACACAGTAGCTGTATTCGGGTTCGGCTTTCGGACAGTCCGAGAATAGTTCTAGAACTGCGCAGAGGATTCGATACTAGGGCGAAACAGTTTTGAGCAGTTTTAGAACAATTCTCGGACCTTCCAAAAGTCGAACCCGAATACAGCCATTGCCTGTCCCATTCTTAGAACATAAATACCAGCAGAGACCCTTTCTCTATGATAAATACATGGAATGGACATTGACGTGCTAAGCTATGAACAAGGAGATATAGGAGATATAATATCTCCTTGACTATGAATGTATTTGTTGTGGTACGAACATTCGATCACAGATTACAGTAACTGTAATCTATGCATTCGATGCTTTTTTGTAAAATAAATAACGTGCGTTCAAAAAAATTCGTTGTCAAGTAGGCTATGGAATTTTGAACGTCGATATACCGAACATCAGCCTTCAAAATTTCATAGCCTACTTGACGACGAATTTTTTTGAACGCACGTTAAATTTCATAGACATAGAGACATGGACTGAGCAATGTCAGCATGAAATTTTCTTTTTTATAGAAAGAGAGAAATGATCGTCGGGCATTTACCTGTCTCTTTTCTGTTCATATAGGGGTGAGTCCGGACCAATCAAAATTCTAGAAAAAGACAACTGCCTACCCGACGTGCGTTTCTCTCTGTCACTTTTTTTGACCGTATTTCATGCATACCTAGATAGAAAGGGAAGGCACAGTCCATTTCTCTATGTCTATGATAAATTTATATAGCTCCACAGATTACAGAGTAGAAGCTGTATAGCTCCTCCTTTTTGTACTGAAAATTGACGTGACAATGCCAGATTCAACTATCTCAATTGTGATTGCCGATTGGCGACACTAAGCCACTATCTCACTCCAGTCTTTGGACAACAACAAATGTTTATTTTCCATTCCTTGTATCTATGTTCCAAGGTCCCATTGTACTATTTATGGAGAGTATAGAGAGAAGGAGAACGATCGACGTACTAAAAATGTGTCCCCGAAAACGGGAAACATAGGATAGGTGTCGCTGCGATTGCAGCGTGTATCGATAAGGGGTGGGGATTCAAGCATCAATTTGAAATGCATTCAGCCTTCATTTTATTTTATGTTATGTGTCATCGTGGTTTTTCTGATGATTTTTCAAATACCTTTCTTCAAATCTATATTAACTAGGAGTTCTCTGAATTATATGCAATAAAATACAAGTCGAAATCAATGAAATTCAAAAGAAATCACTGATCAAAAAAATTTTACCTACTTTTGTTTATTGAAAGCAGCTATGTTAGTTGGTTTACCGTAATCTTCAAAATTATATAAATCCGTAGTGAGGAGTAGTACACATCAAGACAACAAAAGGTAGCAATCTCAGATTTATCACTTAGGTATTAGAGTAGATTCTGTTGCCAATACTCAGCTGAGAACCGATATAAACCATATATTATCTTATGCCAACAAAATTCTTCAAGAATATCCACTTCCGAACCATGTAGTTTTATTGGTTAGATATTCTTATTCAGAAGAGTCAACTTTCTCACGAGGGATGACAATTTCGAATTCGTTTATAATGAATCCATCATCTTTTTGATATCTTCATCGCAAAAGTGCTCTTGACATACAAATTAATTCGGAGTCGATTCTTGAGGTAAGGTTTTTTTCCACTTTTCTCTCAAAAATGATCTCGGAAATGTTATCTCTTCTCCTTTTCTTTCCGATGGCAAAACACTCTCACACTAGCGCACGCTTCAATTATTTCACAATGGTCATATGTTGTCACAGAACATAAACATCAATATGTTGTCCTCTTATCAAAAATCGAAAATAATAATATTCCTATCATCTGTCACCAGGAAAACAGTTCTCTCAGCAGTCCCAGCCAACTTCAACTAGTTTAAATCAAAATTTCGCACTCTCGTGATGGCCAGCGCGCCTGTTGGCAAAAGCATGAACTTCCCTATTGGTACATATTTTACATAGACATAGAGACTCTATGTGTCTATGATATTTTAGGGTACAAAGCAGCGATCGTTCTCCTTCTCTCTACTCTCCATAGTAGTAGTTATTATTCATTAATAAAATAGAGCAATGATATTATCTTCAGCGTTTGCGCAGCAATTATGTCAGATTTTTTTTTCAGTTTATGTATTATATCAACAATTTCTTAACAATTTGTATACAAAATATTCTTTCGATGAGCCGAGTTACAATTAACACGTTTTATACCAGGTGTATTGTATGAGATCTACCGTCTGTTCCGATATTCCTGAACAGTACTGTCAGTATTTCAGAGACGATGCCTATTGGACCAGTTCGAGTTCTATTGTTATTCGATTGCGGGTAAGATGTCTAAAACTCTGGTGTATTCACTGATTCGATTTTGTTTTTAATTTCGTGAGGATATGCAAGGAGATATATAGATATATCTTCCTGGGGATATGGGATCAATTTCGTTTTTCCCACTGTAGGTAGCGCTGTTTAGAATTTGACAGAGCATTGTCAATTGATATTTGAAAATAATTTGAATACTTTGTACGACGTACGAATATGTTGTATTTATAAGCGATTATTGGTGTGTGAAAATATATTAGTTTCGAGAAAGGGGTGTAGAACATTCATTCATTCAAAATGTCGTTCAATAAGTTCAGTTTTCTGTATGGACAATGAAGAACTACAGCTAAGAATTCGGTGTTGTTGGAATTTGAAGCAGAACCAAATCAGATGAACGAACAGTCGGGGCCGATATAGCTAAGTTTTATGGAAACTTCAGCAATATTTCAAAGAAACTGTATTGGAAATACGTAATGTGAATTGTAAGCATGTATTGAAAATCAGAAATACATAGGTAAATCTATTCGAGTCTGTTACTTCAAATATTCTTCCTGGTCACAAAACAAAACCATCCTCTTGTTTTGTCGCTCAGGATGTTTGTTTTCCGATCTCAACAAGGTCAATATTGAAATTCAATACAAGGATTGGAATTCGAATTTCGCGCCCCTCAATTATAAAACAGAAAACTGTTATTAAACAGTTTTTCTGTAGTGATAATACGTTTTCAGCGCCATCTCATTGTCAAATGTGTTTTCACTGGCCAAAATGTAGTCGGTTTTTAGTACTAGCGATATGAGGGCGTTTCCTATCTTTCTACTCTATAATCTTTGGCAAATACATAACTATAAGACACTTACCGTCGGTGTCGAATTCATGTTCGAAATGTATATAACTTCGACACTGATGTCGAATTTATGACCCCACGAGAATTTTCGAAGAAGAAAAGATGTATTGGATGCGAAAGAATTTCAAGAATACTGTGAAGAAGGATGAACTATTATGTTTGTGAAGAATTGGGTACATGAATTCGACACTCAGATGCTGCATGAATAATTTATATCACTCAGAATTGGAAAATTCATAAAAGGCAACATTCTTGTTGAGAAAAGTCTACTCAACAATAGTTTGAAATGGTGTCGATTCGTACTACTTATCTTATAAGAAATCACCCACTGAAATGCAATTCTACACATGCGTCAATTCACATACCTTTCAGGTTCAAATTAAATATGGAGGATGTGGGTAATATTGTTTCCTGGAAATCGATTTGTTATCTGAGTACTACTAGATGCCGTTTCACCCAGAATGAGGAAGTAAAGAATTGAAAAAACCATAGCATAATGAATAATCTCCACAAGTGTCGTATTTTAGGACACTGTCTAAATTAGGATCATTCACTTATCCTAGATATCAATAAAGGATTAAGCTCTGTTGGAGCCTTTTCCCGGTTTTCGGGCTCATGGTGGTGGTCGGGTTCTTCCTCCTCTCATTGACCCAGGTGTTATTGGGTTTCCCAGGAACTTGCGTACCGTTCCAGCCGTCCCCAGCAGTACCGCTTTCTGCATGACTCTATACGCGCTGTGCATATTTGTATGTGGCGCCCTCGGTGGCAGTTTGAAGCAAAATCGTTAGTAAAACAAACCGTATTTACTTTGCCGTAGCAGTTGAAAGATGATAAAGTGGTGTTAATATTTCTGTTATTTTCGACGATATGTGGAACGTTTGAGTTTATTCAATTTTTCGATAAAGTAGAAATAATATTGAAAATGAATTCTCAATGTCCGGACGTATATTTGGTTTTGTCCAATTCAAGTTTCTCCAGATTATCTGTCAGTTTCTTCGGTATCAGACCTGTTGATGAAATGACAATAGGAATGGTCTTGATATCTTTCAATTTCCATCGTCCCCTGGTTTGTTCCTCGAGGTCTATGTATTCAGAAATTTTTTCGATTTGCAGTAATATGACTTCAGGTGTATTGTGCGTAATTTTCCGGTCTGTGAGAATCACTGTGCGATCCCAGTAGAGCTTGTGATCATTCTCCAATACAGAATCTGGATGGTAATTGTAATAAGGAACCTTTCGTGACCTTGAAAGTTGGCATTTTATAGCCAATTCTCGGTGTGGCAACAGCATCATGTCTATTCTTGTACTTCGTGCCTGCGAACTTCTGGCATCCCCCAGTGATGTGCTCGATGGTCACATGTGTCGCACAGTCATAACGACAGCTATCGTCCGCTACTGAGGCATCCTTGGCGATATATTTCATGTAGTTACTTGTTGGAATCACTCGATCTTGGATGGCAATGATGTCTCAGGAAACAACCTTCCGGAAGTCAACCAGTAGTTCGACGCAGATATGTCGACATAATCATGGACCTCGCTCTTGTGTCTCCCATGTAAAGGCTTACCAATCTGTTTCTGCATTTTGCTTTCTGCAGAGTGTTCGAAGATTTCTTTAAGTGATAAGTCATATTTATTATTTTTCTATATATAGATATATAAGGTAGATATATGACAACTACAATTCAAACACAATAAACAAAATCATGTGAAAGTATCATTCTCTAAAAATAAGAGAGAAATAGAGAGCAGTCCTCAACAGCATTCTTTTCATCTCCAGACTGAATCGCTTTTTATCCAACCTCTTAAAAGAATTCGGAACTCTATTGTAAAAAACAGCACCCCAATGGTCAATGAACTGTTGGGATGAAGTAAGTCGATACTCGATGGTAAGGAATCTCCAAAGCAGATTTGTTTCTAGTATCAAAAGCATGGCTGTTCATGTTTCTTGGAAATTGTTCAATATTTTGGTGGACATATTTCAAACAGGCTAGTATATACATACTCTCTCACGAATTTCCTCTGGGTCCGAACCCCTCACCAATACAGAGGTATCATCAGCATATAAGGTAATTCCATAACATTCCATACTTTCCAGTATGTCATTGATAAAAATAGGGATCAGTATAGGACGCAGGACCGAGCCCTGCGGTACTCCTTTACATGCCTGGTACATTCGCATGCCTGGGCAACAACAGCCAAGAGAATAAGGAAACCAATTCCGAAACATTCACATGGAGATACGCCAAGGGATATAAAGGAACTTATAAAAAAGAACAGAAGACTCAGAAAAATCTACAGAACAACAAAAAGAGGAGAAGACAAGAAGAAACTGAATAAGCATAGTCAGATATTGAAAAATGCTTTAACAGAACTGCGTAATAACAGATGGCACCAGAGATTAAGGGAACTGAATACAATAGATCACTCGGCTTGGAAAATGCAAAAACGCTTACGACGAGAACAGACAGTTATACCTCCACCGCATGGAGCAAACGGAATGGTATATATGAGACTTGAAAAAGCCGAAGCACTTGCCGACTCAATGGGGGCTACCGTTTTTTTGCTCACCAGTTGGCGCCTTTGTAGAGTGAGGTCCTGAACATAGACAAACTAATGCAAGATTTGTTTATCTACGATGACGGGAACTTGTCATTTCACAGATCAAAATATTGGAGAAATTGAATATATAAATATTTGGTTACTAATCAATATCTTGTTCGTCATGTGTGTAAGTCCCTTTCTGACAATGATTTGGCTTCACTTATTTTATAGCATTAAACACGTAATATCAATAAAAGTATTATAGATATATGAAAACCATAAACTTAATATTAATCATATAGTTGAGTCTATGATTTGGACCTCACGCTACACTAGCACATCTAGCGGCGAATTCACACGCGGTAGCCCTCATTGAGAGAGAAGCCAGAATGAATTACAGAAATGATGATGACAATGAAGATCTAGAAGAAGAAGTGGAGGCAAACGAAGAACTGATGATGGAACCACCGGAAACCGAAATCATTCCAAAACCGGCTTCACCAACAGAAATCAAAGAGATCATAATGAAACTGAAAAACCGGACAGCACCGGGAGAAGATAGGATAACGAATTATATGAAGAAATTGCCTAGAAAAGGAATAGCAGCCTTGACGAATATAACAAACGGATTGATGAGGACCGAATACTACCCAAAGAGATGGAAAACTGCAGAAATGATAGTTTTCAACAAGCCTGGAAAGGAACGGAAATTTCCTCATAATTATAGACCAATCAGCCTACTATCAGCACTAGGAAAAGTCGTCGAGAGGGTTATCGCCAAAAGGCTGAATGAGGAAACAGAAATGTTGAAGGTAATTTCACCCGAACAATTTGGATTTCGACGAGAACACTCGACTGAATTCCAATTACTACGGCTCATAGAATACGTCACCAAAGGAATGCAGACCAAACAGGCCACAGGATTAGTTCTGATGGATATCGAGAGAGCTTTTGATAGAGTATGGCACGAAGGCCTAATCTACAAGGTTAAAAAAAGCAGGATATTCGACCAAGCTATGCAAGATTATAAGGAACTATCTGAGGAATAGAAACTTTTATGTGAAGATAGATGGAGCAACCTCTCAAACCAGACAATTGGAAGCGGGAGTGCCTCAAGGATCGGTACTTGGACCTCTGCTTTACGTAATATACGTTTATGATATCCCGAAGAATGCTAGAAATATGCTCACCTTGTACGCAGATGACACAGGAATAGCGTTCAGACATCGACGCCCAGAGATCATACACCGGAGAATGAAGGCCATAGATGAATTACTCAAATGGTGCATCAATGGAAGACTCAAGCAATATTACTGCAAAAGAGAAGATTGAGGATGGAAGAAAACCTTGAAGTTGATGGAGAAGAGGTTGAATGGAAAAATGAAGCAACATACCTAGGAGTGACGCTTGACAGAGGACTTACATGGAAAAACCACATCAAATGTGCTGTTGATAAAACAAAAGCCGCAATGAGTAAACTTTATCCACTCATAGGCAGAAGAAGTCATATGAATAAGAACATCAAGTTGACGATGATTAAAACTATTGCGCGACCACAACTCGCATATGGATCGGCGGCATGGGGCTTCGCAGCCAAGACCCACATCAAGAGAATACAGGCCACTGAGAATAAACTCCTTAGAATGGCGATGGACGTACCCTGGTTTGTTAGGAACAAACAAATCTACAAGGACTTGGAATGGGAACTAGTTACATAATTTATGAAGAGAAAGGCGGAAAGGATATTCGACAAAGCCAAACAACATCCAAATGAGGAACTACGAAGATTAGTGGACTACGAAGAAGCTAGAAGGTCAAGAACCTACCACCGAAGACCGAGAGATCAGTTAAGGATTTGAATGTAACCAAAGAAGAGCTTAACCTATAAAAGCTATAGGCAGCATACAACTATCAACACGACTATGATCGTGTGAGAGTCCAGAAACCATAAGAGTCAACTGGTTAATAGGCAAAATGCCCGGAACCTGTGAAGAAGCAGTTAAGGGTTTTTAGTGGGTCTCGAGCTCAGAGAGTGAGAATCCCCACACTGTTCCCCCTCAGCAGAGGGTGTGTTCGTCTGTTTTGCAGATTTTCCCCCTGCTACACACCAAAAAAAAAAAAGTGAAAGACCCTGTATAGATCAAACATTGTAATATTTGCATCTAGAGACATCTTACCCATGATATTAGAAATAAATATACAATTTGGAGTGGGGGTAAGAGAGTGTCACGACCCTGGCTTTTTGATTACTTCCACATTAGATGATTTTTATATTGAAAACTGTCATTTCTAACCCTAACAGGTTTGATCCAAAGAAGAATACATTACAATACCGTTGGACAAATCAAAAATTCCTCGACCTCCAAGAGATGTCGTGGTAGCTCTGTTCGTTCTATTGAGCTTTTAGGGTGTTGTTTTTGATGATTCGTCAGCATTGTTCTTATTTTTCTCTGTAGGGCTGCTAAATCGGTGGTGGTCCAAGTGATGATACGGATTCAGTGCTGAGCAAGCGTAGGTATTAATTGCTTTGATCAGATTCTTGCTGTCTAGACCACTCTTCCTTATCTTCTTAGTGTTCTAGTGAACTTCTCAGCTAGATACCTGCACGTATTTTCTTCTTTCAATGCTTCGATTTCTGCACCTTCCTTATTGAGTTTGAATAAGGTATACCGTTTCTATTTTGCCTCTCCATTAAATATAATCTTCCCAATAGGGAAGACTACATTTTTCCAGTCCAACTTTCATTTTTATTCCTTCAAAGAATTTTGCTACCATTTTCAGCATCCGTTAAATTTGATTTTTAGTAGATGCAAACGTTTTAAATTACCTATCCATGCAAAGAAGATGATTCAGCTTCATCATACTTATGTCCAATGCCGTACTTGATGGCAAATCCGTAGTCCGTAGAATTCAATCTATGAGACAAGGGATTCACGGCCATGCAGAACCACAGGAGTCTCAGCGAGTCTCCTTGGAAAATTCCGCGTCACCAGTTGTGATGGGGCCATCTGCTACTTTCTTCTGTAGACTGGTGCGCCAGGTTGACATGGCGTTTTCCAGTAACTTAACAATATGGGGATATATTTTGTAAATTTTCAAGATCATCAAGAGCCATTCGTGCGGTATGGAATCGAATGCTTTTTTGTAGTCTACATAAAGATTCCTTTGTTTAGAGAATGCTTGATTGCAGATAACTGAATCTATTATTAGCAGAGGCGTAGCAAGCTCTTGTGACACCCGGGGCGGAATTTCAACATGTCGCCCCCCAACATTACATAACATTGTTGAGCCTTTTTTGTTTGTTAACAAAATTACAAGTTTTTATTTGAAGTGTTTGAAACATGGGCATAGAGGTGTGAAGGGCAACACGTAAAATATTATATTTCAATGAAAAAAATCAGTTTTTTGCACAAATTCAACAACTTATCAGCATCTTTTCTTTCAGAACTTCTTTTTTCTGACTTTGCTCTCTGCAAACTGAGAAATAGTCTCATCAAAGTCGATCCCTCTGGCTACACCATGCTCATTGGATAAAATAGCCAAGCAAGATAGTCGAGCTTGGCTCATAGTAGATCTGAGATAATTTTGAATAAGCTTAGTTTTGGAAAAACTCAGAAACACGTAATGTAAGGTAAACTCCAAGTGCTAACGTTAAATTTGGAACAGAATCTGGAAGCTCATACTCGACATTAAACTGCAATAGTCTCAAAGAACTCCACTTCAGAGCTTCTTCTTCAGGAACGCTAGCCGAACTCAGACGTGGGATTTCTTTCAAAATGTCTTCTGAAGACATTTTCTTATAACTCCAAACTAAACTGCCAACTAATTCTAGCAATTCAGTTTCTGAACTCTTCAGCAAGTTCTTGGTCTGCAAGATAGCACACCTGAGTGATATCACTTCCATGCCTTGGCAACGAGTGTTTATTTTTTGTTGAAACGTGTCAATGCACCCTAACATCGATCGTCCGATATCTTTTTCTCCGGCATAGATTTCCTTCTTCTGAAGGTTCTTTTTTTGGCGGTAGGAATTTTCATCTCGTCACAAATACCTTTCGCAAATTCCATTGCCTGTTTTCAATCAAAAAGGCTATTAAACTTCTCATTATGATGAGGCACTTTTCGACACTGTAGGAATAAGTGTCGAAAAGTTCCTCATAAGAATGAGAAGTTTAAAAGCCTTTTTTCTTCTAGTGCACTATTCCATAGACTCAAATAGCACAGGAATGAAAAATCACATTCTGCAGTTAATAAAGTTTGAGCTGCTCTTCAAGTGTGGATAGTTTCTGAAGGGTCACAAAGTTCCTCAATGCTATGTCGGCAATCTTCTTGGAACTTTGGAATACAGTCTTAACAGCTTCATACTGAGCACTCCACCTTGTCAGTCCTCCTGCTACTTCTCAACAGATCGACCTTCACTAAATTGCGAAAGTGTGCATAGGTAGATTACCTACCTCTGCTCCTCATCCTATCACATTTCGAACTATCAAAACGCGTGGGAAAACAAAACTCACCCAAATTCCTAAATAGCTGCCAGATCAAGGGCGGATCCAGGATTTTTCTGGGGGGGGCACAACGGGCAGATGAGCAAAAAAATCAACAGTAACTGTGAGAAATGAACTTCACTTTTATTTTTAAGAGTTCAAGTATGTATAGAAAGATCCGCCCGTCTGAGGGGGGCACGGGGGCCCGTGCCCCCCCCCCCCCTAAATCCGCCCTTGTGCCAGATCGAAGAGGTAGAATAATCTGGACCACTGATTCAATATTTTATTTCTGTACGATTATACGTACACCACGGCACCAATAACACAGCTAGTCTAGATTACCACAAAGAAGCAAAAGCAATAAACGAGTAAACGGCGCTTGCGTATTATTGCTGTCGAATTTAGGTACTGACGCAGACGCACTGAGGATGAATGACGAAATAAAACTACTGGAAGAGGCAGGCGCAGTGGAAATATAATGGGTCATAAATCACTCCACTCGGACACTCGCTGCTCCTACTCTATTCAGCCCTGACTACAAGTTTCCTTCTCGACGCCATCGTACTCTTTACTCACTGTTCCGCTCCTCTCTTAGTAGCCATTTTCAAAGATTAACCTTCCTCTTTGCCATTATACGATATCTATCCTAATAGATAATCGTACTTCACCCACAATTTTAGCGATCGTACGTAAACTATATCTAAAATCGATCCGACTTAGATGTACTTCTTTATTTTTTGCTAGGAAAATACGCTCTAATCAAATATAAGCCTCTCAAGATACATTTTTGTCACCCCCACAGTTCTGGCACCCGGGGCGGTCCGCCCCCTCCGCACCCCCCTTCCTACGCCTCTGATTATTAGCAGTTCTTTGCATCCTCGTCTTTGGCGCATGCTTTCTGTTGTGTGGCGATGATCTTATTCTTTTCACAATGGTTATAAATGCGGTTTGAAATGCACGTGAAGCGTTGGAAGGCATGTGAATCATGTGATTGGTCGATTTTTAGATGGATCAACAGGGATAATAAAACAAAAACAAAAAACACACTTCCTTTAAAGTTTTACTCTTTGGCGATCGATTTCGGTTGTCAAACCATCATCAGGCCAGCTGAAAAGTATATATGTGTTTTCTCAAAATTTCATCACTTAAATTCATGTAGGCATTGTAGTAAGAATGTGCAATCTTACCGTCAATGAGGTAGTCTCTTTTATAAAAATCATTAGACTCTCGACAACAAACAATGTGGAAGAATGTTGTTGTTGAATTTCTTCTGGTCGGTATGTGGTGAAATTATTCGATACGTAGCCTAAACGAAAGTGTAAGTTAATTTAAGTTGTCATCTGTCACGTTTCTAATGTTAGGGGGTATGTTAGGGAAATTAGTTATCTTTATTAGGCTGCCCTCTCTAAGGTTGAAATCTGATAGTTCGTTAAGTAAATGTCGATTATCTCTGTTCTTTAAAATCTCCAATTGTTCTAGCATTGTTAGTTTATAAAAATTATGACCTTTATGTAATATTTTCAAGTTATCGAATTCTATGTTATGTTTACATTCGTTGATATGGCATCCTAATGCTGACTTGGGGTGATTTTTACTGTGTTCGTCGAAACGTTTTTTCATATTACGTGTAGTCATGCCGATGTAAAAAGCAGGACAGCTTGAACAATTTATCTGTTATACTCCACTTTCTTCCTCTCGTTTAGTTTTGGTTTTGTTGTTGACTAATAGGTTATCGATTGTTTTATGTCGTTTGTTTATCAGTGTGTAGTCGTATTTCGTAATATTTCGCTGTATATTTTCGTGTAAGCCTTTATAATATGGTACTGTTAAGTAGAGTCTTTTTTTTGTGATATGGGGGTAGATTTTCTTCATTGTTATTTTTCTTTTTATTGTGTTGTATATTTGGTCGATGTATTCTTTAGTGTATAGGTTATTTGTGCCTAGTTGATACATTATAATAGACACTGCTTCCGTGCGGACGTGTCTGTGAGAGCTCCATAGTTTGTTACGGCGGTACCCGTGTAATTTGAAAATTTCTACTGCATTTTTCTTCGATCCGAACCTATTTTGTTTTGTTGTCGCGGCTGTCGATACGCTTGTCTTATTTTTCTTGTTGCGCCGTGAAAATATTGTTGAATCAGCAATGTTATTGTGCCGTAAATGCAATAAATCAATATCAAGAAAAAGTCCTTTCGTCACCTGTACTGGTTTTTGTGGAGGCGATTATCATATGAATGGTACATGTTCTGATATCAAGAGGGGTCAGCTGGCCGCTATCAAGGAACTTCCCGGCGCTGGTTGGAAATGTGCGTCATGCCGCGAGGGATCCCCCGGTTTACGCAGTGGCGTACCTTCGGCGACGATGGTGGCCCGTCCGAGTCTCTCTCGTGATTTGCCGACTAGGATCCGCGGTGACGATCGGGGTCCTGACGAGGTTGAGGTTGGGGACGAGATCCCGGTGAGTTCATCTTCTGTTATTGATCGTCTAACTAGAGAAATAGGGGAATTGAAGAGGACTGTAATTTTTTGCTTCGACAAAATAATTGATTTTGAGAATAAACTTCTGCATTTTAATGATGTGATAGCAGCCGTGTCGAAATTGGAGAGCGAAAATAGTAATCTCAAAAAAGAAGTATCGCTTCTTAATGCAAAAATCAACAACATCGAAAAACATAATAGACAGAATAACATTGAGATACAGAATGTCCCCTATAAGTCTGGTGAAAACCTGATTGAGATGGTTAATTCCATTGGGTCGTCTATGGGGGTCCAAGTTGAGCCCAGAGCGATCGATTATGTCACCAGGGTTCCAACATCAGTCAAGGATAAACATAAGAATATTATAGTTCGATTTTCCAATAAAAATGATCGTGATAATTTTCTGGCCAACTACCGTAAAAAGCGTGCTACGATGGGTAGTACTCATGCTGGCATAACGGTGTCGAATGTGGCCGATAGACTCTATATAAATGAACATCTTACATTGGCCGACAAGATAATTTTTAAGCAGGCTCGTGAGCTGGCAAAACATAAAGGATATAAATATGTGTGGACACACAATGGAAATGTTCTCATTCGTAGGGATGACAATTCAAGGATCATCCACATATCTTCTGAGAACGACATATCTCGACTTTAAGTGGTTGAATTTATATTTTTGTTGATAGTGGTTACTCCATTGATGAATGGTTCTATAAGTGTTTATTATCAGAATGTTCGTGGTCTGAGGACTAAGCTTGATGACTTTAGATTGGGTGTTGGCTCTAACGGGCATGACTTATTGTTTATATCTGAGTCGTGGCTTAATTCGAGGATATTTGATAGTGAGTTGGTTGACCTTGACGAGTACTCGATTTTTCGAAGAGATCGAGCTTCTACTTCTAGTGCTCGAGTGGATGGGGGTGGTGTTCTTGTGGCGATCAAGAGAAAATTGAAGCCCTTGCTGGTTTATGATTTTCAAAGTGAAGCAGAGGACATTTGGGTAAAAATCATGATAAACAATACTACAATTTTTTTATGTTGTGTGTATATACCCCCATCTGATTCCAATGCTGCATCGTTCTTTCGAGAAAAATTATCTCAAAACATGGCTAAGATAAAGAATCACTTTGTTCTGATTTTGGGTGACTTTAATTTGTCGAAGTTACAATGGGTTAAGGGTGACAGTGTGGGTGTCTTTGATGCCATTGATGTCCACAGTAAATACGAAGATCTTATAGATACATTTTCATTTTGGGGGTTATTGCAATTTAACTTCATTAACAATTGTAATGGTAGGATTCTTGATTTAGTTTTGTGTAATTCTCAAATTGTTAGTAATATAACTAGTTGTAACACTCCAGTTGTGCCTGAGGATAAATATCACCCCTCCATTGAATTTTTGTTAGATATTCAGGATTGCAAATATTTGAGAAATAGTGAATGTCTTCTCAGGCGTAATTTCAGGCGTGCTGATTATGATGCGATCAATCGTGCAGTTGCCAGAATCTCATGGTCTGATCTATTTGATTGCAACAATATTAATTATATTGTGGATATATTTTATGATATCATTTATGATATCATCGATCTTCTAGTACCTAAACACAGAGTTAATAAGCACTATCCACCTTATTATTCTAAAGAGTTAATCAAGCTGATTAAACGTAAAAATAAAATACATAGAAAATGGAAAACGTATAGAAATTTATCAGATCGACTTAAGTTCGAAAGCTTGCGTACATTGTGCAAGAGGATGATCAGGCGTGATTTTGTCAGGTACAGATCATCTGTTGAATGTGAATTGGAAACTAATCCAAGAAACTTTTTTAAATTTGTATCTGTCAAGGATAGGGTGTTCAGCTGTCCCGATTGTATGTCATACGGCAACCGATCTGCGAAGGGGGGTAAGGATATAAGTGATCTGTTCGCAGACTATTTTGAAAGCGTTTACAACCCGTCGACTCGTAGTGGTGATAGTGATATTGGGTGTCTTCCTGATTCCTTTATTTTAAATTCAGTCAGTATTACTGTGGATGATGTTGTACGTGCTATACTGTCCCTGGATGTTAGTAAGGGTCCTGGCCCTGACTGTATACCAGCGATATTCGTTCGATCCTGTTGTGTGTCAATTGCGGAGCCTTTGAGCATTATATTTAACAAATCTCTGACCTCGGGGGTGTTTCCGGAACGCTGGAAATTGGCTTGCATAGTTCCAGTTTTTAAATCGGGTAGTAAGTTGTGCGTTGAGAATTATAGACCAATAAGTAAACTATCCATCTTTGAGAAGTTGTTTGAGTCTTTGATATATCCCCATTTGTTCCATCTTGTGAAATCTCAGATAATTCCTGAGCAGCATGGCTTCTTCAAGGGGCGTTCAGTTGAGACTAATTTAGCCACTTTTACTGAGTTTTTGTTGGGTAGCCTCGATGAGGGAGTCCAGGTTGACGTTGTCTATACAGATTTCAGTAAGGCATTTGATAAAATATCTATTAGAGTACTTATTGCGAAATTATACAGGGTTGGAGTCTGCGGATCTCTCTTGAGATGGTTTGAGTCTTACTTAAGTAATAGGTCACAATATGTGTCAGTTGAGGGATTTGAGTCACGTTATATGTCTGCTTCCTCTGGGGTGCCGCAGGGATCTCATTTGGGACCTTTATTGTTTATAATTTACATCAATGATTTAGTAAAATGCTTTAAGATATGCAGAATATTGTTGTTTGCCGATGATTTGAAAATCTTCATGAGGATTCGTGGCTCAAATGACTGTCAGCTTTTGCAGGAGGACGTTGACAACTTTTCGATGTATTGTGCGGGGGCTGATTTATTTATCAATATAAGCAAATGTCACATAATTAGTTTCACCAGAAATAAAAATCCGGTGATCTTCCCTTATTCTATTCTGCATTCACCGCTGACGCGTCTATATCACGTACGAGATTTGGGTGTAACATTTGATTACCAACTGAAATTCAACATACATATTGACAATATTGTAACATCTTCAGCTCAGATGCTTGGCTACATATTGAGACAGAGTCGATCGTTTTCCAACGATAGATCCATTATTACCCTCTATTATTCATATGTATACAGTAAATTGAACTTTGCTTCGGTTGTATGGAATCCCTTTTATAAAACCTACATAGAGCGACTTGAAAAAGTCCAAAAGAAATTTCTCCGCAGTATGGCGTTTAGGTGTGGTTTACGTTTGAATAGGGGTGATCCTGGAAATTATGATGTAAGGTTGAGACATTTCAATATGATAAGTTTGGAAAACCGCCGAAAGATGAGTGATGTAGTATTTGCTCATAAGTTGCTTAGTAATCGGTTGGAATCGCCGGGGCTTATCTCGCAGTTTTGCTTTCATGCTCCATTAAGGAGGTTAAGACAGTTGGACACCTTCGTCCTGCCCTTGAGAAGTACTAACAACGCCAAAAATTCCCCTATTGTAAGGGTACTTGAGCGGTGCAACCATTTCAAAACTATGATTGATATCTTTCATCACGATGAAAATAAAGTAAAGAAATATTTAAGATGTTACTTCTTGAGATTTTCAAATGATTTGGGGGGTGAGGTTATGTAGTTGACAATGCAGTATATTTGTTTGTTACATCTTTTTATAATATTCAATTCATACTAGTTTAGTTTGATTAATTTTTATGTGCCTCTGTAATAGATTAATTTATTTGTGAACATTTTTTTGGGTATTTGTTTACCTGTGTTTGTTCCTCTGTTGAATAAATAAAATAAATAAATAAATTATACTTATTTCTTTTTTGTAATTTTCGGGGGATAAGGGAACATTAAGAATTCTATGAAACAAAAAATTGAAGGCGGCTCTTTTCATCGATGGTGCATGATAAGAATGATATGGGATAATATTGTCAGATTTTGTAGGTTTTCTATAAATTTCAAAAGAGAACTTATTGCCTATGTCAAGAGAAATCGTCAGGTCGAGGAAGTTTATGGTATTCGATATTGAATGTTCTAGGGTGAACTTTATTTTAAATTTGGAATTAATAGTTGTGAAGAATTCTTTCAGTTCCTCTTCTGTTCCCTCCCAGATGCAAAAGATATCGTCTACATATCGTTTCCATGTAATAATGTTATATTTAAAAGACATTTTCATTATTTGTTTTTCTACGTGATTAACATAAAATTCCGCTATTAGTCCACTGGCTGGTGAACCCATTGGTAGGCCATCTTTCTTCACATAATTATTATTGTCAAACATGAAAAAATGTAATGAGATGTAATGAAACTAAGTACTTTAATCTCAGAACAAAATTTTTTCATGTTTGACAATAATAATTATGTGATGAAAGATGGCCTACCAATGGGTTCACCAGCCAGTGGACTAATAGCGGAATTTTATGTTAATCACGTAGAAAAACAAATAATGAAAATGCCTTTTAAATATAACATTATTACATGGAAACGATATGTAGACGATATCTTTTGCATCTGGGAGGGAACAGAAGAGGAACTGAAAGAATTCTTCACAACTATTAATTCCAAATTTAAAATAAAGTTCACCCTAGAACATTCAATATCGAATACCATAAACTTCCTCGACCTGACGATTTCTCTCGACATAGGCAATAAGTTCTCTTTTGAAATTTATAGAAAACCTACACAATCTGACAATATTATCCCATATCATTCCTATCATGCACCATCGATGAAAAGAGCCGCCTTCAATTTTTTGTTTCATAGAATTCTTAATGTTCCCTTATCCCCCGAAAATTACAAAAAAGAAATAAGTATAATATATCAACTAGGCACAAATAACCTATACACTAAAGAATACATCGACCAAATATACAACACAATAAAAAGAAAAATAACAATGAAGAAAATCTACCCCCATATCACAAAAAGAAGACTCTACTTAACAGTACCATATTATGAAGGCTTACACGAAAATATACAGCGAAATATTACGAAATACGACTACACACTGATAAACAAACGACATAAAACAATCGATAACCTATTAGTCAACAACAAAACCAAAACTAAACGAGAGGAAGAAAGTGGAGTATATCAGATAAATTGTCAAGCTGTCCTGCTTTTTACATCGGCATGACTACACGTAATATGAAAAAACGTTTCGACGAACACAGTAAAAATCACCCCAAGTCAGCATTAGGATGCCATATAAACGAATGTAAACATAACATAGAATTCGATAACTTGAAAATATTACATAAAGGTCATAATTTTTATAAACTAACAATGCTAGAACAATTGGAGATTTTAAAGAACAGAGATAATCGACATTTTGACATTTACTTAACGAACTATCAGATTTCAACCTTAGAGAGGGCAGCCTAATAAAGATAACTAATTTCCCTAACATACCCCCTAACATTAGAAACGTGACAGATGACAACTTAAATTAACTTACACTTTCGTTTAGGCTACGTATCGAATAATTTCACCACATACCGACCAGAAGAAATTCAACAACAACATTCTTCCACATTGTTTGTTGTCGAGAGTCTAATGATTTTTATAAAAGAGACTACCTCATTGACGGTAAGATTGCACATTCTTACTACAATGCCTACATGAATTTAAGTGATGAAATTTTGAGAAAACACATATATACTTTTCAGCTGGCCTGATGATGGTTTGACAACCGAAATCGATCGCCAAAGAGTAAAACTTTAAAAGAAGTGTGTTTTTTGTTTTTGTTTTATTATCCCTGTTGATACTCTTAACGCACTATGGAAGCTTTCATCACCAAAATTTAGATGGATCTTCTGCCTTCCTTTGGTCTTTAGGTAAAATATATGTTGTGCCATGTGTAAGAAATATTGGCATACTTTCATGTTATTTCATGGCCGCGTTTATTGTGAAGGTTGAATCTTCATGCCTTATCCAAAGTTTCTTGATCCAGAAGTTCTGAAGACCATCAGGTCCAGGTGTTTTCCATCAGTTGAGAAGTTACCTTGATAGCTGATTTCACTTCTTCAATTTTGATAATGTCATATTGCATTGTATGGTTCGTGATTCAGAGCTTCAGATTCCTCACCTTCAATCCATGTAGTATCTCCATTGAACTGAGGTTTCGTAGATAATTGCTCTGTCCAGAATTGTTCAATGGCTTCCTTAGGTGATAACTTTCCATTTTCTCCACCAGGCGATGTGAGTGACCGGTATCTTCCGACTTTTCGAATAAATTGTTGTCCCTTTTCCGGCTATAATTGCTTTTATATTTTATATCTCCTCAGAAATTCCGCATACAGAGTTAGTTTCTGCTTTAATATGTCGCGGTAGTGGTGAACTGGAGTATTCTACATAGTCCTCTTTCTGTGTGTGTCCTGTTCCTAGCCATTCTTCTACCATTTTCACTATTTTCGTTCCTCGATTCCCTTTCAAGTACCTACTCCTTATTATTATTATTATTATTATTATCATTACCCTGAACACCATAATCTTCAAGAGAGTAGCATGATGGACTTCTGCCATGTCTGTATACATAGCACATACTTGAATACTTTGATCGAAATTTACAGAAATGAAATTGATAAAAGGTGCTAAATTGGTCAGAACTGATCTTCACTTATAATAATAAATAATAATAATAAACTTTATTAATCCTATAAGACTTCAGAAACCATGTGTAGGACAAGTCTGAGGAAGATAGAGAAGAATACAATAAAATAAAATCAAAGAAACATCGAGTTTGGCGAACTGAATATTGACAGAACATATACACCTAGGCAAATACAGCTGAGAGGTTCCTCGACACTGTAATAGGAACACTCCGAACACTCAATTAACAATTTTTTACTTCATATTTGAATTTCTTTATATTCATCGATTTGAGATTAATGTCCAAATGGTTGTAAAGCTTGATGCCAATAAAACTTGGTGTTGACTCGTACTTAGCAGTATGGTGTTTGGATATGCATAAGTTGTTGCCATGCCTTGTGTCATAGTTATGATAGTCAGAACATTTTTTCAAAAGATGCCTATTCTGATGGGTGTATAATAGGCAGCTTAAAATAAAAATACATGGAAATGTCAGGATCTTGTGATCGTGTCAAGAGGTTTCAGACCGAATATGAGTCTCAAGACCTTTTTTAACACACAAAAACTCGACGACTCAACCGATGACCCCCACAATACTACATTATAACATAGGTGACAGTAAACCATACTATAATAGATCTGCTGGAAATGCCTTCTTAAGTTTAGATATAGCATAAAAGGCGCTATTCAACTTCTTGCAGACATAGTCAACCTGATGAATACATTCGAGATTTTGATCAACATGTAGTCCCAGGAATCTAACACAATCAGTTGACACCAAACTGTCGTTGGGTGCGAGACAACGAATGAGTCACTATCTTGAGTTATTCGGTTACCGAATCTTAGTAGCTTAGTTTTATACGAATTTACACCCAGAGTCTTGCGATGGCATCAGTCAATAAAACACTGAATGATAGATTCACACAGAGCAATGAGTTCTTGCGACTACTCGCTTTGACCGCAATCGAAGTATCATCAGCAAAAAGAATCAGGATGAAGGCTAAAATATAGTTTGGCAAGTCTTTAACGTCTGCTGTTTTTACTCTTGTAAAAACAGCAGAGGCCCCAGGACTGAACCCTGGAGAACTCCCAGGTCAGCAGAGTATTCTTAGGAACAATGTTCACCAATCTGAACGTAAATTTTACGGTTGGATAGAAAACTGTTTATCCACTCGAGGAAGACTCCTCTAAATCAATGGTGAAAATAATTTCAATACTTTGGCTGAGATCATATCTGGTCCGAAGCTGTTATTAGCCTTAAGGCTAGTAATTATAGAGGCAACCCCATCGGAGGTCACAGGGAAAAAGAAGAAGTTGTGGGATATTAGATGATTTGAGGTGCACATATTTGATATGTCATCACCGTAATATTTACTAATAATTGTCGATTTACCAACCTCCGAGAAGTATCCCCCGAAAACCTCTACTACCTTTTGAGGACCTATACCTTATAGGTACCTATAGAAACACTTTATGATGAACTCAAGCAGATAGAGACCATAGACAAATAATCCTTTATTAGTTTATCTATGATAGAGACCGACTGGTAATTAGATATACGATGTTCTTTACTGCCCTTGTGAATGGGAGCCATCTTCGCGAGTTTCCACTCGTTGGAAAAAACACCAGTTAGATTATTTGAAGGAGTGACACCAGTGAGTCGCCGTAAGATTTAATAAAAATCGGAGGAATTGAGTCTGGTCCAGGACCTTCATCAAATTTAAAAATTTGATTTTATTTTTAATTTAATCTTCATAAACACAATCAATAGCAATACACTAGCAGAGTCTTTATTTTTACTTAACTTGTTTTTGTGAATTACTGGCTTACATGGATCCTCAAAAACACCACAAAAATGTTCTGCAAATGCATTTGCTATATCTTCATCACTTTCATACGCAATATCAGCATGAGTCATCAGTTTAGGAACGCATTACCCACTTTCTGCCTACTCGATACATATGACAAGAAATTTTAAGTGTCCTTTAGCTTTATTATCCTCAACAGATTCAAGATGTATATTTTATTGTTGTCTAGTAAAAGTAATAGTAGTTATAGTACTATTTATTTATTCGTGCTTTACAATTGATCAATATCGTTTGCACTCGTGCATATAAAATCTACTGTATATCCAATCAATGATGTTATAATAAATACAATAAATGAAAAAATGCAATAAAAAAATGAATGAAACCATAAACTCAACAAATACAATGAGGAAAAACCAAAAACCAAAAGCCCTCAGAGGTATTGGGTAAAATCACAGTTTATAAAAGCATCAATGTCATAAAATGCACATTTAACTAAAATATTTTTGATCATATTTTTGAAACGGTTTAAGGATATATTCTTGAGTTGAACTGGAACCTTATTATATAATTTAACTGACATATAAATAGGTCCCTTCTGGGTTAAAGTTAGTCTACAAAAATTTTGCTTCAAAAGATTTCTACCTATAGTACTGTACTCATGGCTGCTTCCAATTTGAATGTAGTTATTTTTGTTTTTGTGAGCATATATTAGAGACTCAAGAATTTAGAGACTAGGAAAAGTCAAGATAAATGCGGATTTATAATTATTATCGAATTCAAAATATGTACTGTAAAAATTTCAACATTACTATCGACATCATTGCTAACTAGAAATTTCTCCTAAGCAAATAGAGAAAGTTCATAATTGATTCGACTGTAATCTGCATTGAAAAACTTATGCAATTCCTATTCTTCGTTAAAATCTTCATACCAATATCCAACGCAGGGTTATGTGAATACTCCCTCACAAAGGGAAGTGTAGAAGTAGAAGGAGAAACATGAATCTCAATGTCTACCAGAACCCAATCCATCAATATCCTGATTTAGCATCGTCGGCTCCCCAACTAATAGGGTTCACTCCGCATAGATAGAATCACATAAAAAGTCACCATCTGCACCAGCCACCAAATAACCACGAAAAGGAGGGAAGATTGAAATCTCCAATCAATATAAAATTATCTTCACTATATGTATCGATCAAGCCTGTCACCGAATCGAAATATCTCAAATAATCATCAGTGGGCGTAGGTACCCGACGGAATATAAGAAACGCCGATAAACAGATTTTTATGTCCATTGGTTTTAATTTCAATCCATACATCTTCAACTTTGGTCGAATGGAAGCTCTCCGAAACCTGAACACCCTTTAGACTTTTGGCGACACAAATGAAAACACCTCATCCATCCTTGGTATTATGCGTGTATTATGCGTTGTTAGAGAAGAGAAGAGATTCAGATATTAAATCGGGAAACACTCATTTGAAAAAGGAAACAATCATTTCTAAAAAGACAATCACGAGTGCACAGTGACAAAATGGCAAAATTAATGTAAAATTTTCGGAATCGAATTTCGAAGTATTACCACACCCACTGTATTCACCAGATGTGGCTCAGCGAAAAACGGTTAATGTCAAACGAGGAGGCCGTAACTCGAGCAACTGCCTATTATTGGAACCTTACTTTTAAGATGGCTTGAAAAAATTGGTAAGCTGTATTGAGCTGGAGGGGATTATATTGAGGAATAAAAAAAATAGTCAAAATAACTCTTTTCTTATTTTTTAGAACTTATTGAACCTCCATATATTACTGTCACCAACTGGCTAATCACCCGTTGTTGACTTGAAGTCAATTTATGGGACAATTCTGTATATCACCATATCCTATATATTATTATGTATTATTGTCTCTTGTAGATCAACCTCTTTGTTAATACAAGGAAAGCTGGAGATATGATAATACAGGTCTTTCTCTTATATGTGTCCTTGGTATGATATCACAGCTTGATTGAATCATCAGACATAATACTTCATGGGAGAAAGTGCTCAAACAAAAAG
This sequence comes from Coccinella septempunctata, assembly GCF_907165205.1. Lineage (NCBI taxonomy): Eukaryota > Metazoa > Arthropoda > Insecta > Coleoptera > Coccinellidae > Coccinella > Coccinella septempunctata. The sequence goes on along the minus strand of NC_058194.1, from coordinate 11,312,859 downwards.
TTTGCATATCTCGGAACTAAGCGACCTGACCTGTTGCGTATTTCTCGGTAAATGTTACATCTCAAAATTCCTTCCTCTACACCTCTACGTCTACACGGATCACCTGATCGACTGTTTCTCAATTCGTAGAATTTCCGATGAAGAATTTGACCGAATAATTTCGTACTTTCTCGAATTTGGTCCACAATAGTGAACGAATGATTCTGAACGTGAAATATATAATGAATAATAGTTAGAATCTTGCGAATAAAAAATAACATTTTAATTCGAAATAAAAACAGATTATAAAAAAGGAGCTGTTAAGCCACGGCACGTGTTTCGCTATTACGCAATAGCATCTTCAGGTGGGTAAAGGTGAACTATTTTATGCTCTTAAACATGTGTCTCAGTTCAAAAACTCATTTTTGGGAAAATCATAACAGGTAATCTGTTTTTAGTTTAATTATGGAATTTCATTGAGTATTGATCACATCAATTTTGGGTCAATCTAAACAGAATTACTTAATACTATGTATATCGAGAAGTTTCCATTCTACAGCAGCAATTAATATGGTAAAATTTAAGCATAAGACCCTCAGGACTATTTACATCCCATAGCAATATTATTTTGTTAATTTCAGACAAATTTAACGAAACTAAACTGGATCAGCTTGTTGTTTCTTCTTGATTGCATCACGGACATCTCGAGCTGGTTTAAATACTATATTTTTATATGGGTCAATCCTAATATTATAAGGACATTTTGTCAAGCGTTGTCATAGTTTATAGTAATTGATAATTGACCAAAGATTATAGAGTAGCAAGATAGGAAACGAAGCGACTAAATACAGTGAGTCGTTAGAGTCACTGTACGACTAAAGTGATGTGAGCACCATCTGTGTTTCAAATGTGCTTCTAAGACCCTAAGACTGGTTAAAATATTAATTCGAGAGCCATTTGCAAAAACATATGAAATGATGTAAGATTTCAGATGGCAATTTTGATCAAAGAGGTTTTGAATGTTCTCGTACCGCCTTTTATTTATCTAGCTCGTTCTAGTTGCTGATTATTGAATTTTTTCGTCTAATTTCTTGGTGAAAACCTCCAAATCTCGTTCGAAAATTATTTTATGATGAAGAACTATGGATCAAATAAAATGGATTTTCCGAAATTAAGTTTTCTACTTCACTAAGGAAAATGGAAATGTAAGTGAATATTAAAACTGGTAACTCGGTCATTCGTGGATTTTTATCTTCAGGGCTCCGAAGTGGATAAAATTTTCAGGGCGTAAAAATGGCAAAGAGGAACCTCTTTGCCATTTTATCAATTTTATCAATTTCGATTTGGGAATCGATTCACTGTTGTTTGGAAAGTCAAAGTTTTATGAAACCTACTGTGAGTGTTCTGTTAATTCATTGATCAATTTTTACATTGTGTCATAAAGAGACCATACCATAAAGAAAAGCATAAAGAAACTATACTGACAGGCTAACATTTACAGGTGTTTTATACCTCTGTAAGGTTTCTTTCAATTGTAATGGTATATTGAGTATTGGTTCACATTAATTTCTGATATATGTATACGAGTAATGTACGAATTCAAATAGGTTTATTACTTCAAAACAACCTATTGCTCATAAATAACACGTTTGACGTATAGCAGATCACCATATACTCTCGTGTCCTAGTCGAAGTTCTATTCGTTGTCCATAATTTGAAATTTTTGTAAATTTTTTATGAATTACAAATGAAAATTAAGCTCATCTGACCGCGTGTTTCATTAATATCAATTGAATTCGAACCATGTTCAGATGAAAACTAACATCCTGGTCACAAAACAAAACCATACTTCTGTTTTGTCGATCAGGATGTTTGTTTTCTGGTCTCAACAAAGACTATATTGAAATTCAATACAAGGAATACAATTCGAATTTCGCACGCCCCAATTATAAAACAGAAAACTGTTATTAAATAAATTTTCTGTATTGACAATACGTCTTCAGCGCCATCTCATTGTCAAATGTGTTTTCACTAGCCAAAATGAAGTCGGTTTTTAGTATAGAGATATTAAGGCGTTTCCTATCTTTCTACTCATAATCTTTGATGTTGACATGATTGGGTGAAATTGTTTCACATGATACAAATTGCAAAATTTGAATGATTGTCAGAACAATTTTCTATAAAATAATCTTTGTTTGAGTTTTAATACTTACCTATTTGGTTTTTGCTTTCTATTATATTTCATTTCTGTATAGATTTCTATTCTATAAATGAGTTGATATAATTAGTCTAAGAGCCGGTGGGAGATATACCTTCACCGATCTGATAAGTCGATGAGACATATTTTCTATCAAATATAATTTAAAAACAAATATGCCCATGATAACTTGCCTATCGAAATGTGTTCATAGCTATTTTTAATTTAATTAATTTTAATAAATTTTTTTTCATCACCTTCACTCTTTTGATAACCGAATGAGTTTTCCTCAATTGATAGTTTTTAACACACAGAATATGCCTAGGTAGGCTTGCCTACTTATTTCTGTTCAAGGCTACCTGGCAAGTGGATGTGAAGAGGTGAGTCAATATAGGTAACTACACTGATCTGATAACCAATCGAAATTGCTGTCATAGGTAGGATATTTTAATTACAAAACTATTCATATAGGCTTGCCTGCCAAAAAGCGTTCATAAAATATTCTTGCCCACCTACAAAGTTTCAGAATTTAAGCTATTTGATAGGTGCGAGAGAGAAAGTAGAGCGTCCGAGGTCCGTGTGATGCAACAGGACACAATTAGATAGCTGCTCGCAGTATTGCAAGCTTGAAAAAAATGAAAAACAGTAGACATGACAAACAAGAAGCAGTAGATATGTTAATTCAACAGTAGCACAGCGAGCGAGAAATAAAAGGGCGTGGGTTGATTTTGATTCCCTATAAACTAGGCTAACAAACAATTTTTTAAGGTGAGCACCCAAACCAAATAAGTACTTCCAAGAATAATAAGTTTGCTGATGCTAATAATTACCTATGCACATTGTGAGAAGAAGAATTTTTATTGCATCCCGACCTGAGTATGCTATGCGTTCTTTTCGGCGTTCCATTTTGGTATATTTATTTAATTATCAATTAATCAACAAAAACCGATGAGCGAGCATGCGCACTTGAATACACTCAACGGTCAAGTAGCGTGCAGCTCTATGTTGTGTCCTGTTCCATCACACGGACCTCGGACGCTCTACTTTCTCTCTCGCACCTATCAAATAGCTAAAATTCTAAAACTTTTTAGTTTGGCAATAAAATTGTATGAACGATTTTTTACAGGCAAGCCTATATGATCAGTTTTGTAATCAAAGTATCTTGCTTATGACAACAATTTCGATTGGTAGTTACCTATATTGACTCACCTGTTCACATCCACTTGCCAGGTAGCCATGAACAGAAATAAGTAGGCAAGCCTACCTAGGCATATTCTATGTGTTAAAAACTATCAATTGAGAAAAACTCACTCAGTTATCAAAAGTGTGAAGGCGATGAAAATAATTGATTAATATGAATTAAATTAAAAATAGCTATGAAAACTTTTCGATAGGCAAGTCATCGTAGGCATATTTGTTATTAAATTATATTTGATAGTAAATATGTCTCATCCAATTATCAGATTGGTGAAGGTTGATCTCCCATGGTCTCCTCTGCTAAATAAAGATCGTGCTATGTCTATGTGCCAGTATTTCATTAGTCTTCGTAGCTAGTTCGGTTGAGGCGGAAGCGCAGTACTGCGAGATTCCTACCTACTCGCGAGTTCGAACCCGGGACAAGGATAAAAATTGTCCAGTAACGGACGAATCAGCATTATTGGTACTAATCTGGAGAATATACTATATTATGACAAGACCTATTCAGAAAATAAGACATCTGCTTCTGAGTTACCAAATATTTTCTAGTAAAATAAGAAGGTCCATTTTTGTAACGTTGATATATCTATAATGACGGTCCTAACGGGATATTTATTGTATATCTGCGATGGACGTCATCATTTCGAAGTTGTGACATTTGTGCGTCTCTTGGATGTCCAAAGAAAACGTCTGTTGAACTACTTTGTGCTAATAGAGAAATGACGGTTTCTGAATTGGAAATGATTAATCTGATTCACAGTTGATGGTATCTGAAATTGAAAAGAGAATAGACTATAATCTTAATTCTGAATTCCATTTGATGTTTTCTGAAATAAATGTGACTAAACTGAATTACGAATGATTTCTGAAATTAAATTGACTAGGTAACCTGAAATACAATTGACGGCTTCTAAAATAAACTTGACTAATCTGAATTTCAATTGATCATTTCAAAATAAGGGGCCACCCTTGAGCCTGGGCCTCGGTATTTTGTACCGTCTATTCAGCCCTCTCGACAGCCCTGTTTTTCCATCACCACTAAAAAATCACAAACACTATAAACAAGAACATCAAATAATACGGCATCGTCGATGGGTTAATTCAATTCAAAGTTATTGGGAGTTTTTCTTTCCGAGCGGGCCTTAGCAACTGCAATAACCAGTTATCGGTCGATTAAGTTTATCGAGTAGCTTAACTTCCGATAAATAGAAACCAGACATTAATCGTCCTGAAGAATCGTTTTTCATGTTTGAAATTACACCATTTTCAGATGGTCTGATTTTTGTTATCGTAAAGAACTATCATTGAATGAGTGTTTCAGATATTGGGTGAGAAAACTAATAAGAACATAACATAAGAAGTTTTTGGAAAATGCATGCTGCCCTGAAAATATCCTATTAATCGACATGTAATACTGCTCTATTAAGTACCTGAGAAAATTGAAACCTCCTATGCGCAAATTCGCCGATCTCATTCGTATTATGTTGATGGTATGCATCGATACCAAAGATGATATAAGAGAATGTTGTTATGAAGTCGATACCGACTTCTTCTAAACGTAAAGTAGGTCGCATCTGCGTTTCTTACTTCTACTAGATTATTTCGAACTTTCAATGATATCAGAGTACTCGGCTTTGGATGTAAAAAGTAAGATTATTATGTAAACCATGCAGGAAAAATCGAATTCATTGAGAAAGATTTGGACACACCAAATTACTCAACTAACCTTTCTCTGACGCATCAACTCCTTGGTGCTCGCATTGGGGAAATAAACGGTATCTTACAGACACAGACTTCAGTTCTTCAGCGAAATCGAAAGTTGAGACAACACGCGTTCTCGAGGTGCGATAAGAGTTGGTTTATAGTAGCGAATTGTTCCGTATGCGAAAAAAATGACATGAAAGATTTGAGTTACTGAATAATTCTGTGGACCATTGATAATCTCGATTTCGGCGGTATTCTAGAAATTTGAAAAGATGCGTTTTTTCGTCTTTTTGTGTTCGTTGGTGATTTACTGCAAATTTTCGGTAGCGGAGCCTACCACGATACGTTACGTGTACAACTCCTCGGACCTATCGTACTACTCAAATGGTATACAATTCCCTGCTCCTGAAAACGATCTCATGAATCCCATTGTAGGGGAACTTGAGGAACGACATAAGCATCCAGATATGCTATGGTTGCGGGATTTGTATGACCACCATAAATGGGACGGGTATGCCACAAAGATGAACAACACCAGATGCAAACAGGACCTGCTAACCTACATTAAGGAGCTCTATAATGGAACTTCCTGGGCGACCAAAAGTCAGTGAAACTTTCTCTTACATAAATGTAGCTTATGAAACTCGAGATACGTTTTTTATTTCCATTAATTGATTTTGAATAAAAGACCAGTTCCTTTGGGCTTAGCGTTATGTAATTCTCAATAGAACAGGTCTGTTGAAGTTGCTGCACTTCGATTTACGCACAAATAGTGAAGTTTCCGCCTTTTCTAAATTCTTCTTGTAGTATTAATTATCAACGCCCTGATGGACATCGCATCTTCTATATAATAATATGAATATAAATGATTATTTCTCTTTAATGTTATAATTAAACAATGAATATTATTCAAAAAGAGTTAATTCATAGGAAGATGAACTCAGTGCCAATTTCACCAAGGATATGAACCGAGATTAGACGTTACTAGCGTTATGGAAAGAAACTCGCCAAATTATGTCGATTACGCATCTTAAGGGTGTTATACCCGTTCTCCCGAAACGTGAATTCCGCTAGATGGCACTATATGAAAATTTCTTTAACTGAACATATTTTCGTCCCACCGAGACAATAGCTCCACCCACTTTTTTCGCTACAAGACCTTTTGCCTGAGGGGACAGCAAGCGAAGGATAGTTGAGTTTATGTGTTTATTATCCCTAATAAAAGGGTCTACTAAAGATTTGGTTTATTTCGAATCACTTCCACTTATAGGAGTTTCAGCGCGATGGTAGTAACAGAGACGCGAAAATAAATATTGTTGAAAATCGAAAAATTCTCAATCGAGCTTTGGTATGAAAAAACCTGAAACGAGCACAAAAATATGTAGACATTTCATTGCATCAGCTAATGATGCTTTAGGATCGAGAAAGAACTGAAATATCTTGCAGTATACAAATTAACAGGCCTTGAATTAATGATTATAGCTGTGATGATAGTGAATAGGTATAATCATTTAGAAACTGATGATCTGGGAAAAAACAACTGTTTGAAATTAGAAATATTTTATTTTGAAAATTATTGCCGTGTTTCATTTTTATCCCGTGCCCGCATTCCTCTTGGTATTCTCCCATCTATTAATTCAGGAAGAATGCAATTCATATAGAACTTCTCCAGCTTTGGCAAGATGATATTTTTCCATAGTGCCTCGTCACATTCTATTCTTTCTATTTGAAAATCATCATCTGAATATAGAACGAAATCGCAAAAAATTTGTTTACAGATATTCAATTGTCCTTGCATTTGGTAAAAATAATTATGAATTTTTTTCAGCCTAAAAATGATAGAAAATGATATTTCTTCGAAGATAACGAATTAGCTTAGAATTACCTTATTCTATAATACCATCCTCGATGGTGAAGCAGTGCGGTTTCTTGTAGTCCCTTAGCTTTCCTTTGATTGATTGGAGACATTTGACCTCTATCAAACCATCGTCCCCAACCAATCCATAAGGAGAGGCTCTCAGGAATGGATACTCAGGGTCAATAAATTATCCGCACCGGGTTACCCCTTTTTTTTTTTTAATGTTCTTACAGTGTTATCGCCTTACTTTGGCAAGGAGTGGTTGATTTTTTTTCACCACTGAACCAAAGTTCGAAAATGTTAGATAGTCCTGCCTGCATTGCCTCCAAAGTGCATTGTCATGCTGCCCACGAGTTATTTATTCCAAAACTTTGACGAGTCAGATTTTCTATTTCTGAGAATATCTGAAAATTCTGACTTCTTGGAGGACATTTCTTCCTCAGTGATGTCAGGTTGGGCAGCATCTGGTCCGTAATTGAAATCCGGGCCATTGGAGAGAGTTTTCTTTTCTCTTTCTTGAAAAGGTCAATAATTTCTCTCTTCTCCTTTCATGAATTTCCCTCCTCCTAACGAATGTTTTTTCATTGTTCAGCCTTGAAGGACCTCTGCAAGTGTGTAGGTGCCAGGCAGGACCCAGCAGCATGGGAAAGGGCTGCTCCGTAAGCCCGAACTGTCTATGAAACGGACTCCCTAAAATTCACCCTCTTACCTACAATATCAGCCGAAACTTTCGATGACTCGTAAAAATAACGAATTTTCGAATATTATATGTTTTATATAGGTGCATATCATTGAACTCTAAAAGTTCTTTTAGAATTCACATGATGGTACATAGAATGGTACATATAGTCGGACACCAAAACGTTATTTTCACGTAAAATTTATGAGGATGTTATAAATCTTGTCTGTTTTGAATTTTCTGCAAGAGTCGAGTACCACCCGTCCTTTTGTTATTATAAAATTAACCCTCATAAAAGCTGGTCGACTGTTTGGCCATAAATCTCAATGCAAGAGCAAAGTAAATTGTAATTGGCTACTCAGAAATGGGAGGGTGGAGTTTGATGAGAGGCGGGTGAATTAATCTTATTTCCTTCAAAAATCAAGGAAAATTGAAAAAAAATAAAATTTTTTTTTTGTTATCATGAAGAAGTTCTCTTTAAGAAAATACTCTCGTTGATCATTTCGAACCATCACTTCTGCATTTGAATTTATACTCATATATAAATACCACCATTTTCAAACTGAGTTTAACAGAAAAATATTCATTTTTTTTTCAAAAACGAAACGAGAGTCTCTTTGTTCCTTCCTTCTGATTGTATATGTTGAAAATCAGATGAATTCATCGATCCGTTTTTGAATTACGATGGAAATAAATAGCATTGTGAAGCATAGGGCGAATGGAAGTATTGTACAACCTTAACTTTAGTTAAAATGGATTATCTCTGTTTTGAGGTTTTTTTACCCTCCTTACTTAACTTCAAAGACAAAGCAGATGAGCAGTTAAGCGGAGTTTATCACCGCTTGCTGCTTGGTGAATTTGGTCCTAAGACTGTCAATCGAAAATGCTCATTAGTTTTTTAATTTATTATTTTTAATTGTTTTCATTTCACTGCAGATAACATTGATCTTAATTTATCAATTTTCTATTGGTAGTTTCCGAGAAAACCTAGAAAGCTGAAGATGATTCTCGTAATTTACATCTCCTCGAACGAGATCAGAATTTTTTATCTTATTTTAATAGTTTATTATTGTAAATAGATAAACACGACAATGCCGGTACATCTTCTTGGATTCATCGCCGAAAACAAATTTTTATTATTAATTAATTAATTAATTTTTGGCTTCAATAGACCAAGTTCTATATTATTAATTAATTCTATTAAAGAATGAAATATAGAAAAATTACAATCAGACTCAATTATAGCTGAACACTTTCTACATTGGTTTTCAACCAATTATCCAGTTCTGAATATTCAGAATATTATATTGGCATCAAATTTTGATCGATAAGAGTTCAATCTCGAATTTAATTCTTCATTTTCAAATCTTTATTTCACAAAAGGAGCCATTGAAAGCCGAAAAATTCATGCATTTCACAGCATCATTTTAAAAGTCAAAATATGAAGAAAATCATCTTAGTTCCTAAAATGCATCCCACGGGCACTAGAGTCTTTTCAACACGACTTCCAACATCCAATCGATTTACGATAGCTGTATCAAAGTTGGGCGGATTCGAATGAAATTCAGTATTCAGTACAAAGAGATTATTGGATGAACTGATCGTGTGCTGATGAAAAAACTAATGCCAGTATCATTATCAATATTAAGGTCCCTCTCATTTCAAAACTTCCTTTAGTCCTTTTAAAAATGACCCTAAGTGCCCATTCACAATGAACGGAAAGTGGTAAAGTTGTCGTAAACGCAATGTTGTCCTAGTTTGTGTTCACAATGCAAACGTTACTTCAACGTAACTTCTTGAAAAATGTCAGCATTTTAGGAACTGTCAAATATTTTTTCATTTTTAAACGAATAAAAGTCTGTCTCAATTCAACTATTTTAGTTATGACGATACTTATTGCTCTTATTAAAATTAAAAAGCAGCATCCGCAAAAAACATTGTATCTACCATTATCAAACAAAAACGACAAGGATTTTTTTTCAGCTTCAAATACAAATAGGTTATTTCGAGTATAAAATATAATTCAATTGAAATTGATATCAAGATTGAAAGAATTTTTGCGAATTCAAAACTCGAATTACAGTAAGAAAAGAAATAACTGCTCTGCTTCAAATATCCTAAAAACACCACTAAATTTTGAAAGTTACGTTTGAGTTGAGTTTGAGGTACGGTTGAGTTACGAAGCTGTAAACGCAAAAATTATGTTTCGCATTGTGAACAGTTGTATATAAAACCTTAGGGTTTTATATATGAAGTATAGACAATTTTGCGTTGGAATTGCGTTCGCATTACCGCTTACGTTCATTGTGAATGGGCACTCAGGACTTTTAAGCTTTTAAAGAGACTAAACTCGAATAGTCGTTATTGTTGATGAAGAAGTTCAATTAGAATGCATATCATCACAAAATCACTTTTTTCCCGAGAATGCTGCGTAACGAAGGGTACCTTTTTACACAAAAATAATCAAAGAGTCTATTTTAGGCTGACCAGATTAATTAGTTCAATGACGGATCGACGTGGTGAAAGTTGCGTTGCGAGGCATATATGTATATATTTATATATACAAAGTGAATCGTAAAAATATTTTAACAGTAGATTCTTGAAAAAACACTTCTTTCTGATTCGGCCCAATAAAAAGGTACAGCCATTTAAAGATTTCAAAATGAGCATTGCCACCCCTGGAAGAACAAAATTACCTTCAGAATAACCAGCTAAATCTGTGGTACTACACATCTGTGGATCTTTTAAAAAGATTCACAATGTCAAAGTATCAAATTTTTAAAATTTCACAGATATTTTTTATTTTTCAACGTCAAATATTCATAAGATAGTGTCCGACTTAGTTTCAAGACCTTGGTTCTTTGAATTTTTTGTATTTTCATGGAACGTCATGGTCATAATGAAAAAACTGGAAAACGTGTGTTCGAAAAAGATTGGTCAAATAAATGAAAACCTATATTCTAAATTTTTTTCATGATTTTCCAACAACCTGTATCTTTTACACCGAGTTGATTCGAATAAAATGGTAAAAAAGCAAAGTGTTTCTTTTGACCTCAAGATTTTGCTGTTAAAATATTTGTACGAGTCAAAGACTGTATATGCTACTCAAATATAATTAACTGAAAATAGTTTATCAATATATAAGTCATTATATAAATAAGAAAATATAATAATATTGATACAATGATTGTGCATTACACTCCGACACTGTGGAATGAGAAGAGGGCTTCAGGCGTTGCTAGAGAAGCTTCTTCATCCCCAAAATTTGAATGTCTGAAATATCTGGTCAGGGAGGAAGACGCTGCCGCAGTGTTGCGCTAACCATTTTTTATGTTTGTCACTTGAAATTTGCCGTACAATATCTATTCTTTCTCCAAATGCAATGCTGAATTGACACGAACACTTTGTACATTGGACTTCAGAATCAAGTTTTGTTTTTTAAGGAATGGAAATTCTTTAGAAAGAATTTGCACTTGTCGAGACGTCCAAGATATCTAGTGACCTTCTTACTCAGGCTGAGGTACGAAAAATACTGAATTAAATTCATTTCAGATTTTGAGGGACATTTTGAAGGACGTTTTCCAACGTCGGACTTCTTTCACGATTGACAAACTATCAGTCACAATGACGGACGTCTGGTCACCTTAGTCTATTTATTGAAATTTCATTTAGATCACTTGGGTACTCAAAAATTAGTAATTTCATGATTGTCTGATGAAAATCAGTCAATCTTCTATCCACCAAATTTTGACAAAGCTATCGCAAATTTCCTGGAATTCGGAGATCCTGTTGAGTTTTATCATAAGCCTACTTCTTCGATACATTTTAAAAGGTGCTAACAAAATTCTTGTTTTCTGTTTTGTTATACTGAAATGTTCAAACTTGTTTTATAATTTTATTTGGAATGTATATCCGATTGGAAAAATCTTCTGATCCAAAACACTTCCTTAACCCGTAATAATCGAAAGTGAAACTTCAACGCACTATTCTTAATGAGAGAGCTATAGAGGAAAACTGTGTTGAAATGTTTCACCTTCTAGCGCTAATTGTTAATTCGTCCGTATTTTCCATGAATGATTGCGATATTCATTATGTAAAGTCTCATCTATAAAGGAGCATGCCGATAACGACAAAATCGAGTTCGAGTTGATAATTTATTTATTGGGTAATTGTCGGATGCTGAAAAAATTTGCGATGGTGAATAATTTCATTGGAAAGATCCGGATTCGAAGGAAACATTCGATCCATTTGAATGAAATAAGAAATTTCTCTTTTGTTTCGCAAGATACTGGATAGAATTATTCATTGTATTCCCAACACCGATCGTTGGAACCTAATTATAATTAATAATTATCGAAACCAACTAGCTGAACAAAAATTCGTGGTCCAAAGCATATGGATTAGTGAACTTTTCTAAACATATAATTGCAACGGATATCTACTCTATTCAAGATATTGGATATGCAGGGCGATTCGATTCACCGCGATGGTCTTATGGTGTTAGACGTTTATGGAAAAGTAATCTCCATTTCGTTCTAAAAATTCGCATTTTGTGATTTTCGACAATGAACGTTCTTCCTATAATATTTTTAAAACTCTGAAACTTCAGGCCATACCGAAAAAAGCCTACTGCTTTCTTATTTCGAATGGCATACACTCAGTATATCGTTGCATCGTTACAACGATATTATAGACGACGATATAGTTCATTTGATGTCAATTCCAACAGTTAGCTATACCTTATAAACTAAATGGTTTATGAGTTATTGGGATTCTTTAAAAAATGGATAAAACGGGAGGTCAAACTTTTCTGGTTAGTAGTAGAGGTACATACGATTCGGGATCAAGACGATCGACAGCTTAAAGGTAAGCGCACATACATCGGCGTCGGACGGACGGCATGGAAGGAACGGCACGGCAGCGGCGGAATTTTTATGAAGGTATCGCACATATAACATCGGAATCGCCGGATTCCGGAGGAATAGATTAGTTGGGAATATGTCTTCAAGCGGTGAGGAACTAGCGTTTGTTCTGGAGGAAGAAGAGTTTCAAAAGCGAAGGAATCGTAGACGAATGTGGATACATGACATATGTAAAAAAGGAAGGATTTTGGAGAATATGTTCATTTATTTCCGGACTTGATGAAGGACGAAAAAAAAATGGTTGCTATAATTTCTGTCACTTAAATTGTACAATTCATTATAATTTTGTACGCGCAGTATTAAGTTCTCCTGAAAACTCATGCTTCTGCCGTGAATTCGTATTTCGTATGACTACCAGTACAAGCCGCTGCATGTAGAGACTTGTAAAATGACGCAGATGCCGCGGCAATCTCTGATTGGTATCGCACATATGTCGGGATCGGCCGACACAGCACGCATCGGTCGGAATTTAATTCTCGTTCCTCAATTCCGTCGGATGCGATGCGATGCGATGCCTGCCGTCCGCACATATGTGCGTTGCTCCATTCAGTTCCATTGAAAGTAATTTATTCCGATCGGTACCGTCCGTCCGATGCCGTTGTATGTGCGCTTACCTTAAGAGTTTTATGAAAGAATTGTTTTTCACATAATTGAGCATCTCTAAATTTTTGTTTTTGATGCCCATAATTGTAAAAATTATACATTTTATACTGGATAAAGATTGAATCATATATATATATATATATATATATATATATATATATATATATATATATATATATATATATATATATATATATATATCGACGATAAGGGTCTATTGACTCTGGTTTGGGGAGTGAATGAGGTACTCTTTATTCTACGCCAAGCTTTCGCATTTCTTTAATGCTTCTTCAGGGTTTTGAATGCGAGGTTTTGTATAAACATACACCTGTCATGAACCATACGTTGAAAACAATATAAAATTATTTCTATTTCTTTCATTTTGGAATTTCTTTGGTTTCAAAACGACATATAAAAATTCTCATCCACACTTAACGATCCTTCAACACGAAAAAGCTAATGAGTATTAGCATTAGCCGAAAATATATCTTTCAGTTAATGTATAGATATAGATGTTATTCAATGAATATAAAATTGATGTGTAAGATTTTTTCAAATACTATTATTAACTAATAACTAAAAATTTTTTTATTGTTAATGATTTTATATCTATACTCCATTCACATTTATTTTAGCACTCGCCGTTGCCACAACTAATATCAATTGATATTACAAACATGCCGAAAGTGATTCAAAAAAAAGAGAATATGGGGTTTCAGGAAGTGCTATTTAGAATTCAGGTCTGCTCATTCAAATCAAATAGTTAGCGTGATATCCTGAAATTCACAATACGTTAGATGTTGGTTGGAGAGCATATTCAAATAATGTAATTTTAACATTATGTACTGTTTCATCTGAATCTAAACGACTTATATTTTAGCTGAATATTTCCACAATCAGAAGGATTGTTAACATTCTGATTCCTTCATTCATGAAGTGGATGACTAAGAATTTCCTTCTATTGGGAGACCCAAAAAAGTGGTGGCATTTGAGAACTTTATGTTTGAGTAAATTATTGCAAAAAGTTACTACAGGATTTTCGATGAATGTCATCGTAGAATAAATTCCCGATAATTGATTTTTCCATTTTTCATTTGGAATGTCCTATTGTAAATGTCTTAAGGTACCAATAAATACATTATTATTATTATATCACTGTATTAAGATGAACAGCCATAATCACAAGCCAGTTGTCCTGTTAATTGATTATTATTGATGTGAAATTTTTGTTCGAAGGTGAAGTTCCACTTGACTTGAAACTTCCTTTAATTCCTTTTACTTCTATTGATGCAAGATAATTTTTTTTGAAAAATTTAACATTCTTGTAATTATTTGTTAATTCTTTCGAGAGATACCCATTCCCAACCACTGCATCTTGTACATTTCATTTCAGGTTGATATTTTTGAAATCTACAACTTGGTAACGTATTCAAACTTTGGCCAAAGAAGATAACCAACATTAACTATCCTCAAGCGAGTGCATATTATGAGCCAATTATATTTTCGACTTAATATTTTCCGAAGTGATTTGACATTGGGATGAAATACGTAATTACTGAGTCTTTTACGTAGAACGGACAACATAGCGCTAATTTAGAACCCAAAAATAGGTCCTTTCGTTTGCAAAAAAGTGTAGCACTCGATTTGATTTACACCAGTGTAGAGGAAGTGAAGTTTATCTACAAATAGTCAAAAGGAGATGTAGATAAACTACACCTCCTCTACACTAGTGTGAATTCAATCAGCAAACGAATACTAAATCGAGTGTAGAAAAGTGCTACACTTTTTATGCAAACGAAAGGACCTAATGTTTTGACAAGCGTCATAACCCCACATTTTCGTACTATACTGAGTGAAATGTGTCAAATTTCCATGGCTAAAATAAAAGAGAATGGAGTATAAATACAGATTATTAGTCACGGCTATTGACAGTTGACCTTGCATTGCAGGGTTCATTGTTAAGGGCTGCGCGCGCTCCGCCCTCTATTGCAAAAACGGTTGACCGAATAAAAAAAGGTCTTGAACAAAATTAGTCGCAAATTTTATTCTCTACAACATTTGATGATCAATTTCAGCATAATTGGAACCAAATAAACCGAAATAATTTCGTAAAACCGATTTTTTCGACTTTTGGCCTTTAAAAACTTACGACGATTTTATGATACTTTTGACACAACTTTTAGAACGCCAAAATAAATGTGTATACGAGTTTCCAGCTTATTATCTTTCATTCCGAGGAGAAACCTTAATTTGATTGGACTATCAGCTTCTCCTGAAACATTCTCGAACAGGGACGTATCGATAAAAAAATACGCATTGTGAACTCCGGGGCAATTATTTTTATGAATTGAGTTGAGTGAAAAGTGAACAGTGCATATCGAAGAGCTACTAAGTGCAAAGTAGTGAAAGTAAATTAGTGACTGCTGTGTAAATAAATTAGACATTGAGATATAAGACAATTTGATTAAACAGAAGAACTTTACAGTGAATTTTTATTGTTTCAGTCAATTCTTCTTGGAAAACGAGGAAGAGTTATTACTTATAAATAAACCCTTAAATGAACACTCTCAGAGTTATCAAAGAAAAACTTGAAATAAGGGAAAAGATCTTTTTGATTTTCCGATAAATAATAATTACGTCATCATGGATCGTATCTAATGAATTTTTTGTTGGGATTATTGAAAATTCATGAATAATTCATGAAACCTCAATTCTTCGTTTTTTTCTATGGTTTACAGAAGTCACAAAATCGATTATTCGAAATGGCTCTTTTCCCTTATTTCAAGTTTTTCTTTGTTTCGAAATTCCGATTTCAGTGATAGAATTCAATGAATTCATTTAGGCAACCCCCCTCTTTTTCTAAGTAGAATCGGCTGAAACGATAAAAAATATGTTGTAATATTGTAATAGGTTTGAAAGTTTTGATGTGCCCAACTTGATAATCTGTCATACGCATCCTGTACATTACGGGGTGAAAAAAACAAACAATATTACTACATGATAGGAAAATTGAAAATGATGAAGATTTTTCTGCGGAACTTTGGGGCAGTGAATTCACTGAATTCCGTGTGGATATACGGAAATTATCGATGTTGGCCTCCTGTCCTCCCTTCAGAGAAAAAGTCCCTCTAAGGGGGATGGAGAGACCTTGCCGCCCCCAATGTTGAACGGAGTTGGAGAAATTTCAAAGCAGTTGGCAAAGTTTCGATCGCATTTGGCAAAATTTCTATGTTTCTATGACAGTTGGCGAAATTTTAAAGCAGTTGGAGTTGGACAACCACCCCCCCCCCTTTTTTCTCTCCCCTTACCCGTTTACCACGTTGTTTGTCCGCTCAAAAAAAAATTTCAATTTTACTGGATTTGCCGCCCCCCTGGACGTGCCGCCCTTGTGCCGGGCACGGCTTGCACGCCCGCTTACGGCGGGCCTGGGGGTAGCATCCGTAAAGGTAAGCGCACATACAACGGCATCGGACGGACGGTACCGATCGGAATAAATTACTTTCAATGGAACTGAATGGAGCAACGCACATATGTGCGGACGGCAGGCATCGCATCGCATCGCATCCGACGGAATTGAGGAACGAGAATTAAATTCCGACCGATGCGTGCTGTGTCGGCCGATCCCGACATATGTGCGATACCAATCAGAGATTGCCGCGGCATCTGCGTCATTTTACAAGTCTCTACATGCAGCGGCTTGTACTGGTAGTCATACGAAATACGAATTCACGGCAGAAGCATGAGTTTTCAGGAGAACTTAATACTGCGCGTACAAAATTATAATGAATTGTACAATTTAAGTGACAGAAATTATAGCAACCATTTTTTTTTCGTCCTTCATCAAGTCCGGAAATAAATGAACATATTCTCCAAAATCCTTCCTTTTTTACATATGTCATGTATCCACATTCGTCTACGATTCCTTCGCTTTTGAAACTCTTCTTCCTCCAGAACAAACGCTAGTTCCTCACCGCTTGAAGACATATTCCCAACTAATCTATTCCTCCGGAATCCGGCGATTCCGATGTTATATGTGCGATACCTTCATAAAAATTCCGCCGCTGCCGTGCCGTTCCTTCCATGCCGTCCGTCCGACGCCGATGTATGTGCGCTTACCTTTAATTTACTTCTGGTAGTCATGTCACTATGTCAGTCTTAGGATTATCATCTTTGTTGTCCTGTTTCGTTGTTTCAGTCTTCTGAGATTAAAGGATCGAATGCCTTCTCTTCCTAGGGGTTGAGTTGATAATAATATATCAGAATTGAAGCAAACTTGTCCATCACACTGGCCAAAGTTTAAGTACCTGCATTGCAACCCCGATATTCTGCACCCGCAACGTGGATATACATATAACGAATAAGTATATCATTTACTATGTGTGAAATACTGGTGAATTAACTAATCAATACTACAAATCTTTGTCAATGACATTTTAATGATATAATAACTTGATATAGGTCACATGAGATTTACGGTTGACCTAGTATGTCTTGCTAAGGGCTCTATCTCGAAAACGGTTGTCCGTATGAAGGAAGGTCTTGAACAAAATTGATAGCCAATTTCATGTTCTACAACTGTGATAATAGACATTTACATCGTTGGAGAGATAATCGCGAAAAGCCGAGACTTTTCAGATATATTCAAGAAAGCCAATATCAGAGACAATTTGTCTCTACCAATATGAAGATGTGTATACGAGTTCCTAGCTCATTATCACTCATTCTGAGTTGACCCCTATTTTATATTCGTGACTGGACCATGAGAGCTTCTAGACTTTTCGGCGGCTCCAAGAGGCTGTCTCACAAGGACGTATTCAGGGGATTCGGATATTACTTAGGCTGTAATTTGAAAATTTTTAAGTTTTGATGAATTCGATTTGTGCAACTTGATGATCTTTTCATAAACATCCTATTGATATTAGATGAGCAAAGAGTGTTATAAAAAAATATAATCGAAAAATTGAAAATGGTAGATTTTTTTGAGCAGAAATATTTTGAAAGAGGTGCAATTTTTTTTCATGAGAATCCAATAACTTATTATTCTTTAAGTTTTTAGCCAAGGTGTGATACGGTTCAAATTTCCATCAAATCAGCTATCTAATGATAAGACAATACATTGCCATTATGGCATAAATTGCACGAATAGGGTGATTGAAAATTACATTAATGTTTCTGTATGAAACCAATTAAATTTCATGAATTACAGTAATTACTGTCACCTGGTGACAGAACACTTATTGTTTGCCAATTTAAAATTTCTTTGCTGGTTTAGTCCTTCTGTTAAACATGACATGCAGAAATTTTAACACTTAGGTATATCTCGGAAACAAGGCAATATCCAAGAATTTTATTTTACTTTTTTTATCAAGAATAGCATCCTCTATACGTTCCTCAATTTTTCGCCTCGAGTTCTGAATTACCCTGTATATTGTCAAGGGTCCAAAATTTGTTCCTATACTGAAACACAGACCATACGACTGTACGACTTGAACGCGTGAATAAAATACGTTATAAAAATTGAAAATCAAGATATGATGTATGATCAGTATTATATGACCAGGAATTTGAAGATATGCAAGATTCAGAACGAAGAAATCGGAAGCTATGTAGAGTCATTCGGGGCAACTGTGCGCACTTTTGCCTTTCAAGCCATACCCTGTTTCTAATGTTGAAGCTAGGAAAATTAAAACATATTCATAAGATAGAGAATTTTCTAATCTATAAAAAAACACCAAGAAGCAAACAAACAAAAACGTTTTCTTTCCGCAAAAAAAAATTTAATAGGGAAAGTCGGAGTGCGTTCACATGCCCCGTATTGCGGGTAAGTGTGCGCACCCTCACGGGGTAAGTGAACGCAGTGCTTAGTGAACCACACAATCAAAACAAATTACAAAATAATGTCATCAAAATGTTACAATATTAGAGAAATGCTGTTTATTGTCAATACAGAAGCGCCTTTTTACAAGCAGTGCATTATTGTTCGTGCCACAATTCTTGGTGAACATAACACTTGATACATTTCCCTGTTGGTGGCTCTTCATATTTTTCTGAACTAATAGGACAATATTAATCGAGTCTTAACCAAGAAAATCAACAATGTCATAATTTATTCCTCACTGAACTAATGCCCATATAATGAATCTATGCGCACACTTACCCGCGCACACTTTCCCCAGTAAGCCTAAATTTGAATTGACGTTCTTATAGAGTTGAGCAGCTAAGAGAACCTAAAATTTTTTATTGTATATTCAGATTAATATGCCTATGATCGAATAAAATATTGTTTAACACTGAGGGACTCGGAACTTGGACCTGGCAGAATGTGCAGAGATGAAAAATTAACAAGAAAACTAGAGAATTCGATTGATTGCAAATAAAAAGTTAAAGAAACGTGGCACGGCGCAATCCTGTGAAAAACTAATTTGGGGATTCTGCGCCCTTGCTTCACTCCAATGAACCCCTCTTTCATGCATTGCATAGTCGAGATATACGCACTGCGCACACTTACCCACTGCGCTCAGTTACCCCGAATGACTCTACATCAGCTCGGAAGATGGGGTGAACCTTTCAAAGAAAATTCGGTCCAGATAAATCTCAAATCTTCTTTATGTTATGTACTGATGGCAACTATTCGTATAAGTATGTTATCAATAGAACCATTGTATTACAGTTGAGAATGGGTGATTTTGCAAACATCAAATTAGTAAAAGTGTAAATCTGAAGTGAAGTTTGTTCAACACCACATGAAATACAATCTTCGCATTAATTGGAACTAACACTTACATGGTAAAAAATGAGAATTCATAGTCTTAATCGAAAAATTGATCTTGAAAACCTTCATTTTCTGATTTTTCTCGTTTTGAACAAAATTAATTCAAACGAAAATTTATTTTTCATTTCTTCCTTGAGTGGAGGTTTCAAGGAAGAAAATCAGCTCTGGTAAAGTTAAAAATTCGCAATTTCGCTTACCAAATTTTTCGTTTGAAAATTCGTCTTTTTTCCATACAGTGAACTCATCAAATATGTCCAAAAAACATGTTACATTTGGCCAAAATGATAAGGTTTTCGTTCTTAGAAATAAGCGTGCAAAAACCTGAATATATATTTGAACATAATCCTCTAGCGTTTAGGTAGGTATATGACGTAAAAACTAATCGAGGTTGTGCGACTCTGTAAGCCACATTTCACTTCCGACATGGATTTGTCATTGATGAATCTATCGCATAAATGAATTTCTCAAGGCTCAATATCGAAAGTGAGTCCTTTTAGAAGTCACGGAGTTCTAGATTGTTAATTCACTATGTTGATTCATCGCATATATATAATGTCTCAATTCATTTCAATTTTATTCATTCGTGTTAACCAATCATTTTCCTACACACGACCTATCGTACTATGGAGACAGAAGGAAAACGATCGCTCTACTGAAAAAGTGTCCCCGACAATTACTGAAATAAGTGATTCGCTGCGATCGCTACAAGCAAATTGTGGCGATCAAGATTTCTATAACCTTCGCTGAAATTTAGGCGTCAATTTGAAAATGAATCGCGTTCATTTTATTGTAGGTTAGCTTAATTTAGTTGTTTTTGATGAATTTCCGAATAAAGGGAATAGATTTCTTCAATTAATATCAATTAAAATTGTGACAAAGTAAGCAAATAGATGTATATGTTAATGAAACTATCGAAAATATATTATAAAACTATATCGGTACATTATACCTAATACCTACTCAATCAACGGTTCAACGGAATACTTTATTTTGCATGACGAGAATATATATATGTTCTTTGTTGAAAAAATATGATTTTTAAAGATTTGGCTTTGAGCACTAACTTCTTTTTTTAATATAGGTACTTGATTTACAAGTAGGCTTTTTTGTTATTTTTCCGATTTAGGTATATGCGATAAAAAAACATCGATTATATTATGAAGCATTAGCACACATAGTAAGGGTGGTCCACACATCAGCTTCATTCTCATTCATAATAATGAGAATTCAATAAAATTGCAAATAAATTACTGAATTCAACAAATAGATAATATATGTCTTCAATTGATTATTGCTTAAAGGATGTAAATACAATAATAATAATAGATAGAATAAATTTAACGGACATAACCCTCTGAGAAATATTAACCGTAGTTACTTGTTTCGAGCTTTTGGCACTAATCAGTACGGTGAAAAAGTGCATAGGTGAAAAACACTTGGTGGAACATCAAATAAAAACCAAATGTTGTTCATCTCACTTTTTCACCGTACTGATGAGGACCAAAAGCCCGAAACAAGTGCCTACGGTTAATATTTATCACAGGGTTATGGTTATCTCCGTAAATTTCTTCTATCTTCAAACTGTTCCCTCCTTAGTCTACGTTTTGAATAATAAAAATACATTTTAACTCAAAATATTAGGTAGGTATACCATTCACTAGGGGTGATAGTTTCACTTCGTTAAAAATGAATCGATCAACTTTTTATTGGTAGAGTACTTTTTACATTTGCACAAATTGATTCGGAGTCCCATTTTCTTCCCAAAAATATTCTTTGAAATTGAATGAATATTTTCTTCTGCAATAAATATGAATTTATTATATGATGATATCATAATAATTGTATATTATATATTCAATATTGAAGATTGAAGTGTACAAATGTTTTGAAGTTCCTTCTTCCGTCCAGAGACATTGTTCCACTCTTACCTACACCTTACACCCACGGAAGCTAAAAGAATTCACCATTTCTGAATGTTCTTTCTCAACAAAAATTTATTGAATATTCTTATAATACTTCACCACTACTATATTTCTTTCTTCAGACAACAAGACATATAGTGGATAAAAAATGAATTATCTTCTGGCAAAGATTAACAACTCTTTGTTTCTGCTGTGCATAATTAAATGTATGAAGAGTAGAAGGAGAGACAGAAGGAGAATGATCGCTGTTTTGAGACCATAGATTTTTTGTCCCCTAAAATAAATACCAATATGGTAGTTCATGTTTTTACCAATAGGCGCGCTGGCGATCACAGGATGACGAAATTTTGATTTAAATTAGTTGAAGTTAGCTGAGTGAACTGTCTTCCTGGTGACAGATGATTACAATAGTAATTTTATTATTTTCGATTTTTGATAAGAGAACAACATATGACCATAGTGAAATGTTGAAATGTGCGCTAGTGTAAGAGTGTTTTGGCATCGGAAAGAAAAGGAGAAGAGATAAAATTTCCGAGTGCATTTTTGAAAGAAAATCGGAAAAAACTTTACCTCATGAATCGACTCTGAATCAATTAGTGTGTTAAGAGCACTTTTGCGATGAAGATATCAAAAAAGATGATGGATTCATTATAAACGAAATGGAAATTGTCATCCCAAGTGAGAAGTGGACTCTTCTGAATAAAAATATCTAACAAATGAAACTACATGGTTCAGAAGTGCATATTCTTGAAGAATTTTGTTGGCATAACATAACATAAAATATGGCCTATAACAGTTCTTTGCTAAGTATTGGAAACATAATCTACTCTAATAAGTGATAAATCTGAGATTGCTACCATGCTACCTACATTTTGTTGTCTTGATATGTTCTACTCCTTACTGGGAATGTATATAATTTTTAAGATTGCATTGAACCAACTAACATATTCTGTTTTCAGACAATGATGAACATATTATGTAGGTATCATTTTTATGGATCAGTGATTTCTTTCGAATTTCATGAATTTCGTCATTTATTATGAATTAATAAAGCTGATTACTTAGTCCCCTTCACAATGTGAATTGTATTTCATTCCATATAAATCAGAAAATTCATTTATTATAGATTGGAAGAAACGTATTTGCGAAAATACGATGACACATAACCTAAAATTAAATCAAGATTGATCATCCCCACCCCTTATCGATAAACGTAGCGATCGTAGCGACTACTACCCTATGTTCCCCGTTTTTGGAGACAAATTTTTAGTACGGCGATCGTTCTCCTTCTCTCTACTCTCCATAATTAAATAGATAAATTATCTATGCACTGCAAGCAGCGATCGTTCTTCTTTTCTCTATACTCTCCATATTCCGTACAATATTCGACAGCAGATATCGTCATGTAACTTTTTTCGTATAAACTTTGACCAATGGTTCATGAAGGCCTTACTATAAAGGGTCATTCTTTCTCCAACTCACTCAAAATAATTCGAAGAACTACAAGTTAAATTATATTATTTATTATTTGTAGAAAAATAATTTTCATTGTGTTATCCGGGATGGCAAGAAAATTTAGAATATTTTGGAATGTTTGTAACCTGATACTAGAAGTAGCAATCAACCTTCGTTTTTCCAATAGCATTTGTAATAAATTATGACATGCTTTCGCTAATAACAATAATTCAATATTGGAAATGGTAAATTTCAAGATTTAACATCTGCGAAATTCATCTTCATCCATCTTGAGTTCAGTGTTGATTCGAGTTTTGACAAGATGCCTGATTTTATGAAACAGATTATCTACTTTAATCATACTTCTATTTATAGTGAGTGTAATCAAGATGATAAGAACAATTCGACTCTTCATTGAGAAATTTCCTGACCAACCTACATCATCATGAGACTATGAGACACCATCAATAAGGACAATGAATAACATTAGATTGCTTTCATAACAGAACTGTCAGAAAACAGAAAAATTGTGCATGACAAAAATAAAGAAATTACACTTTTGTCGTGTTTTTATGCGACCCTGGAAGAATTCTGGCTAAACATTAGATGCTTATTAATTTAGGGCAACATTTGAAGGATATTACCACTGGTCTTTATACAATGATATTACTTTCGCGAAAGGATAGAGTTTTTTGAAAAAATACAAATTCTAATTCAAGAAAATGAATACTTTTTTGGATTATATCATTCAGACTGACGAATCGAAATTTACCAAAAATAGGCTCATTCAATAGGGATAATAGTCATTTTTGTGAAGGAAAAACAGCATAACCACTTGAGAGTCTTAGGAGATTGGAACTTTAGGAGTAAGCAGATTCAGTTATAAAGTTTATGATGTTCATATTCACAATGAAATATTAACTGATAACAGTTAACTTGAAGGTTGTGTTTTCTATAATTTCCAGGGTATATATACAGGGTGAATCTTTGACTTGTACAAATATTTTAACAGTGGATTCTTGTGGTCAAAAGAAATACTTTTTCCTATACCATTTTGTCCGATTCGGTCCTGATAAAAATATAAAGCCATTTTAAGTTTTCATAAAGAACTATGACACCTCTGGAAAAACAAAATCACCTGCAGAATAACTAGCAAAATCTATGATAATACACATCTGTGGATCTTTCAAAGAGACTTGCATTCATCCAAAGTACCTATTTCTCCGAATATCACAGATATTTTTTATTTTCGAACAGCAAATTACTAGAAAATGGCGCATTATACGAGAAAATATGAAGAATACTTTCATTTCACAAAACGTTCAAATATTCATTAGATAGCGTCCAACTTAGTTACGTACGTATAAAAAATGTACGTAATAGACATAATGAGAAAACTGGAACACGTGAGTGTGCTCGAAAAAATATATTTCTTTCGATAAAAGCGTTCGTGAGATTGAAATAGAAATAACATTTTATAATGGTTTTTCAACAGCCTGTATCTTTTAAACCGAGTCGATTCGGAAAAAATTCTTTCGACCTCAAGAATCTAGTGTTGAAATATTTGAACGAGTCAAAGACTCACCCTATATATTCAGAAATATTTAGAACTTAAAAAGATCGTGCACCTACACATAAGACAGAGCAAATGTACATATGTAATTTTTCCTATAGACTTATTGAAGACCGTTGACAAACAATAGCTGTATTCGGGTTCGGCTTTCGGACGGTCCGAGAATGGTTCTAGAACTGCGCAGAGGATTTAATACTAGGGCGCAACAGTTTTGCGCAGTCCTAGAACAATTCTCGGACTGTCAGAAAGCCGAACCCGAATACAGCCAATAATAGTACCCATCTCTGGCCAACTGATATAACGCCCTGAATTATGAAAACATATCAAGAAATGTATTAACCAAGCAAGGCATGAAGCATTTTTGTGTCTCTTGAACAAATGTCTCGACATGAACGGTCAGAACTTTGAGCATCCCCTTAAGATCAGTTTCCTATCGATTTATTGAATCGTAATAACCATCATTGGAATAGTATTTACGCGAAGAAATACTACATTTGTCATTTTGTGATGATTGATTTAAGGCGTTTCCTAGGTGATATTCCTTGAACATCGAACATGCCCAAAATGGATAATTTCGCACAGATCGTTGATGAATTTGGGTTCCGATTTTATGAAATAGGAAAGTTTTCGACGAAAACTGAAATAAGAGTTCTTTAAACCTTCGTTCTTCAAAAGTTTAAGGGAAGTAGCTATGACCATTTTCGTGATCATCCCGAAGAGAGAATATTGGTCTAAACGCTCAAATATCTGGAAAGCTTCGGAATATCAGTAATATATTGATAGAAATAATATCGAAATTGGAGTAGTGTTACAAAAATTTATTGGTCACGCCATTTGAAAAAAACGTTTATAGCTACTTCCGGTTCCAGTATGAATGGAAATGACAAAATCTTATAGAATTTCTTGTGATCCCGCATAACATAGAAATGAAATTCATTGAAAAATCTTTTATAGTTCTCCGTTTTCTATATAATTTTGTGCTAGGTTAAAAATGAATGACCCTGTATTTTAATAATATTCGTTTCTAATGAGATGAGCTCACTCGCCCGCCATTAAAGTGTTCATACTTCATATCCGTTCGACAATATATCTAAAAAAGTTCGCGTGGCCTGGTTGGCGCATCCGCCCATATCTGGCGATCGATATCACAACCAGCAATATACTCGTTCTTATAGGCAGGTGCCAATTTGAAGAGTACCACCGTTAATATCTAGGTTAAGCTGACCAGATTATCCCCAGTTCAATGACGGACGGACCTGGGGAATGTGTATATGTATATTTATATATACAAAGCGAATCTTTGAATCGTGAAAATATTTCAACAGTAGATTCTAGAGGTCAAAAGAAACACTTTTTTTCTGTACCATTATTTCTGATTTAGCCCTGATAAAAAGATAAAGCCATTATAAGTTTTCATTATGAGCTTTGCCACCCCTGCAAAATTACCTTCAGAATAACTAAATGAATCTGTGTGACACTACACACCTGTGGATCTTTTAAAAACAGTTGCATTCGGTCAAAGTACCCAATTTTTCGAATTTCACAAATATTTTTATTTTTGAACGTCAAATTACTCAATTACTATATTCCGAAATTCATTTTCATCTTTTAAACCGAACCGATTTTGAAAAAATTGTGAAGGAAAAAAGTGTTTCTTTTGACCTAGAGAATCTACTGTGAAATATTTGATACGAGTCTAAGACTCACCCTGTATATGCTTCCAGCTACTCAGTTTCCTACAACGTATGGCGATAAAAAATTTTTTTATTGAAAATAGAGAAATAATTAAAGGTTATCACAACGCAAAAAGGGAAATATAATAATATTAATATAATAGTTGTGCATTACACTGTGTAATGAGAAGAGGGCTTCAGGCGTTGCTAGCCTTCCTCCAAATCTGAATTGACCAAAAAATTCTTTTGAAAGATCCTCCGTAAATTTGCACTTTCTTTTTTATTATCCATCTCAAATAATCTTGAGAAAAATACTGAATTAAATTCAAGATTTTGACGGACATTTTGACGGACGTTTTCCAATGACGGACTTCTTGGACGATTGACGGACTGTCCGTCGGTCACCCTAATCTAGGTTTTTCTTTAAAATTAGAAAAAATGCAAAAAAAAGTAAGGGGACATTTGATATGATTAGTTCCAATCATTTTGTATCAACCCTATGAGAGCGGTATGACACTTATTACAGCAACCCCTAAAATCTTAAATGAGACGTCGTGTTAGGCAAACCTTCTCTTAAAGGGTATTCGATTGCCTTCACAAAAATACTATAGGCTTTTGAATTAGTTCTTCCGAAAAAAAAGTAGAATAACTGCAATCGCAAAAGTTGCAATGAAAGTGAAAATAATGAAACATTTTTTGCTTCGAAAAATATTCAAAATGTTCTGCATTAATTTGTAGACCAAAATATAACCTATTTTTGAATTCGGCTCTTACTTATGGAAAATTAGGAAAACTTCAACTTCAATTCCTCAGCATGCTGGGCATTTTCTGACTTTCAATTCTTTCACATTTCAGGGCTGTGTTTCATATACAACCGTCTTGTACGTCCCCAGAGGGAAAAAATTTTAAGGTATCAAGTCTGGGAGCATGATGATTTAAAATCATATGTTCTATGTTCATCTTCATCGAGTTGATTTTCTTAGTGAGCCCACTAAACTCCTCAGATTTAATACATTTACTGTTTTTCCTCTGGAACATTATAAGTCGGTTATGTAACAAACACAACAAGGTAGGAGAATTGAAATCAAGAATAAAATTTTCCATAATTTTAATGTTTCATTGCAACTCTTGCTGTTGTAAATATCCTACTCTTTTTATTATTTCATTTTTCGGAAGTACTAAAGGTCAGGTGTCAGGTGTATGGCATTTTTGAAAAAGTAATCGAATTACTTTTGAAACAAAGTGTCACTCGATCCCACTTCCCATTTAAGATTTCAGGGGTCGCTCTCGCCACGCTCACATGGTTGATACAAATTGATTGGGACCAACCGTATAAAACGTCCCCCTAGCACGGGCGTAGCCAGCGGGGGGTTTTGGGGGTTCAAATCCCCTCCCGAATTAATATAGGTCCTACATAACAATAGTTTCAGAGTCTCAATTTATATATCAAAATAAGAAAAATTTCATTTCAAACCCCCCCCGAAACTCAATCCTGGCTACGCCTATGCCCCCTAGGATTACAGTGGCGCATCCAGAATTCGAGTTTGAGGGGTTAATGGGCCAGTCAGGGGACTGACCTAAACTGTCTATAAGATAATGAGCGAAAAAGCACGAGGAGAGGAGGTGATTGATTATTATACATAGCTCACCTAGATTTAGTTAGGAAAACTCTTTTCTGGGGGGTAGTTATTTCATCTTTGTCCACCTTTTTTTTCATTTGTCCAGGCTCCGTTTGAGAGATATGGAAAAAATGTCTTATCGGTGCATTTTCTGAGAAGCACCCCCAAATTGCGAAAACGTGTTTTATATGGAGAAAATCGTTTGTCCAACGTTAGTCCACTTTTGTCTACCTATTTATTTCATTCGGCCACAAAAAAAGCAATAGGAATGAATCTTTGAGAATTTTGAAAAATATGCACCTCCGAATGCGAATTATGAAACCAAAATTTCAGGGTCGTTTGTCATCGGAGGTTCATGTTTGTCAACCCCATTTTTCATTTGTCCAGGCAGTCCATATGACTATATGAGAGATCCATATCATTTTTTCCCATGAAAAGGAGTTTTCACGTGCATTTCCTGAGCAGGGCCGCCCGTTCATTCAACTTAAGTGGACTATTTGACTATTACCAGACATTATTTCATTTGCCCTCTCAAAGCACCATAGAAATAAAAAAAAAATGATTTTCCATCGAAATCGTTCGAAGACTACTTATTCCAAAAGAGTAATGAATGTTTCATGTTTTTCGAAATATAAATTGTTTGTCCATAGCAGATTCATGCTTGTCCAAACGAAATATATCGAAAATATCTTCTTCGACTAATAACCTATGAATTAGCTACAATAAAAATAAGAAAACTGAATAGATCCTTTTATCATTTTATTTCAAGTTCGATTATTCACCAGCATTTTTGAACGGTGTTTCGTTAAGCCCGTTTGTAACATAGACTTATTACCCCATATTATTTAATATGTCTATGGTTTGTTACAGCCGAGAATTCTCTGAAAGGTTTTATTGATTTCAAAAGATTATAGAGTAGAAAGATAGGAAACGTCCTCATATCGCTAGTACTAAAAACCGACTACATTTTGGACAGTGAAAACACGCGTGACAATGAGATGGCGCTAAAAACGCACTGTCAATACAGAAAAACTTTTTAATAACAGTTTTCTGTTTTTTCATTGAGGGGCGCGAAATTCGAATACTATTCCTTGCATTAAATTTCAATATCGACTTTGTTTCTATCAGAAAACAAACATCCTGAGCGACAAAACAAAAGTATGGTTTTCTTTTGTAATCAGGATGTTAGTTTTCATCTAAACATTGTTTGGAATCAATGATATCAACGAAAAACGCTGTTGGATGTGCTATATTTTTAATTGTAATTCATAAAAAATTTACAAAAATTGAAATAGTGGGCAATAAATGAAGCTTTGACTAGGACACTAAAGTATATGGTGATCTGCTATACGTTGAAGGTGTTATTTTTGTACAATAGGTTGTTCTGAATTATGAACTTAGTTGAATTTGTAAAATATACAAATATCAGAAATTAATAAAAACCAATATTCAATATACCATCATAGCATACATATTGCAGTTACTTGCATAATATATAGGTATTATTCATAGAATTTTCAGAACCGCACTTAAAAAAAAACCTTACCCTTATACTGTATGTCAGTATAGTTTCTTGGAGCTTTTTGTATGATTTCCTTATGATATGGTCTCTTCATGACACAATATACAAATTGATTAATGAATGAACAAAACACTCACAGCAGGTTTCATAAAACTTTGACTTTCTAAACAACAATTTGACAGTCACTCGGTTCCCAAATGGAAATCTATAAAACCTCTGCATTTCTGAATATATTGAAAGATTAGCAATTGAGAATCATTGAATGGACCTATAAAGATCATAATTTCCCCTTAATATAGGCCGTTCATGCAAGGGATGCTTTCTGCATACAACAATTTACGTCGATGAACAGTTCTCAATTGACCTGCAGTAAAATGTTCACTGCACATGGTGTAGTTAGTAGTGTTTGCTGAAGTAATTATCTTCACTGCCTGAGAATTTTATCCTCTTCGGAGCACTGAAAATTAGAATCAATGAATGACCGATTCACATGTTACGAGTTTTAATACTTACGCTTCCATTTTCCTTAGTTGAATGAAAAAGTTGATCTCGGAAAATCCATTTTATTATTTGACCCACAGTTCTTCACCATTCAATAATTTTCGAACAATATTTTGGTGTTTTCACCAAGAAATAAGACAAGAAAATTCAATAATCAGCAACTAGAATGAGCTAGATAAACAAAAAGCTGTACGAGAATCAAAACATTCAAACCTCTGGAATCTCAAAAAATTTCGTATGTTTCTGCAAATGGCACTCAAATTAATATTTTAACCAGTTCTAGTGTCTTGAAAACACCCTTGACACATAGATGGCGCTCAAATCGCTTTAGTCGCATCGGCATTTCAGTGTTACTTGCGTTAGAACATGTTTATTGTTGGAATTTCTAAGTTCTTCAGGACGGAAGTTTTCTTGTCTTTTTCTGTCATTTTCGGTTGAAAAATATACTCCACGAAGAAAATATATCTAAAGTTGTAGGCATTTCAATATTATCCATTCCAGAAACTGCCCAATTGCACTTCAAATGTGTGGGTAATTTATCCAAAAGCTCAACACTTGTGGATTACTTGGATAAATCTCCAAAAATTTCGCACTTATTTTGTAACACTCTGTATATAAGTCACTCTAAGTCATAAGTCAATCACTAATAGTTATTGGAGCAGATTTTTCGAAAATTTTCACCGAATATTTATTTACAGTTTATGATGCTGCCGGCAGATATTATGGGCAATTCTTCTTTGGACATGACTATTGGCTTGGATCACATACCCTTTGTCAGGAATTATCCAACAGTGAGAGTAACTCCGAGATTCCACCCTTCCCCCTGAAATTTTATATGACTAAGTTGAGAGTCAACATAAATAGGAAACTTACACCAGTGGTAAGAATTGGCGTACTATGATTATACATTGAATCTGAATGGAAAGAAAATACACAAAAATGGGCATGACATCGCGTAACTTCTATTAATATTTCTTTCTATTAACTTTACATATTATGCAGGTTGTATGATAACTAAAAGGCTCGGATAATTAAAAAAAAAATCTCCATATGAATATAACTCGCAACCGCCCGTTTTTGAGTTGAAACTTGACAAAAATTACCGCCTGAAATGTAATATTTTTTCCGGATTATCTTGCGTCGTCGTCTTTGTTACGGCCCTGCGATTGTTCTGATAAAAAATTAAGCGCCCCTGTTTTTTTAAATTAATCAACAACAATTGTCGCTACCGACTTACTAAGTGACTCCTTGTGGTTCTTCAGTCTAATGGGAGGTTTTAGATTTAAAAATACTGTATCCATTTGGATGGAACCTATGCGACTTTTTTTTTATTTCACAATATGTGATGACCCAAATATCTATACTTCATTCATATTTATTTTAGCAGTCGGTTGGCCATGAAATAATTTTCTCAAGTTTTTGTAACTAGAACCGAGTAAGGTTGGCACTCATAAAATGTCGTTAATGTCCTAACGCCGTTGCCACAACTAATATCAAGTTTTATTACGAAAATGCCGAAAGTGATTGAAAAAAGAGAAGGCAGGGTTTCAGGAAGTGCTATTTAAAATTCAGGTCCGCTCATTCAAATAATTATACCCTGATATTCTGAAATCCACAATACGTCAGACGGTAGCGAACATATTTCAATATCAGTGAATAATGTTTCATCTGAATCTAAACGACTTATATTTCAGTTAAATATATCCACAATCAGAAAGATTGTGAATGAAGAGAATGACAAAGAATTTCCTTCTATAGGGAGACCCAAAAAAGTGGTGGCATTTGGGAATTTTATGTTGAGTGAATTTATGCGAAAAGTTTACTACAGGATTTTCGATGAATGTCATCGTAGAATAAGTTCATTTGACTAGTCATATACATTGTAAATGTCTTAAGGTATTGTTACGATCCGTTTATTATACCTTAATTTTATATTATACATAAACTTGATATTCAAATCAATGGAATCGTAACTTATAAAAAACTATTCAATTCTCAACTATAAAATAAGTGACTTTTCTCAAAAATATTCTGACTGACAATTCTCTATCTTTTTTTTTATGTCTCCATGCCATCCCAAAATTTCCTAACATGGCATCTAAGATGAATAAATTTCTTATAAATTAACAAAAATTTCTTCTAATTCCTATTACTTATTGGACAAACTAAACAAAACAATATTATATTGTGAAAACTCAAACCATAACAGTATCTACCAATAAATACTTAATTATTATTATTTTATCAATGTCTTAAGCTGAATAGCCACAAATACGCACCAGTTGTCCTGTTAATTGTTTATTCATGTGAAATTTTTGTTCAGATGTGAAGTTCATCTTGACTTGAAACTTCCTTTAATTCCTTTTACTTACATTGTTGAAAGATGGTTTTTGAAGAATTCAACATTTTTGTAATTATCTGTTAATTCCTTCAGGAGATACCCATTTCCAATCACTGCATCATATGCCTTTCATCTTCGGGTTTACATTTTTGAAATTTACGACTGATGTAACGCATTAAAACTTAAGCCAAAGAAGATAACGAATATTAACTCTCCTCAAGCTTGTGCATATTATGATATCATACTGATCTCTTGTATTTTCCATGCAAATAACTGGATTTGGTAAGCCTGGAATCAGTTTGTATAAACTTCAATTATGTTCGTCACATATTTTCCGAAGTCATTCGACATTGTGATAAAATACGTAATAACAGAAACTTTTACGTACAACGGGCAACATAGCGTCGATTTAAAACCGAAAAATGTTCTGACAAGCGTCATTAACCCACATTTTCGTACTATACATAGTGAAATGTGTCAAATTTACATGGCCAACCGACTACTAAAATAAAAGTGAATGGAGTATAGTTAAAATTATTTTTAATGAAAACTTCTCGCATGAACCAGAATAAGAAAAAATTATTATCGAACTGTATGTCGGCTGGTATTTTTTTCATTCACCATACAAAGAATGGACGACGAGAAAATTTGAAGAATTTTACAGAATTCCCAAATTTCCTAACTACTTTATAAAATATCGAGTCAATTATGAAAACTATCTAATTTTCAACTGATGGGGGAAAATTTATTTCTGAAAGCTAGTAAAATCAATTTTTCGAAACTTATTGTTATCTCGATAATCAAAACAACCAAAATACGAGATAAAAGTATGTCACTGGTTAATTAAACTGTTAATGGTACATATATTTCCATTAGAACTTTAAGAATTCAACTCAGTGAGGGTTTCTTTCGTTTGACTGTATTTCGATTTTGATGGTGTATATGGAACATTTGTATATGTTGCATTTTTCGAAATAAACATTATTATTATTATTATTATTAATACTCAATAATTATAAAGATGGTGTTTATGAATGATTTTAACATCGAAGTGGAATTGAAATATAGCTACATATATAATTAATAAATTAATATTTAAGTTTTTTTCGACCTATTCTTTGAGAACTATTAAAAAAATTGAAATTTCACCTCTTCAAAATAAGAAGATACAAACATCGATATTTTTTTAAATGCGATTTTGAAAACATGATTGATAATTTTTTTAACTATAAGTTATTTCATGATATTCCCAATATCCTTATTGCCATTTCCAACGTCTATTTATATTGATGGTGTTGGTATTCCAATATGGCAAGCCCTTGCCATATTGAGGCCACCATTTCGTTTAGCGAATTGTAGGAAAAAAATCATAATTTTCGATTCTAGAACACCCTACATACCAATTTTGAATCAGATACAAAACTTGTTAGACATCAGACATCTTCAATTGATGTATCTCAACCAAATATTCATACTCTCCGACCAATTTACATATCAATTTTGAATCAAATTCAAGCATGCAAAACTTAATATAAGTAGTTTTCCATATTGAGACCGACATCTTGTATTTATAAATTTTGACAAGAAAAACATAATCTGCGATCCTAACAACTCCCCCATACTTCCTTAATCTCTTAAGTCGTCAGCCATCTTCAAGCAACGATTTTGAATTTTGACCTAAAACTATCAGAACAGAACCCGAAATCCCGAAGACCCATACCTACCTATCAATTGATGGGTATACTCCATTCACTTTTATTTTAGCACTCGATTGGCCATGGAAATTTGACACATTTCACTCTGTACAGTACGAAAATGTGGGGTTATGACGCTTGTCAAAACACTTTTGGGTTTTAAATCAAAGCTATGTTGCCCGTTCTATGTGAAAGTTTCTGTTATTACGTATTTTATCACAATGTCGAATCTCTTCGGAAAATATGTGACGAACATAATTGAAGTTTATACAAACTGATTGAAGGCATACCAAATCCAGTTATTTGCATGGGAAATACAAGATATCAGTATAATATCATAATATGCACTAGCTTGAGGAGAGTTAATGTTCGGTTATCTTTGGCTAAAGTTTGAATACGATACTTGAGTTGAAGATTTCAAAAATATTAACCCGAAGATGAAATGCAAATGAAGCAGTGGTTGGGTATCTCCTGAAGGAATCAACAGATAATTAAAAGAATGTTAAATTCTTCAACAAAAATCATCTTGCATCAATATAAGTAAAAGGAATTAAAGGAAGTTTCAAATCAAGGTGTACTTCACCTTTGAACAAAAATTTCACATGAAGAAACAATTAACAGGACAACTGGCGCGTATTTGTGTCCCTTCATCTTAACACATTGATATAATAATAATAATTAGGTATTTATTGGTATAATAAGACATTTACAAAATGTATAGGACAAGTCAAATGAAAAATAGAAAAATCAATTTTCGGGAACTTATTCTACGAGGAGATTAATCGAAAATCCTGTAGTAAACTTTTCTCATTAATTCACTCAAACATAAAATTCTCGAATGCCACTACTTTTTTGGGTCTCCCAATAGAAGGAAATTCGTCATCCTCTT
This sequence comes from Coccinella septempunctata, assembly GCF_907165205.1. NCBI lineage: Eukaryota > Metazoa > Arthropoda > Insecta > Coleoptera > Coccinellidae > Coccinella > Coccinella septempunctata. The sequence goes on along the minus strand of NC_058194.1, from coordinate 11,277,759 downwards.
CATTCACAATCTTTCTGATTGTCCCTACCGTCTGACGTAATGTGGATTTTAGAAAATAGTAGTATAACTATTTGAATGAGCGGACCCGAATTCTAGATAGCACTTCCTGAAACCCTGTCTCTTTTTTCAATCACTTTCGGCATTTTCGTAATGAAAATTGATATAAGTTGTAGCAAAGGCGTTATGACATTAACAACATTTCATGAGTCCCAACCTTACTCCGTTCTAGTTACAAAAACTTGAGAAAATTATTTCATGGGCAACCGACTGCTAAAATAAATGCGAATGGGGTATATGAACTTATAACCACACTTATCAATAATCAATCAAAAATTAAACAATTTGCACATGTCGACTGAAAGGTTATTTGTTCTAGGCTTTCTATGCTTATATAGTCGTTAAACTACCTATATGATCTAATCAAATTCTAATATAGCAAATTTATCATTTCAGACGAGACAGCTCAATATTGGCGAATGTATACCTGCATCATGCACCACTAACGATCTCAAGATTCTGTTCTCCCAAGAACCGAAACAAGGAGCTTCAATCAATATTATAGATATCAGACCCGTTCCCGGAGACTATTCATTGTTGAATGATGTGAAATTTACTATTGTAGGGTGAGTTAATCTGAGGTGACTCGTGATGAGTTGATTTGTGGGCCAGTTCTATATACAGGGTATTTCAAGAATGATTGTACAGGCTTTCAGTGCAGCGGGATGCAAGACATTCAGGGGTGTTCTACAAGAGTTACGCCGATTGAAAGTTTTCGATAAAAAACATAAAATATCCTGTATCGCTTGGACGAATATAGTTAGGAAATATTACTAACACTGATTCGGACAACGTAAAATGTCCTTCATCTGAACTGAAAGCCTGTACAAGTGTACAATCGTTAAGCACCCTGCACGAAATGGATTCTTTTCAGTCTGATCATGAGTAGTCTTAGTGAATAGGCTTTGTAAAATGAGAGTAAACAGGGTTGAAAGTTGAACATCTGACAAAACAGTTTTAATGTGAAACTGCGTTTGATTATTCCGGATCAGGATGACATGTTTCGATATGTTCCAATATCATAGTACGAACCTACCCCCATTCTTTCGACATGTGCCTTCCACTCTCGTCTTTTTTCCCGTACCCATCTGACTACATACATCTATTATCTCATCGCAGGTTTGTCTTATGTCGGAACTCAGTTTTCTGTTCCAGTTACTCCAGCTATTGATCTAATGCCGCCCATAGACTTCGTTCTTTTACATCCGTTCGAATCGCCGCGATTCGAACCGTCGGCGTCGTTCCAAAAGTGCCAAAAACCGATGTGTGTGGTGAAAAACCGTCGTTCCGAATCGTTGTGACAGACTTTTCGTACTCTGGCCGCTCCTTACGGTTGCTCGGGCGCCAGTGGGGCAATCAGTCAAACCCCACGTCTCTCACAGAATCCCCAAAGAATTGGAGAGCGCGGGTAGACTTGAGTATCAGTGGAGAAGGGTATCGATGAAGACTAGGGCGGTAGCGTCTTCTAAGTGTCTGCTTTTCAACGGTCTTTAGGCGTCAGAAAGAGTACTTACCTCTTCTAACTAAACTCTTAGATGAAACTGATTTAATAAATAGACTCTCACTGGCAAAATAATTGGCAAGAAAATAAATGTTCAACTATTTATTTCTATTAAATTGAACTGTACACAAAAAAAATGGACATGTACAACAAATCGTGGACGTCAACGGCTGGGTCTGATCGGCGCAGGACGGCTGGCAAAATAACCCCCAGTTATCTCAGTACGGTCACACAGGAATATGAACGTTTTCGGAATAATATACGGAAGTAAGTCAAGTCTCAATTGAACGAAGTGTGAAGAAATATGTACGGTTTCGGAAAAATATACGGAAGTAAGTCAAGTCTCAAGTTCAGCTGGAGTACGCAGTCGGTTTCCTTCGGTCTCTCAGTCTCTCTCTCTCGGTGACTTCAAGATGGCTGACTGTCGAACAGCGGCCTCAGAGTCCGGCGGTGAGGGGATTTGACGCTTATGGAATCCCAATTCTATGCTCGGCGAATCTAACCTACAACTATAATTCAAACGGTTGGAAATCGGCATAAAACGGTAAAATATTCAAAAATCGGAAAAGTCTGGGGGGGGCCAACGTCCTCCTGGAACCCAAATGCCACCCTACGGTAACGGAAAGCACTATATACAGCAGGGAATGGTTAGCTCACGGTTAATTCGGATTTTCAGCCAAGCAAAAAGTCTAGAGAGAATATAACTCTACAAGGGTGCAATAAAGCGGAAATAAATGTGACAAATTACTTGCCTTGGAGTTTATAATCTCGTAAGTTGGGAAAATTTCTCACGTTCGTCACTCACTCGTCTGTCGATCTCAATTCATACTGATCCACAGAACACACCCTTGACTTACTTTATGTACTGATCTTGACGTTCAGCGCCGGAACTCGAAGAAGTAGGTACCCCGGAAAACTGTCCCCACCATGGGTAACTCAGTCCCCGATTGGATAAACTGAAATTGTTCGGTAAATCAACGGGCTCGGAAAGAGACAGAAACAATTGAAGAAAAGGAAAAACGGAACAAGTTGAAAGACCTTTTTCGATTCAGAAAAAGTACGGTTCAACGGAAAGAATTCTAAAATATATGAATTCTGAAAACAAAAGACATATACGGTTTCCGCTACAAATATGGGACTGGTCGGTGGAAAACAATGGCATAATATAAATCGGTAAAGACCCCCTATGATAACATAAAGGTTTTCTTCGAAAATATTTCGGTTGATAGGTCTTATTATGCAAGTATAGGTGAAGAAATTTCCTTTTCGTGGCGGGGCAAAATCTGCCTCGTCACATTGTCGGTTAAAATATCTGTTCGAGCCCGATTTTTCGAACGACGCCGACGGTCCATCGGTTGTCGGTCCGAACCGACAGTGTGTGGGGATTTCGTTCACAATCGGCGATTATTTTTCATTAGCGGAGAGCATATCGCGTCTAGACCATATTGCCGTACTGTTTTTGTATCATTTTATTCAGTTATTTCGACAACGATGGATCAGAAGACAGCTAACAAACAATTTATTACGGATTTCATCGATTTGTACAGGCAATTTATAGGATTTTTTGAATTTTTATCCGACACAGTAACCGCGGCCGCCACTGCTAAAAGATGTTTCCCCCTTCATGACGTACAGGTACAGATCCGAAAACGGCTGAAAAATAACAGAAAGGATTTACCGAAGTGTGTGGGCAAAACAGGACGGCGATCAGAAGCTCGTCGCGTCGCGTCGGTTCGAATCGCGGCTATACGAACCGATGGAAAAGAACGTCTGTGGCGGGCTTATGGGTTTTCATCCATGTTGTATTGTTCGGAGAAGTTGTTTTGTTCTCCTTGTAACTGCTCTCGTTTGGGTTGCATAAGTTAATATGGGGCGTACGGCGTACAGATGTTTTGTATATTCGCACCTTGCTTGAGGTGGACATGAATTTGTTGCGCGTAAACTTCCTGAGATTCTGGCAGCCTTGTTAGCTTGTATGCGTGTTCCCTCGTAGATGTTTTTATTACTTGATGCAATAATGGGCTATTTTCCTAAATTTCAATATATATGTCATTGAAATTCTTATAACTCAATTATATCGAGATATATTTTTTTCTCCAATTTTATCATATTGCATTTTGTCTGTATTCGCTTACGAAAATTCTGATTTCAGAAGTGCTCTCTTATGAACATTCTACGTCTTTTTCACAATCCGGCAACGCCCATCGAGTCAATAATGGTCATAAAAGTTTCTGATCACCATAGACTTAATAAATATCAAGTTTGGTGGTAAGAAAAACAAACAATGACACAAAATGTTATCGGATTTGAGAAGGTATAGACACAGATTACAGAAAAAAAAATTGTAATCCTGGGATATAGAATTCTATATCTTCTCGATCGGTTCCACTATTGTCGAATTAACAAAAATTACTAGACTTAGGTAAAGGCATTATACGTCACAAGCTTTTACATATTTGAATGTTATACTAAGTTTAGAAAGATGTATTTTTGAATCTTCTGAATTTTGAAGCGAATATTTTAAGTGTTGCATAACTAACGGAAAAGGATTTCCATAAATAATCTTCAATTCGAGTTTGATGATTATAATAGGAATGCCGGCTTATTGTATAGATTTTTCTATAAGTTGTCTCAGTATATGAATTTTATTGTTTGGAGATAAAGAATATCCATTTCAGTATTAGTATGAGTGATAGAACTTGACAATTGCATACTTGCATGCGAATTTCTGAGCTGAACACATAACATTAGGTATATGAAATTCAACTTACGTAATTTTCATTAAAAAATAAATCAGTCAGTCAGTTGAGAAGTTATGCTTGCTGAAATTCTGGAATTACTGAAAATTATTCAATATTCCTAATATTACCTGCCGCGTGGTAATTTCTATTTTTCAACTTATCAGTTCGTAATTCATGCTATTGCTCAAAGATGTGGCACATTTCCGTATTTGGGGTAGCATCCGTAAAGCAAACAATGTCGTTTCGTTTTGATCCCGAATCGTATGTACTTCGCCTTAAGCGTTCGACATCGACATTATATTTTTCATTTAACTTTTCTTTCTCTATAAAGTTTATTCATCTTTTCCATCTGGAAGATTTTCAATCCTAAAAAATTACTTGAGAGCATTACTAAGAAATGATTGATCTCTTCCAAAATTCTCATCCTTCAACGGAAGGAAAAGCTTTAATAAGAATAAGAATTCTACTTCTCATTAAAGCTTTGCTCACATTATACTTACCATTTATTAGAGCAAGAAGCATAATTCAATTTTCACTGCTCGAATACTCAAAAATTTAGTTTTGTATACATATATCACGAGAAAAGTAACACATCTTAAGGGGGTTTAAAATACTTTGAATGCACATTGAACATTTGATTTTCAGAATGAACTAAATGAAACTTCTTCATTCCTGCATTAATAAATTAATTTAATATCATCTAATGGACTATAATGATTTTCTGAATGATTCTATCTACATATATATATTATCGATTGAAAGAAAAATGTGTGTACGTCAATGAAGCACAGATTCCCTCACGGCCGTTTCGAATAATCCTATCTATCCATTGTTTTAGTTACTGAAGATAGAAACTGCATGTGATTTCGTTTCTATGATCTATCTGTAGATATATTTTAGAATGGTTGCTAATCGTCAGTAAATGAAACGATGGATGGATAGGGAGGTTTATTGAAAACGGCCGTTAGAAAACTAATTATAAACCTTATAGAACAAAATATATACCTAATGTATGTAGGTAGTCCTAAAGATATAATGATAAGTGAAATAGGTCCGTTGAATACTGAATTCAGGTAACGTTTAACGTTGCTAAACTTTAAATGTTTCAAATTGTAAAACCGATTGCATAAAACCTGAAATCTATTACGTAAATAAATAATTATATGTGCATTGCAATGGGTTTTACCGTTGATTGCTTGATGATAACTTTTACTCTAACCGAACCTGAATATATTTATAATTCCATTTGATGAACTCGTTTCGTTTCGCTATTGGGCAAATGGGTACTTTTTTCAAGAAGAAAGTCCATGATGAAAATCTCACCAAAAAAAAAAAAAGATATCCATGATTCTGAAAGATTTAAAGAAATTGGTCATACCTACCGGATTTTTTCAATACCCCGAACCTTATGTCATGGGCGCCCGCAGAAATTTTTCTCAGGGGAGACAAAATATCATCTACGGTTAGTTTTATTGAAAGAAAAATTTCTCTAACGGTTACTTAATTTCCAAAAAGATGGAACGGCTGCATCGAGCTCCATAAAATCTTCAGATTTTCAACTAGAGGAGTTGCTCTTTCAGCATATGTATCACAATTTCATCTATGGTTAGTTTCATTGAAAGAAAAATTACTCTAACGGTGACTATCGAAAAATTTCCAAAAATATGAAATAAATTAAATGATCGTCAAGACCGAACAGCTGCATCGAACTCTATGAAATCTTCAGATTTTTTACTAGAGGAGTTGCTCTTTCAGAATATGTATAACATTTCCATTTACGGTAAGTTTTATTGAAAGAAAAATTACTCTAACGGTGACTATCGAAAAATTTCCAAAAAGATGGAATCAATTAAATGATCGTCGGGACCGAACGGGTGCATCGAGCTCCATAAAATATTCAATGTTATACATATGGCCGACCTTAGATGCGAAAGATTAAATATCTAATAATTTTGAATTCTTGGCCAAAATATTGAACAAAGGAAAAAGCATTTCATGTTCTTTTGAGAATCACGTTCCAAGGGCTGAAATCGGATGATCTAAATATTGGATGAATATAGATTTTTTGAAGCAATCTTCAGCTGAAGATGCTTCATAATTAGATCTGTACATTTGTCTACCGCAAATTCGTGGTTTTCCAATCTCTATATTGAGACTCTGAGCAATAGATGATGCTTTGGAAAACATTTCTGTGAAGCATGCATCATCGGAGCGATGTTTTCTACATATATCTATAATTAAATTTATGTGACGTTGAACATCTACAAAATTTATAAAAACATCTTGTAGTGTATTTGCTATTGGTTCCAATATATTTGAATATTTACTTGCTACCATTAAATAAACCACAAAAGTGAAATAGTTTATTGCAGCCTGTAACTGAGCAGCTCTTTTTGTTGTTGAAGAATTTCATTGAAATTTCTTTTTGAATATAGTTTTAAAGTTTTCAGCGAAAACTCGCAAAGTTTGCCCCCCTGGCCAACCCTTGCGGGCGCCCATGCCTTATGTTTATGTTAATATGGATCGACCACTTTCTGCGGATATCGTTTTTTCTTGATGTTATGCCTCTGTTTATGTTTTATAAGACATAAACAGACATAAATACCATAGTATTTATGTAGTAGTAACTCTGTAAAAGATCCATGTCTATGGATCTTCCACTTCACATCTGTGTAGTGTCACAGATTTAGCGAGGTATTCTGAAGGTAATTTTGTTTTTCTTTGGTACAGATCATTATGAAAACTTAAAATGGTTATATCTTTTCATCAGGGCCGAATCGGAAAAAATGGTAGATATAGGAAAAAAGTATTTTTTTACCTAAAGATTTGTACGAGTCAAAGTCTCACCCCGCATATACAGGGTGTCCCAAAACTAGTGGATCAAACGTCACACCACGATAGAGTGAACCAAATATTATCGAATGACACCAACATTAGTTCAACGAAAATGTTCCGTTTCCAAAATAATCAGGATTTCATTAAAATACCTAAAGTTTCCGATTTTCGAACTATTTTTCTTAATCACAGGGCCAGTTTGCGAAAAAGGATAACGATTTTAAATTATATTGAACTAAGATTATTGTTTTATCTCCCCTAATTGAAATTATTTTAAGCAGTTAATCGATAAACTAAGTAAATGTAAATAAAAACAATTGTTTTTTCTACATGATTTTTATTACTCAGAATAAACCCCCTCTATAGAGGTGATAATATGGGAGAAAAACGCTATCTTTAATCACAAATTGGCCTTGTGATTGATAAAATAGTTCGAAAATAGGCAACTTTAGGTTAGGTTTTTTCAGAAACGGTACATTTTCGCTCATCTAATGTTGGTGTCATTCGATAGCATTTGATCTACTCGTATCTAATCTATCTATCTAATCTATCGTGGTGTGACGTTTGATTCACTAGTTTTGGGACACGCTATATACAACGTGTATACACGAATAACTTATGAAATTCTTCGAAAATTAACACTCTTCATAATATTTTAAGCTACCACGGCCACAATTTTTCAAAAAGTTTTGTTATTTTTTGTATCGGCAACTTGAGTAATACTGCTGCCCTCCACAATTCCTAAAACTCCCAGAAAACTCATAGTTTTCACAGAAAAAATAATCAAATAATATTTTTTCCTTAAAATTTCGGCAAGTTTTTTTAAAAATTTACACAACTAACCATGATTCTAAAATAGTATAATAATCCAAGAAAACATGTCGCAAATAAAATATGTGTACCATTTCTTAGAAAGACTAAATTATTGAATTGTTCTAGTTCATAGTGACAATTTTTATTATGTGCCGAAAAAAGATTGTTTATAGTCATTTCTTGGAATTTCAATGGGACACGTGTGTAATTGATAAAATTTAGAAACTAAAGAGAGGAAGATAGCGACAGATACACCTTAAAGAAGGATAGTAGATGTTCTTTGTTTAATAAGAATAGTGCTGATAAAGAAGTTTCTACTCTCGGTAAAGTCAGTACCAATGAGTGTTATTGTTCCGTGGTCAGTACGTTTTGCTCCTTTGTTTTCCGTAATGGTTTGTTGGACTGAATTTAAGTGATCTGCAAACTAAACTGACCTGGCAATACTTTGGACTGTGATTGTGTTTTGTGAATTGGAGCTTCGGCATATTCTGGACCTTTTCTATTGGGGTTGCCTCAAGGACAGGATCTATGCGACACCCATCATGACACTGGACGAACTTCGGTAAAAAATCAGTCAAGCTGCGGCTCATATCAGTGGAAGAAGATATGCACGATCCATTAAAATGTCATTTTTAAGGCGCTGTCGTGAATGTATTGATGCTGGTGGCAAGCAATTTGAACATTTATTATAAGGTTTATTATCGAATAAATAAATAAATACCATTTTTCAATTAATTAAACAGCAAAAACCCATTTTTGGCACATAGTTACTACCAACAACAATTAAGAAATTTCATTATTGTTTCTAATGATATGGATCTTTTTGCGTCTCGTTTTCTTCAATTATTAAAACATTTTAGAATCTTGGTTAGTTGTGAAAATTTTAAAAATTTTTTGCCATCATAGTGTCCATACTTTTTTCACAAAACAATAAGAGAAAGTGGGCTGAATCTTTCAAAATTTTATGGAAAAAACATATTTTGATTATTTTTTGTGTAAAAACTATAAGTATTCTGGGAGTTTTAGGAGTTGTGGTGGGCTGCAGAACTACTTAAGTTGCCGATACAAAAAAATAATGTTTGAAAAATTGTGGCCATCGTAACTTAAAATATTACGAAGGGTGTTAATTTCCGAAGAATTTCATAAGTTATTTTGTAATTGAATAAAAAATTGAGCTGGATTTTTTTCTTATTTTTCCTAAAGTAGTTATGACCATGCCCACCCTACGGCGCCGGCTTATCTTTGAATTTTGGGACACGTTGTATATAAATATTCATCAAACTAATTATCATTATTAACTACACACACCGGCAAATTTAAAGGAACGGAGAATTGTATTATTTTTCTTCTGCGGCACATTTGAAAAGAATCATTCAACAGGAAAATTCAACGAATGGTTTAGTTGATTTCAATTTGTTCTGCAAAGCTTCATGCGCTTTTGGAGCATGTCTGAAAACTTAGGACTAAAAAGTGTAAACTCAATTGTAGGTATACTTATTGTTACGATAGCTCAGAGAATATGAGAAGAAAAGATGAAAAATAGAAAATATAAAGATACGCTGGAAGCACTCGACCTACCTTGTTGGGATGAACACCAGAAAAATGGGGAGCTCGCACTTCCTGCTATCTTTCGAAGTCCGTTTGAGAGCACTATCTTAGAAAGCACTATTTAAGAGAAAAACGGAATCGGAATTTAGAAAAAATCGACGAAATTCGGTTGTAATTTGCACTGTCTCCGTCCTTCGTCAATCGAGAAGTTATATTAATCTCGCCCATATTTCTCCATATGCAGTCCGAGATTTTCCAGCGTATTTGCCGATGAATTGAAATATACACAAATGAATGAATGAAAGAAAAAAAAGGATAATTAATTATAGAAACTGACGCATTGATTCAACGATCGTTTCGAAACAAAAAAATATATATATATAAAATTTAGAAATTCAATTCACTAAGAGTGTTGCATTAACACTTATTGTCGTCTTAAACATTTAATGGTAGGTAACACAATCACAAAGAACATTTTTTTCAATAAAGTGTGTTTCCCTCACGAGCCCTGGAATCATTCGTCTTTCCATATTTTTGATGACGTTGTCGATTATTTCTTGAGGCAAATTTTCCCATATTTCCATCAAAACTGATCTTTCTTCTTCCAAGTTTCGAACAGCAGGAATTATCGACCTAAGTGGTCTGCCTAGCCTAGCATGTCCCAGACATGTTCAATTGGATTCATGTCAGGAGAATATACAGACAAATTCATTGTCTGCCTCTACCGAAAGAGACACTAGGAGTAAAATTACTTTGGTCGTTTTGTTCTCCTGGACGACGATACAATCTTTCCCTCGCATCTATTGAGTTTACACAGAAACGGCTTTCATCCGTGAACAAAACATTATTCCAGAGATCAATCCAATTTTGGTGTTCTCGAGCAAAAGCTAGTCGCGCTACTCGATGACGTCTCTGGAGTTGTGGTGCTTTTTTTACGTCTTCCAGTTTTCTCATTATTTATTTATTTATTTATTAATTCGGGACACAAACAGGACGAACCCAAAGCAGTGTCCACAATTCAGTGTTACAGAAAAAAAATTTATCCACATATGAACATCAAGCCCTAAGTTGAACACATAAATCGATGATTAAACAGAAAATGATATATTATTATACAAAACAGTGTGGTATACATAAGAATTCATCTGAGCGACCTCAATCAACCAGTATCATGAGTGCAGTTGCAACGGCGAAATTAACTAACAAGAATGGACCGAAATCTAGAGACAGAGTCAGAAAATATATCAATGTTAGTGGCTTTAGACAGCTCATTAAATGTTTTGACCTATATGCATTCAAACCAACTTCTTTGAGTCTTCTCCTCACTGTAGGCTCACTTACAGTGGTTCCACGAACTTCTTCCAATTCGTTTCTTGTTTGAATTGCGGTTCGACGCCTATTGCGGTCATCTCTGGTCGTGATTGAGCGTTTTCACCTCGTCACCCCACATAATCTCCGGTCTGCCTCCATTGCATAACACTACGATGGATCGTCGATTTTGATTCCCCAAACATGTTGGCAACATGTAAGACCGACCATTTTTGATCATTGGTACTGCCCTTACGATTTCAGTGGGTGCTAAATCACTCATTATTTACAGTTTCACAATCAAAGTAATGATAGTAAACAAAAACCAACTAAACTCGTTTCTTGTTCTGTAGCAATGAAAGCTAGAAAGTCTGGTGAACTTTTTCTTTGGTAGGTATACATCAAACATTTGAGAATGAAAATCGAGGCCAGGGTGAGGAGGCCATTTTCAATGAAATATGGTCTACAGGAGGACCTAGGCTGTACATTAAATATCATACGCAAGATCCTCTTCTGTATAACAAAAACTTCTCCAACGTCCGATGAATTACTCCAGAGTAGGATGTTATATGATAGGTGACTGTACAGGGTGGGCAAATTTCGATGTTTTAGCACTACAGCTTTTAAACCAAAGGAGATAGACAAAATCTGATACCCCATTCTCGTTCTCTTTTTCTGAGAAACTTACAATGGTAGTAGTGATTTTTGGCCACTTTCTTTTGTTTTCCAGTTATAAGCAAAAATTGGAACAATGGCGATATCGAAATAAATTTATATCTCCGCTAATACCGATGATAGAGCTCTGAAATTGAAACATTATACAGGCACTTTTTTACGTAGAATCCAGTGGCGTGCTCGCCTTTTTAGCAGGATTTTAAATTACGAAGCTATGACCCGAAGTTATGTTTTTTTTAAATGGGAACACTAGTTTTCTGTGCAATTTTTTGAGAGCTTAATTTTTACTGATTTCAAAAATATATAACATCATATGGTTTGCATCAATATAAATAATAGAAAATGGTCAAAAACACTTTTTCCCAATATTTCTATGGTTATGGTATACTTTTGACGAGCACAGAAAAATAGAGTTTCTCATAACAAAAGCAGTTTCCTTCCGGCAATGTCATTCTTTCTATGCTTTTTACCAATTTTCACAAAATTCGAATCAAGATATATTTCATAAATTTTCATAATAATGAAAGGACTTATAGAAAGAGACACTGGTAATCATACGATGCTACATTTTTCTATACTCATCAAAAGTTGAAACCATAGAAATATTGAGAAAAAAGGTTTTTGACCATTTTCTATTTTTTATATTGATACAAACCATATGATGTTATATATTTTTGAAATCAGTAAAATTTAAGCTTTCAAAAAATTGCACAGAAAACTAGTGTTCCCATTTAAAAAAACATAACTTTGGGTCATAGCTTCGTAATTAAAAATCCTGCTAAAAAGGCGAGCACGTCACTGGATTCTACGTAAAAAAGTGCCTGTATAATGTTTCAATTTCAAAGCACTATCATCAATATTAGCGGAGATATAAATTTATTTCGATATCGCCATTTTTCCACTTTTTGCTTATAACTCGAAAACAAAAGAAAGTGGCCAAAAATGTCTACTACGATATTTAGTTTCTAAGAAAAAGAGAACGAGAATGGGGTATCAGATTTTGTGTATCTCCTCTGGTTTAAAAACTGTAGTGCTAAAACTTCGAAATTTGCCCACCCTGTACAATAAACTGTAGTAAATGTTGAGGAAGGTAGGACAGATCCCAAAGGAAGTGAATTCGGGAATCTACTTAAAGCAAAATAAGCGCCATTCAGTTTTTTACAGATAGAATCGATATGAGTGCTCTACTTCAAGTTGAAATCGATGTTGATGCCCAGGAACTTGGTATGGTCCGCAGATTAAATAACCTCGTCCAAATAGCGTACGACCAATCGGGGTTCGTTAGATGTTTGAGCAGAATGAACGCATTCAGATTAAGCAATATTGATCATTATTGAATTAGAACGACACAAATCAACAAAGCACTGGACTAATACGTGACATAACCTCTGTAGCTCGTCAAAACTCCGTGCAGTAACTAATGCTGAGGTGTCATCGGGGAGCAGAAGTATTCTGATTATGTTCGAAAGAAGAAGAAGATCATGGCGAGCTGTTGAAGCGATCATCATCTTTTTTTAAGATGTAGGCTAGATCGTTTATACAAAGTAAGAATAGGAGCGGCCCCAGGACTGAACCTTGAGGGACACCCAAATTCACTTCATGTTCATCCGAAAATGAGTTGCTAATTCTAACGATCATAGTTCTGCCTTCAAGATAGTTGGAAATCCATCTCAATAACAATAACACAAGATTTGGCCTTCCTATACAGATTACAGGTGTCGACCATGTTAGTACGCAACCAGTGAAGATGCTTCAGATCGCGCTTTGCTGAGACGATCTCTGGAGTAATTCATTTCTTGGCCCAGTGAGGAGAACCCGTATACTTGAAGAGTGGACAGCACATCTCAAACGTCTTCTGAATCACATCAGCAAATTCGCCGAAACATTCATTTACATCCAGAACACCATCCATCTCATGAAAGCCACATAAAGATATACGGCACAAAAAGTGATCGAGATTATATGGGCCCAAAATAACTTACTATGCTTACTTAACTTTATAATATGAATGGTATTTTATTGCATATAAATCAGAAAATTTATATGTTTTATAGATTTGAAGAAATGTATTTAAAGAATCATTAAAAACAACTACGGTAGTACGGTGACATATAAACTAAAATAAAATATAGACTAAGTTAATCTGTGGTAGTAATACCATACATCATCTCGCACAAGCTGAAAGAGCTGTCTATATACAGGGTGTATTTAAAGGTTAGGCTTTTTTTAACTGAAGGTAGAACTGGTCAAAATGAAGCGTTTCACCAAAAATCACCCATACAAAACTTTCATCATCACATCACAATCTTTTTGTTCTATTTGTTTTTGTTCGAACATTCCAACAATCGTTGTAAAAATGGGATGAAATGCGGAAACATCATAGCACTTTTTCAACATAACTAACACAAGCACTTTCAAGAAACTGCCTCGAATTTCTACTTTTTTTTTCACCCTAAATTGCACGATACAACAACTTATTATTCTCTCAAATGACCTGATGCGGAGTCACCTTCCACAGTCTCATAATTGAATTCAATGACATTTTGTCGAATTTCAAGGGGCTGTATCTCAGCCATCTTGGATATTCTATATAGAAAATTATTGGTGAAAAGACATATTTTGACGAGTTCTACCCCTCAAAAAATAGTCTCACCTTTGAAAACACCCTGTATAGAAGGCTGTGATTGTAATATATAGTACTTCATCATAGACTAAGTTAATTTTTGGGGGTAATATCATACATCATATCGTACAAGCTGACAGAGCTTCTGAGGTATACTTTGATACCTACGGAGAAGCAGTATAATACAATAATGATAATGATATACAGCCGTCTTCAATAAACTTATCTATCCATTGTTTCAGTTCCTGAAGATAGAAAAACCATCTGATTTCATTTCTATAATTTATATGTAGATATATTTAAGAATGGTTTCCAATCCTCAGTAAGTGAAACGATGGATAGATAGGTTTATTGAAAACGACTGATTATGATATTATGATTATAACTTCGTATTTACACAAGTAATAATGAAGAAGTGATAACTTTTGACATCTGCATAAATGGCGCATATTTCTGAAAAAGTTGGCCACTCGGGGTTTCCCAGATATTTTTTTCAAAACGAAGGCTCAAACATCTATCAAATGAAATATTTATTATATTATATTTTTTTGAGATTAAATTTGAAGTTGTGAATTTTTTTACAAATAACGACAATTCGCGTTATAAAAAACGATTGCAGCTCTAGGGTGAGCAGTTATGGAATTATACTATGGCGTTGTTGTTGTCTTGCTTAGTGAATTTAATTGAAAGTCTTTATTATATAATCATTCGAATCTAGGTACTCCCTAGTGTCCGGTTTCTATGGTTACAGCCATACTAGGGTTACTCTAGCTGCCACCAGAGGGCGTATCGTATATTTTGCATCGCGAATAGCTATTGAACATTTTAGCAAAAGAAAATCGATAAATTATATTTATTTGTTACTGTGGTCCCTAGAAACGTAAGTCGTTGGAAATACATTTCCGCAGGGGATAGATTTTTTGTTTTTTTTCAGAGTGCTGCTCTATAAGATGTTTCAAGAATATCTAGTCATTCTGGGACATCCTATATAAATACATAATATGCTCTTTCAATTCAAAACAATAAATCAAGTTGAACTAGAATTAAAATGAAAACTTCAAAAGAGAATAAGTTAGGTATTTGAAGATTTAACCTGGATGGGCGTGTTATCAATCTTCCATATCATTTTCTCACTTCAGAAGAAACTGAATCCATTTCTGGATTTTGACCAATAACAAATGATAGGGGTAGCTTCCGATGTTTCGAATAGAGAGATTCATCACGTTTAATAGAACGCATGTAAGTCTTTCATCTGATTTATATATCGAGGATAGTCTATCTTCCTGGTATTGCTTTCGTGCTTAATCCCTCAACAGTTTAGGCATGGGCAAACTACGGCCCGCGGGCCAGGTCCGGCCCACGTGAAAGTCTAATCCGGCCCGCGTCAAGATTTTGAAACAATCACCAGTATTTTTGTTTTCTGAGTTTGACCGTCTGATAAGGAAAAGCAATGTCACCTAATACCGAGTTGTCTCAAAGCGTAAGTTGCGTACTGTTTATTATCATCTTAAAATGTTGAAGATTATACATCGAAGACGACAAATTAGCTGGAAACGTATTAGGTGGAAGAAGGACTGATAAATGGGGACTTCATAGCTGAAGTGAACCAAGTCCATGCAGCCTAGTTTTGGGATACATGACTTAGGTTAGCATATGTTTACATTCACCTTACACAAATCTACATGGGCGCCCGCAGAAATTTTTCTCAGGGGGGGCAAAATATCATCTACGATTAGTTTTACTGAAAGAACAATTTCTCTAACGGTGTCTATCAGAATCTCAGGGCCCTGGCCCCCCCCTGCGGGCGCCCATTCAAATCTAAAGAAGTCACTTTTGAATTAATTGGTGATAAACAACTTCTTTGTCATGTATCTCAAAACTAGGCTGCATGGACTTGGTTCACTTCAGCCCTGAATCCCTCAAATAGAAGTCCACCAATTTGTTATTCAAATTGCTCGAGTTGTGCTCGAGGCTCAGCCTTAGTACTGCGTGTGCATCTGGCAGCGGCTGGCATTATTTTTTGTAATCCCCAGAAAAAGCAAAAGTCGCCAAATCTCCCTCGATGTTCCAACGACTGCATCACAGAACACAAATAGTGATGCATGGAATCCAAAATTTGCAACGAACGGCTTGTTGCTGAGCTCCAAACATGAAGGCAGTATTCAAGTGTGATTAATACATGAAAATTTATTCAATTATTCGATTCTGCGTAGTTTGAATCGATTAAGTAACGGTTTCCTTCTAAATGAAAATTTTTGAGCTTTAAGAACGGTATTAATTATTGGATCTAACATTAATTTTAGTTTAGCAAAGTTTGCGCGAAACTTAGCATAGGTGTAGTGTTCTAGTTCTCTCAATTCTAATCTGAATTATTTTGGATTTGCTTGGGAGTCTTGGGACTGCTATAACTTGGGAGTTATAGCAGTCAACAGCACGGTTACTGAGATGATGATATTATGCTCGTGGTGGTTAGTAACGAATCAAGCATTAAAATTTTCGTTTGGTTCGTTGTCAACGTCTGTGTAATTCGAAGTATTTTTGACCTCTTGATTTTCATTGATGAGAGCAACAAAAATATCACATATTTTTCAAAAATTTCAAGAAACAAACAATCACGTCCTTCAAAGTACCTTTGACTAATATTTACAACATTACTACTGGAGGAAGGAGCACCAAATATGACGGGCGGAATCTGGTATAGTGGGCATATTTAATGAATAATCATAATATCTCAGGAACAACTGCATATTGTTATGTGAACAGGTGTTTTCCACTATGAAACTATGAATAGCAGCGTAAGCAACCGACTATAAATGTGCCTACAGATTACTCTAACGTGACGTGGGCCCATGTCATAATGCGCATGATTCAAAAATCTAACATCGGATTTTGCGCGGAAGCGTTCAATGTGGGAACGTGGGAATACACGTGTCAACATCACGTCTGACTAATTTAACGCTTCCGCAAAAAATCGGATTTTCGAATAATGCGTATTATGACTTGGGCCCACGTCACGACAGAGCATCATCACGGCCAATTTCTACCAGAGTATGGACAATTCTTAGAAGCTCAATCACAGTTTCATTTTTCACATACTCTTTCGTATCCTACCGAACAATAATTAATTTTTGTCATTTTTTTTTTACTTTTCTAGGATGTTAGTCATGTTTGATGTAAAAATCGGAAAAAAGCTAATCACTTGTAAAAATGCGTTTTTTTTTTGGCCCGCCTAGGTAATTTTTCATTTTATCTGGCCCTCCCCTCAAAAAGTTTGCCCATGCCCGGTTTAGATTATTATTCATTTGAACAAGGGTTTTGGTATATCATAATAGCTGTACCCACCTGCTCTGCAGGAAGAATTTTTTCAGAAGAAATTTATCCATAAAACGACAATCTTCTTGAAGAGAAAACACAAATATCCCTTCATAAATTCACCATCTAAATGAAGCGAAGACCAATATTGTATTGTATTGTATCTGGCGAAATATTCGTTGGAAAAATATGCTGTAAAGGGCATTTTACATAAATACAGAAAAAAACGCCGAAAAAATGGCCAAAAAGGCTGATTCATGGCTAGACCCTGGCCAGGCCGTATACAGTTACAGTACCCATGCTGCCATGATAGATAATTCTTGAAAATTCGTCATCCCGAATTTGTGTGTGAAATGTCTATAACGGCACCAGCGTCAGCATTACGTTTAATCGGCGGTACGTATAGAGTAGCAGCTTCATTGCTACTTAATTCTTTAAATTCTTCAGCCCTTAAGATTAAGCTCAATGTTCTATCAACCCCAGAAAGTTCGGTTCACATTTTTTATTTTGACGCACTCTGTATAATAGCCGCTAATAAGACTGTTTCCTGTCTTGGGTCTTGGCATAATTTCTTTTTTAAGAATTTCTTCATGGCCGGACAGAATGAGATAGGATTCTCATTTTTTTTCTACTATATCAAGATAGTGCTTCTTCCAATTCTGTGTGGTAATTGTACGAGGATATATTGAAGAATTCTTAGCCTACTATAGAACCAAACAAAATTTCAATGTCAAAATATTTTATTGCTCAACATATTTTCCTCTTAATTGGATACATTTATTACAGCGAACCTGCAACGTCTCTAGACCTTTAAAAAAAATGTTTCTTCTTGCTCTGCAAACCAAACCTCCACAGCTTTTATTACCTCCTCGTTTTAAGAAAATTTACGACGTTTTAAATTTTTTTTCAGTTGAGATCGTTGAGGAAAGATATGATAGTCGGATGGGGCCAAATCTGGTGAATAAGGGGGATGTTCTAGTAATTCAAACCCTAAATCACGAATATTTTGCATGGCAACATGAGATTTGTGTGCAGGGGCCTTGTCTTGCCGAAACAAAACATCTTTGGATAGCTTTCCGTGTCTTTGTCTTTTCTTTTGAATTTTTTCCCGTAGAGGGGTCAGTTATGTCGAATAGTAATCTCCGGTTATTGTTCTAACCTTATCTAAAAAATCAATCATGAGAACTCCATGGCAATCCCAAAAAACTGAAGCAAGAACTTTTCCAGCAGATTTTTGGACACGGAACTTTAGGTCTTGGAGAACCAGAGTGTCGCCATTCCATAGATTGTTGCTTTGTTTCTGGATCGTAGAAATGTACCCAAGTCTCATCCATAGTAACAATTCGGTTTAAGAAGTCTACATCGTTTTCAAATCGAGCTCAGATCGAACACGATGCTTCTACCTTTGCACGATTTTGGTCAATATTCAAATATTTGGGGATCCATTTTGCAGCAATTTTTCTTATGTCCAAATTGACGTGAACTACAAGATGAATGCGTTTGTATTATATATTCAGTGCTTCAGATATCCGTTTTAGCCCAATTCGACGGTCTGATAAAATCATGTCATGAACTGCATCGATATTTCCGGGGACTGACGCAGATACTGGTCTTCCCGATCGGTCATCATCTTCAATTCATTACGCCTTGCAGATGTAAAAATAGTTCAAAATTGAGCTCTTTGCCGATTGCTACTTCATACAACTGGCTTTTTACATTTTCGGTTAAAGTATTATATATATATAATTATAAAGTAGGTATACATGAACTATTCTAAAACATCAACAAATGTCCTCTTGCAGATATAGAACTCCAATACACATTTTCAAAATCATAGTATAGGTTCAAACCTTGCATACACTTCTTAACCAATAATCCACCTGAATCAGAAAAACATGTACCTATAGTTAATGAGAAAATACATTTGAATTCCATTGTTATTGAGAATAATTACTTGAAACAGGATATAATCTAATAATCTAGGAACTTCGAAGTCCTCCGCTAATACAGTCCATTATTTTTAATTAAACTACAATAAGAAATTGATCACGCCTTCATAGTAAGGCAGGTAAATAATAAACAAATTAATTCAGATTATTTAATCAACGAATGTTACGATCTAAATCGAACTAACAAACCACCATCGCTCGAAGTATTACCAGAAATTTCATTTCGTCGACAAAGAGTAGATGCTGACCATGGTTTCGGTCTTATTTGACCTCGTCAGAGCAACAAAACTCATTCGTCAAGGAAATGCTATGAATGAAACACAATTTATTTTTTTTGCTCTTCAGCAGTTTTATTTAAGTTTTAATGGAATATGATAGCGGTCGTATATATACAAGGGGATATATGCAATGGTTACCTACATAATACTAAAATATAAACTGAAGACTACGAATGAAACACAATTGTCACTCAGGTGGATTAAAGGAAAAGGAAATTGAGTGCCGAAATCACATGATTAAATGCTGTATTAGTTTATGTTTTATTTTCCTAATTGGGATTTTGTAATTCTTTAGATGGGAAGTCTTTTTCATCTTCATAGTTTTATGATTAAAGAATGAACGAGATTCTTTTCCAACAATAGTTTCTAAGGTATCGATATTAGATTTTTTGTGGAGGTCGCTAATTTTGGCAGTTCTAGGCATATTGAGTATGATCCTTAAATATTTATTTTGGATACGTTGGAGATTCCCGTAGTTGGATTTCGAAGTTTTACTCCAAATTGGACAAGCGTACAGGATAAGAGGCCTTATACCCTGTAAATTCTAAGTTTGGATTTGATGCTCAGTTTGCTCTGTCTACAGATGCGATTGGAAAGACGCTACTTAATTGAGAGTTACTTTTACGCATTATTTCGTGTATGTGTAAATTAAAATTTAATTTTTTGTCAAGGAAATGCGAAATGCTATGAACTGCCAGCTCCTTTTATTCCATGTCAGTCACGGGTATGATGTATAAATACATCGTACCGACATCTGACAGAGAAACGGGAACCAACCCAATTCAATTTCCTAACTCTCAGAGCGAAGATAGCAGTATGCATCCATATGCTTTAATCCCATATTTAGATACCGAAACCATGGTCAGTATCTACTCTTCGTCGACGAAATGAAATTTCTGGTAATACTTCGAGCGATGGCAGTTTGTTAGTTCGATTTAGATCGTAACATTCGTTGATTTAATTATCTGCGGATGTCATGCATCTGAATTAATTTGTTTATTATTTACCTGCCTGAAGGCGTGATCCATTTCTTATTTTCCATGTCCGCGGCAGATCGGTTACTGCCATAATCCGAACCTTTTCGCCTTTTTCCCCTTGCTGACCATGGTTTCGGTATCTGCATATGGGATTAAAGCATATGGATGCATACTGCTATCTTCGCTCTGAGAGTTAGGAAATTGAATTGGGTTGGTTCCCGTTTCTCTGTCAGATGTCGGTACGATGTATTTATACATCATACCCGTTACTGACATGGAATAGAAGGTCAAATAAGACCGAAAACATGGTCAGCATCTACTCTTCGTCGACGAAATGAATTTTCTGGTAATACTTCGAGCGATGGCAGTTTGTTAGTTCGATTTAGATCGTAACATTCGTTGATATAATTATCTGCGGATGTTATGCATCTGAATTAATTTGGCAGGTAAATACCTGCCTGACTATGAAGGCGTGATCCATTTCTTATTTTCCATGTCCGCGGCATATCGGTTACTGCCGTGATCCGAACCTTTCCGCGCTTTTTCCCTTGCTTAATTGTCGTAATATACGATATCTGCATATGGGATTAAAGCATATGGATGCATACTGCTATCTTCGCTCTGAGAAATAGGAAATTGAATTGGGTTGGTTCCCGTTTCTCTGTCAGATGTCGGTACGATGTATTTATACATCATACCCTTGCAACGATATGTTGCAAGTTGCAAGACATATTTCCTGAGGTCTTTTACATTTCAAATCAATTGCAATATTATTGTAAAATGTGTAAGGAATGCGGTCATATTTTCAGGATCGTTTATGACACCCCCAAAAGCGGACGATAATTTCTCATGTTTGCTCTAAAATTTCTTGATTCAGAAGTTTTTTGCGAAATTTTGTCTATCTAGCCCTCATTTTATTATTGTTATGAATATTATCACTGCTCTTATTATTGAATATATATTTTTTCTAGAGGTACCGCCTTCGCTGTTGGAATCCTCATGCTGATAGCATCCATCGTAGATTTATTCTTGAAAAGCAAAAATAAGGTTAAGAAAGACGAACCGGATTCTGAAAATAACAACTCGAGTCCAGGAGGTTTGAAAGGGAGTAGAGAGTTTGTTATCAATAGGAATAAGAGGACAAATAGTGAGTACAACTTTACAGATTTGAAGAAGCAACTATCAACTTATTAATTTTTTTTCAGATTATATGGTCAAACTGTTGCTTGCTTTTTCTGCCGTTGAAAATGGAAAGAAAATTCTTAATGTTGAGCACATTTCCAAAAATGCTCTAACTTGCGTTCACGGACTGAGATTCTTTTCTATTCTTTGGATAATTCTAGTACATACATACTTGGAAATTTTCAGCGTGGCTGGGAATAAAAATTTGAGGATATTAACCGAAAGGACTTTTCTCTATCAAACTATATCGAATGCTTCTTTTTCTGTAGACACCTTCTTTTTCATAAGGTAGGTTTTCACATTTCATAAAATATCAATTTATAGATTCGAAAATTGCTCGAGTGTATTTGTACTTACCCTTAAAATACGATTTTCAGTTTGTAGCATGTAGACATATGCTCACCCCCACTTTTGAAATTGCAGCTGTATACCGAAATGTACCGTCAAAAAAAGTTTTTGTAACCTGAGATTTAGGGGTTTTAAGAGGGTTTCAAATTGGAGGGGCTGGAGTCATGTTTTCTAAATAATGGAATTTTGGTTTCCGCAACAAGCTAAAACGTGTGTATTAATTTTGTACAGAAATGTACCGTCAAAAAAACGGTACTTTTCTCAAGCCCTAGGTACTAGGACTTCATTCAGGGATATTTTGTTCAGAACAAGGAATATCGGATGTTTTAAAGCGCCGAAGTTTTGTACTACTTCTATACCTAAATATACTTTCGAAAAAAGTTTTGTATCCCATATAAAACGAGTAAACTACAATTTTCAAATTTCAATTAGGGTCTGAAGGCACCCAATGGTGAAATTGCAAATTTTCTTGATATCAAAGTTTTGTACTAGTGTTGTACCGAAATATACAGACGAGAAAATGTGGCTGGTTTTCAGCGTTTACACCAATATATCAGCGAGCAAAAACGAGAATTAAGAACTAGAATTCTCACACAAGATGAATAGATATTTAAATATGCCGAACGAATGCTCATTTGAAATTTCTTTGGCAGACAAAGGACGTCCATTGGATATCTGAATTGCATGATTTGGATATCCACTGGACATCCATCGAATGTCCTTATGTTTATTGGGAACCAAAAAAGGTAGATTATATGCAAATAATTAAGGTATTATTTTTAAATGAGCGAACACTCCTTAGGCTACGGTTACTATGGATGCGTAGGTATATCGACGACAAACTGCGTTTGTGCGAATTGATACGATCAGGTCCATGTTTGTTCCAATATGAATGATTTTTATAAAAATCAATGAAGCATTGAAGGAAGGAGGCACATACAAGTATCTAGGCATAAAACAGGCAAGAAAAATCAATCAGAGCCAGATGAAGAAAGAATTAAGGATGATGAGAACTGGCCTCAACACCAAGAATCTGATAAAAGCGATTAATACCTACGCTTGCTCGGCGGTTAGCTACTCATTCGGTATCATCTCTTGTACCACCACCGATTTAGCAGCCTTACAGAGAAAAATAAGGACGATGCTGACGAAACACAAAAAACATCACCCCAAAAGCTCAATAGAACGGACAGAGCTGCCACGACTTCTTGGGGGTAGAGGAGTTGTTGATTTGTCCAACCGTATGTCCCAGGAAATTGAAGGACTTTGAAAATATTTCCTGAGCAAGGCTGCTTCGTCAGAACTCCATCTAGTAGTTTGTGTTGCTGATAGTTCTACACCGTTAAAGCTACAACAGGACCACTTGGAAACCGTCGAACACTCTGCAGAAAGTAAAATGCAAAAAATGATTGTCGAACCTTTGCATGGAAGGCACCAGAACGAGATCAACCATGATTACGTCGACATATCTGCGTCGAACTACTGGTTCACTTCCGGAAGGTTGTTTCTTAAGACAGAGGTCTTCATGCTCGCCATCCAGGATCAGGTGATTCCAACAAGGAACTACATGAAATATATCGCCAAGGATGCCTCACTGGCGTATGTAGGCTGTCGTTATGGCTGTGCGACACATGAAACTATCCAGAACCGGGGGATGTCAGAAGTTCGCGGGCACGGTGTATAAAAACAGACATGATGCCATTGCCAAGATTCTTCACCAAGAATTGGCGCTAAAACACCAACTTCTATGTTCGAAAAAGGTTCCTTAATACAATTACCATCCGGATGCTGTATTGGAAAATGAACATCACAAGCTCTACTGGGATCGCACGGTTCTCAGAGACCGGAAAATAACCCACAAAAGACCAGATCTCATATTAGGATCTCAATAAGGATGAAGACAGAGCACTATTCATCGACGTGGCGATTCCAAATAATAACATTCTTCTAGATAGGCACACTGAAAGAATTTCAAAATTCAGAGATCTCGAGGAACAAACCAGGAGACAGTGGAAGCTAAAGATATC
Organism: Coccinella septempunctata; assembly: GCF_907165205.1. Lineage (NCBI taxonomy): Eukaryota > Metazoa > Arthropoda > Insecta > Coleoptera > Coccinellidae > Coccinella > Coccinella septempunctata. Next base: position 11,253,585 of record NC_058194.1, on the reverse strand, counting down.
AAGACCATCCCTATTGTCATTTCATCTACAGGCCTGATACCGAAGAAAATACTAGGATTTTCAACAGCCTGTATCTTTTCCAGCGGGCAAAATTGAAGAATATGGCAAAAGGAAGTGTTTTTTTACCCCAGGAATCTACTGTTATCTGTTGAAATATATGTGCAACTGAAGGACTCGCCCTGTATACCTAGACTATAACTTACATTCTTGATAATTAATTCTTCAATTTTCTTCAATTTAATCCTAATGAAGCAGTAGCTTCTATTGAAATTGGCGGTTCGTGTTGTAAACGCAAATTAATACCAATTTTTTCTTCCTGATCCCATCACAAACGTTTTATGTATACCTAAATTTGTTTCGTAATTGTTGAATATTGAAGACTCAAAGCGAAATATATAAAATCGATGTAGCCACGTAATGAGTATTGTCCTAAAATTCCAAGCAAGCCTAAGATATATATGTACAAATTTTCATTTGATAACTAATTTGTGTTATATAATGTTTTTTATTTTTCAGTGGACTTTTGGTGACTATAACTTATTTTAGAGCTGAAGCCAAAAAGGAAAAACAGACCAAAGATGAAAACACGTGCCATATAATTAGGACGAATACAGGAAAATTTTCTATGATGATATTTTACAGGTTCTTTCGTTTGACACCAGCCTATATGTTCGTACTAGGAGTTAACGAACTCATCTTGAGATATTTACACAACAGTTCTGTATTTTCACCAGCGATTATTGACCACATAACATGCAGCGAATATTGGTGGAGAAATGCTCTGTATATTAATAACTTTTTCCCACAATCGGAATTCTGTATGTTGTGGTCATGGTACATAGCGAACGATACGCAATTTTATATAATTGCATCAATACTTTTACTCATAGGAGTGCGGTAAGTAGAAACTGATGTGATTTATGTAACTTATAGTCCATTCAAAAATGATTGATATCTCGGGTGGCTATGAAAATTTGAATTCAAGTTGGTAATAGCCCATTAGTTGAGATTTTGTGTTGCTGAATTTAGGTTGGTATTTTGTATAAGCAGTGATCTATATGTGAATCTATGCACTGATCGACGATAATTTGAATTTTGTACTGCTTTTTATGATTTCAATTTAATCGTACAAATTGAAAAAATACTTGATTAATTTTGAATGCTGATTAATATGCTCTGAATTTCACTATTTCTCCTTTACGAATACTATTCTGGGTTATATTTATATATTCCAGTTTTGTGATTGAAACTATAGAAATTATTGAATATCTACTTACTGGGATATCAATCATCCCAGTAGGCCTTGGAAGTCCAGACGCAACTTAATATCTGGTCATAAAAGAGCTTCAATAATTTCTGTAGTTTTAATCACAGAACTGGAATAAATAAATATAAGAAAGGAGTTCCAAAATGGTTTTCATGCACAGTGAATTCTAAAAGGTCTTTTACAGTTTACTGGGTTGTCACGGCGAGATGACTACCTTTTCTCCCGTATTATTTTGGAACTCCAAAACTCAATAATTTTATAGAAATATTGATGAAAAATGCGACGGAGATTAAAATATTATATTGAAATATAAGTGTAATTTGTGAGAATAATTAGTGCTTTAGTGCTTATTCCGAAATACTGTTTTTCTTTCGAACGTGACATCTGTCAAAATTGGATGTGTAAAACATTTTTTGGTTTTTTTGGGGATTTGTGCTTCCAAGAATACTACAGTTGTTCGGGACCTCAAGAAACAACGACCAAAATTTCACCGAAATTGGGTACATAGCCTCATTGTGCTGAGCCCAGATTTAACTCAATCCTAGTTTATTGAAAGCTTTTGGTTCCGGGCGGGCCTCAGTTATAAATTACAAGTTTATCGAATAGATAAGAACTTCCGTTGAATAGAGCTCAGAAACCGGGCATATCGTCGGTGTTATGTAATAAGGGCGAATCCGATATTTTTACGTTTTTGGTGTTTTTGGCGATTTTATTATTAATTAACGGCATGAAGAGAGATCCTGAAACTCAGGAAATGGAAAACAATATGTTTGAACGGCTCAGCTTTAAAAAATAGCTGCTTTAAATAGTTTCTTATAATTTTCCAGTAGGTCTAAACCTTTAAAAATGCTCTCCTGAGAAGTGCAGATTTGGTGAATTCGCCCTTTTTCCATAACACCGACGATATGGAGTGGAAACTCGACTGAAAATATATTTTTCTAAAAGCGCGTGAGTTCAACCCTTTTTGCGCACGCATTTCAAATCGCAAAGAGTCAGTTGCCCAAACGGTGCGAAAAATACCCTATTTCTTTCCCGCTCGCATTTGCAGGGGTTTTTCCGCAACCAAATGTAAGAGTAAATTAAATTCTGTATGCACCGAACACCAACGATGAGATAATCATGGTAACGACATGCAGAATAACGTCGTCATTATAGGGGATGTTTTCAAAGGTGGACTTTTTTTGGCAGAATGTAGAGGTCATCGAAATAAGTCATTTCACCAAAAATTGTCTATATGAAATAGGTATTCAAGATGGATTAGATAAAACACCTAGAAGTTCGACAAATAATTTCATTAAATTTCAAGTTCGGACTGCGAAAGGTGACTCCGGCATCGGAAAACTAAATAATTGAATAATTGAACTAGTTCAATTCAGATCGTAACACTTGTCGACATTCATATCGTCGGGTTTTATTCATTGCATCCCCGTTTAGGCGTGATCATTCTTCATTTTCAATTTTGTCATTTTGAAACGCTTTATTTCGACCAGTTCTACCTTCTGAAAAAAAAAATACTCACCTTTAAATCACCCTATATATGAATTAATCTAAACAAATTTTATCTGTATCATGGAAATTTTGTGGAAAAATTGAATTTTACAGTGAAATTCAAATGTCATATATTGAGATTGAATTTGATAAATATTGTCTGTTTTACTGATCAACCTTTCAATTTTTTGATAGATATGCTTAAAAATTGTTGAAATTTTCGGAAGAATATGGATTGAGAATAAGATTTCCAAAATGATCAACATGGAAAAATAAATAAACTAAAACATTCGAAATAAATCATAAAAGTGGCTCAAATAAGGTGCCATCGCTCTGCTCCATACACATTCGATACCGATACACATTCTTGCATTTCTTGCTCTTTTCAAATTACCTTTATCTAATAGCTTTTATTCCATTCCGAATCTTATTGTTTGCAACATTACCAATCTCAAACACATACATATAAAAAAGATTTTAAATATTCCTCGATTCTCAATAGGACTGAAATATGTTGATGCATGCAGTCCACCTCTTCTGCCTATCCACATATTTGGAAAATGCTAAAATGAAGTAGAGCTCCATCATGGGGGAAATACATTTCTGTAATTTTCGTCCAATCGAGTAAAACTGCCCATAACAGTAATCAAAATTTACCTATCCTATGTTGAAGTCAGAGAAATTTGCTTTTGCTTTAATACTATCTTTGTCAGTTGCTCATAAAATGTATAAGCTCCATATCAGCATAGCCATATTGTTACAGCCTATACTTGAATAATGAACACAAGTGGGATTCGACAAAAATTACTATGCTGATGAATTGTTGTTCGGGTATGGTTTATGTGCGATGAGCTATATTTCTGAGGGATGGTGTCTTTAATTTGAGGAATTTGCATGGATAGGCTGAAGAAAATCCACATACAATCATGTTATGTATATCTTCATCAATATTGTTTTGAAAAATAATTTTTTATTCAAATTTCATTTTATTCTGAATACATTGAAATAATTTGTTGGAAATAGCAATAAATACAAAGCTTCCATTCAGTGCAACAGACAATATTTCAAATTCCATCTTATGTACGACAATTTTGAAAAGTAGGTGGAATTTCACTATTGAATTGAATCTTTCGAAAATAATTTTGAAGAGTCAAATGTCGTCCGGGACACAGAAGTCTACTGAAATGCTCAGCTTTATCCGAATATTCTCATCAAACTCCAATATTTCTTTATACAGCTGTTTGAATCTCATCTTGCGGAAGTTCCCATGTTTTTCTAATTCGGACCTGGATTTTCTTATCAGTGTTTGACCAATGGGAATGTGAATTTTTCTCCAAATATAAATTGATTTTGGTGGTTCGTTTGAAAGTTATAAGCAATTGAAAATATTGGCGAAGTTGGCGAGTTGATTAGACCTACCATATATAGATCTTTTGGACTCATCTACTAGTAGGGGTGCTTCACCTCAAGTTAACGTATATACATTTGCTAATTAAAAGCGCTATATAATTTTCATTAATCATTTATTGCACCATGAACTGAATGATAAATTGATTTTGGTGGTTCGTTTGAATGTTATAAGCAATTGAAAATATTGGCGAAGTTGGCGAGTTGATTAGACCTTTCATATATAGATCTTTTGGACTCATCTACTAGTAGGGGTGCTTCACCTCAAGTTAACGTATATACATTTGCTAATTAAAAGCGCTATATAATTTTCATTAATCATTTATTGCACCATGAACTGAATGATACAAAAGAGGTTAAAAGTAGAACTATTATGGGGAAAGTACCTACCGCATGTTATATGTAAGAAAAGTAGTATTTACAATACCTGTAAAATATTAAAACCATCCAACTTGTTGAAACTACAACCTTACCTTATTACTCTATTTGAAAAATACCTGTCTGTTAAAGTTTATGTTTTTATTTTTATATTTCTTCCAGTAGTGAAAAAAAGATCTCTAAGACAGCAGGAAACTTTTATTTATGATTATAATCATTTTTGCATTGATTTAAATATTGGTATTTTTTAATTCATCAGATCCAAACGCAGTATGATCGCTTGGTTCCAATAACTTTTTACAATTTTACTTACGGTTGTGATTTAGTATGAAATAACTCTGATATCATTTTAATTTTTAGGAGCAATCGTCATTTGAAGGCTGCAGCATGCTTAATAGGGGTGTTCCTAGTTGCATCATGGGTGACAACATTCGTGATCGCCATGAAGTATGATTATGTAGCAAGAGTTGAAGAACCTTTTACTCTGTTCGATCTGTTGTATGATAAACCTTGGTTGCGGATAGGGCCCTACTTGGTTGGAATGATTATAGGATACTATCTATTCAAAGTTGACTGCAAAATCAAAATGAGAATTCCAGTTGTAGCTTCCGGCTGGTTATTGTCTCTTGGTTGTTTGGCAGTTCTTGTATATGGCCTGGGAAGAAAGGGTTTAGTTGTTCCTGCTTCCGCATTCTATGTGAGTGCAAGTATATCATAAATACTAAATTTAATTGCATTTTTACCTACAGTATCAGCTACATAATTTCTCATGTAACTAAATATAATAGCTATCTTTTATGATTAAGTCTGCTATTTCATATACATATAAGTAATCAGTAACATTCAGCAAGGATCGAGCCGAAAAATTTTTCATTATAAGTGCCTTATTCTAATGCTTCTCAGTTTGTTATTTTTTTTTTTAATTTGTGTGATTACTTATCAATAGTTAAATTATTCATCCTAGTAGAATTATTCAAATTAGGAGGTACAAAACATTTGCTAAACTTATATCTAATTGAATTTGGGCTGGAGATGGATCCAAGCAGTGAGCACTTTTCTATGTATATTTGTTCCCATCTTAGTTTAGCCGTATATTCATGTCGCCGTCCCGAATTTACCGAATAATATATCACATATTATTATTCAAAACACTAGATATGGCTCGTTCTTGTTTTAATGTCTTTATACGCATCAAATTATTGATTGTAATTACATTAATTGAAAAAACAGCATTTCTTCTGAATAAATAGTTATAAAACTCATGAAAATATTTTTGATAGGCATCCTTAGGACACACCGCTTGGGGTTTAGCACTGGCTTGGATCACAGTGGCCTGTGTGGCAGGGTATGGAGGACCATTAAATTCCCTTCTCAGCTGTAAACTTCTTATACCACTCAGTCGACTAACATACTGTGCATATCTCATCCATCCGGTATTGATGTGCCTGACGAGTTTTTTGCTAGATGGTCCCATTCACCTTCACAATGCTTTCGCAGTGAGTATACGATTTTTTTTATTTATAATTTTGTATTTTAATATCAATATATTTTTTCAGATGGTCATATTTTGTGGCAATGCTGTAATCTCTTTCTTATGTGCTTTTGTAATTTCTTTGGCTTTCGAAGCACCAGTTGTGAATTTACTGAAATTAATTTTGTGAGTGAAAATTGAACAAAGAATTATTTAAGTTTAGAACAATATACCCAAAAGACTACATATATAGATTAAGTATATAAGTTAGGTACTGTAAATAAAATTGTTATTTTTGATATATTTTTTTCGTCTTCTTCCTTTTAATTCATGAAAAAAATATCTGGAATTCGTTGGAAGAAACCGTGTTAAGCTGCGGTTTTCTCGGACGTCCCATCGACCTTCGGTCGCCTTCAGGCCGCCGAACGTATCTAACCAATGCATTTCTAATGAGAATGTGTTTTTAGCAATCGCGTAGCGAAGGGCAGGATGAATTTCTGTGGGAGGGTGGTAATAATTGAATGAACAATTAAAACTTCAAGTATAAAACCTGTACGTATTTCGAATACGAAGCATTTGCTTCCCTTATTTATAGGACTTCTTTTCCTGAAATTGTACAAGGAATCTCTTCTTTTTTATTTCATTATATTTTTTTTCTCAGTTTTTTTATGGATGAAATTTAAAAAATAAAATCGGTTGTAGTGCTCTGGGAGGGGATAATTATCTTTCAATAATTAAAAAAAATATTAACTTTGAATCCTCATATGAATTTATCAACGACCCAATATATTAATCAAAATCTAAAACTATCGAATCGTATCATGGGAGCCGTGCCAAAAAAAGTTCAAACCGCCTGTAGCGAAATTCAGAAAAAAAGGGCAGAAACCAAATAAAGGTTTCTACGAAAGAAAGTTTTTAATTCAATGCCCCTTTATTAAATACAAAATGTGATCTTCGAACTTAAGAATTTAGTTGAGACTGCAGAATTAATGTCATCGACTGCAATAATATATTGGAATTACACATTCAAATTTTGAAAAAAATGAATGATAATATATCGACGATTTGATCACGAGAACAAACTAGTTATGTAAATAGTAAAAATTTCAATATAGATGTTGAAGAAGACTTTAGAAAATTTCATCGGCACTAATATGCCCCAAAATTATATAGAAGCTAGAAAAAATATACAATTTTAGATTTATATACATTGTACAGCAAATAATTCAAACAGTAATGAAAACATATGATTCCATATTGAAATTTTTTTTATTTTCCGATGAAATCCCAACATTTGCATGACTTACCGAACGATTTTATTTTCTGATTGCAAATCATGTAAATAATTAATCGAGAGAATTGATGCATTGGCAAAGAAATATAAAATATCAAAACTGGCTGATTTTATATTTTAAGATTTATCGTAACAGCTGGTTATGGTACCAGTACCAACAAAAGGACATTTTCGGCCGTTTTCAATAAACCTATCTATCCTCTTACTGAAGAGAGAAAAACCATCTGATTTCGTTTCCATGATCTATCTGTAAATATATTTTAGAATAGTTACCAATGGTTACCAATCGTCAGTAAGTGAAACGATGGATAGATAGGTTTATTGAAAACGGCTGTTAGTCTACTTGAGTTATCAGAACAACAATGTCTAATGAACATATAAAACGTATACGAATGATTTCGACTATTGAAATTCGAGATTCGATAGTGACTTCTTGGACCCTACTAAAAAAAGCAAGGAACTAGAGTCTGACTTGAATGACAATATTCATAAGAATCTTTTCTTCTCCTCCGTTTATTTTAGTCAATAAGATATTTATTATTACACTCGTTATTTGGAAGGTGGGTTTTTTTTATGGTCGTATTCATTTATAATAAACTCTTCAACATTGTGTTTGTATCACCTATGAAAATACAACTTTTCTGCATTCTTGTATATTCTGATTCTGATATTTTGTATATTTTTTTACAAAGTTGCGCCGAAATTCGAGTTTCCTCCCCCGTTCTCGGAAAAGCTCTTCGCTACGGTCCTACGCGTAGCTGAAAGGCGCTTGGACGTTCAACTGATGGAAAGTCGGTGCTCGGCCGTCCATTAGGGTCAAGTACACAGGACGAGTTTGCAAGCTACAAGTTGGCTTTTTCACAAGTAGCTTGTGAACTACTCTAGTCTACTCGCCGCACTCACTCCGTGTACTCTATACACTGGGCTAGTTTACAAGTTGCTTGTGAAAAATCCGGCTTGTAGTTTGTAAACTCGCTTCGTATACACGACTCTCATCTGTCGAGGTTAGGTTAGAGCGGCCAGTGTACGAATATAAGAAAAAATAGTAGATGGACTATAAAATTCTCATCGGAGTATGATGAATTCTTTAAAGACTTAGTGTGATAATATTTACCCCTGTAGGACGCAGAAGTTAAAAAAAAAACAAAATTGTAAGTTTATATTTCACTATTATTCAATAATAAATTATTATTTCCACTTATACATTAATGGAACCGGAACTCACTTCAAAGTTGTACAGAGATTTTATTTAATCAAGCAGAAATGGGGCGCCCCGCCCGAGGTAATCGTAGCTTTAGATAGCAGTGGCCAACAAGGTCGAAATAAAACACCCTGAAGATCAAGAAATATTATTTTAATTCGTCTGATGAAATCAATCAGTTGGAAATAGGAAGAGTCTGATGAATATTAGAAGTCTTGATGTTCATTGAATAATAACTGAGATTTTGTTGAGGAGTAAAGTTCTGTGGATTATTCTTGAGAATATACAAATGATCCTAACTAAGTTATGTACATGTACCTACTTAAAATATATGGCATTATAATCCTAGGAACACGAATCCATCTGAGAACTAAAATTGAATACTAAATCAGTCCATAAAATGTTCGTTTATTATTCACACTACACGTCACTCATTAGAAAATAAGTACTTTCAAAGAAATTTTTCCACAGAGTTGACCTGTAAAAAAATACATTTATTATTTCATAATATCGATAAACATGAAAAGATGGGTTGATGTGTATTCCTACAGCATAGCAACTCCACCACCCAAAGATTTGGGATATTTGCTGCCATCCAATAAAGGCACCATTAAATCGTTCCATTTTCGTAGATGTAGGAGTTGTGTTACTCCGACGAGGTCAAATCAGACATCTACTCTTTCCCGTCGAAAATGGTCTTTCTATCAATTATATATAATACTTTGAATGATGGTTAGCTAGTTCGATTTAGATGGTAAAACATTTGTTAATGGTTGAAAAAAAAATAATGTAGCAGTTGGATTTGGTGAACAGGTAATGAGATCAAAATTTTCTAATTGATTCGTTCTAATTTCTATTATTGTCATAGAAATAATCGAGACCTGTGTACAAGGTTGAACACTTAGCTGAACAATATGGCCATGAAGTGGTTCACCTCACTTCATACCATGTATATTCAATCGAACATATATAGGGTATAAAAAAAAATAACATGGAACATGTGGAAAGGGGACATCTATGGAAAATTGCCCCATTGTACGGAAGGAATCTTGCCTATGCAAGATATACCACCATTGTTCATGAATATGGAAGGAAGTTTAGTTCTCATTTCCTTCAATCTGTTCATTTTCTTGTGTGTGAAAACTGTGTGAAAAGCTGATCAAAGCTTTTTTGTTTCAGTTGGTAATAATAAGGTTTATCGATCCGAGTAAAAATTATCACAACATAAAAGTGGAATGGGATCAAGTTTAGCCTTCCAATTGTGAAGTTGCTGAACACTTCAGACTGAGATTTTTATCAACGAAATTCTTTTAATTTCAACAATCTCCTAGTAATGATAAAAAAAAGATGCTCATTATAACATATACAGTGTGGACCAACGAAAACTGGTGTTAACACCCCGATTTTCCGGCTTTAAAATGAAAATGTGGAAAATCGCTAGGACCAGTCAATTTCTGATTCGACGGAAACAACTTTTCCCCTCTTTGAAACCTCCCAACGGTTATCGAGTGTCTGGCGAACGCGGGACTTACGGGAAACTAGAAGGCAGACATACTTGCTAAGCGGGAGCCCGCTCAGCTTTTGTTGGTCCGGGACCGGCGCTGCCCATCTATCGTACTTCTGTCAAGAACGTCTTCAATAGATGGCTAGACAGGAAATTTTGCTATTAATGGAGTACGAGAAGTGGTCTCAGGCAGTCGAGGCTTCTCATCGAGAGACCGTCCTCTGTGTCTGAGGTCAAAAAACTCCTGGCTCTTGAGTTGAAACAGCCTGAGTCTGGTGACTGGAGCAATGAGACTGGCCATTCGTTCAATAAACACTCGAATAGAATGGGACTGACCGGCTGTTCCTTGCGCCGCTAGTGCAGGAGCACTGATGATGAAACGCTTCTGTTTATCTGCAGTAAACTTGAAGAGTTAAGGATGACACACCTAGGAAACACAACATCCACGATTCCTATGGTGAGAGGTATGACTCTCTATCGACTTGTGCCATTTTTGTCAGCATATCTCAGGGTTTGAGTTTCTCCAACTACAACTGGATGAACAATGGGTCACTAGGCCTCAGTTCAGCCCGGTGGAGCCCCGCACGTAGAAGAAAAACCTAACGGGGGTGAGAAAAACCCATTGATTTTGAAGAGGGATGAGGGGTGTTATCTCATGTTGAAGATCTTAGCGAGTACTATCTGATCCTGAATTTTCCCTTCAAACTTTTCATCGATAACGAAATGACAGGTAAAATAGTGGAAGAGTAGGTAGGTACTTACTTTTGTATATCGATTGAAATTTATTCTGGGAGGATTCTACATTTCCTGAAATTTTTTAAGGTTTTCACTCCCAATCTCTGAAACAAAATCAATTAAAAAAATAAAATAAACGATTTGTTTCTTCGTAAATTCTTGCACTTATTTGTCAGGAGCAAATCAACTAGAAAAAATTATTGCCTGACAATGAACTGAAAATAAAGAACTTTGAAATTATAATTTTATATTGTAACGTTTCGTAGTCTATATCATGCTCCTTAGCTCCTTCATCAGACGAAAATCAATTACAATTTCGAAGTTCTTTATTTTCAGTTCATTGTCAGGCAACAATTTTTTTAAGTTGATTTGCTCTTGAAAAATTAGTGCAAGAATTTACGCAGGGGCAAATCGTTTATTTCATTTTTTAATTGATTTTGTTTCAGAAATTGGGAATGACAACCCTAAAAAGTTTCAGGACACTTACTTTTGTGATTAGTTTATTGAATGCTGAAAATGGGCACCATTCACTTCCATGCAGTAATATAAAAGTCTTACTGGAAACGTTCACATTCTTTACTCAAGATTTCTGGTGTAATTTGACGGCATTCATAAATGATTCGAGTTCTTAAATCATTAAGTTACTCAGGCTGGGTAGCGTAAATCTTGGATTTCAGGTGACCCCACTTTTTATAAAAGTCTAGTGGAGTCAGATCAGGTAATCTTGGTAGCCACTCGATATGTTCCCTTCTTCCAATCCAGGCGTGAAAAAAATTTTCATCTAAGAACTGTTGTTGGAAAATGATAGTTTGATAGTCTTCTGCATGCTCCAATATTTGCATGAGGGCTCTCCGCTTCCTCTCTTTCATGCACCTTCTTTATGTTTCCGACTGAACCAGTAGCGTCAAATTTGGCAACCAGTTGCACAGCATAAGCAGCAGATACATTTTTTCCAAGATGTCGTTCGATAAAAAGACCGCTGTTATTCGCGCAGAGTCGTTATTTAAAAAAATAATTTAATCATTTCCACCATTTCTTCGCTAGAATACACCATTTTAATTCTACTACAAATTTACAATCGCTTTGACACACTTGTACCGTTCTTAAAAATTCATGATAGACTGAGGTAAATCAAAAGTATGGTCCATTTACTTTTAGGAACAAAAAATTTATACTTTTTTCGACAAAAAATTAACAAAATACCTACTAAATGCATTCGAAATGTGTCGGATACGAATAATATCCTCGAGATTCATTCCACATTGCCTCTTTCACTATTTTCGCTGTTATTTCATTACCGAATATCGATGGATATTTTGAAGCAAAATTTTATGGGCAGATAGAACCTGATACAATCTTCAAGATTAGTTATCGCCACTCCATTCACCCCTTTCCAAAATCAATGGGTTTGTGCTCACCCTCATTAGGGGTTCAAGTTCGGGGAGGAAAAAAGCAGAAAAGTTGTTACCCCTCGAATCAGAAATTGACGGGTCCGAGCGATTTTCCACAATTTCATTTTAAAGTCGGAAAATCGAGGTGTTAAGTTTTCGTTAGACCACCTTGTACAAGAAATTTTTCGGACGAAATCCTCCGGGCTTGCTTGACAAACTATACAAAGTTCATTTTCATCAAACTTTCAAAGACCCGTTTGCACCAAACGCACTTAGTGTTAAGTGTCCCTTAAAATGAAGCCTTAACTTAAATTACGTTGCTCCAACTGTTAAGTGACATTTAAATGGCAAAGCTAGCCTTAAATTTAAGCGCTCCTGTAATGACCACTTAGGTATTTAAGGGCGGGATTGTAACCTAAAATAATTTGTTGAACTCATAAACTGGCTGTAGAACTTCTGTGGTTGTTCTAATAACGTCAAGTACCTTTTATTTGACAATCCATTTCATTATCAATAATAATGCTAATTCAGCAACAAAAAGATGTCACTCTTTGATAATAATAATAGTTCACTTGACACTGACTGACAGGACAATAAAGTTAGGTTAATGAAATGACAACGATCATCTGCAATCGCAAACCAATGAAAAGGCTTTATTGGACTAGAATGAAGTTGCACCAAAATAAAAAACTGAAATATCCCTAGATATCAAAACTTAAGGGCCCCTTACTTAAGATTCCGTTAAGCCGCAGTCGTGCAACTGACAATAAAATTAAGCGTCCATTAACTTTAAACTACGCTTAGTTAAGTACTCATTTTAAGGGAGATTGATGCAAACGGGCCTAATTCACATTAAAATTCGTTATAACTAATATCAATCAGTAAAGGCTTGGATTATTTTGACATTCAGGCAACGATGCGTTACTTCTGACTACTGACATCATACATTGATGGATGCAGCATTGAACTCAATAAAGAACATATCAGAAGTCCGTGTAAAACATGTACGGCTGTTAGAAATCTACATGAGGTTATATTTTTTTAAATGATACACCCCCATTATTATCACTCATTTCCCCAGTCGATTCAATTCGAAACATTCCCTATAAACCATAAGTTCATTAATATCCTTTTCCCAGATATCATGATATTTTGATCAGTTACTGAAAACGAAATAAATCTCAATAATTTAATAATCAGTTAACTTTGAATAAATCATGACAAAATGGTTGTGATTTGTGTTAATCTATGAGTGTCAAAAATGGTCCTAATTTACTAACTGTCTACGATACAAATTATCGCAAGAATGTCTTTGGGTATTTGAAACCATTTCCTTGCTCCCTTGATATTTCATTCGATTTTGAAAGCTTGATTTATGAATTTAGATATTAAATATGGTTCGAGAAAAATGTCCAAAATTCTGTCGACCAACAAAGTAAGGCAATAATATACAGGGTGTTTCGTTTAGAAAACGGAACTAGGTATCATTGAGTGGAGCTCTAGGGTCCTGAGAGAAGGACAAGTAATATTAAAAACGGAAATGGACTTTTACTCTAGGGATATTCTATAGAAATAGTTGTAGTCTGAAAGTACCAAGGAGTTTGATTTTATCACTTCCTCTTGGAACAATAGTGCTGATGTGATATGTGTGACGGACTTGTTGCTCAAGCCATCAATAAAAAGTTTCGAATTCTTGTGCAACTATAGTATGCATCGAAAATATAGATTTGAAGGTATCAATCTCAAAAGAACGAAGGAGGTGTTCTAATTGGTGTTGCCAGAATTCATATGAATATGAAGATAAAATAATGATATTCAGACATATAACACCCGCCGATATGAATATCTATACAATATCCCATGAGATGGAAATTTTTTTGCTCTAACGAGATAAGATCTAATGAGAAACAGGTAACATATATCAGTGAGACATGAATGCAATAATAAACTTATATCACACTCTTATATGAATATCAGGAAATGTTACGGTCTGAATCGAACTATCCAATTTTTCCATTGTTCGGACCCCGTCAGGAAGCACGTCCCATCGATGAAGCGTAGATTCTGCCCATGGTTCCGATCTCATTTGACATCGTAAGAGCAACACTTGAAACGTGAAAAACGCTTTGAATTAACGGACCCTAATTAAATACTACTTCAGAATCTCAAAGTCTCGCATGAAAGCAAACAATTTGATTGTATAATTATTGTTTCAGCTAATAAAAATATTATTTTATATTCGAGGGTTAATTTGAGTGATGAAATTGAAGCTGCTTTAGTGTGAAGTAGTGAAATATTATTGATAGTTTCTTGCCATACCGTTTGATTAGTGTGATGAGCTGCTAGAAGAAAATAAAAAACTCAAGTTTTTAAATTTTTGATGCTGAAATCGGTAACGCTGAATTCATCTGATCAGGATATTCGTACTCTTCTTCCGGTTCTTCATAATCTTCCGGATCCTCCTCACCACCATCTTCTGTGTCGAAATCTTGAGAACTTGAAGCAGGTGATGGAGACGGATGATGATTAAGGGTATCCTAGAAAATCCAAGAAGAAACTCAATCATGTGCGATGTATTTCGAAGACAGACAAACTCAAGGGTCTCCCTGACGTTCACTTACATTGAAAAATATGAAATAGTTGTGTATGATGATAATGTGAATCATTGGGTACAGCAATCACTTAATATTCTTGTGCAATATTGAGATGAATAGAAATCAAAAAAAGGTAAGCATGTGCCTCCATTATTTTTTATATCCAAGCGCCCCAAGTGGTTTGGTATTAGATTGAAAATTAACAATTTTGTGCAAAACAACGGACAAATAACGACAATAACCATATTCAAGCACTATTTAGGCGAAGGTAGGTATTTCACAGAACGGTAAGTATGGACGCTGTGGTGTTGCACAAAATATCTTTAGATCTACCTGGCAATTTGTATTATTTGAAGTGCCTAAGCATTTATTTTAGTGCTTGTGACAGCACTTGAAGTTCTTTTGAGATCCTCAACTTTGTACTTCCGAGTCACTTTCTTAAAGCAGTTATTAGTAATTCGAGCAGTTTATCGAATAGCTTTTTGCTTAGTAATCGTATCTAATAGTTATTACGAGTACTACTTGGGATTATATTGCATTCAAGAATGACTAACATCTCCGGTAGCTGATTAAAATCTAAAATATGTTGGTAATGAGATGAAGATATTTTGAATTTTGTAGTGTTGTTTATGTTTTGGGTTTAATTGAACAAATTTAAATAATATATCAATCTTTCTTCTCTTTGAATACGAGTATTTCTTCACTTCAAATTATGTTCTAGGTCTAGGTTATATTTAATATATAATATTTTCTCTATATTAATGGAACTACCGAATTCATTACTGATCTTTTGTGACAACATTTGAAGTTGCGTCTGGGCTTTCAAGGCTTACTGGGAAGTCGATAATTCTTGAATGGACTATATGTACTAAGATGTACGAAATACCACAGAATATCGAATTGATTATTTTTAGGTTGAAGTAGTCGATGAAGAATTCGTTACTTTCATAAACATTATATCTTTTAAAAATAAAAAAAATAAGGGTTGGCAGAGGGTAATGGTCCAAAGGTGCCGTTTAAGATCGTAAATGAACACCCAGAGCAAGTGTTCATTACATTGGGAGAAGCTCCCCCAGAAAATAATTACGTAACTTAGTATTGAATGGAAATCGACCTAGTATACTATCTTAAATGTATTTTCATCGATCCTATTTCTTAGGGCTCTCAAAGTAAGAATGACCGAATTGAACCTGGAAACCAAGGATTCATAGTGTGAACCTCAGTTCAGGTTCTGATCTATCGAAATTCCTAGAAGATTATTTTGGCTCTAACTTGGATATCACCTTGATTGAGCTTGATGTTTGTGGAACGAACAACTTTAGTTCTTATATTGGTGAAAAAAATAATTTTGCTTTTGTCACCATTTAGTGTTAGATGGTTATCAGTACACCATTTACATATATCCATTTTCCGGAAAACTCTGTTGATATTATCAGGTGCGCTGTCTTAATTTATTTATTTATTTATTTATTTCACAAAAGAACGCTGACAGGCGTAAACACCCAATAGAAGCGCCCACTAATTACATATTTATAGACAACATTATAATATAAACAACAAATGAAAAAGATTTTCCAAAATAATAGGAATTTACAATTATTGTACCTGCATAAACATCCCCCTAACAATTTTCCTAAATGTACTCAGATTTTTTCCTAAAAATAAATCAATATTATTCACATGATTATTACATAAAGCTAACATTCTTGACAATGGCGAATACCTTGCACTGTTGGTTCTATAGGTTGTCAGGTAAAATACAGGGGGTCTCCTCAGATGTCTTGGCGGAACATAAAAATCGATTGACTCTAAAATTTTGGGACAATCCAGTTGATCTGAGAGTATCTTATATATGAAAACCATGTCGTTAATCTTTCTTCTGTCCTTCAAGCTGATCATCTTGAAATGTCTCAAGCGAACAACATAATTTTCAGGATCCCGAGGTCTCAGGCAGAAACCTGTCCTATAACTCAGAAACCTAAGAAATTTAGCCTGCACACTTTCCAATCTTTCGATATGGACATTATATTGAGGACACCAAACCGAAGACGCGAAATTGAGCTTACTGTGAACGAAGGCATAATACAACGCCAGAATTGCTTCACCACTATTGAATTGACGACATTGTCTCATAATCCACCCAAGAACTTTGTTACCTGTACATACTAGATTATTTATATGCTCATCAAGGAGCTTCGAGTCTAGCATAACACCCAAATCCCTCACCACACTCGTGCGCCGCAGAACAGTTCCAGCAAAAGAATATTGATGGTAAAAAACAGACTTATTTCGTGTGAAAGAAACCACACAGCACTTAGCTAGGTTCAAATGTAAGCTGAAATCTTCACAAAAGCGGAAAAGGCTATCTAGATCACTCTGCAAACCCAAACAGTCTTGAATGCTTTGAATTCGTGCAAAAAGTTTCAAATCATCTGCGAACAACAGGAATTTACATACTTTGAAACATGTTTTTATTCTGTTTATGTAAATTATAAACAGAAGAGGACCCAAATGGGAACCCTGTGGTACCCCTGATGCCGAAAAAAATGATCGCGATCTGAAACTTCCCATCTTGACATACTGAGATCTGTTTGTAAGATAAGACTCGAACCACTTCAACAACGTGCCCATGACACCGACATTTTTTAGTTCATTCAGAAGGGTTCTGATATTTATTCGATCAAAAGCCTTACTAAAATCAGTATATACAGCATCAACCTGGATTCCCTGGTCTAGATTGTCTTGTATATATTCAATGAAGCAGATGAGATTGGTTTCAACTGATCTTGCTTTGACAAAACCGTGCTGCTCAGGTATTATTCGAGATTGCATATAACTAAGTAAATGTTTATAAATTATTAATTCAAACACCTTCTCGAATACACATAGCTTACTGATGGGACGATAATTTTCAACAGAATTTTTACTACCGCTTTTGAATACGGGGGTTATGCTAGCAACCAGGAATTGGGGAATAAGCCACTACGAAGAGATTTATTGAATATTAATGTAAGAGGGCTACTTAGGGCAGAACTACACTTTTTCAGAAAGATGGGGGGTATTGAATCAGGGCCAGCTCCCTTCTTTTCGTCCAATCCAAGCATTATCTCTTTAACTTGATGAGTAGTGACATCGAAAGAGCTCAAGAAGTAATGGTCAGGAGAGCTTGTGCTTACAGGGGCATTCCTAGATGGATCCGGCCTAGTAAAGACGCCCTCAAAATAGTCCGCAAATAAGTTACAAATTTCACTACCTGACTCACCTGTGCGTTGTTCATAGGTCATCTTATTTGGAAATCCTGAGTCCTTAGAACCAACAGAGACAAAGTCAAAAAGTTTTTTTGGACATCTTTTGACATCAGACTGAACTAAAATTAGGTATTTTTCATAATCCTTTCTGATTAGAGATTTAGTTTTAGACCTTAAAGCTTGAAACATTTTATAATCACCATAGTTCCCATAAATTTTCCATTTCTTGTGTGTTTTATTTTTACGTTTTATTAATGCAATGGTTTCTCTGGAAAAATAGGATGGATAGCCGTTAATTTTCTTAACTAAAGGTACATGTTCCTCAATCAACTTATTTAGAATTTCATAAAAAACAAACAAATCATCATTAACATTCTCATTCCCTAGTAATTCATTCCATGGTACTTCATGAAGATGTTCATTTATTTGAGCAAAATTTGCCCTTTTAAAACTATGAAAGGAGTAATTTGAACATAGGGGCCTGATCAACCCCACTCTAAAAAGGAATTCAACAGATGGATGATTTCTGTCCTCAGGGACTAACGGATCAGAACATCTCATTAGATTATCAATTCTAAAGCTATTACTGAGTACTAAATCTAAAATTTTATTATTGTGATTCACAATGTTGTTGAACTGCAAAAGCTCAAGAACTCCAGAACCTTTATTGGTTTCAAACCCCTTTTTACTGCCACAAGAACCCCACCTCCCTCACGTTTGGCACTAGCCGATGTAGAGCGATCTCTCCGAAAAACATCGTATTCACTAGAGTTCACAACCTCATAGTCATACACACTATCGTTGAGCCACGTTTCAGTTATAAATAAAAGGTCACAACCACTGGCCAATTGCGATTGGATATGTTCGTGTCATCATGGTAAGGATCTACATCAACTTTTACTTCAATTGCGAGATCCATGGCTTGTTCCAGTGTTTTGATTTTGAGTTATTTGTAACAATTTCATAAATTTTCAATTTCGAATAGTTGTTTGCTTCTTCTGAGTCGGAATATATATTTATTTTTTCTTAAAATCTGACAATAAATCCATGATGACCACTGCATAGCGCCTAAAATCGATTTCGACTAAAATAGTACATTCAGAATAATTTTGCAATGTTATGATATCAACAGGTTAGAAATCAGTTTATATTAAATTAAAAATCGAAGAACATCTGCATTAAATGATTGCGAAGTAGGTACCTAGACACGATATTTGCCTCGTGAAAATATTGCCTAATATCTAACATTGAGCAATATATTTGAACGTCGAGGAGCCATAAAAACGGAGCGTTTGATTCTAAAAATCATGATCAAAAATTTATCGAACCTTTGGAGGCCTCCATCCGCATCCAGGAAGTGGTAAACCATCAGCACCAAGAGGGCAAGGAGCATCCAATCCTGGAACTCCTTGATCACCTTTGTCGCCTTTGTCACCTTTTCGTCCTCTTTTTCCTAAAGGACCCTGAAATTTCGGAAATTTTACAGATGTAAAGGGAGTGTGCATTTGCAGCCCAGTCATCTAATTATTACCATGTGACCTTTGATTATCAAAACGAACATGGATAAAAATTGAGAGGTTTCAACAACTGAGAACGTGATTAATTAAATATGTATGTATGAACGAAGCGAAACTGATGACGATTAAAACTATGAAGAGTTTTTGTACCAATTATTTGAATGTGAAACAGATTTTACCTTCAACTAATGAATGCCATCGTGACACGAAATAGAGGGTATTAATTGAACTATTAGAGACTCAAATCACATAATAGAGCCTTTTTCGTTTAATTATGTATTTTCATCATAGACCGACCACATTTATTCAATGTTTTCCTCGATCATATAGGTAACTATATCTTGTGAGCCATGAATAAAATTGCAAGATTCTACTTACGGGATCTCCCTTTCCTCCTTTGTCACCCTTTGGTCCCTGGAAAAGATAGAAAAAATAATTAAATAAATTGAAAACCCTTAATTACACTGATTAGTTGAATGATGAGGAACATGCTTCTACTCTATTAATAGTTACACTTCACAAGCCTTCGACAAAAGCTTTTTGACTTCCTTCAAACAAGCAGATTAATAATATTATCTGTTAGTACCTCTTGCCCTGGTATACCGTCTGTACCCTGAAATGAATATTATTATATAAATCTACAAAAATCACCAGAACAAAATTCAAAATCATATACTATGTCTGTTATAGCGCATGGATTGTCAAATGATTTCAAATCAAATGTGAAAACGATCGAAACATTTTTTTATTTGAGGGACTAATTTAATTAGTCAAAAAAAAATGTATCTCAACATCTAGTTCTTTTGTTTGATTTTGGCTGTTTATGGTACTTCTAGATTATATAGGGAAAAACGTTCTGGGTTAGATTTTCGTGAAAAGTCGATTAGTTGAAATCGTTTCACGATATCTTCATTTTTCTTGAAGATATCAGCAAATTTTGATATTTTGTCGATTTCTAAAATGTGCCATAACTTTTTCATTTTCGAAAATATCTAAAAACGATTAGAACTTTTTCACTGGGAATACGACACTATACTCATTGTTTTATCCCTTTCACTAATAATGAGAAATTTACAATAGAGCGATGGTGAATGAGATTGCTTTTTTGCTCTAGTGGCCTTATGTACCGTTCCATCAAACAAGATTAATTTCTTAAAAGTCTTTCTTTCATATGGAAATTCTATGGCATAGAAATTCTATGCTTAAACGCCGTTTATGAGGCTGGTTTTCGTTTAATGAAACGGTGCATACGACCATAAGTAGTAGTTGGGGAGCCGACGATGATAAATCGGGATTTACTCGAGCGTCGTGGAGACCTAGTGGCTTTTGAAGATTAGATGGTAAAAAAAAAAAAAGATTCTATGATAAATGGACTGTCAACGGTGGGGAAAGCGTCTGCAGGTTCTCAAAGATGTAAAAAAGAATCGTCAGGTGTTCATACGTACATCTGAACGTGTCAGATTAAGATACTGTATATGGCCTACGTGTCTCTGATAATAAATTCATGTTAATCTGACAGTTTGCGCGGTGGGGCTGGCTGTACGGAAAAGTCGAAAATGGTAAAAAAAATTTTTCGAGCGTTTCAGATTTTCAGGGGATATGTTTACTGGACCCAGCGGAAGCTACTTTTCAAGAGACTGACAATTCGGTGGTGACGCAAGGTCACAGCGTTCCTTCGAAAATGCAAGAAAAATCGTTACTTGTCATACTCGAGCTTGTCAGATTTTCATACAGATGGTTGATCTCAGTGTAGCCCATTAATCTGACTATAATCATGGGGGGTTTTTTCATCTGTCAGTTTGAAGATGATAACAAGGCATTTTTAAAGATATTTCCTTTCTTGTACATCTGATCGTTTCTGTATTCATTGAATACAGAAGTGAATACTGAAGTAATTTTTCATACGTTCAACCGTTTTTGAGCTAGAGGATGATGAAGGCAAGGAGCACACTTGCGAAAGACCAAGGTCAATGTAGAAACCCAGACTCAGGTACATTCATCGCCATATATCTCAGAAACGTTCAAACGTAGAAAAATTGCTTCGATCAAAATTTGTAGAAAATGTTATGCACTACAACTTTCATAATGAATGCGAAAACAATTTGAAGAGAGGAGATAATTAAAACAAACTGATATTTGTAACCTTTAGGGTCCATTTTTTATTTCGGTTTGATGAAACTATCAGATTGAATTTTTCCGTTATTCTCGAATCATCAGCTTCAAATAAAAAAAAGCCACCGCGCTCGAGAATGTACATGTGACTTTTGTTTGCAAGTTTGGCGCCCTCCCATGCACACATTTTCGTCACGCTTAAATTGTCAGATTGAAGAGAATATATTCTTTTCAACATATAATTAACCACATATACCTTAACACGTTGACTGTCCCCATTCTAATTTTTTTTTCACCCCCTACGTCCAACACATTTATCCAAAGAGAAGGGTTACTTTTGAGTGATAAAATATATATTCTATGAAAAATTAATTCTGCAGCCATTTACGGAAGTGTTCTTGTTCAAAATCTTCAAGTCCAATGGAAGGCTTGATGCTGACGTTTCTTGAATCACGTATGATTAATTATGATTGAGGTTATCAATACATATTTCTACAAAACGTTAAGCCCATATGAACCGACCAAACTGCAGCGTTCATGAAAAGTAACCATATTTATCTTGAACGTCAAATGAATCAATGAATCACATACGACTCATGGACTCCTGGCGAAAATTTTTATGTATCATATGTGATTCATGGGACAGTCAACGTGTTAATATATAAGACAGGTGACAGACCTATCTCAGGGATGCGACCCTGCCAACGCGAGCCGTGGTTTATCTCCTAATACCATACAGGGAAAACCGTTGTCCTATCCTAAATTCTTGTCTTACCCTATAAATTTTTCCTTTCGATATCCACATAAACCCATTCGCTAACTCGTTTGGCCAACGCGGCGAATTATGGCTAATTTACCTCCTTTTGTGATAAAATGCCAATAAAATCAAAACTTGAGTACCCCAGGCGAGTAGAACAAAACACTCAGAATCTCGCACTGATTCTATATCAGTCTGCCCCAAGGATTTTGGGGAGGAGGCAAAAAGTTGGTAACAAGGAAAGCATCATTCAACTTTAAAGCCCACACGATGGACGAACGATATAAAAAGAATATCCAATAACTGGATTCGGACAGCACAGAACAGAAGCGAGTGGAGTAGAATAGGAGAGACCTATGTCCAACGATGTGCGCAAAGGGTTGTATGATGATGATATCTTAATCTGACACGCTCGAGTATGTACAATAATCGTTTTTTTTACTATTCTGATTGTCCTAGACAATTCCCCCTATATACTGGTCTAATTTCTAGTAGAAGTACTCTACAGGGTCCAAGGTATCTCCCCTTATATTAATCTGACACGCTTGAGTAAATCCCGAATTTCCTTCTTGGGCTCCCCAAATGTAGATTATTTCAAAAAAGAAGCACAAATATAAAGACAAGTTTCATATCACAACGATATGGAAAAACAAAAATTCATGACTTCTCAACTTGGAAAGTTTATTGGGAAATCAGTGCCTAGTGGATGGGGACGATTGCCTGACCAGCAAGCTCACCAGACCTCCACCAGATTTTTTGGTATGTGGATATGTTAAAAATAAAATTCGCAAGATTCCAGACTTAAATAGGGCTGATTTTGATATGCTTTTGAATACTGTTAGGAAAAGATTGGGAATTTGTTTTCAAAATAATGGTACTCGATTTGAGAACTTTTTATGAGTTGAAAGTTGAAAAAATTGATATTTGAAAGTCTGCTCGATATTTATTCAAATTGAGTAGAACATGAATTAGGTACCTGATTTCATTGAAGTTATAGTTGTTTCAGCTAACAAATGAGATTCTATTTACGGAAAGTTTCAATTCGTATCATATAGATGGTGATTTATTGAGAGTGGACAATTTTATGGACAATGGATTCATAGAATTCTATCAAAAATTGAAATTTCACTAAAATGATGATTTTGCCTTGAGTGAGGAAGTAATATATCGACATACATACCTAATTTTTGGGTGTGAAACATGAGATCCAGAAAGAAGAATGAAGAAGTTTTTTTTACCCTAGTACCCAGTTAACACAGGACATCCATTGGACATCCATAAGAGGTCCATAATTGGTACACATGGACATGGACATCCTTTAGACATCCATTGTTGTACATCCTTTCATGGACGTACTGTAGATATCAGATAATGGACATCCATTGTACATCCACTCATGGACGTAATGTGGATATCCGATAATGGACATCCATTGTACATTCATTCATGGACGTACTTTCCAATAATGGATATCCATTCTACACTCATTCATGGACGTACTAGGGATATAATGATCTGTTCTTAATAATTGAAATATTTTGTTAGCTGAAATGGATATCCATATCTTGCCGAATGTCATTTATCACCAAAATCAAAGCTTAACTTCTTCCGTCATTGAACTCAAGAAATTTTCTTATGTGTTGAACGAACAGAAAATACTCAATTTCGAGAATATTTCGTATTCTCGCTTATGTTCTGCAGTATGTCCTTATTAATCACGTGGAATTGCATTCTATTTTTTTATTGAGTATCAAACCCTCATACTCAATGATGGAAAATAAATATGGATATATCAACCATCAATAGCTTTGGTAGATCTGTGGTTGGCAATACTGGCTGTCGGCGGATGCAGGAATTTGACAGTATGTTAATTGTCATTCATTATTGTTGAAGACTGAGGAAGAGTAACCTATTAAGTTTTTATCGTTCATCAAGGAGCATAAGAATTTCTTGTTTAGTGTTCTTTGTGATGCAATCACCTGGTAAAAAAGTGACTTGGAAGAGACAAGGAAAGGAGTATAGACGAGAAGAAAAAAATGACTTTTTAGATTATACTTTCGGTAACGAAGAGTGTGATATTTTGTTCAAGTTTTCAATTTTATATAATTTGTTTGCATTATATGTTTTTTGATGTCAATCGATTTTTATTTCATAAATGGTTTCATTCAATGTGTCTATATAGGAATTGGACATTCTGTTAAGACCTGGACGAACATTGGATATTTGGTGGACTTTGCCTGGACAGCTGATGTAGATTAACTGAACCTTTTAATTGATGTAAACTGAGCTAGTTATGGAAGTCATATCGACTTCAAATGAACCAATATACATGTAAGTTCATTCAACTGATTCAGCGTCGATAAGAGGTTCATAACTAGCCCAAATTTCATCTAAAAAGGTCCAGTTAATATCCATCAGCTGTCCAGGCAACGTCCATCAAATGTCCATGGTTTGTCCATTTTGGTACAATCTATGTCCAAAATGCGTTCATATTGGACCAAACATGGACATCCAAATTGGTGACAACGGATATCCATGGGATATTCAAAGGACGTCCGTTGTCCGTCAAAGGACGTCCAATGGATATCCGTATTGCATGTTTTGGATATCCATTGGACATCCATCGGATGTCCTTGTATTTATTAGGTACAAGCCATAAAAGAAGTTGAATGTAGTGTCGTATTCTCAGTGAAAAAGAACCTGTAGAAAAGTTTTTATCGTTTTTAGATATTTTCGAAAATATTTTCTAAATCACCAAAATATCAAAATTTGGTTATATATTCAAGACAAATGATATCGAGAAGCGGTTTCGACGAAAATCGAGCCCAGGACTCCTTTCAACGTTTTTACCCATTTAGTCTAGTATCAGAAACAGCCAAAATCAAGCAATTTTGGATACCCTGTACAATTTACAATCCCTAATAGCACACAACGTCCATGGGACGTACAATTCATGTCCATTTAACGTCGGAACGTCCATGGACTTGATTTGTATGTCCTTTGGACGTCCGTTTACGGACAGTTTTAGGACGTCCACGATATATATCCATTGTTAGTCCGATTTATGTACAATGTCCGTATCGGATATCCATTGCATGACCGTGATGGACATAATACGGACTATATGACATATGTCCGTATCATATAGTTCCAAAATAGTCCCTGACCGACTTAATACAGGCAATGTCAAAAATATGTCCTTACTGGATATCCATGTCCGTGATGAACATAGTACGGACCATATAACTTATACATATATATTACATGGTCCGTATAACGTATCACGTACACCTACGTAATGGACGTAATATGGACCAAATAACATGTATATACTACATGGTCCGTATAACGTCCATGACGGACACCTATTGGATATCCGGTAGGGACATCTTTTGAATGTCCATACTGGATATTCACTAGGAGTCCGTAAGGGACGTGATATGGACCAAATAACATGTATATGTTACATGGTCCGTACAACGTCCATCACGGACACCTAGTGGATATCCGGTAGGCACTTTTGAATGTCCATACCGGATATTCACTAGGAGTCCGTAATGGACGTAATATGGACCAAATTACATATACACATTACATGGTCCGTATAACGTCCATCACGGATACCTAGTGGATATCCGGTAGGGACATCTTTTGAATGTCCATACCGGATATTCACTAGGAGTCCGTAATGGACGTTATATGGACCAAATAACATGTATATATCACATGGTCCGTATAACGTCCATGACGGACACATATTGGATATCCGGTAGGGACATCTTTCGAATGTCCATACTGGATATTCACTAGGGGTCCGTAAGGGACGTAATATGGACCAAATAACATGTATATATTACATGGTCCGTATAACGTCCATCACGGACACCTAGTGGATATCCGATAGGGACACTTGAATGTCCATACCGGATATTCACTAGGAGTCCGTAATGGACGTAATATGGACCAAATTACATATACACAATACATGGTCCGTATAACGTCCATCACGGATACCTAGTGAATATCCGGTATGGACATTCAAAAGATGTCCCTACCGGATATCCACTAGGAGTCCGTAATATGGACCAAATAATACATACATGTATATCAATGAATAACAAAATTTAATATTATTTTTCACTAAACTCCATTTTTCCACTTTGTAGTATATGAATATCTTATGAATATTATATTATGTATAACGTTATGATCAACGGAGACTACTTGAGTAATTACTATTATAAAATAATCTATGTTTGAGTGTTAAGGCTTTAGTTTTTATTATATGGTATTTCTGTATTAATCGACTACTATTCCATAAATTAGTTAACAATATAATGAATATGTTCCTACAAGTAGGTATATCGTATAGTCTCGGTAGCTAGGACGGTTGCAGCGAAGACTCAGTAATGCAATGTCCCCACGTACTTGCGAGTTCGAATCCGGGCCAAGTGTAAAACACTCTAGTAAGTATGGATGAAATTGAGAACAACACAGAAAAATAACATCTGCGTCTGAGTGTAAGACATTGGGTTCTGGGACATTAAAATTCTAATAGAAATGATAGCCAACGTCGTGGTAAATTTTTGTACCGTTGAGATAGCTAATGATGGTCCCAGCGGGATATCCATTGGACGTCCGAATTCGGTTCAAAGTTGTGACATTTGTACGTCCCTCGGATGTCCATAGAACGTCCATTGTACCAGAAATAGACGTCCCATGGATGTCCGTAATGTCCGAAGAGGTCGTCCTATGGATGTCCATAGGACTACTTTGTGCTATTAGGGATTATCCAGTTTAAATTCACTAGAAATCAACAATCTTATATGTAGCACTTCCTTTGCCGGAATATTCTTACCGGTAGCCCAGGATCTCCTCTTTCACCTTTGTTTCCTGGTTCTCCCTGGGCTCCCTGTGAGAAAATAATAACAATGAAAACTCCCAAATTATGAATGGTAATTTACTCATCAAGTATAATTTCCAATTTAGTTGACAAGATTTTGATAAATATAAAAAGACGTTGAATTTTTATTTACAAGAAAGATTTCCCTCATATTCTACAGAAAGCTGTATACACGGTGTATTCAGCGTCTTTAAAAACAAAAAACTGACTTGAAGGTTATGAAGTTAACGAATGGAATCATCGAATTAAAAAGAGGACTAACAGGAGTTGAATTTCTAACCTGTTTTGAGGATTTCTGAAAAAAGGACCTTCCTCCTGAATGGAAATTCACATTCCTATGATATAATTTTCTATACTTTTCCTTTGATTGTATAGGAATCAACAGCAAAAATACTATGAAGTGTGAAGAATTCTTATTAAAAATAGGATGAGAAACTTACTTTCATTCCATCTAGACCTGGTGGACCCTGTGATAAATAAGAAAACAGTTAAAAGTTTTGGATCAAAATATCTTCGAATCACTTTTGCGAAGGTAAATATTTAAGAAATCATGCTTTCATGCTATATCTTATTGACCCCAAAATATTGGAATATTATCCGGTATCCTCTATTCGTCATACGCAAAATGTCTTCATGCATTCTCACATTCTGAAGATAATATAAAAAACTTCTTTCTACTATATACAGGGTGATTGATCATAAATGCCCCCCTTCTATGACTTACCTATACCTACCATTGTTTCGAGGTTTCAAAAATATGTATCGACAAAAATTCGAATTCGAGTTTGGTGAATCATCCATAATATGAATAATAGCACAGGGGGGTACTAGAGTTAATTAAACCTTATAGTAACGGTTTCTGGTCACATCTGAGTATTTCTGGGGGTTCAATTCAGTAGAGATGAAAATCCGAAAGAAAATTACAAGATTGCAGAAAACCTACAACCTCGGCTGCCAAATTGAATTTCATTTTCTGAATGAATACAATTTTCGAAGAATTTCTGTGAAAACAATTTTTCATGAATAAAACACAACTTTTTTTAAATAAAAAAATATTCACCCGGAAATGTTGGAATGTTTCACGATTGTACTTATTTTCATACCTAACACGCAGTTTCTTTACTGTAACCGTCCAAATGTCGGATGTACGGATACCTCTAAAAGGCCGGCCACAATACTTGTGCTCGTGCTTGCGAGTAATGTGAACGAAAGCTCGAGCCGAGAAATTAGCTCGCAAGCATATGGCTTCAGTGGCTCCGCTTGTTGTCGGTACATCCAAGGATTCAAGACCGTTCGAGTCTGCAATGACTGCGACGACAAGTCTGCAAATCAAGCTGATCCTCGCGAGTCAAAGTTTGACAAGCCACTGAGAAGAAGAACACCACCGCGAGTCAGACGAGCCAAACAATATAAAAAGACCGACTGCAAAGCAGTCTCTCCATGATGTAGGTCAAATTGAGCCTGGGTGTGCAAGACATCTCACAATCTACTTGAACTTAAAAATCAGGTCAAATTTCTCTACCTGGTCATTCTGGGAGAGCATGGTAATAGCTAACAACATAAAGAGTTATAACAATTAATTATATCAAAGTTTTGAAAATAAACAGCCATAAATACGAGCCAGTTGTCCTGTTAATTGTTTATTCATGTGAAATTTTTTTCAAAGGTGAAGTTCCTCTTGACTTGAAACTTCCTTTGATTCTCTTTTACTTTAACTGATGAAAGTTGATTTCTGTTGAAGAATTTAACATTCTTGTAATTATCTGTTAATTCCTTCGAGAGATACTCATTTCCAACCACTGCATCATGATAATATACATTTAATCTTCAGGTTGATATTTTTGAAATCTACAACTGATATTTGTCAATAATTCAATTTTGTTCCATAGCAAAAATAAATATATTTGAAGTAAGTAGATTTGGTATGGTTTCAATCAGTTTGTATAAACTACAATTATATTCGTCACATATTTTCGACTTCATATTTTCCGAAGTGATTTGACATTATGATGAAATACGTAATTACTGAGTCTTTTACGTAGAACGGACAACATGAAATACATTTTTTATTTCATTTTGCATTCTTACAAAAGTTTAGTGAACTTTTTAAAAAAAAAAAGTTAGAGGGAGGGGGTAAATTTAAAATCAATCACCCTATACCGTTCAACAGGAAATTGTTCCTACCTAGAAATAATTGATCCCACATTGAAATGCAACTCCTTTGAGAAGTAGAACATTTTTCCTGTATGCCATTAGTAATATTTATGAAATTTGGGAATAGAAAAGAGTAAGTTTCGGGAAGAAGAAAAAGGACTGTAATATTTTTCATAGGCAGTGGTATGATTTCACTTCCCACAGTTTATCCAGATGGAGGGGAAGAAATTAAGCATGTAACGGATTCAATATTGAAAATTTAGATTTTTAAATGAGACAGAAGAATACTGCTCTGTCTATATCTATCACTCTTTATTATCAACTAAGAAAAGCGACACAAGATTCATAGAATTCATTTTCTATTCCAACCTCAAGCTAGGTTGCCACTTCTGAATGTTCTTATATCATTAAAAACCACCTACCAATATATAACCAGACAGATATTTTCTCAGTTTAAAAATGTTCTAAATTCTACGAAACTCGAGTAACTGTTCTCAGTTAGCAATCATTGAAGTGATAGAACGTCAAAGTTATATCCAATTCATTAGATTCATATTGATCTAAAGTTAGCTAGATTTTATCGGATTCGAAGACAGGGACAGATAAAGAAGTGAATGAAGAATATATAGTAGTAAAGAAAGCTAATTTAATATCTTGCGCATGCACATACATTGAGTTCGTACATGTCGATAATGATACAACAAGCTTATAGTCTTAGTCCAACTGGAATTATATTTTACAAGTTATCAATTTTACAAACATTCGCTTGAGTCACATATTCGAAATTATGAATTTCACATGAAATAATCTATAAATTGATGATACATCTATAAAATTTTAGGTCAATATTTGTATGTTACAATATATGTTCTTGAAGAGATGATATTGAAAAACTTTTTACAAAAATCTTATTTAACTTGTTATGATGACATAATATATTTCTATATAAAAATCGCTCTTTACCATACATATAAGGACCCTTAATTGGTAACAAAGGATTTCAAACCTTCGTAGACACTTATGTATTTAAGTACTAGATGGACGTTCTGATATTTTGAATATTGTTCGATTTCAACAAGTTTTCATCAATGATTGTAATTAACGTAAAAAATTATTAATTATTAGAGAAAAAATTATATATTAAGGATAAAATAAAAATTAACACTATCATTTTTTCCATTTCGATTTTTTTTTCTATATCGATGAAAGCTTGCAGCATCGATTTGGTATTTTTCACCTAATAAATATTAAAATAGTGGTATTTTACAACGCATGTATATTTATAAGTAAATGTAATAATAATAATAATACTTGAATTACCCTTGCTGTTCAGAACAGAAGTATAATAATACTAGGCGGTATTTCAGGGTTTCAGCCTATTACATAATATGTAATATTATTACAACAACTATATCTTCAATCGTGCCAAAGAAGTTTCAATAAGTCTAAGAGGACTGAGGTTCACTTAGCTCATGTCATGGAAGAAAAATATATTATTTTATTGAAATTGAGATCTCTGGTTGAAAGCCTCCAAGCAAATCATTGGAAATTCTTTGAATAATACAACGTTTCGTTCGATGACAAATCAGATGAACAAGTTTGAGTATTTTTCTTGAAGTCACCAATTATTCTCCTCCTAAATAATTGATAGAATGGCGATTAGAACATTATAGAAGAGTTTCAAGTATTTGCGCCGTGAACAGAAATTTTCATATATGAACACTTAACAAGAAGGTTTTTAGATTAGCATCTAACCAAAGTTAATGAGAATTGTTAGTAGTATTTTGTTAAGTATCACTGGTTTATTCGGTTAACGTCGCTAGAGTCCTAAAAATATAGTGGTTTATTTCTTACCACTGGTCCTGGCCTGCCATAACCACCTGGTCGTCCGTCTTCACCTCTGAGACCCATGGGACCCTGAATAATAACAAAATAAGGAAATATTTTGCAAATCTAGCTTCGGAAATAATTTTCTATTTTTATTCCTACAAAATTTTTTCGAAAGAAGTAAAAAATAGCAGCACTCTAGAAACCGAGCTACATTTTTGTTGACAATTTATTGTGCATTAAAATGCACATATGCACTTGGGTTACTCAATATTTTGTGTGTTTCTCTTTAGATTGATGAGATTAAAGGCGAGATTAAAGTGGATCCTAAATTAACCTGACAGAATTGAATGGAAATGTCAAAATTAATCTAGGATTAACTTTAATCCTGAATTGAGCAAACTGGTTTAAGTGTTACACAGAAACGAAATATTTAACTCTATTTTTTGTCAGTATATTAAAGTTTCGAATCCAGAAGGAAACGATACTAGCTGAATGAAATCTGAAGAACAACCATAATTTACAATTCCACAAATTACACACCTTCTATTTGTCGACCTGAAAAAAGCATAACCATAACCGGCTTCAAAACCGAAAAATATAAATGTTGAACTGATAGAAGCTAGAAGCAGTAGATTTAATACCCAATTGATAGAAGTCGGGTTAGCAGTCAAGTATCGTTTTACATATTATATAATAAAACCTGGTAAGATCTTAAGTGAACAGGAATAAGAACAACTGGAGATAACTCTTCGAAAATGCCATAATGGGTTGCAGAGCCAATGTGGAGAATAATAACGTAAGTAATGTGATGCTATCATATCATCCAACTGAAGGACAAGGATGCTGTCTATCACCGTTATTGTTTCAAAATAATCCTAGAACAATAATCTGGAAGGATAAATGTTGCACTATAGAGGAGCGAATCGATGACAGCAATCATGACACAATCACACGCGATAAACCGTTAATTCGTCTGGAAGGTAACGGCTATATACACGTCTCAACTTGCGCTTAGCTTAAATAAGTAATGAAATATTTCTATCTAACCACAATTACGACAATACAAAACCCAAAAACCTTTATCTTAGAATATCAATTAAACCATTTGACGACTTACTCGAAGTGTTTTTTCATTAAAAAAATCAATATTTTGTTTTTTTATTCTGGACTTACTATGTCCTATGAAGCAGGTCGCTTTTGAATTGATAAATAAATCTGTATAGAAATAATCGCTATTCATTTTACATTCTGCAGCCATCCACTTCATAAAAACGCGCGTGGAAATGTACGTCTACATGTATCTAAAGCCTTGTTCAGACTAGTAGTTTAATCGAGTAGGACAGTAGTGGGTGTTTTAGCTACTAGCTACAGGCGCCCAGCTAGCTGAACCCATGTTAACGAGCGTTTCAACAAATATCGGACATTTTTAATGACAAATGAAATTAATAATTTTAGTTTTCTTACCGGTAAACCCATAGGTCCTGGATCACCTTTCGTTCCTTTTTCACCCTATAAAAAAAAATGTCTTTAGTTTGGGAAATATTTTAAAAATGTCTTCTAACAGCCAGGGGAAAACAATCCCTATTTTTCTATAATGAACTCCGCGAATGTCCAATCAAGGTAATACAGAAAATACATTATTGATCAATAATCTCGGTGTTGCAATAATATGCTTCTAAAAATATCTATTTGTGTAGCCAGTTGGAAAAAGCATTATTTTTCGTAATAAGCGTATTTTTCGCTTCGCTCGTTGCGCAAAAGAAAGCGAAATACGAAAAATAGTTTCGCAACGTGTTTCACACAATATTTTTTCTAATTTTTAATAGGATGTTGCTATGAATTCAAATTGAACTAACATAGTTAGTCCCGCAGAAGTCGAAACATCCAAGTGCAATTGTAGACCGCTTTCGGGATTATTTTCCCTCGTCAGTACTCAGTACAGTATAGCAGTCTTAAGCGATATCGGAGCGCTGTTTTGAGATATTTTCATCACGATACGCCAACTGTCACCCAAAGGCAGACCAAACCTCAGTTTCTCTCTATACTCCTATAACAGTTCATGGCTCCCGCAGTCATCGAATGTAAAAACATTCATCAAGGACTGCGAGCGAGTTGAGGAGTTGAGGGGGTTCGCCCACTAAGACCATAATCTGGTCTGAAAGATTCAGAATATCTCAAAACGGCGCCCCGATATCGCTTAAGACCATCCTCTGTTCGGAAGATTCAGTGCTATACTGTACTGACGAGAGAAAATGATTCCGAAACCGGTCTATAGTTGCACTTGGATGTTTCGACTTCTCTGGGACCTCCTATGTCACTAATTCACATGGAACGACAATTCCTCCGGAATTGACGTCTTTATGACGCTTTAAGCGGAACCTGGCGGTCTCTGGAGAGCGCCTGTGTCGTCTTAAGCGAAAAGAGGTAAAAAAGAAGGGAGAATATATTGTTTATATTGATCGAATTTGATTTGAATTTCTACTAGGGAAGAGTACTTTTACTGCCAATAATGCACTGTCTACATTATTCATTTAGAATAAATAAATATTTTTTTAATAATGGTCAAAGAACAGAAATTGAAAAATTCACAATTCGATTCGCTGTCTAATGACAATGACTCAAGCATCAGCTATATTCTATTTTTGCCGTTTTGCGACAACAAAATTAATGACGTCACGCTTTAAGACGCTTTAAGACATCCATTAAGACGCTTACCGTCTGTTCCGATATTCCTGAACAGTACTGTCAGTATTTCAGAAACGATGCCTATTGTCCCAGTGGTTCGAGTTCTATTGTTATTCGATTGCGGGCCAGTAAAACCAGCAATATCGGCACAGGCCCTTAATCGCCGAAATATGACTCATGTTTGTTCTAATACAGAAGACCACATGATGGATTGTAATAACACTAAAATTTTAATGACAGAACCCAGAACCGGATTATTATAAACGAAAGATTAAAGAGTCCACGTGTATTTTGTTGGATCAAATAAAAAGCAACAATTCAGAAGATTTTCTGAAATTTTCGTCTGATAAAGGAGTTCATTGTCAGGCAACAATTTTTTCTACTTGATTTGCTCTTGACACATTAGTGCAAGAATTTTAGCAGGAGCAAATCGTTCAATTTTTTAATTGATCAGAATGCTTTTTGACAAATCTGCGACTAAACTGCGTTGAAAAATATAGGGTGTTTAGTTTGAAAAACACCTACCTACTCTCTGAAAAATGGTAAACAATTTTTGTAGTCTCTTACTGAACAAAATGTTTGGAAAAATGAAGAACAGAACCTCGATTCGGAATCTTGAATTACATTTTGCGAGGATTGGTGCGGAATATATTTGTTGTACACAATTTCTCGTGCTGATTAAGTTCAAATTTGAATTTTCTAAGTTAACTAGGAAATTTCCTGAACATTGGAAGAAAACCAAATGTTCTATCTTCAAGTTTGGATCGAAATCAATTGTAGAAAATTATAGAACCATCTCCAAATTAAGTGATATCTGTAAATTTTTTAGATTGTGTACTATAACAGAGTTCTCAGGTCTTAGCAGTGTTTTATACCTTTCAGCATAGTTTTGTTCGTAAGAGATCATTGATTACGAACTTTGTAACCAATAACTGAAAATAATGTTTTGGAATTTTTCGAATATCTTAAACATAAATCAAGATATAGTGAATATGCGAAAAGTCGTTTTCAGAAACGCCCTGTAACGCTAGGACGAATCAAGATATCTATGATCTGATTTCTGATATCTTTTTATTTCGAAAAAGAGATCGGATATCCTTGAAAATATTCTCTCATTTTTCTCTTAGTTTTATAGCCCTCGAGTTGCAATCAATGAGCATTGAATTTGGGACACCCTGTACATAATACTTAGATGATGCTTTCACAAAGTTTGTCAACATGAAAGCTGTTCCAAATACGAAAACATATCCAGCGATAAGGTGTATTCATGAAATTATACATGTTTTGTGTCCCTAGAAGATTAATTTTCAACTAAGGTAGGTACTGGTTTTTCGAGCAACAAACTATGTTTCCTTCTAAAAGTAGTTGTATGCTACTGCTACTCCAAGAGCCGAAGATCAGTTTGAGAGAATGATTCAGTCGACGACGAACACATTGGGATGAGACTTTAACACAGTTAAAATGCAGAGCTAATTAGGCAGTTAATTCCACCACCGGCAAGATCCCCTACGAATTATTTTGGGTTATAAATCGCCAGGTATGTGCCTGTTTGAGGACATAAGTTTGTGACGATGAACGTGCAGACTTGGTGGACTGGCAATGAGAGATAACGTCTCTTGAAGAGTTACGGAAAAACAAAGGTACCCAAAACGATGTTAATAAGAAGCATGCTTCGCCGCACACGTCTTTCACGTTAGACAGCACGTCCTAATAAGAAACGTGACGACAACTAATAACGGTCAGATCAGAAAGCTCGAGCCACGTTACCGACGACCGCTTTTATTTCAGAAAGTGCTTACAAACGACTGTTGTTAAGTGGTGAGCTGCCGAGACCGAAGCGGCCTAAAACAGAAAACAGCATTTATTGGAATTTGTCCCTCTGAACTAAAGTTGTTATGGAACAGGTAAATTCAGGCCTGAACTGTTCTTCAACGTGAACCTGTTCTTTTAACACTTCTTAAGAACCATAACCCTCCATAAAAAGGAAACTGAAGAGACGGCTCTGTTCTAATCTAATTTACAACTCGTTTCCTAATGATATACAGGGTGTCTGTAAACAAAGGACTTAGGGAGATGATTCCTCGATGAAAATAAGCAGGGGTATTTACTATAAATTTTTTTCGAAATTGACCTCTCTCCCAA
Organism: Coccinella septempunctata; assembly: GCF_907165205.1. NCBI lineage: Eukaryota > Metazoa > Arthropoda > Insecta > Coleoptera > Coccinellidae > Coccinella > Coccinella septempunctata. Next base: position 11,217,507 of record NC_058194.1, on the reverse strand, counting down.
TATACAGCCCTTAGAAGGCGATGGTGAGTTGACAGTTTTTAAGTTTTTTTATGGGTTCTAAAAAAACACTGAGTCATAAAGCTATACATAATATGCAGATCTAAAACACAAATTTTTTAGACTTCATAACTATTATTAGGTTGAAAATAACAACCCCAACATGATTTTTCTTCAAAAATTATTTTCGTGGGACAGACTTTCGAAAAATAAAATTCTCTTATGGTTTTCCATACAATTCTGGAGTAAAAAAGTGTCTGTTCATTCCATTTCATCGTATAAGTGTTGCATAGACCTTCGTATACAGCTTTTGAGTTTTTACTTATTTCGAGAAAAGAATCGTCTGTATCGAAATTTTCCAACAGACTTTTTTCTCCAGAACTGAATGGAAAACCATAAGAGAATTCCATTTTTCGAAAATCCATGCCACGAAAACAATTTTTGAAGGAAAACCATAAAGGATTGTTATTTTCAACCCCTAATAATAAAGTTAAAAGATCTGAAAAAATGGTGTGAGTAACATCTACTTAGTGCTTTATATTATGTATAGTTTTATGATTCAATGTTTTTCAGAACCCGTAAAAAAATTTAAAACTCAACTCGTCATCGCCTTCCAAAGGATCTGGGAAGGAAGGTCTATTTCGAGAAAAATTTATAGGAACTACCGCTGCCTTTGTTTATACACAAACCCTGTATACTCTCAAAAAACGGAGAAAAACGAGAGGTCGAGATAATCCGATTCGGCCTGTATTTATAGGTAAAAGGAAAAAATTGAGTTTGGTTTAGTTTCAAAATTAGGTTCATTATTCTGTACAAACGATAGAAGCGAATACACGATTGTCATACATTTCAAGATGAAAGCATAGGCGTCGTCAGGAGGCAGCATCTTCTCCCTTGAAGGCTGGATTATTTGAAGAATAAGTTATTAAAAATGGAAATCACAAGGCGGTCTTCAGAATACTTAGTTTCTTTTTCTGAAAAATTGACTTCTTTATCTCCGTTGAGAAGATTTTTTGAGGAATATTATTATTTTGATGATCTATCTTCCTCTGAAATTAATGAAACGGCACTATGTAAGTATTATTTTTGAAACAAGATATATTCCGAATGCTTGAAAGTATTACATCTGTAGCTTTTGGAAAAAGACGGTCGGTTGGCCATGAAATAATTTTCTCAAGTTTTTGTAACTAGAACGGAGTAAGGTTGGCACTCATGAAATGTCGTTAATGTCATAACGCCGTTGCCACAACTAATATCAATTTTTATAACGAAAATGCCAAAAGTGATTGAAGAAAAGAGACAAGGTTTCAAGAAGTGCTATTTAGAATTCAGGTCCGCTCATTCAAATAGGTAGACCCTGATATTCTAAAATCCACAGTACATATTCAATGTAAGTGAATTTATATTATCTTTCATCTGAATCTAAACGACGACGATATTTCAGCTGAATATTTCCACAATCAGAAAGATTGTGAATGAATAGGATGACAAAGAATTTCCTTCTATTGGGAGACTCAAAAAAGTGATGGTGTTTGAGAATTTTATGTTTGGGTGAATTATTGCGAAAAGTTTACTACAGGATTTCCGATGAATATCATCGTAGAATAAGTTCCCGAAAATTGATTTTTCTATTTTTCATTCGACTTGTCCTATACATTGTAATTGTCTTAAGGTACCAATAAATACCTAATTATTATTATTATATCAATGTATTAAGATGAACAGCCACAAATAAGCGCCAGTTGTCCTGTTAATTGTTTATTCATGTGAAATTTTTGTTCAAAGGTGAAGTTCATTTTGATTTGAAACTTCCTTTAATTCCTTTTACTTACATTGATGCAATATGATTTTTGTTGAAGAATTTAACATTCTTGGAATTATCTGTTAATTCCTTCGAGAGATACCCATTCCCAACCACTGCATCATATCGTCGTTAAAACCCGAAAAATGTGTAACTCCATTTTAGCTGATTTGACAGGAGAGGCAAAAAACTTTTTATTATTACCCGTACTCCCTTAATATTTACCTTCGTTTTCACAGCAAAGCAGCACTATTTTTCCACTACTTCTTATGTTATCCACTGATGTGATGTGGATATATGCACTGACGCCGTGCTAGTGTAAGGGAGGTACACGTATTTCTTTTAAACAATTTCAAGCACGGAGATACACATTATTCTATTTTGCGCGGAAAAAATATTTAACTGTTCGATGGAACTACACAAATTTCTGAGCATGTAGATGTTGAAAACCGCTAAGGGATGGCATCAAAATCTCTTTTTTGATTAAATTGGGAATTACACATTTTTCGGGTTTTAACGACGATATGCATTTCATCTTCGAGTTAATATTTTTGAAATCTACAACTGATGTATCGTCTACAACCTTTAGCCAACGAAGATGTTGTATTTTCCATGCAAATAACTGGATTCGGTATGCCTTCAATCAGTTTGTATAAACTTCAATTATGTTAGTCACATTTTCCGAACAGATTCGACATTTTGATGAAAAACGTAATAACAGAAACTTTTACTTAAAACGGGCAACATAGAGTTGATTTAAAACCCAAAAATGTTTTGACAACCTTCATAACCCCACATTTTCGTATTATACAAAGTGAAATGTGTCAAATTTCCATGGCCAACCGAGTGATGAAATAAAAATGAATGGAGTATAGGTAGGTATCGATAGTTCGTATAAAAATGCAAATATCGTGTATCTGTAGAAAATTAATTTCTCAATGATTGTGAATGACAAAAAAAAATGAAACCATATACCTGGCAGAAAAGCAATAATCAATAGTGAAATTAACGACTGACTGGTGCATTCAAATTAAAAAGCAACCATTCAATATCTGAGTTTCAAATTTGTATTGAAACATCATCATTTATATCAGCAAATAAAATCAGCAATACTATGACGTAATGAGGCAGTTCCGTTCATCAAAGAACAGGCAATAGGTACAGGGAAAGTGAACAGGCATGCACTACTCAGATACTAGGTCAGAGTCCCAAACAGAGAGGACTCAGTCTTTGGGGGAAATCTTTGATGGATTTGTTTGTTTCAGAAACCACAATATGAGGTCGTGAGAACCCGTACCATGCCGTTACAACATATGACTCGCTGTATCGAAGACGAAGCAACGAGAGCATGCAGGGAAATATAAAGGTGGGATATATGGGTCCATGGTCTTGACAAGGGACGAGACGTCGAACCTTTTGGGCAAGGAGTGCCATTCTTTTTAGTTTGTCTAGGTATTATATCACGAACTTCCAAAGTTAAATAAAATTTTCCGGAAACTGAACATCGTTTACAATTATAAATACTGAAGAAATAAATTTCTTGCGTTATTTTTACAATGAAAACTACTAACACGAAATCTCATTACAGCTTGATTTCACCTACTTGAATTAGAAAACTTATTACGAACATCTGGGGAAAGAAACAAACTCGAAATTGGCATATGCGACAAATTATCGAATTACATTTGGAAACGAATATAAGTTACATTCTATGTGATGAATTATTTCTAGTTCTAAGGAATACGGTCATCCTAATAAGCTGTGATCATGGCCGAATACTTATAAAGTACGGTAGGACAAGAAAAAGACCAACCCAAAGTATTATCGAGGCACACTCATGCAGGAAGAAAATTACAGCCAATCTACACCGCACCGAGTCAGGGGAGACATTCTGAAGCCATTATGACCGCCGGAAAATAATATTATATTATACAAAATTCATGAAACTAGCAAATCGCAGACACCAGGGAATGGAGAGTTCGGCGAACCAAATTTCCAAGAAAGTTTACATAGCATTTCATAACATCGTTATTATAAATTAATGTTCAGAGAGAAAACTACCTTTTTGAATTTCTACAATTCGAAACCTCTTTCTGGGGTAGATGTTACCATGAGTCTGAACACCAAATATTTGGGACTCCATCTAGAAGCAACTTTGAAATGGGAATCACATGTTATTCATGTTTGCAAATTATTGATGGCTGTATGCACCGTTTGACTGAACGTAGTTTAAGCTCTAAGACGACGTTTAAGCATAGAATCTCTACGGAAAAAAAAGATGTTTATAACACACAACGTTAGAAACTCGACAAATGACACCCCAAATTAATCTTCTTAACTAACTCCTATTTTCCACTACATTTTACATATTGGACACGACAGGAACTTCGACGTTTGGGATATATTTCAAAGAACTGAATAGAGAAAAATTATTTCTTGAAGTCACATATTTCATCCTTGATCTCGACTCATCATATATGTTTACCGATTTACCTCCAACGACGGTAAGATTGCACACTCTCATTCTTTTACAATGACCACCGTTTACATAAAAAAATAGCATCATTTAAATTGTGAAAAATGTAATTTCAGCTGGCCTGATTACAGTGTGTTTTTATTTACCTTCACCAATAATGTTTATGAAGTTAATCTCGTTTAATGAAACGGCGCATATGGCCATAATATGGCTGAAGTAAAAATATACACTATATATTTTATAGTGCATATTTTGCTATACTTCAGCTTAAGTCCTGTTTGAAAACCGCAGACTTGTTGAGTATCTATTATACACTCCTGGGCAAAAAAAGGCAGTTAAATTTTTCACCGAATTCATTTTGAAATAAATTTTTAAGATGTCATCGATTTTGATCATTTTGTTGTCTCTTTGAAGCCTATTTCATCTTGTTCATCACCAAGTCGAATCTGCAGGAATTCGATTTGAATTTGATGTTATACAGGGTAGAACTGAAAGTTACAATTTCCTCTAAATTCTGAACACCCTGTGGAGGTTATTAGTGACATAATGATTGGTTATTCAAATGAGTTTTCTTCATTTTCCTGTTCAATTCTCTTCAATAGCTCCTTCCTGAGAGAAAATACAATTTTTCATGCGATTTATAACATTAACACTTCAAGAACAATACAACTTTTTGATTAAGGAGCATGGTTATCCTGTTGCATAGCAACGTTATGATTAGTGTGAGTTACAGTTACTGTCAGTCATCTAGTCAGTTACAGTTCACTGGAATTTTAAGCAGTTGCCCATGTGGCAAGAATTCTAACAGATTATCTCGATGAGATGAACTTTCATCGATTAGACTGGCCTCCATGTAGCCCCGATCTAAACCCAGCATGTGTGGACCATGTTAGTCCCACAGCTCTCAGAATAGCTCTTCTTGAAGAAAGCCTGTTGCCTGTTTCATAACAGGCAATGGCCAATTGTATTGGAAGCTTATCCCGCCGTATGGGAGCAATGATAAGAGCACATGGAGGCAAGACTCAATATTAGAATAAAGAATGTGTTTATTTTTCATAATTTCATGTGTATATTCTTAATGTGTTATCCTCAATTGTTATAACTTGCATAGTTTCGCTTGAAAAATCGTATTTCGTATCAGGAAAGCGCTATTGACGCGAATTAAACAAGAAGAGAAAACTCATTCAAGGCCCATAATTACCTCCACAGGCTGTTCGGAAAATAATGGTTGACCAACTTGCCGATTACCTCGAAAATAATTTGATTTTGCCTGCAGTACAGTCAGGTTTTCGCCCAGGATATAGCTCTACTGGCGCACTACAGGGGGTAACTGATGATATCCTGCGCTCACTTGATGACTCGAAGTGTGTTGGCTTGTTTCTGCTAGAATTCAGCAGCGCTTTCGATATGGTTAAACACGATATTCTTTTGGCTATTTTAAAATCTTGTGGAGTCCGCGGGGATGCTCTCCGATTCTTCGAGTCATATCTTACGGGACGTTCTCAGAGTGTAAAGCTGGGTGAGAAGGTCTCCCATGCTAGAGATGTTCTGGATGGTGTTCCTCAAGGCTCAGTCCTGGGCCCGCTCTTTTTTTTTCGGTTTACACCAGCTGTTTGAGCCACTCTGTATATCATTTTGTTTTCTATGTTTCCTTTTATGTATTTGACATATTTTAATCGTCCGGCCGCGGACAGATGTGTATCGAGTATCGGCTTGGCATGTTGTAGAGTTGGAGAAATAAATCAGTTGATTAATCAAGGTGTATTATTCGATCTTCGGAAAAAGTAACAAAACTATTATGCTTACTAACATTAAGTGGTCCTAGCGAACCGGATATTGAAGCTAGAATTCTTCGAAAAGACGAAAAGAAGAGTTTAAGAAATTGTTACATTCACATTCTGAAGAAAATGGAGTAATTCCTTTATTACGAAGATACTGCGACAACTCGAATCCGCTATCCATAAGGTAGAAAAACTTGTTTACAACTGCAACCAGGTAGGATAAGAGAGTTTTTCTGATAATTAATGCGGAATTTCGGAAATTTATCTGCATCCAATAATGGACATTTCATATTTGTGAGGAATAAACATTCATGCTGAAAATCCGTTTTGTGTCATCCTGTTTCGAGGAGACGAAACGGAATCGACGATTGTGGACATTTAGTATGCCTATAGTGAATTGAACGCTTTTGAATTGGAGACTTTAACTTCAGTGATGTTATTTTGAGACTTATTCAGACTTCATTGAAAATATGAAACTTATGCTTTGCTTCGGAATGAACAATTACAGTTTGTTTTAATTATTTAAAAGAGAGTTTTTTCAGATATAATTTCCTTTTAAACTTCGCTAAAACTTGAATTACTATTGGAATAAACATTTGCTGTTTATTCAAATTCTGCTGCTGAAGATCTGCTCGCTTGCTTGAACAAATATACTAATTTCTTTATTGTAGTTTGCTTTGGCTTCGCAGTTGTTATAATAATTTGTGGTGCTGAAGGAAATTGTTGAAATTTACGTAATTGCTTGCATTATCAATTTGTGACTTTGATATATTTTTCTTCGTTCTGCTATTGAATGAAATTTACTTGCTTAGATTATCAATTTGTGAAGTTGATATATATTTTTTTCATTCTGCAATAGCAGAATTCAATAGAATTGCCATATACTTGCTTGCATTATCAAATTGTGAATTATATATTTTTTCGTTCTGCCATTGAAAGGAAGCTATTGTGCTGGAATTTTACTGTTTCTACTTGTAGAGACTGTTATGAATTTGATTGATTGAAACTTGATTTATTATAATTTGGTATTTCTTTTCGGAGAATGCTTGCTTTGGAAACTTATTTGAGGAAATTTGCTTCCCAATAATCGTTTTCTTAGATCTCTTATTTTTGAGCTAATTGCATATTTCAAATAATTCTTAGTGGAGATTTCCTTAATTTACAATTTTGCTTTGTACTTGATAACATTGTTGCCGTTAAACAATCGTTCATAGTAGTGATTACTCAATTATTTGAAACTTCAATTGAATTTAAACTGCTGCATAGAAGTGTTTTCTGATTTCTTGGTAAATATTGTTTGGGGTTTTTTAAATACTTGATACAAAGTGATATTCCATTGTTATCATTAGATTTGCTTGGTTGTTGGAAGCTAGTCTGATTCATATATTTCTTTCATATTGCACATTTCATGTTTTTTTGAAATTATTCGTGTTTATTGGCTTTGTTGTGTACATGATTAGCACTTCTTCATCAGAATTGCTTTGTATATGATAGTTTGTCGGACCTTGTTAAGTATCTACTCGCTTGTGCAAATTTCGTTTCAATATGGATGCATTGCTGACTGAACAGGCCATTTTACATGGCAGAATTGATCGTACCTATATTAACTTTAAGAAAGAGGGAGCTGGCAAGATGAATGTGAGTAGTTGCAAAACACGAATTCAAAATTTGGAAAAATTGTGGACTACCTTCGAATCAAATCATTATGCTTTGCTCCGTCTGGAATCGGCTGAAACAAAAACTGTTACATATTTCAAAGACAATTATTTCGATACAACCGAGGAACTGTATTTGCAGAGAAAAATTGAATTTCAAACCTTTTTGGATTCGCAACCAGAGACTTCGAAGTCGGGTAGTCCCCGGGTTTCAAGCGGTTCAAATGCTATGCAGGCCGATGAAATGGAAAGACTTCCTAGAATTTCCTTGCCCACATTCAGTGGTGACTTTTGCGGGTGGGAGTCGTTCAGAGACTTGTTCACTACTTTAGTTATTAAGAAACAAAATATTTCAAATGTTACAAAGCTTCACCATTTGAAAACCAGCTTATGCGGAGATGCCAAGCGTTTAATAGACAGTTTTGCTATCACTGAAGATAATTTTGAGTTAGCCTGGAATACTCTCAAGGACAGATACGAAAATAAGCGCAGGCTAGTTTCATCTCACCTCAATGCTATTTTTGCTGTCAAACCAATGAGAAAGGAAGCATCTTCCGAAATTAAAAGAATTTTATCTGGAGTAACTACTCCACTAGCTTCTCTTAGAGCTCTCAAGCGCCCGGTCGATAACTGGGCTGATATTTTGGTTCACTTGGTGGTGTCCTTATTGGAAGCTGAAACTAGAAAGCATTGGGAAAATCACATTGGGAACAATTCGGCTTCTTTCGAACCTCCCAGTTTCAAATTCTTGTCTGGTTTCCTCGAAAGTCAAATTTCCATTCTGGAGGCGTTAGAAGATACTTCTCATAAAATCAGCCCAAAATGTAATTCAGATTCTGTGCAAAAAGGCTCTAATTCCAGGCCGGTGAACTCGGCTTTGCCGGCGTCTAAGACCTTTCATACCGAGAGTCGTGTGAACAAATGTCTTATTTGTTCGAAGGATCATTTTTTTCTATACTGTGGTGCTGAGGATGAGCTATTAACTTATCCATTGGGCGCCCAAATTTTGAAAGAGGAAACCTATATGGATGATGCTATGTCTGGAGGCTATGAGCTAGAAGAGGCGTTACAAAAGCGAAACGAATTGATCAAAATTTGCAAAGTGGGTGGTTTTGAGCTACATAAGTGGCTTTCTAATGATCCTCGATTGGTGGATCAGCTGCCATCCGAGGATCGAGCAGATTCATTGAACGATGAATCTTCCGATTTCTGTTTCAATGTGCTGGGTCTCTCGTGGAATACTGGTGGAGATTTTTTCTGCATTGAGATAGATGTTGACAGTCTCAAAGATGATTTCTGCTTGACCAAAAGGTCAATACTCTCTAAGGCATCAAAATTATTCGACCCGCTAGGCTGGTTGGCTCCAGTGATAATCACTACTAAGTCGTTCTTGCAACAGCTATGGCTTCACAAAATAGACTGGGACAATAAAATACCTCCTGAATTAGCTAACAAGTGGATAACTTGGTATAGGGAATTAGTTCAGCTGAGGAATATTCGTATAAGTAGATGGTTAGGTTATCATCCAAGTGCAGAAGTGGTGGAAATTCATGGTTTTGCAGATGCCAGTAAGACTGCCTACTCAGCTGTCACTTACTTGCGTGTGATCTTCGAGAACCAAGTAAAAGTTCACATTATGCAGGCTAAAACTAAGGTATCTCCAGTGAAGCCACTGCACACTATTCCAAAGTTGGAGTTATGTGCAGCTACACTACTTGCAAAACTTGTCAAAAAGGTACACAGGGCACTTTCTATGGAGAAATGCAGCGTACATCTGTGGACTGATTCCACTGATGTGCTTTGCTGGTTAAAGAAGCACCCTTCACATTGGCCGGTATTTGTCGCTAACCGCTGCTCCAAGATCCATTCACAGTGTCCCCATGCCACATGGAGACATGTCAAGTCCCATGAAAACCCTGCTGACTGTGCTTCTAGAGGAATTAGTGCTCAAGCGTTGATAGATCATGAGCTCTGGTGGGCAGGTCCACCTTGGCTACACAATTTATCATTATTATTTAATGTCGAATCAAACAGCAATTCTGAAAGAGATAATGCGAGTGCTCTTCTTGTTTCTTGTAAGAGTGATGTTCCTCAAACTTGGAGTGTAATTGAAAACTACTCTTCGCTGACCAAGTTGGTTCGAACTCTGGGCTATGTGCTGCGTTTTATATGCATCACTTCAAACAAGGTACCATCATTGAAGGCTCGATTGACTTTAAATTCCTGTAAATGGTTTTCTATCAGCGAAACTGTTTACTCTTCTCCTGAATTAACCACTGACGAACTCACTAGATCGCGACTTACTTGTGTTTACATTGTTCAGCGCACCTTTTTCGATCAAGAATTGAACTTTCTTTCGAAAAACCAACAACTCTCTAAGTCCAACTCCCTCACTAAACTTGACCCTTTTATTCACGAAGGATTATTGAGAGTAAATGGCCGCCTACATAACGCTAATTTGAACTTTGAAGAAAAACATCCGTTGATAATACCGTTTGATAGTTACTTCACTTTGCTTCTTATTCGAAATGCCCATGCTAAATCTTTGCACGGTGGTTTGAAGCTAACCATCAGTAGTTTGAGGCAGGAATATTGGATTATTCGCTGCAGACAGCTAGTAAAAAAGGTGATGAGAGAATGTACAACCTGCATCCGATATCGTGGTACTTTTAGTTACCAGAAGCTTGGTACATTGCCTTCCTTCCGAACAAAACCTTCCAGGCCGTTTTCCAAGTCTGGTGTAGATTATGCCGGCCCATATCTCATAAGGTCCTCCAAGGGTAGGGGTAAGACTGCATTGAAGGGTTATATTGCTGTGTTCATTTGCTTGTGCACGAAGGCCGTACACCTCGAATTGGTGTCCGGTTATAGTAGTGCAGATTTCATTGCTGCTTTTCGTCGGTTTACTTCAAGGCGAGGTCATTGCACAGATCTCTATAGTGATCAAGGAACGACGTTCATTGGCGCTGACAAAGAGCTCAAGGAGCTGTATAAAAAATCATCGTCTTTTATAAAAGACATCACCAAGAAACTCAGTGATGAATCCACGCAATGGCATTTTAACCCACCTGCTGCTCCCCATTTTGGTGGCATTTGGGAGGCTGCGGTAAAGTCTACCAAACACCACTTACGTCGTGTTGTGGGAAGTCACACACTTACGTTCGAGGAGTTTTACACTCTTTTAACCCAGATCGAGGCCTGTTTGAACTCTCGTCCACTTTTACCGCTGTACGAGGATTTGTCAGATATCCAGTCACTGACTCCTGCTCATTTTTTGATACAGTCCGCTTCTTACATCGTACCTGAACCTTCTCTTTCAGATGAAAAAATTCCTCCTATGCAGCGTTGGAAACAAATTCAACAGATGCTTCAAGATTGGTGGAGACAATGGTCTCAAGAGTACTTGCAAACTCTTCAAACGCGGTACAAGTGGCAAACTGAACAGTCAGTAATTCAAGCTGGTGATCTCGTTCTTTTAACGAATGAAAATTGTCCGCCTGCTAAGTGGCCTCTTGCCAAGGTAATTGATACTTATCCTGGGTCCGATAAACTAGTTAGAGTTGTAAAGATACGTACTGCTACTACTGAGCTAATAAGACCTATAACTAAGCTGGTACTGCTTTGTAAAGATGCTTGTTAAGGTCATATTCACATATATGTATTTCTGTATGTTGCATTTTCTTGTCACGACAGTGCTTTTGAATCTATCATTTTATAAAATAAAATGAAGTATGGAGCGTTGAGAATGCTGTATCCTCATAGGTCTTGCCTGTCTCTGCACACTAAAAAGGTTCTGTGCGAAACTTTGGTCTTGTCACATTTCACTTATTGTTCACCTATGTTTGGTTTTTGTCTCTATCAAGAATCGTTGGGACGGATCCAGCGTGTGCAGAATTCCTGTATCAGGTTCATTAATGGAATAAGGAAGTATGATCATGTCTCGCATAAGTTGAGGGAATTGAGTTGGCTTCCGATGGGGATTTGTTTTGAATTTTACTCTCTCTGTATATTTCATAAAATTATTTTAAAGAGAAGCCCGCCATATCTCTTCAATAGATCGGTTTACAGAGCTGACGTTCATAATATCAAAATACGCCGTAGGAATATATTGTCATGTCCCCGTCACAGACATGGGCGCCCGCAGAAATTTTTCTCAGGGGGGGCAAAATATCATCTACGATTAGTTTTACTGAAAGAAAAATTTCTCTAACGGTGTCTATCAGAATCTCAGGGGGGGCCGTGGCCCCCCCTGACCCCCCCCTGCGGGCGCCCATGGTCACAGAACATCTACTTTTAAAAGAAGTTTCATTTACAATATTTGCAGGCTGTACAACGGTATTTCTGTTAATTTTAAACTGTTGAATCAGAATATTTTTAAGAAAAAGATTAAGGCATTTCTCCTCGGTTCCTTGTTGGTTTGATTTCTTGGCAGTTTATGGAATTTTTTTTATTGATATGCTCAAATTTTGTTTTTTTTTGTTTTTTGTATTTCCTCCTTCTGTTCAAATTTGTATACATATTTTCATTTTTGCTTAAGTTATGTTCAAATATAATTGTATACTACAAGAGTTAAGTGGTAGAGCACCTTTGGGTGAACTTTCCCTTGGAATTTCTAGTGAAATAAAGACGTTATTATGACTTTAGCCTTGCGGCTTTCACACTCCTCTCCAGAGGAAAATTCACTTATCCCAGATATCTCAGATATCAAAAGGATTAAGCTCTGTTGGAGCCCTTTCCAGGTTTTCGGGCTCGTGGTGGTGGTCGGGTCCGGGTCGCTCCTCGCCTCCCTGCTGTAGGTTGGATTCCTGCTCCACCCGTACTTCCTGTCGGCGCAGACGGTGTTCCTCTGCATTCCCCATGTACTTGCGTACAGTTCTCGCCGTTCCGAGCAGTACCGCCTTCTGCATGACTCTATAGATATTTTCGTCCAACTGAAGTTTCCTCAAGTTCTCCAGTAGTTTCTTCGGTATCAGGCCTGTAGATGAAATGACAATAGGGATGGTCTTGATATCTTTCAGCTTCCACTGTCTTCTGGTTTGTTCCTCGAGATCTCTATATTTTGAAATTTTTTCAGTGTGTCTATCTAGAAGATTGTTATTATTTGGAATTGCCACGTCGATGAATAGTGCTGTGTCCTCATCCTTATCGAGCAATATGAGGTCTGGTCTATTGTGGGTTATTTTCCGGTCTGTGAGAACAGTGCGATCCCAGTAGAGCTTGTGATGTTCGTTTTCCAGCACATCATCTGGATGGTAATTGTAATAAGGAACCTTTTTCAAACTTAGGAGTTGGTATTTTAGTGCCAATTCTTGGTGAAGAATCTTGGCAACGGCATCATGTCTATTTTTGTACTCCGTGCCCGTGAACTTCTGACATCCCCCGGTGATGTGCTGGATAGTTTCATGTGTCGCACAGCCATAACGACAGCTATCGTCAGCCACTGAGGCATCCTTGGCGATGTACTTCATGTAATTTCTTGTTGGAATCACCTGATCCTGGATGGCGAGCATGAAGCCCTCTGTCTCAGGAAACAACCTTCCGGAAGTCAACCAATAGTTCGACGCAGATATGTCGACGTAATCATGGTTGACCTCATTCTGGTGCCTCCCATGCAAAAGTTTGCCAATCAGTTTCTACATTTTACTTTCTGCAGAGTGTTCGACGGTTTCCAAGTGATCCTGGTGTAGCTTTAACGGTGTGGAAGTATCAGCAACACAAACTACTCGATGGAGTTCTGACGAAGCTGCCTTGCTCAAGAAATATTTTCGAAGTCCTTTAATTTCCTGGGACATACGGTTGGACAAATCAACAATTCCTCTACCCCCAAGATGACGTGGCAGCTCGGTCCGTTCTATTGAGCTTTTGGGGTGATGTTTATTGGGTTTATTCAGCATCGTCCTTATTTTTCTCTGTAAAGCTGCTAAATCGGTGGTTGTCCACGAGATAATACCAAATGCATAGCTCAGCGCCGAGCAAGCGTAGGTGTTAATCGCTTTTATCAGATTCTTGCTGTTAAGACCAGTTTTCATTATCCTCCTCAATCTTCGGGTGAACTCCTCCGTTATTTCTTTCTTCATCTGGGTCTGATTGATTTTTCTTGCCTGTTTTATGCCTAGATACTTGTATGTGTCTCCTGCCTTCAATGTTTCAATTTCTGCACCTTCCTTGAGTTTGAACGTACCATCTTCTATTTTCCCTCTCGTTATGTTTAGCAGTCGACATTTTTCTAGTCCAAACTTCATTTTGATGTCTTCCGAGAATCCTTCCACCATTTTCAGCATCAGTTGCATTTGTTTTTTGGTAGATGCGAAGAGTTTCAAATCGTCCATGTAAAGGAGATGGTTCAGTTTCATCATAGTTCTACTGCCGCTCTTGATGGAAAATCCGTAGTCCGTAGAATTCAATCTATGAGACAAGGGATTCAGGGCCATGCAGAACCACAGAGGGCTCAGCGAGTCTCCTTGGAAAATTCCGCGTCTTCGAGAACGCTTGATTGCAGATAACTGAATCCATTATTAGTTGTTCTTTGCACCCTCGGCTGTCTTTGGTGCATCCTTTCTGTTGCATGACGATGATGTTATTCCTTTCGCAATGGTTGTGAATTCGGTTTGAAATGCACGATGTGACTAATTTGTACATCGTTGGAAGACATGTCATTGGTCGGTACTTGGATGGGTCTTCTGTATTCCTTTGGTCTTTAGGTAACAGGTATGTTGTGCCATGTGTAAGGAATACTGGCATTTTTTCAGGATTTTCAATGACATCATTTATTGCGAAGGTCAATTTGTCATGCATGATCCAAAGTTTCTTGATCCAGAAGTTCTGTAATCCATCAGGCCCAGGTGCTTTCCAGTTGTGCAGTCCTCTGATAGCTGATTTTACTTCTTCAATTGTGATCATGTCATGCTGCATCGGCTCATATTTTATAGCTTCAGATTTTTCATCTTCAATCCATCCGGTATCTCCATTGAACTGAGGTTTCGTTGATAATTGTTCGGTCCAAAATTGTTCAATGGCTTCCTTTGGTGGTAACTTTTCATTTTCTCCATCCGACGATGTGAGTGACCGGTAGAAAGATTCTTCCGACTTTTCGAATGAATTATTGTCTCTTTTCCGGCTATAATTGCTTTTATATCTCCTCAGGCGTTCTGCATACAGACTTAATTTTTGCTTCAGAGTGTCGAGGCAATGGTGAGCTGTAGCATTCTCCGTCTCTCGTTCTGTGTGTGTCCAGTTTCTATCCATGATCTCTTTGGGCTGACCTTTCTTCCTCGATTCCCGTTCAAGTACTCCGTCAGTCGTCCAATGTCTCTTCTTAGCCTTTCTGTTTTGTGTTGAAGACGTTTCTGCCATGCTGGCGAGTGTAATTTGTGTAATTTTTGACCATCGTTGTTCGTTCGGCGAATTTTTGCCCCTATGGTTTTCGCTGTCGTTAGCGCTGCACAGTAAAAAAACTAGATGCAGATATTCCAATGAACTTCCGTTCTGTAGGTATTCAGGTAAAACGTCCTTATTCAAGATGTCGATTATAAGTGACAGTTTCTTGGATGTATTGAGTCGTGGAGGTGCTACTCGATGAAGAGGATCTGTTCCTTCCAGTTCGGCAGAGTATCTCCTCATGTCAGAGTCAACTTGTCGGTGGAGCCCTTCCCTATCGTCCTGGTGTTCAGGCTCACTTGCGTTGCAAGATAGACTTTCAGTATCAGTTTCTTCTGCCTGTTTTTGCCCAGGCATGTGAATTTCATCAGAGGTGTCGGTGTTATTCTCTATTGTAAGCGGACGCTGTATTTCTCGTTTAATTGCGTCGATTCGGGCCGTTGGTATTAGTTCATTTCTCAGAATTACGCGGTACTGGTCTGCCACTCGTTGTTCAGTGACATTGAGATTTGGGTAGGCGTTGCAGAATTCCTCATGGAGCCATTTCCTATAGTTGTTCGTGTTCTGCCCTAGTTCCGTGATGGAGTTATATATGCGCACAATAGTTTCATTCATGGACGTTGTCCACTTCATGCGCTTTCTAACTAACCCCGCTTGGGTGAGCACTGGCTGAATATCCTGCGCAGCACCTTCAGCGGTTCGAGTCGGCAATTGAATTGGACTCGTTGGTTGCTGTTGTTGTTTTGGAGCTATAATATTATTATTATTATTATATGGATTCGTGCATTTGTGTCACAGAAACGAATAATCCGAATAATTTTTCGATTGAAGACTAAATATTCTTGTAAAAACCTTTTTGTTTATAATTGCATCCTCACTTTTCAGACGATTTGTCGGCAGCAATACACGCAACATCAAACTTGGACAACCTGCAAAGTATGGGTTGCCATTCACATAAAACAAGCAACGGGGATTTTTGCTGATTGTTATTATATTGATTGTTGTATTTGTCTGAATATGATCAAGATATTTATGAAAAACATTAGAGTTGACAGTTGTTGTTTCCGACAAGAATAATGAAAAAATATAATTGGAAGGAGAGTTATTGGTTGTTGAAAAAGGTATAATCAAGGTAGAAAATCAGGTTTCCACCGAATATAACTACTGTGAGCATCTAGGGCTTAC
Source organism: Coccinella septempunctata (assembly GCF_907165205.1). Classification (NCBI taxonomy): domain Eukaryota; kingdom Metazoa; phylum Arthropoda; class Insecta; order Coleoptera; family Coccinellidae; genus Coccinella; species Coccinella septempunctata. Next base: position 11,201,235 of record NC_058194.1, on the reverse strand, counting down.
AGGGATGTTTTACTCATTCCCAAACTCAAAACATCGCTTTTCGAAAGATCACCACACTATGTGTCATATGTACATTGAAGTTTACAACAAGTTACCATCCGTAATTAGAGCAATGAGGGGTTTACAATTCAAAAAGTCTTTAAAGGAATTTTCAATTACTAAGGTATTTCATTCTATGGTAGACTTCTTCTCCTAGATTATTCTATTCCTTACATATATGGCCTCTCTATGACTACTTTCGTATTTCCGAGACCTCATATTTATTCTTATTCCTTTTACATTGTGTATTTTATTCATATTCATGTTGAACACTTTTATGTGTAAATATTTATATTTTTTTTAGAGGATATCTATATTTGGATTATATATGTACATTTTGCGTGACGACTACATGCTGTTCAGCCTTAAGTAAAATAAAAGAGTATAGTATTGTTAGTCACTGAAAGAACTACTACTGAACTAGTGGTTCATGTTGAGACGAATATTCTTGTAGCATACGCTCACGAGAAAAAGGGTGTGAGAATTTTATATAGTCATCAGGTGAAACTTTTCCTGAAATGCACAAAAGTTAAAATAAAAAAACGATTGCATCTTCTGATCGTCCCAATCTATTGTGAACATAATAATAGGAAAAACAGAACCCCGATTCGGAATTTTCAACGACATTCTCACGAAGAATTGTGCCAATTAAGTTCATATTTGAATTGTCTGTATCTACTGGGAAATTTCTTGACCATTGGAAGAAAACCAAATGTCATGTCCTCAAGTTGGGATCCAGATCAATTACAGGCCCATCTCCAAATAAAGTGATATATATGTCTAAGGCTTTCGAGATTGTACTGTATAATAGTGTTTAGCACGTCTTTTATACCACACTTTTAGCATAATATTGTTGGTAGTGATCTTTTGTTACAAATCTTGTCTTCTTCACACAGTTTGTCTCCGAAGTATTGGATGGCAAGTTAGCTATACTGATTTTGCTGGAACTTTTGACAGGATTCGCCACGATGTTTTATTGCACAAGTTGTACAATTACGGATTGGATGAAGGAGCAATTAGACTATTGGATTCATATCTTCCCAAACGTCATCATTTTGTGGGATAAAATAAATATAGTTCTGACAGTTACTTTCCAGGATCAAATCTGGGACCAGTTTCATTTATTTCGTTCATTGATGTTGTACTCCAGTTGATCCTTCCGGAAGGCTTTCGTTCTGCCGACTACTTAAAATTGTGTCGTCTGGTTGCAAAACCGGCCAACTCCTCAATTTTCGGAGAAAATTTCTGTTTATTTTACTAAGTCCTTTACTAACATTTCCACCCATTGGCAATGAGAAACCATAACAAAACCGGTCAACTCCGTGCGTTTTGGGGGTTAGAAAACTCCAATGTGCTGCAAAAGCGTTATATACATAATTATATATTTTTTTTATAAGTTTACTCAACCTAAAATAAAGTTCAGTTACACAGAAACATTGTGAATGATTTTTCTTGGCTAAAACCCCGCTGTTTGATGTCAATTTTATAGATATTTTAAGCTTTAGTTTGTTGCAAAACCGGCCAACTCCAAAGTGGGTTGCAAAACCAGCCAAATCCTAACTATAATTTTGAATTTCCCCCTCCCAGCACCTTACCCCAGATTCTCTTATGGTGCTCTAAAACCTACTATCCTAGTGACACATTAATAACAAAAGTTTTGGATCCTATCTCCAATTCCCTAGTTTTGACAAAAAACCGTCTCTCCTGAAAAATTTGGAGATTATGGAGATGACCGGTTTTGCAACCAGACGACACAATTATTCTCCATTATCAGGAATCCTGAATTCTAAACCTTCAGGTTTAGTTGATGTTGAATTGGTGTGAAAAACAAATGAAGATTGAATTCCGACAAATGCGAAATTATGAGCTTCTCCAGAATAACCGAACTATGTTTTCACGAGTGTGAAGTACAGATGGTATGAAATTCTCATGGGTCCGGGTTGTTTGATACAGAACTGTTGTTTGTTGAGCACATTTCATCAGAAGAGGTTGCTTGACATCAAAATAAAGGTTGCTTGAATATAAATGTGTGTTGTGAATTCCTATTTGTTTATTATTTATTTGAATTTTAACTAGGACTGAGGTTATTTAAAACCTATAAACCCAAAAAAAGAAAATGTACAATTTTGTAACAAAAAATCGTGAGAGAAGAATTCTGACTTGCAGCACGATAAAACACCATGAAATCAGAAAATGGGCGTTTCACCCGACCTGTTTTTGAAGGCGTTCACCGGGGCAGCGTCCACAACTGTAGAAGGAAGACGATTTCATTGATTGAACACACTGTGAAAAGGAGTGTCCGTCTTATCGATGTTTTGAATTACAGGACAGACGACGATAATTAAGATTTGAAAGAATTGGTTGAAGAAAATGATGAAGAAATGGATGATTTACCAGCGGCTGCTGAAATAGACAAATCAACATCGCCAAATGAAATCAGGGAAATAATTAAAAGTTTGAAGAAGAGGAAAGCTCCCGGAAGCGATAAAATAATGAATGTTACTTTAGAAAAGGTAGTAATAGTAATAGTAATAGTAATGTTTATTCATTTGCACACAATTATTGTATAACAATAAAAGGGAAATAAGTCAAACTGAAAGAACAAATTTAAACTGAAGAACAATATTCATAAAATTCTGTAATGTTGTAGGGTTCACAGTCTATGATCAGTTTCCGAACTTCATTCCTAAAAACCTTTTCACTGCCTGCTATACGGTACTGTTTGGGTAATCTGTTGTAAAGCTTTAGGGACATAAATTCTGCTTGATGTTGTGACAATGTCAGGTGGCATTTTGGTAGTAAATAGCTATCCATTTTTCTGGTGTTATTCTCATTTTTGAACTTGATGAAAAATTCAGTATGATGGTAAACGATCATTACGCACTTGTAAATATACAGGCCAAACAGAGTCATGAGACCCAGCCTCTTGAAAACACCACGACAGGTTTCTCTCCCTTTCATTCCACAAATTGTTCTGATTGCCCACTTTTGGTCTATAAAGATTTTGTTTGCTAGAGAACTGCTCCCCCAGAAAACAACACCATACATCATCTGTGACTCAAAGTTCGCAGAGTACACAATCCTCAACACTGACTCATCCAACCGATGTCTCAAAACATTTAATGTATATATAACAGAATGTAGACGCTCACTAAGGGATTTGCAATGAGTTTCCCATTTCATGTCACTATCAATGTAGAGTCCAAGGAATTTTGTCGAGGCGTTCACAGATATCTGTTGTCCATTTACTGAAACCGTACTTGGAAATGAGGTATTGGGTTTCTTGGTATGGAAAAATACTGCCTCGGTCTTTTCCATGTTCAGCTTTATTCGATTCAAATCGCACCATTCAATTACTTGTTTCAAGTAAGTTTGAGCAGATGTAATCACTCTTTCTATATTATGATCTATTGCGGTGAAATTTGAATCGTCTGCATACAGAAGAACAAGCAAGATCTTAAGGAAATCGGGTAGATCATTTATATAAATGAGAAACAGAAGTGGTCCCATTATGCTACCTTGTGGGACTCCAGTGTGAGTCCGGACCTCCCCCGAAATGACGGAAGCACCATCCCCACCAATCACCGTTCTCTGAACTCGATCTTTCAAATATGACTCTATCAGTTTAAGCTGATTGTCTCGAATTCCATAGGCTTCCAGCTTTCTCAATAAAATGTTATGGTCAACACAGTCAAAAGCTTTGGAAAAATCTATGAAAACACTCAATGGTATATCTCCATCCTCCAAAGCATTCATAATGATCTTTACAAGGCTGAAAATTGCGGTCTCGGTGTTTCGGTTTTTCAGAAATCCATGTTGATGTGGAGAAAAAATCCCAAACTTTTTGAAAAATTTCATCATCCTATTTGAAAGTATTTTTTCAAATATCTTTGAGAAACTCGTTAAGATACTTATGGGGCGGTAATTTGATAGATCCTCTTTATCACCTTTTTTGAACAGTGGTTTGATTATCGCAATCTTGAGGGAGTCCGGAAACACACCCTCCATATATGCTTGATTTACTAGTCGACAGAGTGGTTTAACGATGGAAGAAATAGAGTGCTTCAGAACCCTAATCGGTATGTTATCATGTCCGCAAGAGTTTTTGGTCTTAATAGATTTAATTGTACTGATGAGTTCTTCCTCTGACACATCAAACATATAGAAAGATTTTTCGTTGCGAACAATGTTTGGAAATGGTGGATTTTTCTGCGTTCTTCCATGCTGTGGGGTGGCATCTCTGAAAAATTTATTGAATCTGTCAGCTAACTTTTTGGGATCCCCAGAAGGCAGGGTGGCTTGATTAGTTCTTCTATCATTTCCAGTAAGAGATTTTACAATTTGCCAAACCTTTCTTGTTTTGTTTTCTGATTTTTTTATTTGGTCACCATAATAATGTCTTTTATAATTTCTGATAGCGTCGTCATATTTTCTCTTCAATGCCTTATATTCTATCAAATATGAGGAGTTTACACTAGATATAGTGAACAATATATCTAGTTGATTTTTTAGTTTTTTTATTTCAGCATTTTGTTTATGTTTACATGTTTGTGTTATTGTGATGTTTTTATATGGAAAATTTGCATCAAATATCTCACTGTATTTCGAAGTAAAAGCATTCCATCTTGAATTTATGTCATCTGAGGCAGCATTTATAATATCTTCCCAATTTACCCTGGATAATTCAATACTGAAATTTTCAAGTGATCTGTGATTTATGGTTCTAATCTTAATTCTTTGCAACTCTAGGTTCTGTCGAGCAGTACATGGGAATGTGAACTTTTGGGCTAGGTGATCTGAAGTATGTGACTGTAATACAGATACTGAGCCTCCTTCAATGTTAGTTAAAATATTATCAAGGCAGGTTTGCGAATGGGCAGTTATACGCGTTGGTTGGTTAACTAAGATTTTAACTTTGAAACCCTCCAGTAAAGTTAAGAATTTCTGGGTCGCATTGCTTTCCACATCTAAGAAATTTACATTGAAATCACCGGTGATAACATAATCAGCATTCTCCCTACAAAGAGTCGACAACATTATCTCAAACCTTGAGAGAAAAGTATCCAAATCAGCATAAGGCAATGTATTCGGTCTGTAGACAGCCACTATTATTACCTTCCTCTTCTCTATGGTACATTCACAAGCAGCACACTCAAAAACCTTGCATATTGATAGACGAGTTGGGTCTAATCTTGGTTTAGTTGTGATACCCACCTTACAATATATGGCAGTACCTCCATGTTGATTAAGTTCTCTGCAGAAGCTTGATATGAGTTTAAATCCTTCCATTTGATATGCTTGTAATTGACTTGAGTCTTTCCAGTGTTCCGTCACAGTAATTATGTTAGCTTCTTCCAAATTACTAAATAACTCCAGTTTATTCATTGCATTTCCTATTGACTGGACATTTTGATGAATGATATTCACTTTGTTATTACATTGAGGATGTTGGCTTTCTATGAAAAAAATTTCTAAATGAAAATTTCCTCACAATAACCCCTTCTGGCCAGAAATCTGATTTACACAATTCACCAAATAAGCTATCTGAAACAACTCCCAAACTGAAAGCAGAATTTCTCCCTTTTGTACTTAACTTTTTCACCTCAATTTTTTCATTCCTAAATTCAGTGCATTCCTTCACGTATTCCTCTATCATCGATTCTGAAACACTTGTGCCAGCAATTTTTCCAACATAGATCCATTTTTTCTTTGATGCTCCCGATATAACTGATGTCTCCAATTTCTTTGAGCCAGTACATATTACCCGATCCAATCTTTTCGATTTTCCGGTAACTGTTTTCCATTCCCCTTCATAGTCGTTGTTATGTTTTGAAACAGTTTTGACATTGATGTTTTGCATTTGCGCATCATAAATGTCACTGTCAGTCAGTGATCCAGGCCTACTCAGTGGAGAAACTGACTTGACGGATGGTGGTGGAACCAGTAGGCTAGATGTACGATTACGATATGACGTTTCTGTGTTGGGAATTTTTAGGTTAGATGTTATGTTGTTCTCTGTTTCGGTTATCTGTTTCGCTCTGTTTACACTCTTTTTCGAAGATGAATTCGATTGTACATTGTTACCTTTTTTTTCAGCTGCTTTTTCAACTTGAGTTGTCGCCAACTTTTCCATCAATAAATTGTTATTTTCGATCAAAATCTTATTCTTCTCTTGGACCTCCTTTAATAGTGCTCTCAAATAAGATATCTCAATATTCAGAATATTATTCGTTGTTTGAAGTTCTTTGACATCGTCGTCTCTCTTATCTGAACTCGAACGTTCGTGTTTACAAACGGCCGATTTCACGCTTGCAGACCGCTCCATGCACCCGGGATGAAAAATTCCATAGCACCTAGCACACTTAACAGACTCCACCACTTTTGCCTTACAGTAAGAACATTTAATTTCGCTCTCTTTAATATTTTTGGCAGAGCCACTTTCTGCGTGTTCGCCTTCGGACGCCATTTTTGTTAGATATAGCTGCTCTAAAAAATATCGCGAATGGAATTATGAGGACAGAACATTACCCAGAAAAATGAAAAACAGCGGAGGTCATAGTGTTCAATAAACCATTCAAAGAGAAGAAGTTCCCCCAAAACTACAGACCGATCTACTGCCGGCGTAAGGAAAAGTAGTAGCAAGAATTATAGCCACGAGGCTAAATGAGGAAACAGAAAATCTGAAACTAATACCACCAGAACAGTTCGGATTCAGAAGAGAGCATTCAACGGAGCAACAATTATTGAGGCTCACAGAATACATTTCAGAGGAATTCCAAAATAAACAAGCTACAGGTCTTGTTTTACTAGACGTCGCTAGAGCATTCGACAGAGTATGGCATGAAGGATTAATATATTATATAAGATGAGATGTGCTGGATATTCGTTCGAAATATGCAAGTCAATCTGGAATTATCTCAAAAATAGAAGATTTTACGTGAAAGGGAAAGGAGAATACTCTACAACAAGAGATATAGAGGCTGGAGTACCCCAAGGGTCAGTACTTGGGCCACTTCTGTACAACATATACATTCACGATATTCCGAAGAATCCAAGAACCATGCTAACGTTATATGCTGACGACACAGGCATAGCAACTCGACACCGCAACCCAGAAGTAATAGAACGAGTTCTACAAGAAACGATTGATGAAACAAATGGCTGGTGCATTAAGTGGAAATTCAAGCTCTATGGACAAAAGAGCCAAGCAATATTACTACAGAAGAGAAGACTGCGACCCACAACGAATCTAGAAGTTGACGGCGAAAAAATCGACTGGAAAAATGGAAATATTTAGGAATAAAGCTTGACAAAGGACTTGCTTGGACAAGTCATATCAAACAAGCAATCGACAAAACGAAAGCAGCGATTAATAGACTCTATACCCTCTGATAGGAAGAAGAAGCCACATGTCAAAAGAGGCAAAATTGAAGATAATCAAAGCCGTTGCTACGCCTCAACTAACTTAAGGATTAGTTGCCTGGGATTTCGCCGCAAAGAGCCATATAAAAAGATTTCAGGCCACTGAAAACAAGCTGCTACGATGTGCAATAGATGCACCTTGATTTCACAGGAATATCAGATTTATAGGAACCTGAAATGGGAAACCATAACGGAATTCAAGAACAGAAAAGCAGAGAAATTATTCGAAACAGCGAAAAACCATCCGAATCAAGAACTGAGAAGACTAGTGGACTACGACCCAGAGGAAGACAAAAGGAGAATGCGAATTTATCGAAGGATACCAAGAGATCAATTAAAAAGAGATTAAAATAAGAACAGAAACTTATTGCAAAATCCAATAAAGTGTTATCCAATAGAGAATAAACACATAAATCCCAGCACGATAGTTTGCGAGAAGAAAACCGACTGAGAGTTTATAGGCAAATGCCCGGAACCAATATTCAAGAAGCAGTTAAGGGTTTTAAGTGGGTCTCGAGCTCAGGAGAGTGAGAATCCCTACACTTGTGCCCCCTCAGGAGAGGGTGGTTCGTCTGACTTGCAGATTTTCCCCCTGCTACACCAAAAAAAAAACGATGTTTTGAATGATTCCTTTTGTAGCTTGAAGCGATGACCTCTCAAATTATTAGTGTTAAGAGGATACATGTTTTCGAGTTCCTCTCCAAAGTGGCCATTCACAGCACGAAATGTGAAAATGAGATCACCCCTAGCCCGACGCTCTGCAAAACTGGACAGACCAAATATAAGGAGGCGATCCTAATATGAGTTAGGAAGACGCGTGGTCCAACGTTGAACGGATTCTAGTAAATTTTCATCAAATTTGGTCGACGGCTACCACATCTGTCCCGCATACTCCATAATAGGGCGAAGTATATGTTCTATATAAGAACTTCCATGTCGAAATACTTGACTTCCTGAAAGTCTTAACCAACAAGTACCCGACCTGCCTAGCTTTCCCCGCAACTGCTGCCCCATGGTACGACCAGCACAAATTCGAATCCACAACAATTCCCAGATCAACATGGCGAATCACTGACTCCAGTCTACAACCGTCGATCAAACGAGGATATCAAGGTCCCTCTGGTGGAGATCAACCTATAGAAGAGAAAGGCCGTAGAATTCAGTATTGTCGGCAAATGTAGAGATGAAGGACCGAATAAGTGGAGTAATTAGAGTATATTGATTGCTCGTTTTTGTAAAGAACTGGCCAGATGCAGAGGGTATTTAGTTTTTGAGTCGAGTGCACCAGCGACAATCGTAGGATCATGATTAATATATTTGATAGTTAGATCTTCCCCACCAAGGTTCTGTCAGTCTTTGAGCTCTTGTCTGAGTGTAAGTGAAGGAGCTAACTGGAAATTGATTTTTTCGTCCTGGATAATTATTTCTCGGAATTATGATGGCCACGGAGACAATTTTCGTTGCGTAGGATGCTCATGACAATGTCACGGTTTCAAAAGGTCAATTTCATCCATCTAGGCCTTACGGTATTTTTAGATCGTAATCTGACAACACTCATTATCAAGTGGCTGGACGACTTGCGTATGTGTTCGACTATGGCAGATGCTGTTTTTCGGTCGTCTGATTCACATTAACCCTCAGGAGCGTTAATGATTATGATATTGTAAGATCTTTAACTCGATCTAAAATTTCAGGGGTTGAATCAACAGCAACATTCCCAGAAGAACTGGCCCGGGCAAGCGATGACTCAAGGTTAACCACTGTACTCTTTATGGATGATAGATTTTTAGAAAGCGACTGTTGACAAGTTCGCAACTCACAGATGTCCGTCTCGGAAGAATGAATCGCAGATACATGATCAGCCAGAGTTCTGAAGTGCTCAGCGATAGCTTCGGAACAGCTGGATAATTGAAGGAAGAGGTCATCCTGGCGTTTTTCAATGCGTTCCATGCTAGATGTTAGATTGCGCATTTGTTCCATCAATCTCTCAAAATGATTTACTGTCAATACCGCATCAGCGACATTCACGTCCTCATTAGAGCTAGCGATGGGGGGTTGATTTATCGGGCATCGACCTTGAGAATTGCTGCGAAGAAGCCTCTCACCTGACGTACATGAGGAACATGACCACATTTCAGTTCCCTCCCTCAGAAAATCGTAGAGAAACTGTTTCTTACATTTGAAACACTGTATCGATGAGGCTTCCTCTGGCGCAACCAGCACAAACTCGCAGCATAATTAGAAAAAATCATAAATGGAAAGACTATTCACCTTCTTCGACAGTACTGCCACGGTTAGGAAAAGGATAATATAAGAAAATAGGATATGAGGTAATATTATATTGGAAAATCTACCCTATGAAGAAATCCCCCGACGGCGATCAGCAAGTGACCAGGATCGGGTTAGTTAATTCGAAAGGAATGTGAATAAACAGATAATATCAATGGTGGACCCCACCGCAATAAACCAGGAAAAACGAATGAAATTGATGTAGAGTTGCGAATCGATAATGTGGGTGGGAAAGTTTATTTGAGATCAGTTGGATTTTACCAGAGATATTGCTCTCAATCAGCACAGCAACACGCACGTCAACACTATATCTAGACCTCACTGCCAAACAGTATTCAGTCATATTTTTTACATTTTACAGGGGGGCAATATGAAGATTTTAATTTAAGGTTAATATTTCCTCAGTTATGATTTTCAAAACCAACCGAAACTGATATCAACCAGCCTAGCAAATTTATTCATTAAAATCATTCTAAATTATTAGTACGACATTCCAGCAATGGACTTAATATTTTGTGACTTAGGCCTGTACTTAACTATGCGTCGTTCAACACGTTCACGAAGTCATGACCCACCGGTGGGTCACTCTGGTTATTGCTAGAGGCCTTGCGTGTCCAACCGGTGGGTCACCGGTGGACACGACGGAAAATGGTCAAAAACTTGAAAAACAGACAAGTTCGACCTAAAAATAGGTTATATTCATGTTTAAAATGAACATACGTAATTCAAAGAAAAGTGAAATAACGTCCACACGGGTTCCTCTGTGAATCTCTCGATGTCGCGAAAGTGTTAAAGTGAATGGACGCTTAAATTTATTCCTCAGTTGCATGACTGTAGCTTAACACAATCTTAAGTAAGTGGCCCTCAAATTTTTCTATCTAGTGATATTTCAGTTTTTCATTTGTGTGCAACTTCATCCTAGTCCAATAAAGCCATATCATTTGCTGGCCGATTGCCGATGATTGTTGCCATTTCTTTGACCTAATTTTACTGACTGTCAATCAGTATGACCAATTTTGCCCCTACTGTGCAGGGTGTTTTTTCAACCTACACACTCAAGCTGAAATTATTACAATAACAACCCAGTATTTCGAGGAACGAGTTAATATTATTAAATGTACCTACTCATTCATATTTTACTACACTGAAAATTTCATCAAAATTGAGCCATATAAAAGATATTTGTAAATGTAAGATTGGTCGAATCGAACAAATCACCCTGTAGACTATAGAGTCTCAATAGAGGCCCCAAGCCATAAACAAAACATTGTTTCGAAACTGTCTTGATTAGTGTAAACTGCTCAAATCTGACGGTCTCCTTCGGAATCACATTGTATATATTCTTACAAAAACTTATTTCGAATTTATATGATGCGTTAATGATTTTCTGTATATACGAATATGACGCGGAAGAATTAACTCACAGGTTCTCCTTTGATACCATCTATTCCTCGGTCGCCCTTAATTCCTGGGGGTCCTTGAAGGCCTGGTATTCCAGGTTCGCCAGGGGGTCCTGGAGGACCAATTATCTGAGGAAAAATATTTCTTTCTTTTATCGTGCCTTATCATGATTAGTTACTTAAATAAGTTCATCAATAATGAATTCATCAGTGATAATATTAATTGCGTCATTAACCAGGCGATCGATTCTCGAATATGTAGGAATATCATCCTACGCAGGAAAAAGTGATATTTCCTATAGAAATTTCAAAATCTGTATCCTCGAACTATAGAATGTCAAAATATTCCTTCACATTTCTAAGAAACTGCTTCTAATGCTATTCACCATGGGATCATGTTCCTATAGGATCCAATTCCTACAGATTCGAGCGTCGATTTGCAGATTAATATTATTCTCAAAATCCTACACAATCATTTTTATTCTCATTATCATATAAACAGGCCCATTTGCAAGATCCATTGAAATAACTCCATGGTAAGGTACTGGATAAAAAATGTTTCATATAAAAAGAATACATTTCTTGGCAGAATATGAATTTTCGTGAAAAACTAAAAGCACTCCGAAAATATAATTACAATGCAATGTTCGTAATTTTTTTTTCGATTGCCAATTTTAATATTATTTTCTGAATGAACACATATTTCGAAGAATTTCTGTGAATGAATCGAACACAACTTTTTTAACATGTCCACAGCGAAAAAAAATTTCACCTGAAATTGTTGAAATGTTTCGAGATTGTACTTCCCCTTTATACATAATAAACAACTCACATTATTAAAATAAAATGAATGGCTGGGCTTTGAGACCCGAAATTTTTACATTGGGCTGTCGAAACATTCCAGATGGCTATTGAAGAAAAGAAAATTCTCAATAAATCTTTGTTGAGAGTCGAACTCTCTGCTGTAAGGTATTACCATAGACATTGGGACATGGACTGAGCAATACGAGCATGCATTTTTCTATTTTATAGAAAGAGAGAAATGATCGTCGGGCCAATACCTGTCTCTTTTCTGTTGACATAGAGGTGAGTGCGGACCAATCAAAATTCTAGAAAAAGACAACTAGCAGACCCGATGTTCAGTTTCTCTCTGTCACTTTTTTTGACGGTATTTCATGCACAGATACATCATTCCAATTGTAATTCAGAAAGCATAAATTGAAATTCAGATTAATCAAATTTATTTCAGAATCTGTCAATTGTATTTCAGATTAGTCAATTTAATTTCAGTCACCATCAATTGTAAACCAGAATTAATCATTTGTAATCCAGAAATCGTCATCATTTGCAATTCAGAATACGAAAGAGTACGAATAATATTCAAGGTTATGTCTGATGAATATCCCACATCAACGCATCTTTATGAAATCAATTACATAACATAATTTTATGTTCGACTGGATCATAAACACTTTATTTATGAATTCGTTTAGAATACATAATTGACTACTTTATTGTACACCACTTTATTGGACTCAACTGTCACTATCATTCTGTCAAGTAAATATACTAGATGCAAACAACACTTTATTCAAGGAAGAATAATTGAACTTCGACCTAAAAACACAATTATGAATTACTATTCTAAGCATTAGTGTGGTAATGAATATTAAAAACAAATTCTTTGTTATTATAAAAATGCATGCCTGAGGAAGTCGAGCTCGAGGTAGAAGCACAGTTTTCGATCTGCAATACACTTGATGCTAGAATCAACTATTTCCTGGCCCAATATTCTGGTGGCAAAACTTATTTTATTTTAGTATTTTCCGATTCATCTATGTAGTCCATAGCGAAGATTTTTTGTAAGCTTTCAATTCACTATTGAAGTAAGCCAGAATACTGTCTTCTGTCGATTTTACATTCTTCGTTTTACACCACTTGTTATAGGCCGCTTACATATTTTCATGAGCACTTTTAGATTGAGTGGGTAAGAGACATTCTTTGGCGCTTGCGGCTAAATTTTCTACGCTTTCTTCTCCAACACAATCCTTTTTTTGGATTATTATGACGTTCGTCACAAAATTAGGGAAGTAAACAACCAGGTTATCTATGGTAAACAACTGTGTTTACCAAGGTTGCTAAGGTCGCTGGTTACTAAGGTAAGAAAATCAAAATCACACTCAATGTTTTTCAGTAATAATCCATTTCAGAAAATAAAATTTCTGCATTGTAGTCGAACATAAAGCTTTGTATGCAACTCGTACATAATTAGGCTTTATGGACTTGCCCAAGTTATTGGCCCGCTCGCTTTGCTCGCTCTGCCATAAACTTTTGGACTCGTCCATAAAGACCTAATTTATGTACTTGTTACATAAATAGCTATTTAAGTTATTTCGTTTGTACTCTATCGATCACATATCCTATTCAAGGTACACACTGTGTTACTTAACTATAGAGGATTTATTTTGGAAGAATATTTTTTCATATACAGGATGTTTTCTGATTGAGTGTCAATATTCATGGGGGTGATTGTTGGGCCCATTCTAAGAAAAAAACTTCATATGAACATATGTCCTAAACATCTTACATTTTGATATACAGGGTGATAAAGTTTTCAAAAATAAATCATTCATTATCAATATCTACAATACCACTTCAAATTTTTCAATGAAATTTGTCATACATGTATACTATAAATCAGGAGGCATTTTTTAATGTATCACTTTTTTTTTAATTTCCAACAGTGGCGTTCGTACGTAATTTGACCTACCTATTTTGGCAGACATTGATGGTACGCCACAGATTTTTTCCCAAAATAAAAATTATATTTGAAATTTCCAATCATTCCTTACCAAAGTTGATAACTTGAGTTTTTTCAATCCGATTCACGGTTTCCGCTTAAAAAAATAAAAACCGTTTCTCTGCATGAACATAACAATATCCTCAATACATACATATGACAATGTCACCATGCAGAGACATATGCGTGTATTTCATTTTTTAATATGACACCCGTGCGTCGGACTAAAAAAATTCAAGAGATCAAATTTGCTCATTATTGAATACAGTCAGTGGCGTCTCAAAAGGACGTTTAGGACACATGTGCATATGAAGTTTTTTTCTTAAAATGAGCCCAAAAATCACCTCCATAAATATTGACATTGAATTAGGAAACACCCTGTATATAAATAGTGTGGAAAAATTGTTTTATAATACATTCCCAAATAATTCCCATTTCTATGAATACACTTTCTCGCTCTTTTCGCCACACTATCTACCGCTAAACGAATCATTTCTAGATTTAGGCGAATTTCCTCCGATTCGATTCGTTGGATCAGTTCTTCTTTTGAATTCATCAGAGCTTGCTTGTCATAGAACTTTCATATGATCCTAGAAATAGAAATCCAGATGGTGCCGTTTCTCTTGCGCTGAAGAATGCCTTCTTTTCGTATTTTACGTACGGTTAATATTCAATATTCTAATGCACTATAAAATTCTGTGAATTACCGTTGCTCAGTAATGAAATTTGATATCCTTAGTTATAATTTTATATTTCACTGGTAAAGGTAATAACTACCTCAAAGCCGAGAGTTGGACTCTCAACAAAGTTTCATTTCATTGGTCAGCACTCACCTCTATGTCAACAAAAAAGACAGGTATTGGCCCGACGATTATTTCTCTCTTTCTATGAAATAGAAAATTTCATACTAGCATTGCTCAGTTCTTGTCTCTATCTATGTCTATGGTAATACCTTACTACCTGCCGAGAGTCCGACTCTCAACAAAGTTTCATTGAACATTTTTTTTGCGGTAAATTCATATTACCATCTCGATAAATTCATATTACCATCTGGAATGTTTAGATAGCCCAACGTAAAAATTTCGGGTTTCAAAGCCCAGCCACTTATTTTTTTAATTATGTGAGTAGTCCCGAACCAGACATGTAAAAAAAAATGGTGTTCGGATTTATGAAAAAATTTTTTCGCGGATATTCTTCGAAAACTGTGTTTATGTCGGTTGGAAATCGAGAAAAAAAAAATCACGAAAATTGTAGGTTTTCCGCCAATTTGTGAAATTTTCTTCGGAGTTCTTCACCTGTTCTGAATTGAGCACTCAAAAATACTCAGATGTGACCAGAAACCGTTATTTTGAGGTTTATGTATAACTGACCACACTCATTAGAATTAGATGGCGTGGCGCCCTTTATCTAGCTTATGCGTCGAAAACGGGGTATATGTAAATGTGCCATTTTATATGGGGTGTCCCATTTAAAAGAGAAACAGAAAATGATGCATTATCGAAATGAGGCAACACTGCTTGTGAGCTCTCAGAAATGATCTATTTATAAAACTAGCTCAAAGTTATGAATTCTTAATTTTTTTTGACTTTTTTTCGAATATTGGACCATTTTTGCTGAAAATGATCAATGATTCCGAAACGGGCGATCTGAGACCCATAAAATTCGATTTCGTTCTCCTAAGCTCTATTCGATTGTCGAATCAAATAGGGGATATGCTATTAAACCCTTTCAGGCCCAAATTAAAAAATTTCATTCAAAATAAACTCATATTTTGAGGTCGAGAATACATGAAATTCAATATATTTCATTGAATATCCATTTGCAATTTTTTTTAAATGGTGGTTTCTACATGTAACGACCAGGACTCAACTAATAATACAAGTAATATTATTATTTTTTGTGGAAGGCAAGAAAACAATTTTTTTTGTCACCTAAGCAAAGACCAACTTCACACGCTGTACAGCGCCATTTTGCAGAACTATTGCAACCCAATCCGAGAGGAAGCCTTTGACTTACCACCGTTGCAGCTGTTTTGAGATGTAATCATAGGGACGCATGAAGTATATTATTAGAGGTGGTTTCATAGTGAAACCACTAGGACTGAAAGGGTTAAAAGAGGTAATTTTGCTCTGTATACAAATTAGTCGTTAGTCGTATTGCATTAATGAATTATTGAAGACTGATTTATGCAGAACAAATTTTACTTGGAAATTTTTTCGGTAGCTCCTATTGATGCGCACTTGCGCACATATGAGGTAAAAGGTCTCTTTCTGGCGAACACACAGTACATAAAGTATTTAATTGATGGTGAATTTATGTAAAATGCTGAATTTGCCAAAAACAAAAGAAGGGCTAAAAAAATGTAATGATTATAGATTTAAAATAATTTACTTTAATGTCATTTCATTTTACGTTGATGTATTCCTGAAATATCTGGAATGAACGAGATTATAATTATTATTGCATAAGGAAGTCACTAAAGGCGAAAACATAGTGCATCACGTCACGTGAGCTCATGTGATATCATGAACTGCATCATTTGACGTGATATCAGGCGTAGAAACAGACTGCTATTACGTCACGTGAGTTCATGTAACATCATGTACTGCATAATTTGAGGTGATATCATGCCTAAAAACGCACTGTTATCACAACTGGTTGTCGACAAGGGGTGACGTTTGGGTAACCACGAAAACAGAAGGGTTTGTTTGGTTTTCTGAAAGATGACCTCCTAGAGAGAAATGGGGATAGTGGCTTCTTCTGTGGTAACCGCTCAACACTTAAGTACTGTCTCTGGCACGTTATCAGCACCAGGAGAGGTGGAGGGATTAAGGGAGTCCAAAAAGAAACGTACGTCCTCGACCCCGACAGTTATGCTCTCGATGGAATCAGCAGTACGTGGGGAAGAAATAGGCGGAAGAGTACCAGCTGGTTCAGGGGTGAAGGTACCAGCAAAATGATCCGCAAAAATATCTGCACACTCGCGGCTATCAGTACACTGGACGCCTGAAGAATTCCTCACCAGAGAGACAGAAACCTTGGAGTTGAGAGAGGATCTGATAAATTTATAGAATCTCTTAAGATTGTTGGGCGGAATCAATGATTCGATATACGCGTTTTTGGACTCCGTCAATTTGGACTTCAGAAAGTTGGTTCTGTGTAAGTCGTAACTCTCTTGAGACCTGTGACGAAGATAGCGTTGCCACAAACCTCTCTTCTTTCGAAGCATAGATAGTACACTGGATGGAAGCCAGAGCTCTGCCGGAAAGTGTTTCACCGTATGTTGTGAGGAATTGTCATATATGGCAGAATTGAGGAGAGTACATAAAGTATCCCAACACTCTTCAACATCGCCCCGCAGTACAGATTCGCAGTTGACCTCCCGCAGCCGTTCATTAAGCGACTCATAGCTGATTTTAGTATAACGATTGTGTTTATAAGAGTTGTGGTTGAGGTTCTGGAATTGAAGCTTAGCAGTGATTACACAGTGATCCGAACGGCCAATTGGGTCAAAATGTTCGATTCCACTCAAAAGATCAGAAGTCAGAAACAGATCCATAGTGAATAGTGAATAGTGAGTTTATTGTGCTAATACATATCATAAAATGTTTACACTCGTCATACAATATACATTAAATTTGAAATGTCTCAAACTAATAGGAATGGGAATGTCCATTCCCTAACTGGATCACATACAAAATTCATAGAAAATAAATAAAAAAACAAACAAAAAGTCCCCAAAATTTGCATCAACTTATCGAGGGAAACCAACCGCATCGAAGTCAAAATTAAAATAGTCGTCTAAGTCATAAAACGCACATCTCATCAAAACCTTCTTAATCGAGTTCTTAAAAGCCCTTGGGTACAGAGACTTAATCTCCGATGGAAGCTTGTTATAGATCTTCTTGGAAAGATAAAAAGGACCATTTTGTGTCTTACTAAGGCGACAAAAGTTATTCCGAAGCAAATGTCTACTCCTTGTAGTATAATCATGGAAATGAGCATTCCTATCAGAATCAGCAACATTTTTATGGGCATAAATCAGTGCCTCCATAATATATAGGCAAGTGAAGGTGAGGAAACCATTCTTAATAAAGAATGGCTTACAGTCATCACGATAATTAAGGCCACTCACCACTGTGAGGCAAATATTCTATGTCGTGATGATGAATTACCCCAAGCAAGAATTCCGTACCGTAGACTCAATAAGTGAAAAATATGCCGTTCTGAGGACATTTGGAGATAGACGATTGGACATACTTCTAAGAAGAAATATGTTTCCACATAGCCTTTTTGCAAGCTGAGCAGCGTGAACATCCGGAGGGTGCTGTCCAGTGCAACACCAAGAAACCTGACGTCACCAATAAGATTAGGATCCGCAACGTACCTCAATGAAAACAGCAATTTAACGGTCTTTTGATCATTCACAACCAGCCTGTTGGACGAGAACCATTCGAGGGCCCTCGACTGCGCGGCCGCACCCTCCCCCAGCAAGGAAACCAGACACCCGGATGCCAGGGAGACAGTCGTGTCATCCGCGAAAAGGATTGTCAAATATTTGTCTAAATATAAGGGTAGATCGTTTATGAAGATTAAAAATAAGAGAGGTCCCAGAATCGATCCCTGGGGTACCCCATAATCAACTCCCCGCTGACGAGACCATGAATCATTGCTAAAAACGCATTGAAGTCTATTTGACAGGTATGAACCGATAAGTTTACAACTGTCTCCCGAACAGCCGTAAGCCTCCAGCTTTCCAAGCAAGACGAGGCGATCCACGCAGTCGAACGCCCTCGATATGTCCATAGTAGATGGACACAGTCTAGAACCAAATCTATTCGGTTGACTGATGATCTGAAATAAGCAGGCCTCATCAAGTGCGGACAAAAACATAGAGACAGCAGTCGTTCCATCGATGGAGAAGTTGAAGTCCCCCACAAGTCACAACTACTAGATTTTTCTCAGACTGCTCGAGGCCCACAAGGTGATCATGAAGAAGAGTATCGGAATCAGAGGGATGTGGTCTGTAAACACATCCAAGGCAGCAAGAGAATCCCTCGGAAGATAAGCTTAAAAATAAATTATCAATAACAGGCATGTGGAGCATTGAAACTTCAATCCGGAAATCCTGACACTATTCGAGACATAAATGCAAACACCATCATATCCTGTTCATTGTCGCAAAGAAAAAGTTCAAAACCGTCAATAACAAAGAGACTGCCCGGAACTCTCTCATGAAGCCAAGTCTCCGTCAGGAAGATCACATCAGGGAGAAGTTACTGGACCCTAGCACAAAATTCATTGAACTTGTTTTTTAGAGAGCGAGCGTTGGTGTAAAATATCTTCCATTCAGAGGGGTTGCCCGTAAGTTTTTTGAGGGGGGAAGCTGTACGATTGTCGGAGTGCCCTTAAGGAACTTGATAGTAAAATCATTTTCACCCTTCGACTGCCGAGTCTTCAGCTCATCACGAGCTCTCCGAAGAGTATCATGTTGTTTCGGAGTTGAGCCATCAGATACGGTGTAACCCCGGAGGTCTGTAAAGGCAGCTAGTTTCTTCTTGTTGCGGAGGATGCTCCGAACAGTTATTGGATTCGATAAGGAGACAAGTAGTGGACGAGGTCTTTTCCCCATTGATACTCCAATTCTGGATAAGGACAAAACGTGATCTGAGCTCCTCTGGGTAATATGGTCAATGATGTTGCCAACAGTCGCTTGCAGAGTACCAGTGCCAGCATCCTCTGGTATACCCCTAATCATAATATTGTGAGAACGCCGAACCCTCTCCAATATCTCACTCGGCAAAGCAAGGCACTCTCGATGAGCAGTCAGTTGGGGCTCTCGAGTAGCAATTTGATCGTTCGATCCGGCGAAAGATGATTGCAGTCTACACAGGGCAGAAGATAACTCGGAGATGCTTGATTCACAGCTAACCAACCTTGTATCCTGACGCTTCAGAAGTGAGTCATGATTTTTAATCTCATTCGAACACCGACAAATCTCCTCCGTCAGCTGCTATTGGTTGGTTTTGATAGATAACATTTCCTCACGTAATGAAGCCATGTCATCAAATAAAGAATCAAGCTTGGCTATCAATTGGTGAAATTCTCGCATTGTTAACGGCGCAGCATCCACAGAAGTGGAAAAGAAGCGGTATGAACCGTGCCCGGAGTCCTCCTTGACAGTAAGCACAAGACCATTTTTTACTCAATTCATTTAAAACAGCTTTGTCATTACGAGTGACCATGGCACATTCAAGATGAAATGAACTAGAACAGGTAGAGCAGGCAATGCCATCATGGGCTGAAGAAATAGCTTTACTACAACTGTGGCAGGAAGTCATCGCCGACAAATGGAAAAGTACCCACAGTGCATGTCTGGTACCTTTAGATAATATGGGATTATTCGTAACAACAATCTCCCGCTATATATGAGTCCGATTGCGATAAAAAGATTAAAAACAACTGCGATAAATTTATGTGAATTCAATTCACTTATTTCTTCTCGTAAACGGAATTGAAGCTGGAAACATACAATGTTCACTACGAACAGCAACTGAGAACACACTAGATTGTCATTTATTGTCAAATTTTATATTTAAATTGAATCCCAAACACCACAATTTCAAAATTAACGACGAAATTATAAGACGTTGAACTAACTAAAGCATCACACACATCCAAAAATTTTGGCGTGACGTGACTTTCCATGACAACACGTGAGCTCACGTGACGTGAGTAATCTGTTTCCGCCTTTAGATGTTCGAACATAGGACAGCAACGTATATGGTCCAACGCTGGATAATGTTGATAATTATCGAATATTGAAAAAAAAGAATATAAAATTCATCCCTGCGCGGGGAAGGAGGAATGCCCCTTCTTTTTTTTCAAAAACAGAAAGGCTCCCGCAAGCGATAAGATAGCTAATGGTAAGTTGAAGAAATTACTTAAATTAATGAGAACAAAAGTCAACTGTCAGCTCTACGAACAGCAGTCAAAAGACTGGAGGGTAATAGGATAAACTGAACACTTGATCCACTTACGAGCAGAGCAATTCGGATTCATAAGGGATCACTGACAGCGTGACAGCAGATGGATCCCATAATACTCAATCAACAGATCTTGTTTCATTAGACGTCCGTGGAGTGAGTTATTTATAAAATAAGATGAGACACATATTTGATGAAGCAATGCAAGTTAATTAAAAATTATCCGAAGAACAATAGTTGACGTGAAAATGGGAGGAGAATATGCTGCACAATCAGAAATTCGGAACCGGAAGTGCCTCAAGTGTCGGTACTTGGGCTCCTACTGAGCAACATATGTTCACGATTTATACAAGCTGACACTTGACGCTGACGACTGAATTCGCAATTCGACATTGCAAGCCAGAAGTCATATAACGAATATTTCAAGAAGCTGTCGAAGAAACAAATGTGTCCAATGGAAAGCGATATTACTTCAGAAGAGAAAGTTGCCAACCACGATCAATCTGGAGATTTAATGAGGAAATCGTCTGTAAAGATGTAGTGAATTATTAATAATGACAACCTGGTCTATGACCTTTTAATTTAGAACATGACAGAGGATGACTGGAGAGGTCAGAATTGCAAAGAAACACCTTCAATTCGGCCGACGTTTCGACATATTTAATGTCTTCATCAGGGCAAATTTGTATTGGTTTCTTTTAAATCAACAGTAAAATCAACATCCGACAATAATACACAAAATGGAAATCTTCGCAAGGAAAGAAAAACAACATGCGATGGATTGACCATTGGATTGACCCATGGTCCCTACCGAGGTCCCTAATTGTTCAGATTCAAAATGAGAGCATTCAAGCGGCACCATTCAATGAAACATGCCATTAATCTGGAGCATTTATCCGAGAGTTCACCAGGTGTTCGAGCCGATATTGCCAGGGAGGTATCGTCCGCAAAAACAATAATTATACTCGCAATGATATAGTCAGGTAGATCATTGATGAAGAGCAGAAAGAGTAAAGGTCCAAGTACAGACCCCTGCGGAACTCCCAAACCGACATCATACTCATCAGACCAACTCTCCTGGATCCTCACCACCATCGTACGGTTAGTGATGAAAGAACGAAACCATTCTAGCACTATTCCTCTGAAGCCAATGTTGTAGAGCTTACTCAGAATGAACTCGAAGACAAGGCAATCAAACGCTCTGGATAGGTCGAGGAACAACCCGGCAACACAAAGACCACCATCCAAGCTCTCATAGGTGTATTTCACAAAGGAGAGTGCGGCAGTCTGCGTCGATCTACCAGATCGGAATCCATGCTGGCAATCGGTGACTAAGTGGAATCTACTCAGGAAGTCGATCATACGGATATACATAATTCCCTCAAATACTTTCGAGAAAACACTCAGTATCGGGAAAACACAGTATAATTGCTGATGCACATAGGATCACCTCTCTTGAACACCGGAATAACAGTTGCCACCTTTAGCAAAAAGGGAAACTGATTACTCGAGACCGAGATGTTGATAATGTGAGCAAAATGCTCAGATATCGGTTGAGTAATTGCCTTCAAAATCTTTGCTGATACATGGTCAACACCTGAACATTTTTTATTTTTCAATGTACTAATTGAGTCAAGAACTTCATCGCAACTGACTGGTAGAAAGAAGAAAGTATTACATTCTATCACTGACAAAGAACAACATTGAGATATGTTATCACCATAATATACACTTCTTTCACTAAATGAAGTATTCACCAAAAGCAGCAGCCAATTGGAAAGATTAGGAAACCTCCAGACCATCTTTGTTCAACGTCATTTCTTTAGCCAGGTCAGATTTACGACCATTAGCGTTATTCACGAGTTTCCAGACAGTTTTATTAATATTTGTAGATGAATATTTTAATTTGTTATTACATTCTAACTTGGCTTTTTTCAATAGGGATCTATAATTTATTTTGTTTAGTCTATAATTTTCATGAGCTTCGTAGGATTATGAATTTTCATATATCCAATATAATTTTTTCAAATTAGCACCAGCTGCTCTGACTTCAGGTGTTATCCAACTTTTGCATTTAACATTAGAGTTTAATCTTTTCAGTGGGAGTCATTCCTCAATTGAAGACCTTGTAATTTGAATTAAATACCCAAAACAATAATTTACATCAACACTGTGATATATTGGATATGCATGTCCTAATTTATTAGTGAAAATTCTCGTTGGCTGGGTAGAAGAAACATGTAGATTGAAGGATATCATGAGATTTTGCAGAAGGCTCTAATAAATGCAAACTCTTAAATTTATGTGTTATTGGTATTCTTATGATAAAAATGTTGAAAAGGTCATAATTTTTGAATATTTCTGCTGGGGAGGGTCCTTTAAAAACATCGTCGAAGATCAAGAAGACTAACGAATTCATCGAAATTCAATATTTTTAAATTGAAACCCACATTAGTTAATAAGTATTTGAGTTTATTAAAAGTAAATCATCCAGGAAGAATTTTGCAATCGGAGAAAAGAGAAGTTTCGAACTGCTTGATTAGTCTGTGACTTAATTATTTGTTGGTATTGTTGGGAATTCATAAACAGTTCACGAAAAATTTCAATCACTTATCGAAACATCGAATTCAAGTCGATTCATTTCTTAAACATAACATCTGTGGATTGATTTTGATTTTGAAAGTTTTTGCAGAATTTAGTCGTTATCTGCCAAACGGCTGCTGAGGATTTTCTTCTACACAAGTCGGTACTCAACAACTAGTTGTTTTGTTTCAATTCATTAGTGTCGGTATTTTTGAGCAAAATGCAAAATGGAACCCATAAACTACGTCTATCCTATCTCTTTTCCTTTTTAACGGACGTAATTGATTTTGATCACTTAATCTTCATCAAATAGTGTAACCTTATGTCTGTGGTATACTAGGTATACATGCTCATAAAGTGACAACGCGTCGATCACTTATCCATGTTTCGACAAGATTTCCGGAAGGCTTTCTGCTTAGTAATCCCCAGAAGTAATCGCAAGCACTTTAGTGTTCGGAAGCTTTTCAGGAGCTTAGTAATCTAAGCACTAATAAGCGATAAAGGCATCGGCTATCTGAGAGATATAGTGTGGAGGAACAAAGCGATGAGCTCACAGAGCAAGACCAGAATCTACAAAACGTGTGTAAGACCTATTCTCACGTATGCCTCAGAAACTAGAGCCGATACATCGAAAACAAAAAGCATAATGAGAACCACAGAGTTGAAAATATTGCGAACCATCAAGGGAGTCACTCTAAGGGACCGAATAAGTAGTGGTGACATAAGAGCAGAATTGGGCGTACAGGATGTGGTGAGGACACGAAAACGATTCTGGAGGGATCACGTAGAAAGAATACCAGAAGACAGATGGGCAAAGTGGGCTAAAAATCAGAAACCGAACAAACGCAGACCTGTAGGCAGACTACCAAAAAGGTGGTACGAGAGCTGGAGTTCAGTATCGCAGGAAGATCCCAGAAGAGGGCCAAATGTACAGGATTGAACAGGACTTGGTCCTATTGAAAGAGGAAGAAGAAGAAGACTAAGCACTAAGCCTTTTGATAAAGTGTTCGAATTACAAAGCAGTGGTTTTAAAAAATGCTCGGGAGCACAATAAGGCTTCAAGTGCTTTCACAAGCACTAACCACAATGCTTTGGCACAGCTCTGCTTTGTATACATATTTGGGCAGTCCTATAATTTATGTGATTAGTAAAACAAAGCAAAATTATAGTAATCATTTATATATTATTAGAAAACGCAGTCGAAAAACTCTAAAATCCTAAAGAGAATTCTATTATTACCTACTCACGTCTATGTTCAAAAATTTGTCAGCAATTAGATATGTATTCACTTATGATTTTGCCGACGTTTTATAACCAGTTGTTTCTTTCTCAAGGCTAGAAAAGTCGTCATCAATTACAAACAAAATTTTTCAAAATTTAACCTGATCAGATCAAAGTGGAGAATTAACGAGCAGTTTTAATTGCGACAGTAGAAGGAATAAAAACCAACAAAACATAATGGGAGGGAATCCGCCAAATTGAATGCGTCTCAATAAAAACGATGAACTAACACATATTCACTCATCTGGTTCCTAAATTATGTGCCAATATTGTTATACATTATTTCAGGCGAAAAACAGGTAATTACTGCGATTATTGGTGGTCCTTCACAGCGTATAACCTCACTTCAGTTCCAAAATGGTCGTCACGGCGTGATGGGTTCTTTCCCACACGTCCCATTTTGGAGCTCCAAAAATTAGAAATATTTGAAAATAATATTTTAAATCAACGACTAAGATAAAACTAGAAAGTAATTTGATGTAAATTTTGTGAATGGTTATGTGATTGTGCTGCTAATGTGTGATTATTTATCACCGCGTGATTTGTTAAAGACTATTTTTGGGGATTGGTCCTATCAAGCCTCCTGCAGTTCCTACAACCACCAAGATCTGAACTGAATTGTTTTTGGGTACATAGTCTAGAGTGCTGAGCCCAAATTACCGTCATCCTGGTTTAGAGGGGCTGCTAGCCGGGGTGATGTGATCACCAAGAAATAGAAAGAAAGAGAAAGATAACCTCACTTCAAAAACCAGCTCTCGAGTAGGATAAGCTACGATCATCTATATGATCCAAAATGACTTCGAAGGGCTAGTTCATGTCATGTAATTATAAACAACAAAATGAACAAAAGTGCTCGAATGAGTATAAGCTCAGATTGAAATAAAAAATCATAATTCCCAAAAAGTTCGACTTATTCTCCTTTTCGGCAAACTGCTAAGAATCTCTTTGAAACAATTAGTCTGGTGTTCAGTTTGAGAAACAGAAAAAAAATCACATTAGTCAAGTGTTTTATACACAATAGAATAAAACTGTTAGTTACGTGAAGAATGCATTAAAAACTTTTCAACATTCGAACTTACCATTTCACTGCCTCCATAAAATTCACCAGCGGCATCTCCCTGAAACAGTGGAAAAATATAAAAAAGATAACGAATTCACTGGTATTGTGAATTGCAAATGAGGAAACACTAAAAGCGTACCATCCAGAAGGAATGAATTCTTCATGAAATATTTGGCAATGAGGAATGAGGTTGTTAGAAATCAAATGTAAAATAATGGGCCATATGCATAAAGAAGTAGTAAATGCTTTCACTTCAGTTTATTGAAAGGAAATTATACATTTTATAAGCAACTGACAAAGATAGTATTATAATAAAAGCAAATACTCTTCTTTATGCATACGACTCAATAACATTTCCGAGCACCTCGAATTTTGTAGATTAACTGTACCAAAGGCAGAGAGGAGGAGAGGTGACTTTGAGGCGGCAGTTCCCCCCAACAAATGCTTCTTAAAAATTCTAGCTGTTTGATGAGACTTTTTTTTATTAATTCGTTTAAAATCAATATTCTCTCTTTTTTTCAATTGGGAAACATAAATTTCTCGTAAAATATTCCTGAGATTTCTGATTCGTAGATGTTAAATGTTGATGTTTATGTTCTGTGTGTTTAATGCATTTTTATATATTCGAAGATTTTCAATCCAGTCCCCCAAGCCAAAATTCTGTCTGCGGCACTGCCATTCTGTGGTGAAGTGGCATATGATCGATTCTTGGTATGAACATAGATCTCAATGAAATACATTGAACAACATTGGTTATTTATTACAATTCCCAAAAGAGGAATCCACACAGAGCTCTCCAGCCGATTAGGCACGTTGTTTATTGAGCCATTTCTCTGTGTATTCGAACTGAAACTATTTTTAAATATTTAATATTTGCATCTAGATGCTCAGCTACTTCCATTACCTTTTCGAAAAGCTGTCGGATAAACCACCGACGTCCGACCAGGAAACTGAATTAGCGAATAAAACTAGCAGTATTCGCCGCAAGACGAATATTTCCAAAATAAATCCACCAGTAAGATGACAATATTCATCTTGGGAAGAAATATACTTCACAAATATTACTTTATTCCTGTGTCATCCAATTGATTTGACGATCAATTGGATTTCCCATAGTTCTGTAGATGTATCATGTCCATCTGAACCATAAACACATTGTTGTTGTGTGTTCTGTGATCTGAACTCATAACTGCGCCGACGACCACATATCGATGCGTAAATTTGCAATTCAAGAATATGCCGAAAAAAATAATTTATTCTTTCATATGTAAAGAAAATAGAAGCGTAAGTATTAAAACTCGTAATATGTGAATCGGTTCATTGATTTTAATTTTCAGTGCTCCGAAGTAGATAAAATTTTCAGGGCGTTAAGACAATGACTTCAGCAAACACTACTGACTACACTGCAGTGAACATTTCACTGCAAATCAACTGAGAACTGTTAATCCACGTATATTGTTGTATACAGAAAGCATCTCTTGCAGGAAGGGTCCATTTAGGAAAAATTATGACCTTTATTCAATGGTACTTGATTGCTTCTCCTTCAATATATTCAGAAATGCAGAGGTTTTATCGATTTTAATTTGGAAACCGAGTCACTTGTCAAACTGTTGTTTTGAAAGTCAAAGTTTTATGAAACCTGCTGTGAGTCTTGTTCATTGATTAATCAATTTGTAATTTGTATATTGTGTCATAAATAGACCATATCATAAGGAAATCATAAAAAAAGCACCAAGAAACTATACTGACATACAGGTCTTGTATATTTCTGTAAAGTTTTTTTCAAGTGTGATTCTGAAAACTCTATAAATAATACCTACATATGTAAAGGACTAAAATGTGTATGCTATGATGGTATATTGAATATTGGTTCATATTAATTTTTGATATATGTATATTTCACAAATTCAACTAAGTTTATTAATTCGAAACAACCTATTGCACAGAAATAACATATTCGACGTAGAGTCATTCGGGGTAACTGAGCTCAGACAGTAAGTGTGCGCAGTGCGTATATCTCGACTATGCAATGTATGAAAGAGGGGTTCATTTGGGTGAAGCAAGGGCGCAGAATCGCCAAACTAGTTTTTCATAGGAGTGCGCCGTTCGACGTTTTGTTAACTTTTTATTTGCAATTAATCAAATTCACTACTTTTCTTGTTAATTATTTAGCATCTCTGCATATTCTGCCAGGTCCAAGTTCCCAGTCCGACAGTGTTGAACAATAATTTTTTTCGATCATACGCATATTAATCTAAATATATAATAAAAATTTCAGGTTCTCTTAGCTGCTCAACTCTATAAAAACGTCAATTCAAATTTTGGCTTACTGGGGAAAGTGTACGCGGATTAGTGTGCGCATAGATGCATTATGTGGTCATTAGTTCAGTGAGGAATAAATTATGACATTGTTGATTTTCTTGGTTAAGACTCGATCAATATTGTCCCATTTGTTCAGAAAAATATGAAGAGCTACCAACAGGGGAATGTATCAAGTGTTGTGTTCACCAAGAATGGTGGCACGAACAATAATGCAGTGCTTGTAAAAAAGCGCTTCTGTACTGACAATAAACAGTATTTCTCTAATATTGTAACATTTTGATGACATTATTTTGTAATTTCTTTGATTGTGTGGTTCACTAAGCACTGCGTTCACTTACTCCGTGAGGGTGCGCACACTTACCCGCATTACGAGGCATGTGAACGCACTCCGGCTTTCAGTAATAAATATTTTTTTGCGGAAAAAAATTTTTTGTTTGTTTGCTTTTCGATGTTTTTCATAGATCAAAAAATTCTCTATCTTATGAATATGTTTTAATTTTCCTAGCTTCAACATTTGAAACAGGGTATGGCTTGAAAGGCAAAAGTGTGCACAGTTGCCCCGAATGACTCTATAGCAGATCACCATATACTTTTGTCTCCTAGTCAAAGCTTTATTTATTGTCCATAATTCAAATTTTTGTGATTTTCTCATGAACTGCAAATACAAATATAGTACATCCAAAAGCGTTTTCCATTGATATCAATTGATTCCAAAAAAAGTTCAGATGAAAACTAACATCCTGATGACAAAACAGAATCATCCTTTTTTTCACTCAGGATATTTGTTTTCTGATCTGAACAAAGTCGATATGGAAATTTAATACAAGGAATAGAATTCGAATTTCGCGCCCCTCAATTATAAAACAGAAAACTGATACTAAAAAGTTTTTCTGTATTGACAGTGCGTTTTCAGCGCCATCTCAAGCGTGTTTTCACTGACCAAAATGTAGTCGATTTTTAGTACTAGAGATATGAGGGCGTTTCCTATCGTTCTACTCTATAATTTTTGCTGCTTAGTTTAGTTGTTTCACAGCCTTCGCTATCGTCTTCGGTTGTGATTCAATAATATCGTAAGCATCAATAATTCTTTATATGTAGTTGCTACCTACTGTTCATTTATAGCATACTATACTACTGTATACTATACTATTATACTACGGCATAAACCTCTTGTTTAAGCGCTCCGTATAATTATATACCAATAGGATCGGCACCTCTGCCAATTCATCTGTTTTTAAAAGTGTAAGCCAAATATTCGAGCACTTCTCTTGAACTCCATCATGTTGAAACCACAATGTTTCCATTAGAATGTTTTCTAACAAACCAGACAAAGTGTTCCCAACAATTATTATAAATTTCTCCTGTCAACCTATTTTCGAAAAATGAAGGCCAATCGGAACCATTGTTGTAGATACCGTACTACATTCATCGCCAATCTAAAGGTGGGAATTTTTTTGAAGTATTGATCTTGGATTATTCTGATCCCATACCATACGTGAAAATTATAATTATTTGTTTTCTCAATTTGAGGAGAATTTCAAGGAAGGCAGTCGTGGCGAATATGCAGAGTTCGAAATGATTCTACCGATACCGATAAGTTCAGGATCTATTGAACTATGAAGTTTCACTTATAAGGGAATGTCTATTCATTAACCTGTATGACGACGCCAAGTAGAGATTTAAATTTTTTATTTTTAATTGATTCTTTGTGGTTATGAAAACGAAAAAAATCATAATATTCAAGTACAGGGTGATCTAATATCCATGAAAATAGGAAAAGCCTGAAACTTTTCCAGTACGGATCTGATTTATTCGATTTCAGAAATATTGAACGCGATAGTAAAGAGTGACAAAACTTCAAAATTTGAAATATATTTGTTAGAGAGTTATTGAACTGTGAAATTTCACTCATAAGATGAACATCACCCTGTATATCCTAAACAAAGGCTCTCGTGCCATTAAAACCTCTTGATACGAGTCCAGCCTGAGGACATTTTTATGGTATATGTTTGTCGCATTCTTCCCGGGACACTCTGTATATTATATCGATACTTTTTCGGTCCAGAGTCTCAAACAAATAAAAAATCATTCTGTAATGAATTTGAAACGAAGTACGGTTTATAATTAACGATATCAATTAGGAGTACTTCAGTATGGTATTTAATAATAAATAATAATACCACACTGAGGTACTCCTGATTGATTTATTAATTTATAATTAACAGTTAGATATAAAATATAATGGACTCATTGTATATTTTTTGAAGTTATGAGTAGTTAGTTTTGTATATTTCAATAAAAATGATGACATCAGAGCTTCATTCGTGTTTCTGAAATACGAACAAAGTTAACCTAATTCAAGGTGCACATAAACATGATAAAAAAAAATTTAATTATCTCCCGAATAAAAATAATAGAAATGGCCGGAGTGGAAAGTTTTTCTTGAACAGATAAAGCTGCATTTACAATTTAGCGAAATTACCTCGCGAAAATCACGCGGGCAAAAATTACTCGCTTCGAATAAAATTTCGCACTTTCCAAAACAATGATTAATTCAGAACGAAAAATTTCGCGAGTGGAGCGAGCCGCCTTCAGTTTTGGTTTCGCAGTTAGCATGGAGATTGTGGACCACGTTTACACTATTATACAGGGTGTTTCACAAGTAAACTGACAAACGAAAACCGTCAATAGAGGACATGAACTGAGTTCAAAAACATCTCTTATGTGTCTTAGGTACTCCTTTTCCGCTATACAGGGTGTTTTTTGAAATCTCTCAAAGTTTCGTTTGGCTATAACTCTTAAAATTCTTGATCGATTCGACTGAAAATTTATATTTAGGTTAAAATTGTTATTTTCTATGAAACAGAACATTAGAATTAGACAAAAATCAGGGCCGGGCTCAGTGAGGCTTCATTCATCTTCCAACTCATGAAAAACACCCTGTATGTAGTTTTTTATCATAATTTCAATATTTTAGTTATTTGCATGAACGACTGTCTCCAAATTCAATGAATCGGTGGTATGCCCTATCCGTGGATTATTTTTAATTAATATATG
Source organism: Coccinella septempunctata (assembly GCF_907165205.1). Taxonomy (NCBI): domain Eukaryota; kingdom Metazoa; phylum Arthropoda; class Insecta; order Coleoptera; family Coccinellidae; genus Coccinella; species Coccinella septempunctata. The sequence goes on along the minus strand of NC_058194.1, from coordinate 11,169,996 downwards.
TTTTGTGGTCAAACGCAACTCAAAAAAACGGCCCCTCATAAAAATGGATTTGGAAATGTTCTACTACCTTTTTTCGTTCTCGAAATATAGCTTACTTTTGTTTTTGATATTTATAGCATATCTCGTTTTTCAGAATTGTCATTTAGGCCCGGTTGTTCAATTCTTGATTAAAGTTAATCCTGGATTAATTTTGACATTTCAGTTCAAACCTGTCACGTTGATCTAGGATTAACTTAAATCTCGGCTTAATCCTGAATTGAACAATAGAGTCTTACAGTGATAGTAAGCTTCATTATTGTTGATGAACAAAGGTAGAAATAGAAAACTAAGCTCATGAAAAAATAATTATAACTTGATATCTTCAGAATGAATCGCCTTTTATAGACAATTTGGACCTCAAGTACTTTTCCGGATTTATTTTCACCTAATTTGCCCTTTTAGTGGGGGTAATGATTGAAAATTCGAATATGATATATTTCTGAATTCTTCATTGATTACATTATTGCCATTATTGTATCTATGAAGAATATGGTATTATTACTCTTTGTTATTGAAACATCGATCCTATTCATGCATAGAAAAAAGTATTTATCGGTATTTCAGGTCATTTTATCAAGTCAAAATTCTTCAGAATGCCCCACAACCCACAAGTTTACTAATAGAGAATATGCAGACGGATGGATTCGAAGGGGTGGACACCAAAATTGGCCTGATTGATCCCCTGATCTAACACCCCGCCAATTCTTTCTTTGGTGTCATTTGAAGGCCAAATTCTATGAAACAGATCCTGACAATGGAACAATTATTAGATCGAATGAATGCTGCTTGCGACGACATTTGTTACAAATGTACGAGGATGTATTGATATCTAGTTAGCCTAGACCAGTTCCATGCATAAAAAAAATATTGCGTTACCATAGCAACGAATAATAACACATTAGAAGTGTCAGGTCAAAATAGTGAACCAGAGTTACGCAATAAATTCTTTTAATTTATGTCCACCGAAATTGTGGAAATCGAAAAATTGGAGTATCGAGCCATCATCAAGTACCTGTATTTAAAAGGGTCAAGAGGTAAGCAGATTTACGAAGATATGTTTAATACCTTTGGTGACCAATGTACTTCGTATGCGACCGTTAAAAATTGGACTGCAAGCTTCAAAAGAAGTAAATTTTACATTGAAGATGATGACCGATCAGTTTCTGTGTCAGTCCCCGCAAATATCGATGCAGTTCATGACATGATTTTATCAGACCGCCGAATTGGGCTAAAACGGACATCTGAAGCACTGAATGTTTCATACGAACGCGTTCATCATATAGTTCGCGTCAATTTCACATGAGAAAGTTTGCTGCAAAATGGATCCCCAAATATATGAATGTTGACCAAAAGCGTGCAAGGGTACAAGCATCGCGTTCGATCTCTGCTCGATTTGAAAACGATGTAGACTTCTTAAATTGAATTGTTTCTATGGATGGAATTTGGGTACATTTCTACGATCCAGAAACAAAGCAACAATCGATGGAATGGCGACTGGCAACACACTGGTTCTCCAAGACCTAAGAAGTTTCGTGTCCAAACATCTGCTGGAAAAATTCTTGCTTTTTTGGGATTGCCATGGAGTAATCATGATTGATTTTTTGGACAATAAACGGAGATTACTTTTCGATATTACTGACCACTCCACGGGAAAAAAATTAAGAGAAAAGACGCTGGAAAGCTATCCAAAGGTGTTTTGTTTTAGCAGGACAACGCCCCTGCACACAAATCTCTTGTTGCCATGCAAAAAATTCGTGATTCAGGGTTCAAATTACTAGAAAACCCCCTTATTCACCAAATTTGGCTTCATCCGACTATCATTTCTTTACTCAACTGAAAAAAAGTTTAAAAGGTCGTAAATTTTCTTCCCACGAGGAGGTAAAAAGAGCTGTCTGTGGTGGTCTGGTTTGCAGAGCAAGAGGAAACATTTTTTTTTGAAAGGTTTAGAGACGTTGCAGGTTCGCTGTAACCAATGTATCCAATTAAGAGGAGAATATGTTGAGTAATAAAGTATTTTGACATTGAAATTTTATTTGGTTCTATAGTAGGCTAAGAAATTTTCAATATATCCTCGTAAGTAAGTTGTTGTTGTTGAATTCTGATCGATTAAAATATAAAATCATTATATTTTCGGAATTCTGTGTTACATATGTAGGTACATATTTTTCAATATATCCTCGTAATACAATAAAACAAGCAGTTATGAGCCTCATAAAGAGGACCAAAAAGTGTATAGACTGTGGTGGAAATCATTTCGAACACCTACCTGTCAGAACTAGGTATCCACAGGAAAACGATTTATTATGAAGATCAAATTTTAATTATAAGTTTCAAGATAACGTAGTTTTTCTTTCCATATTTGTGTATTACAAAATTACACAACATTTTATCATTGTGAATGACAATTTTGAATGACCGAATATGGTATAATTGTTGAAAACATAGAACAGAATATTTATTGAAGAAAACATTGCAATTGAAAATTTCTTAATCCATTGTCATGAAATGCTCTATTTCTTAGAGGCGTCTGACCACAAAACAATCATTTATAAAGCACGATCCACAGGTAGGGCAACCCAATTTTCCGGAATTTATTCCGAAACAATCATACATGCAGATAACGAAAATTATCATCATCATCATCATGAAAAACTACATAGAGGGTGTATTTCATGAGAAATCACGGACAAAAACCGATAGACCTCCGGTTCGCAGCGAGGGGCCTCACCCTGCAATTACTCGCAATTACTGAGTCTACACTAGGCGAAATAATTTCGCGAGGAAAATTTCGCTAATGTAAAGGCAGCTAATTTTATAGATATATATATAGATATATATTTATTTTGTTCGAAGTACATAACAAAATCTACAAGAAAAAACGTCAAACAAAGGTACATTAAAGAGAAATCGACTTTTCAGCCTTACAAAAATCAAAGTATTCCTTAATATTATAAGGTTCACACCTCAAAATAAAAGAATTCAGTTTACACAGCAGTAGTTTCTCTGTATTTACGTCACGAAATTGCCTTGGCAATGCATTAAACATTTTCATGCACATGTACATAGCATTATGCTGTGTCAAAGTGAACTTATGAGCTGGATAGAGATAACAGTCTATTTGCCTTGTCTTTACATTTTTATTTCGATATAGCTCAAAAATCTCCCGATGCTGAATTAAATACTTGAGGGAACTGTACACGTACAATCCCGTTAAAGTATGAATATTGCCAGCCCGAAAAACACCCCTACACGACTGCCTGTATTTCATGTTCATAATAGATCTTAAAGCATACTTTTGTTTTACAAAAAGGCTGTCAGTGAAGGAACTGTTTCCCCAGCAAACGATACCATATGACAAATTAGATTGAAAAGCAGCATAGTAAAAAATCTTCAAGGTAGGCAGATCAACAGACTTTTTGAGAACATTAATGGCATATAAAGCCGAGTTCAATTTTTTATTTAAGTGATGTATGTATATGTACATCCCATCTCAACTCACAATCTACATGAACACCAAGGAACCTGGTAGATTCCGAGATCTTCACTTGACTTCCATCTAGAAAAATTTCATTTGGGAATTGAAATTTTGACCTTATAATCAACAACAAGAAAAACAGAGACCCGACATGGTCTAGTGGTGAATGCCGGTTAAGAGGAAATTATACCACGTGACTTTTCAGATGAGGTTGAAGGAATTTACGCCTTTTTTTTGATTTTCTTTCCTTTATATAATACCAGGACGAAAAATTAATAATTAAACAATTGGATGTTGGCAGAGCGTTCAAATTTTCAATGAACGAAGAAATAATAAAGCGGTATACTATACTACACACACTTCTAAAAAGCAAAAAGGGAATAGTAAATTTCAATTTGGAATATTCGCTCTGTTTTGATTGTTCAACTGTTCTTTTTATCTGATTGTTCTAGGTGGAAAATGCAGTGCAAAGCCTAATTAAATTTTTTTCCCAGAAATCTGGAAAATAATTTTCTCTTTCGTTTCCGAATGTAATATGTTTGGCTTTGGCCAGTGACATTTTTCTTTAAATTTCCATGAAAACCACATATCAATGGGAGCGGGAATGGGACAAAATTTCATTAAAATTTGAATGGGGTGTAATTCCCTCTTAAGAGGAAATTATACCAAGTAACTTTTTAGATGCGGTTGAGGGGAACTTAGGTACGTCATTTTCAGATTCCCTTCACACAATACAGAACGGAAAATAATTTCAATAGTTGATGTTGCCAGAACGTGCAAATTTTCACTGGAAGAAGAAATAATCAATAGGTACACTACACGCAATGCACAGAAAGGAAACAGATAATTTTTCTTGCGAAGATTCGTTCTGCTGGTTTTACTGTTCATTTTTATTTGATTATTTTTGGTGGATAATGCTTGAAATGGAAGATATATCGGTGAAAAGCTGAATTTATTATTTTTTTCGGAGAAATGTGAAATATAATTTTATTTGTCGTTTCCCATTGTGATATGATCAGCTTTGCCCAATGAACTAAGAACATTTTTCATAAATTATCCTTGAAAACCACATATCGGTGGATGTCTGTAGCAGGAGAAAAATTTAAATGGGGTGTGATTTCCTCTTAAGCCTTTCAGAAAAGCTGTTTTTTCTGTAGTAGGTACCCTAAGAGTCCTAAGACCATTTGTTTCGGCGATACAGGGTGATTTTGGAATTCGGCAAAAATTTCGATATCCATAACTTGAGGATGAATTCCGATTTTGATGAAATTTTGTGGGCTCGTCAACTTCCTATAATCCTTAGAGATCGCACATGAAATTCCAAGATCATCCGGATAGTACACACAATATTGATATTTGTCTCTCGAATATTGAAATCTATATCAGTTGAGAAAACGGTCCCGTTCTCAATTATTTCGTTATTTTTTGTGTAGCAGGGGGAAAATCTGCAAGTCAGACGAACCAACCTCTCCTGAGGGGGAACAAGTACGGAGATTCTCACTCTCCTGAGATCGAAACCCACTCAAAACCCTTAACTGCTTCTTGAATATTGGTTCCGGGCATTTGCCTATAAACCGTTCCTCTCTTAGTCGGTTTTCTTCTCGCACACTATCATGCTGGTATTTATGTGTTCATCCTCTATAGGGTAACACTTTATTGGATTTTTCAATAAGTTTATGTTCTTATTTTAATCTCTTCTTGATTGATCTCTTGGTCTCCTTCGGTAAATTCGCATTCTCCTTTTGTTTTCCTCTGGGTCGTAGCCCACTAGTCTCCTGAGTTCTTGATTCGGATGGTTTTTCGCTGTTTCGAATAATTTCTCTGCTTTTCTGTTCATGAATTCCGTTAAGGTTTCTCATTTTAGGTCCCTATAAATCTGTTTATTGCTGACAAAACAAGGTGCATCTATTGTACATCGTAGCAGCTTGTTTTCCGTGGCCTGAATTCTTTTGATATGGCTCTTTGCCGCGAAATCCCAGGCAACTGATCCATAAGTCAGTTGAGGCCTAGCAACGGCTTTGATTATCTTCAATTTAGTCTCTTTCGACATGTGGCTTCTTCTTCCTATCAGAGGGTAGAGTCTATTCATCGCTGCTTTCGTTTTGTCGATTGCTTATTTGATATGACTTTTCCAGGTAAGTCCTTTGTCAAGCGTTATTCCTAAATATTTGGCTTCATTTTTCCAGTCGATTTCTTCGCCGTCAACTTCTAGATTCGTTGTGGGTCGCAGTCTTCGCTCCTGTAGTAATATTGCTTGGCTCTTTTGTCCATTGAGCTTGATTTTTCACTTTATGCACCAGTCATTTGTTTCGTCAATCGTTTCTTGTAGAACTCGTTCAATTACTTCTGGGTTGCGGTGACGAGTTGCTATGCCTGTGTCGTCAGCATATAACGCTAGCATGGTTCTTGGATTCTTCGGAATATCGTGAATGTATATGTGGAACAGAAGTGGTCCAAGAACTGACCCTTGGAGTACTCCAGCTTCTATATCTCTTGTTATTATTTCGTTATAAAGGGTGTCTCAAAATGTTTCTTGTTTTTGAATTGACCAATACGCGCCAACTCCAGGTAGCAGGAGGAGGGGAGTGGTCTGAAATGCTTGGCCAGCTCGTTAACTAAGTACGGTCGTGAAGTTTGTGTAGGTTCTATACGTGTATGTGTTATCGGAATTTTAATTCGTTAAAATTTTCAAAGTTGGTGATCATCTGCCAGAGTCCAGGTCAAGATCATTGGTTCTGCAGAAAGCATCAGATGAGCTTATTTTTCGTATCTGTTTTCTGCTTTTTCTCATAGCGTAGGTGAGTCGTTTCGTTTTTATGCATGGAATATATTTTTTGTCTTGAAAATTTTCATTTCAAATTGCTTTGAGTAGTATAGAAATTTTAAATTACATTATAAAATGTCTGACCGTTCGGACTGCGATTCCGTAATGGAAGAAGATGCGTTTGAAATCGCTAATGTCGTGTCTGAACACGATATTTTGAGAGAGGAGAACGCACGTTTAAAAGCGAGGGTGAATGAGCTAGATAGATGTGTAACTACCTTAGTGGCTGAGATAAAAAATCTCAGGGAGAGGCTCGAGTTATAGGAGGGAAATAAGGAAAATCCTTACTTCAAAGCACTCAAACATGACGTTTCCCAAAATGTACGGGAAGTTATCTTACCGGTTCAAAAGCAGAAGATTGAGGTGGTTAAAACCCCTCAAAACAAAATTTTCCCACCCGCCAAAAGAGTGAGAAAAGACAGCTCTTCGTTAAATGAAGAGCTCAATAAAAAGAGAATCGTGACACCCCCAGCCCCAAAGAGAACTACTCTAGTGGAGGAGAAAAGAGAGGGTCCTCCCCAGTTACCCCTAGAGAGTAACTCAACTTCGAACGCGTTAATGCGAATGGCATTAATTATAGCAGAGGGACAACAGTGAAGGAAGGAATTAGGATGGTCCCATATACCCCCCAAGATCACCGAAGGATGACTGAATTCCTCAAAAAAATCAATAAAGAGTTTTACGCTCTCCAACGAGAGGAGGAGAAGAAAATTTACGGGGTGGTGAGATACCTACCGACAGATGCAGACATTCCTACGATCCTTGAGGACCTCAAGGATCAAGGAATCGTTGATGCCGAGGTCATAAGGATGACCTCGAACATTACTAAGAAGCCAATGCCCTTACTACTGGTGAAAACCCAGAATAAAGGCATCTTCGAAATCAAGAGGCTGTACAACATGAATTGTGTTGTCGAACAAAAGAGAAAGACAGCAGGGCTTGGACAGTGCTATCGCTGTCAACGATATGGACATGCCCAGAGCAAATACACATTCCTATGGAGGTGCGTGAAATGCTCCGGTAATCACAGCTCCAAGGAGTGTACGCTTACCAGGGAGGAGAGAGAGAGTTTATTGGTGTTCTTACAATTTCATGAATTGCCTACACAGGTGATAGGTATAATGAATCAAAATGTAGTTACAAAAAATTTCACAAAGCATTAAACAACACCAAATACAGCATCAGGTAGGGAGTTTTCTCAGATGCAGTGTGAACATACGTAACGAGTAATTAAAAAAGCACAGATAACATGACGAACAGAATGACGAACGTAATGCTTCTTGCGCCCTTTGTGGGAAGAAAGCTCATCCAGAGAGCTACAAGGGATGTAGCGAATTGAAATTGGTCACGAAAAAGACCAAGAGATCGCCGAGATCGAACCAAACCAGCTCGAGGCCAACACAAATTACTCCGAAGCCAGCCCAAAACTTTTCGGAAGTGGAGAAACCCCAGGAAACTGCAACCAAAGCAGTCAAAAAGACAAGGAAACCAGAGCAAAAAACGTCAAAAAAGCCGAAACCAGGAATGAAGTTTCTGGAATCACCGAGGAACTGGATAAGTTCACGAAAAACCTCCTGAGCACGATGATGCAGAATCTGGAGAAAGAGATTGAGAAGAAGATGCAGCAAATTATTAAGAATATTTAATGGCGGCTACGACGATAAAGAATTTCATAATCGTCTCTTGGAACGTCGAAGGATTGAGAGCCAGCAGACCAGAATTCGAAGAACTGATTGAAGAGAAAAGACCGGATATCATAGCTCTTCAAGAAACAAGACTTAACCTCAACGTTCGGATAGCATTTCCCAATTACGATATCTACAGGAATGATAGACCTAACAGCACAGGTGGCGTTGCTATACTGGTAAGGAATATCGATCACAATTTCTACCAAATATTCAATGGTAAAGAAGTAGAAGCAATATCGATTATTGTGAATACCAATCGAGGACAAGTGAAGATTATTTCAATTTATAAATCGCCGGATAAGGACATGCTGGAAGAGGATCTAAAAATGCCTCTAGAAGAAAGACACCGGAAATTAATAAGTGGTGATCTTAACTCCAAATCGCAGGAATGGAACAGTAGGGTAGAAAATACCAACAGAAGCAGACTGAAGATTAATGCTAACAAACTTAATGCAGTTGTGAAAGGACCTGATATACCGACCTACATACCAAGAGTAAATGGACTACCCGAATTGTAGTAGTGAAAGACATCACTGATACAAGCATTGATACAATAGGAGACGGAACTTCAGACCACCATCCCATAGAATTCATAGTGGGACATGGCCCGAGAAACGAAGAAGAGACACGAACCAAGGACCGCACAGACTGGGAGAAATATAAGAATTTATTTCAGGAGAAAATCACGGAAATTCCCCAAATAAACACCCGGGATGAATTAGATGAAGCAGTTGAAAAATTGAAAAAGTCTATGAAGAAAGCACCAAGAGAATAAGGAAACCAATTCCGAAACATTCTGATGGAGATACGCCGAGGGATATAAAGGAACCTATAAAAAAGAACAGAAGACTCAGAAAAATCTACAGAACAACAAAAAGAGAAGACAAGAAGAAACTGAATAAGCATAGTCAGATATTGAAAAATGCTTTAACAGAACTGCGTAATAACAGATGGCACCAGAGATTAATAGATCACTCGGCTTGGAAAATACAAAAACGCTTACAACGAGAACGGACAGTTATACCTCCACTGCATGGAGGTATAAGGAATGATATAAACGAGACTTGAAAAAGCCGAAGCACTTGCCGACTCAATTGGGAGAGAAGCCAGAATAAACTACAGAAATGATGATGACAATGAAGATATAGATGAAGTGGAGGCAAACGAAAAACTGATGATGGAACCACCGGAAACCGAAATCATTCCAAAACCGGCTTCACCAACAGAGATCAAATAGATCATAATGAAATTGAAAAACAGGAAAGCACCGGGAGAAAATAGGATAACGAATTATATGTTGAAGAAATTGCCAAGAAAAGGAATAGCAGCCTTGACGAATATAACAAACGGAGTGATGGGGACCAAATACTACCCAAAGAGATGGAAAACTGTAGAAATGATAATTTTCAACAAGCCTGGAAAGAAACGGAAATTTCCTCAAAATTATAGACCAATCAATCTACTATTAGCACTAGGAAAAATCGTCGAGAGGGTTATCGCTAAAAGGCTGAATGAGGAAACAGAAATGTTGAAGATAATTCCACCCGAACAATTTGTATTTCGACGAGAACGTTCGACTGAACTCCAATTGCTACGGCTCATAGAATACGTCACCGAAGGAATGCAGACCAAACAGGCCACAGGATTATTTCTTATGGATATCGAGAAAGCTTTTGATAGAGTATGGCATGAAGGACTGATCTACAAGATGAAAAAAGCAAGATATTCGACCAAGCTGTGCACGATTATAAGGAACTATCTGAGGAATAGAAACTTTTATGTGAAGATAGATGGAGCAACCTCTCAAACCAGACAATTGGAAGCAGGAGTGTCTCAAGGATCGGTACTTAGACCTTTGCTTTACGTAATATACGTTTATGATATCCCGAAGACTGCTAGAAATATGCTCACCTTGTACGCATAAGACACAGGAATAGAGTTCAGACATCGACGCCCAGAGATCATACACCAGAGACTGCAGTAAGCCATAGATGAATTACTCAAATGGCGCATCAAATGGAAAATCCAAATTGATGGAAGAAAGACTCAAGCAATATTACTGCAAAAGAGAAGATTAAGGATGGAAGAAAACCTTGAAGTTGATGGAGAAGAGGCTGAATGGGAAAATGAAGCAATATACCTAGGGATGAAGCTTGATAGAGAACTAACATGGAAAAACCACAGCAGAAGTGCAGTTGATAAAACAAAAGCTGCAATGAGTAGACTTTATCCACTCATAGGCAGAAGAAGTCATATGAATAAAAACATCAAGTTGACGATGATTAAAACTATCGCGCGACCACAACTCACATATGGATCGGCGGCATGGGACTTCGCAGCCAAGACCCACATCAAGAGAATACAGGCCACTGAGAATAAACTCCTTAGAATGGTGATGGATGTACCCTGGTTTGTTAGGAACAAACAAATATACAAGGACTTGGAATGGGAACCAGTTACAGAATTTATGAAGAGAAAGGCGGAAAGGATATTCGCCATCCTAATGTGGAACTACGATGATTAGTCGACTACGATCCAACAGAAGAAGCAAGAAAATCGAGAACCTACCACCGAAGACCGAGAGATCAGTTAAAGATTTAAAAAGTAATCAAAGAAGACCTTAACCTATAAAAAATATAGGCAGCATACAACTATCAACACGACTATGATCGTGTGAGTGTCCAGAAACCATAAGAGTCAACTGGTTAATAGGCAAAATGCCCGGAACCTGTGAAGAAGCAGTTTAGGGTTTTTAGTGGGTCTCGAGCTCAGGAGAGTGAGAATCCCAACACTTTTTTCCCCTCAGGAGAGGGTGTGTTCGTCTGTCTCGCAGATTTTCCCCCTGCTACACCAAAAAAAGAAAAACTTTTGTAGCCATCACAGATTACAGGGATGTAATTGTACTGGGAATACAATGCCGGTCAAATCGTCTGGGCACAAAAGGACATAAAGAACGAGCATGAACGTCGACCGCGTAAGCCAGTCTCTTATGGTCGTTATTTATGGACAACCCACGACATCAGTCGTCGAGATTGCGCGTAGCTCATCTTAATTTTAACGAAACCACTGTTCATCGCATTCTTTCGAAAGACTCACATTTTCACCCCTATAAAATTGTCATTGTTCAAGAAATGAAGCCTGATGATCCCGATGAATGAGTCGAATTCTGCAGGACAATTAAATTCATATGAGTCTACCTAAAAAGTAAAGTTTACAATCCATTGCTACCCAACCTGAATGCAATGAATCACCAATCACCAACTCTATTCCAAGAGCGATGCTCCAGCGAGTGATTGAAAATTTTAGCTCCAGGTTGAATGAGTGTGAAAAAGTGAATGGTGCGCATTTGCAAATGGTTGTTTTTCATAAGTAAACTGTAAGAACAGATCTTTATTTAACAATAAATAAAACAAGTTGGCTGAAGGACTTCGGCAGATGGCCTTTGACTGTGGTCAATAAATGACGGTTATTATCAAAATAAGTTGCAATTGTAATTGATCAATTGATATTGTTGTTTTTATTCAACATCTGAAAACGAAAAACTTTCTGAGACACCCTTCAATTTTCAATGTCAGCCGCTGAGATTTAGTGTATCGAAAGCCCAATAATTTTTCAATCTCAATCAATCATCAACACATACCAAGTGTTCGAGTACGCTGCCCAGGAAATATATTTGAAAAATGTATTATTGAACTGAGGTTTCTTTCGAATCTTATGCAGAATTACGGACGAGTACCATCTTGGTAAATGTACTATTCCGCTATTGTGTTTCCTTTTTGTACACCGAATATTCATTATGTGAATTGAATTCTAAGAAGGATATTCAATGGTTCTGAACATATATGTCCATGGGCCTAGAGATACGTATGGGCCAGGATGGGCACGGCCGGACCTCCCCCAGAATTCTCGGTGTCCCCCAATCTCAGCTACTGAAATCGACAAAATTTTCGAGCATGCTCAAGAGAGCATAAAACTACATTGAGCTTCAGAGCCACCCACAGAAAAAATCCGGGCTACGCCCATGTTTATGTTAATATCAAAGATTTTTTTTTTTTTTTTTTTGGTGTAGCAGGGGGAAAATCTGCAAACAGACGAACACACCCTCTGCTGAGGGGGAACAGTGTGGGGATTCTCACTCTCTGAGCTCGAGACCCACTAAAAACCCTTAACTGCTTCTTCATAGGTTCCGGGCATTTTGCCTATTAACCAGTTGACTCTTATGGTTTCTGGACTCTCACACGATCATAGTCGTGTTGATAGTTGTATGCTGCCTATAGCTTTTATAGGTTAAGCTCTTCTTTGGTTACATTTAAATCCTTAACTGATCTCTCGGTCTTCGGTGGTAGGTTCTTGACCTTCTAGCTTCTTCTGTTGGATCGTAGTCGACTAATCTTCGTAGTTCCTCATTTGGATGTTGTTTGGCTTTGTCGAATATCCTTTCCGCCTTTCTCTTCATAAATTCTGTAACTGGTTCCCATTCCAAGTCCTTGTAGATTTGTTTGTTCCTAACAAACCAGGGTACGTCCATCGCCATTCTAAGGAGTTTATTCTCAGTGGCCTGTATTCTCTTGATGTGGGTCTTGGCTGCGAAGCCCCATGCCGCCGATCCATATGTGAGTTGTGGTCGCGCAATAGTTTTAATCATCGTCAACTTGATGTTCTTATTCATATGACTTCTTCTGCCTATGAGTGGATAAAGTTTACTCATTGCGGCTTTTGTTTTATCAACAGCACATTTGATGTGGTTTTTCCATGTAAGTCCTCTGTCAAGCGTCACTCCTAGGTATGTTGCTTCATTTTTCCATTCAACCTCTTGTCCATCAACTTCAAGGTTTTCTTCCATCCTCAATCTTCTCTTTTGCAGTAATATTGCTTGAGTCTTTCTTCCATTGATTTGGATTTTCCATTTGATGCACCATTTGAGTAATTCATCTATGGCTTCCTGCAGTCTCCGGTGTATGATCTCTGGGCGTCGATGTCTGAACGCTATTCCTGTGTCATCTGCGTACAAGGTGAGCATATTCCTAGCATTCTTCGGGATATCATAAACGTATATTACGTAAAGCAGAGGTCCAAGTACCGATCCTTGAGGCACTCCCGCTTCCAATTGTCTGGTTTGAGAGGTTGCTCCATCTATCTTCACATAAAAGTTTCTATTCCTCAGATAATTCCTTATAATCTTGCATAGCTTGGTCGAATATCCTGCTCTTTTCATCTTGTAGATTAGGCCTTCGTGCCATACTCTATCAAAAGCTCTCTCGATATCCATCAGAACTAATCCTGTGGCCTGTTTGGTCTGCATTCCTTCGGTGACGTATTCTATGAGCCGTAGTAATTGGAGTTCAGTCGAGTGTTCTCGTCGAAATCCAAATTGTTCGGGTGGGATTATCTTCAACATTTCTGTTTCCTCATTCAGCCTTTTGGCGATAACCCTCTCGACGACTTTTCCTAGTGCTGATAGTAGGCTGATTGGTCTATAATTTTGAGGAAATTTCCGTTCCTTTCCAGGCTTGTTGAAAACTATCATTTCTGCAGTTTTCCATCTCTTTGGGTAGTATTCGGTCCTCATCACTCCGTTTGTTATATTCGTCAAGGCTGCTATTCCTTTTCTAGGCAATTTCTTCAACATATAATTCGTTATCCTATCTTCTCCCGGTGCTTTCCGGTTTTTCAGTTTCATTATGATCTCTTTGATTTCTGTTGGTGAAGCCGGTTTTGGAATGATTTCGGTTTCCGGTGGTTCCATCATCAGTTCTTCGTTTGCCTCCACTTCTTCTTCTAGATCTTCATTGTCATCATCATTTCTGTAATTTATTCTGGCTTCTCTCTCAATTGTGTCGGCAAGTGCTTCGGCTTTTTCAAGTCTCGTATATACCATTCCGTTTGCTCCATGCAGTGGAGGTATAACTGTCTGTTCTCGTCGTAAGCGTTTTTGCATTTTCCAAGCCGAGTGATCTATTGTATTCAGTTCCCTTAATCTCTGGTGCCATCTGTTATTACGCAGTTCTGTTAAAGCATTTTTCAATATCTGACTATGCTTATTCAGTTTCTTCTTGTCTTCTTCTCTTTTTGTTGTTCTGTAGATTTTCCTGAGTCTTCTGTTCTTTTTTATAAGTTCCTTTATATCCCTTGGCGTATCTCCATGTGAATGTTTCGGAATTGGTTTCCTTATTCTCTTGGTGCTTTCTTCATAGGCTTCTTTTATATGATTTTCCAATTTTTCAACTGCTTCATCTAATTCATCCTGGGTGTTTATTTGGGGAATTTCCCTGATTTTCTCCTGAAGTAAATTCTTATATTTCTCCCAGTCTGTGCGTTCCTTGGTTTGTGTCTCTTCTTCGTTTCTTGGGCCATGTCCCACTATGAATTCTATGGGATTGTGGTCTGAAGTTCCGTCTTCTATTGTATCAATGCTGATTTCTTCAGTGATGTCTTTCATTACGACAATGTCCAGTACATCGGGTAGTCCATTTACTCTTGGTATGTAGGTCGGTATATCAGGTCCTATCACAACTGCATTAAGTTTTTCAGCATAAATCTTCAGTCTTCTCCCGTTTGTATTTTCCACCCTACTGTTCCATTCCTGCGATTTGCAGTTAAGATCACCAATTATGATTTTCGGGTGTCTTCCTTCTAGTAGCATTTTTAGATCCTCTTCCAGCATGTCCTTATCCGGTGATTTATAAGTTGAAATAATCTTCACTTGCCCTCGATTAGTATTCACAATAATCGATATTGCTTCTACTTCTTGTCCATTGAATATTTGGTCGAAATGGTGATCCATATTCCTTCTAGCCAGTATAGCAACGCCACCTGTGCTGTTAGGTCTATCATTTCTGTAAATATCGTAATTGGGAAATGCTATCCGAACGTTGGGGTTAAGTCTCGTTTCTTGAAGAGCTATGACATCCGGTCTCTTCTCTTCAATCAGTTCTTCGAATTCTGATCTGCGGGCTCTCAATCCTTCGACGTTCCAAGAGACGATTATGAGATTGTTCTTTATCGTCGTGTCAGCCATTAAATATTCTTAATAATTTGCTTCATCTTCTTCTCAATCTCTTTCTCCAGATTCTGCATCATCGTGCTGAGGAGGTTTTTCGTGAACTTATCCAGTTCCTCAGTGATTCCAGAAATTCCTTTTCTGGTTTCGGCTTTTTTGACGGTTTTTGCCTTTTCCGTCTTTTTCTCAGGTTTCTTCGTCTCTTTGACTGCTTCGGTTGCAGTTTCCTGGGGTTTCTTCACTTCCGAAGAGTTTGGGGATGGCCTCGGTGTATTTTGTGTTGGCCTCGAGCTGGTCTGGTTCGATCTTGGCGATCTCTTGGTCTTTTTAGTGACCAATTTCCATTCGCTACATCCCTTGTAGCTGGCTGGATGTCCTTGCTCTCCACAGAGAACACAAGAGGCATTTCGCTCCTCGTTCTCCCTGGTGAGCGTACACTCCTTGGAGCTGTGATTACCGGAGCATTTCACGCACCTCCATGGAAAAGTGCACTTACTTTGGGCATGTCCATATCGCTGACAGCGGTAACATTGTCCAGGCCCGGTCGTCCTTCTCTTAGGTTCAACAACACAGTTCATGTTGTAGAGCCTTCTCACCTCGAAGATACCCTTATTCTGGGTTTTAACCAGCAATAAGGGCATCGGCCTCTTAGTTATATTTGAGGTCATTCTTATGACCTCAGCATCGACGATCCCTTGATCCTTGAGGTCGTCAAGGATCGTCGGGATATCTGCATCCAGCGGTAGATATCTCACTACCGCATAGATTTTCTTTTCTTCCTCCCGTTGAAGAGTGTAAAACTCCCTATTTATTTTATGAAGGAAGTCCGTCATTCTTCTGTGGTCTTCCGCGGTTTGTGGAACGACCCTAATTCCGTCCTTCACAGTAGTCGCTCTGCTGTAATTTATTCCGTTTCGCATTAACGCGTTGGAAATTGACGTCCATTCGGACGTACCCCTCAGGGTAACTGGGGGGATTTTTTCTTTTCTCTCCACTGGAGTGGTTTTCTCTTGGGCTGGGGTTTCCAAGACTCTTTTCTTGTTTGCCTCTTCATTTGACGAGGAGCTATCCTTTCTCACTCTTTTGGCGGGTGGGGAAATTTTGGTTTGAGGGGTTTTGACCACCTCCATCTTCTGTTTTTGAACCGGTAAGTTCACTTCTTGGACATTTTTCAAAATAATGTTCTTCTTGAGTGCTTTGGAGTAAGGACTTTCCTTATTTCCCTCCTGCAACTCGAGCCTCTCCCTGAGATTTTTAATCTCAGCAACTAAGCTAGATACGCATCTATCTAACTCATTCACCCTCGCTTTCAAACTTGCGTTCTCCTCTCTCAAAATATCGTGTTCGGACACGACATTAGCGATTTCTGGCGCGTCTTCTTCCATTACGGACTCGCAGTCCGAATGGTCAGACATTTTAGAATCTAATTAATAATTACTTCGCTACTCAAAGAAATTGGAAATAAAATTTTTCAAGACAAAAGAAAAATGTATCTCATGCATAAAAACAAAACGGCTCATCAAAAATTCTCTACGCTATGAGAATAATCAGAAAGAAAGATACGAAAAATAAGCTCACCTGATGTTTTCTGCAGTACCAACGAGAAAATTCTCTGGACACTTAGGATGAACACCAACTTTGAAAATTTTAACGAATTAAAATTCCGATAACAAATATAGAACCTACACAACTTCACAGACGGAATCAAATATTCCGTAGCTTGGTTAGTGGGCACTTTCACCTCCGCTTTCACTTTTACGGCACTGTGACTTTCTCGTCCGCTTTCTCTTTTATAGCACTAGGAGCACTGTAGCACGTCTTCTCCTGTCAAGCGATTGACTCGGAATAAATGATATCAAAGATACGATAGCACCCTTCTTGTTCTTCCTTTGAATTCAAATTCATAATTCACCAATAGTGAACATTTTCATATGGTCTTCGTGTATGTTTTCACAATGAAAATTTTAGTGAAGCAATTCGAGATTATCGTCAAAGATTTCGTGATAGAAAAATACATTTTTTAAGATTGTACTTACCTGTCATTCTACCTAAGATTTGACAATTTCGACAGTTCAGTAATATACAGTAGGGTCAAACGGCTTCAAAATGAAAACGTGGAACCGTCAATTTCTGATTCTAGGGAAACAACTTTTCCGCTCTTTGCATCCCCGTAACTGCAACCTCCTAACAGAGGTGAGATTTTGAATAGAGATGAGGGGTGTTGCGATACCTTATGTCGAAGATCTTATCGAGTATTGTCTGATCGTGAAATTTCGCTTCAAAATTTCCATCAACAACAAAATGATAGATATAAATAAATTTGGCCAGTGAGATCACCGGGTTAAAAAAAAACGACCGATTATATGATTGCCATAAATAACCGCCTAAACATTTAATTTTTGAGGAAGCTGAATATGCACCTCACGAAATAATCTTGGTTTTTCATCTGACCAATACTGATAGTCAAGGACGGATCCACACTTTTTGTCGCCCAGGTCAAAAGTGAATTGTACTGCCGACCAGCATGAAAGCATAACAGCTTTGCTAGCTGCTAGAGTGCCAACCTTACTCCGTTCTAGTTACAAAAACTTGAGAAATCATCATCCTCCTTCAATTCCTGAACCAATCGTATCTTATAAGGATGGAATTTATGTTGATTGAGGATTCTCATGATTCTTGTGCGGAAAGATCACATACATCGAACAATTTCCTAGTACTAAAGGTCGGATTGATTGCTACATGACCTAAGACAGCCACGCGCCTCGCTGCGTTTCTTTTACGTATCCTCTTGTTTCCGACTGAACCAGAAGAGTCAAATTTGGCAACCAGTTGCGCAACGTTAGCAGCGGATACATTTTTTTCAGTATGTCTTTCGTTGAATAAAGCACAGAGTCGTTATTTCTTATTTCTGAAAAATTATTTTGTCATTTCCACCCTTTCTTCTGCGGAATACATGAAAACAACATTTTAATCCTACTACGAATTCAAATGTAGCTTTGGCACACTTGTTACGTTCTTAAAAATTCACGATAGACTAAGATAAATCAAAATCATGGTCCATCTTCTTTATTGGACAAAAAATTAACAACATAGTTCCGATTTCAAGAAGATTCCATGCAGATGTCATCTTTGTCGCTAAACTCTTTCAGGGACTTTTGTATTCTCCTGAACTATTATTCCAGTTCAATTTAAACGTTCCTCCAAGATCTGTCAGAAGATTCGATCTATTTAGGCCTGCCTTATCGACAACGAATTACTGTTTTCATTCACCGCTTTCGATAATGATGAGAAATACCAATGTCGTTGATTCCTTCGGTGTCGACATATTTAATCGATCGGTTTCAAGATTAAGGGGAGATTTGAGGCATCATATAACAATATGACTATTGTTTTTATTTATTTTTTCTCTATTTGTATGGTTGATCATTTGTAGGACTTTTGCAAAGTCGAACGTAATATTATACCCTCTGACAAAAAAGTATTCGGAAATTCTCATTTAAATTGCCAGCCTTGAGTATTTTTAAGTATTCAAAGTTTCTGTATGTTGGTAGGACTCCCCGTAATTACTATGCCAAACATGATCGCGGTCTGTCGACTAGTTTGTTTACGACAGCTGTTGAAACTAGTCGACCTAAGTGGTAGTCTGCGAAGTTTACAATAGAAAAAATATTGAACAAAGAGTTTGTCTCAAATTTTGTGATTTGAACGATATTTCGTGTGTTGCGAATGCTAGAAAAGTCTTATGGAGACTCTGTTTTATCGAAAACCCAAGTGCACGAATGGTACAAAGTCTTTAAAAACGGTCGGGAGATCGTCGAAGATTTGTTTCATTCAGGACGACCGTCGACCTCTTCAACGAACGATAAACGTCGAAAAAATCAAGGAAATTTTGTCAAACGGTCAATACTAACTTCTATTTAACTGTTTTGAGACGTTTGCGTGAAAATATTTGCCGTAAACGGTCGGATTTGTGGCGAAACAATTCGTGGATTTTGCATGACCATAGTGCACCATCTCATCGAGTCACGATTTTTAGACCAAACACTCGATAAATACCATCGACCAGCCACCTTTTTCGCCAGATCTAGCTCCATGTGACTTCTTTCTTTTCTTCAAACTTAAATTACCGCTCCGGGAAACCAGATTTGACTTCATAGACGCCATAAAAGAAAATTCGCAGAAGGAGCTGAAGGCCAGCTCTGAAAGCGCCTATAAAAAATGTTTCCATGATTGGAAAAAACGTTGACACATGTGTATCGCCTCAAATGGGGTATATTTTGAAGAAGATTCAATAAATATTGAAGAAGTTTGATATTTGTGCGTTTTATTTCAAATTTCCGGATACTTTTTTGTCAGAGTAGTATGGTAGATGATTTCATGAGTTTTCTTTCTTGTTTTTTTGTAAAAAGGTTTTGTACCGTTTATTAAATAAAGGAATAAATAAATAAATACCATTGAAATGTGTCGGAAAAGAATAATATTCTAAAGATGAATTCCACATTGCCTCTTTCACTGTTATCGCTGTTATTTCATTTCGATGGATATTTTGAAGTGAAATTTTAGGGTCAGATAGTACTGGATACGATCTTCAAAATCAGTAATCACAACACCACTATTCCCTATTCAATATCAAGGGGTTGTGCTCACCCCCGTTAGGGAGTTGAAGTTACGAGGATGAAGAAAGCGGAAAAGTTGTTCCCTATCGAATCAGAAATTGACAGGACCGAATGTTTTTACATATTTTCGAGTCTGAAAATCGAGGTAAAAAGTTTTCGTTTGACTACTCTGTATAACGAATATATTTTTAGGCAGCACTTGGTGAGTGTTGATGATCAAGAATGACAAATAATTTTGATACCTATTTAAAACTAGACAGACGAAATTTAAACTTATGAAGAAATAATTGAAAACAATACCGTATTCTCAAAAATGAACATGCAATATTATTTTGTTCTTTTGTTTCTGTTTTGGAACAAGTGCGCCATCCGAAGTGAAAATTGAAAGCAAATAAAAATATCATGAATCCATAAATCGCCCTGTATCTACGAAGCTAATGGCTTATAAGGATATAAAAGGAAAAACTTTTCTGAAAGGCCTAGATGAACTGCATTCTCCACAAGACACTACTCGTGAAACACTTTGTACAATTCGAACCCCTTTTTAACTCGGAATTTTTCAGTGTTCCTTGTTCTCATTCTCAAGTTATTTCTACATTTCGAACTCCAATAACACGAACACGCCTTCAACTAGAACTACTTAGGCATCCGGTCAAAGCAAAAATCGAATTTTTAAAGTTTTGACGTGTAGTCACAAGCTGGCTCAATTCGATGCGAGTATTGACAGCCTTTTGGGAGAGTTCCCGAAGGAAGTGTGAGAAGCAGTGCCAATCCGTTCGCTATTAAAAGCCGGAATACAATAACGACGCCAACCGATTGCTGGCAGTTGTATCGCAATTTGATTATTATGAATGCACTGGACGCATTGGGTTAATTATATTGATGCGATCCGTGCGATGCGTACGATGCGGAACTGTGGACGCTTACCTTTAAAAATACGGTTTTCTAGGACGGTCCGACCATCGCGCGTCGCGTTCAAGCCTGGACCATCCTAGCGTAGACGACGCATCGCTCAGCAACGCCATAGCTAGAAAAACGGTTGAAGGAAATTCATTGGTTGGATCATATCGTCGAAAGGATCGTTGGTTTTTTAACCTGAACCTGAATTATAGTTATGAAACTAAGTACTCTTCTGTCTGCTGGCCCCGACTACGTCACCGTAGTTCCCAATTACCTGAGCTCCGTTGAACGCGCAAGCTTGTAGAATAAATTATTCTTCGCAATTTTATTTCATAATCACTCACAATTTTTTGGATTATTTTGACTGAAAAAGTATCCATAAATATGAAAGTGGAAGTTTACCCTGCGAAATAACTTTTGCAGCATTATCTATCTGTAGACCAAGTATCAATCATTTGGATAGGGAGTAATACAGTATGTTGTCCTTATACAAGGCTGTTCATGGACAAAAGTAATTCGCAAAGCGAAGCAGGCGAGCACTGCTGGTTTAAAACAAAAATGGACCTGAGCATTTTCCCATAAAATATCAAATACGGAAGATATGAATTTTATGCGTTCATTTCCGCCTACTTCGTACAAATTCAACAAATCACTTTGTATTTTGTCCAATCCCAACAGAATCTCATACAATCGACACAAAATTTTTGTTTCTTCCCACAATATATTTTCCCAACACAAAAAAATATTAGAGATAATAGTTACCTGTCTTCGACGTAATTTTTTGTATTTCTGCAACAAAAAAATAACTTAAATTAATTTCTAAATTGGTATATCGGGCAAATTATTAGAAAATTTTTTATTTCGTTTCATTCATTGATTTATTGGTCAATTCTTTCGTTAGAGGGTGTTATTCTTTAGGATTTTTTTCATCCATCTTCATATAGGAAGATAAATAAGTGATCTAAGGTAACTAGAGGTTTTTGATACAAATGTAAAAAATTGTGAGTTCATCAGTGCGCTGTATATATTTTGAAGACTTTATGTGAATTTTGTGGTATTGACCTTTTTGCCCCTTGATGATGGTTAGATGACCGAAATGCATCGGGCTTGAATGCATTAAAAATATTGTGAAGTTTATTTTCATTTATGATTGAGAAAAATCTTCACCCTGGAGAAATCTATGACAGAAATGTAAAGAAGTTGGTTAATTTATAAAGAATGTAAATACAAAAATACGTTTTCAAGTAGGCTAACCGTATATCCTGCGTGAGACACCGAGGCAACACTTTTTCGACATTCAGTTCACTGAAAAATTACATGAAGTGAAAAAAAACCAATGAACCTTTTGGAGGATCATTTACCCATTACCATTAAAACATTTCGTCATTTGCACATGATATGGGTGTAAAAACGAAATGTGGTAACAAATAACCTTCTCGATTTGATTTCTAATTAGGCTATTGCTGTCCAAGCTTTTACGGTCACATCTTTCCGAGAATATTCTATTTTCCAGTAATAGTAAATGCAAATGAATTTTTCTACAGCATATACTGAGTTTTCATTCAACTCCTATTCACTTTTCTGTTGTGCAATTATATTTATTTGCATTTACGCCATTGAACGCTTAAACTAGAGCAAATGTAGCTTGAAGGCCTTTTCCCACAAACGAAAGAGCTTTACGCTCTCAACATAGCACAAACAGGTCACATGGAGTTGTCCCACCAAAGCAACCAGCTTTCTACATTCACTTCAACAATATCATCATGTCGAAAAGTCTTTGGAATTCAATGGTACGAACGAAATGAAATAATCTAATTTAATTTATCCTCCCTTATTATCTCATTCAAATTAATGAAATTCTGCAAAATAATGGAAGTAAAAAAGTTTTTCAGTTTTCCTGGAGAACCCCAAGAAAAGGAAATACTGGGTGCATGCTTTATGGCAAGTAATAAAAAAATGTTAATTGTTTTTAAGGACAGACACCCAGTAGAGTTCAAATTATTCTATCACTTGCCAAAAGAACTGTTTCTCGACCTCGACCTGATTGAAAGAGACTAAAAGAACGAATATCCGAAAATTTTCTGCTAATTAATGTTTAATTGTTGTACAATATGTTTCTACAGAACAATAATTTGTCAATTAATTGGTGGCTCACGAAGGAGGTTAAGGCCCGTTTGTAACAGTCAGAAATTATCTGGAGAATTCTGTATAGAATGTTGGCAAGAAAACGGCAGAATTTATTCTGTATGCAACTGAACTGTACTTATTTGAAGAGTTGACAAAATTCGAACAATTTCTGAACGACATTTACCAGTAAACTTTTAAAACAATTTTCTAGCATATTCGCTGGAAATCATTCATTCATTACATTATGTGATAAAAGCTAAGCATCCCGGTCAAGCACAAAGTATCAACCTTTCAAATTCCATAGCCTACTTGACGATTAATTTTTTTGGGCGCATGTTATTCGACAAATTTTGTTAATAATCCATAATCAATTGGAAGGATAAAACTGAATGACTTACAGAATCTCCCTTATCTCCTTTTTCACCCTTCTGTCCGGGATAACCAGGTGGTCCTGGGAGACCCGGTGGACCCATAAGGCCTGGTGGTCCAATGTCTCCGTATTCGCCTTTTTCTCCCTTTGGTCCAGTCATACCCTTCACACATAATCTTTTATATGACCTTTATTTCAAACTCATTTTAAATTAAGCTACTCACGGGTAATCCTGGAGGACCTTGTAGACCCTGTTCTCCGTTTATTCCAGGTTCACCTGCTGGGCCTGTTAACCCCATATCACCTTTGGGACCTTGGAAAGAATTTGCTGAACTCAATATACTTCTCTAATTGATCAGTATTTCAAATAATAGTAATTTTTTTCAAATCCATAAAATAGATTGTAATTGTATAGGTAGGGAACTACGCAAGATATTCATTTTCAGATAGTTATCAGAGGTGTTGAGAAAATTTTAAATATATTCATGTTTTTGTGACTTCCGTTTCTAACAGAATACAACAGTTTTTCATCAAATGGCAAATGTCATAATCAGCAAATTATCATATTTTTGGATTCCCAACATGAATGTGACTTTGTTTATATGATCACTCATTATTATTGAATGAAATTTTAAGAAACGCACGTTTTCCAGTCTAATATTGACGAAAAATGCCTACAGGAAGTTCAAAAAAACATGCCAAATTCCGATTTGAGTTTTCATCAAAAACACCTTTTTTTTGAATGGAAGTCCATAATTTTTAATCGGATTTTTATTCTATTTCTCAAAAAAAAAAAAATTACTAACGCCCAGTTACAAGAAAGTCCATTAAAATTTAATACTCCATCAAAATGTGAATCCCCCATTTTTCCCTTAAAAAATTAATTATGGGAACGAGGAGGATGGTTTTAGCATCTGATGTCAGCATGATATCCTTGTACTAGGTAAATATAAATTCGAAGATGATTCCAGCCTACGTACCTGTAAATTATTTTTTCTCAAAAACCGTTTCTTTGAGAAATTAAAAAATTGACCATGTTCAAAATAAATCAAGCTATCGAAAAAAATTTTCAGTTGTCCTATGAATAAAGGAAAAAGTTTCTTGCGAAACAAACACCACAAATTTTTTTGGTTTTTTCTCGCTTCCATTGAATGTTTAATTTCATATATGACAGTTTTCTACTAATTAAAGAAATCGAAAATTGCTTTTCAGGTGCCAACTATAGAGATCTGCATTACTCCATTTAAGTAGGGGCTACTAAAAAAATCCTATAATCCAATGGAAGACCCACAATATTTTTCAACAAGGAATCGCCCCTTAAATTTGTTCTTAACTATTCATTCACACACATTTTGATAAATTGGCAAATAATGCACATCTCGACTGGGGTAAGAAGATCAAAGATCTAATAAGAACAAGAGGATAGGTATGGCCCAGAACAGTGACCTGTAGTATATACCACTAATGGTTTAACCCTCTAATGCTCAAGTTTTTTTTTCATTTTTAAAATTACTTCCGTATAATTTCAAGTTAGCTTATGTATAATCTACATTTTTCTTTCGCAAATAGTTAACTGATTTACATTAACACCTGTTCTCACAAAATGAACCTATACTGAAGGCGGACATGGGCAGTTGAACTAAACTGGTCACAGAGAATAATTTTGTATCCACTTATATGCAACCAGTCTCAAGGCGGAATTGGGTATTAGAGGGTTAAGAAATTATTGGTAAATACTTTTCCACGATAGATAAAAACACAGCTTTCTTATCCGCTGAAAGTCTCAGACCGAAAAAAACAGGATTCATAACCCTTTTCAAAGAAAAATGTTTCACTTTTCGTTATTGGTGTTAAGTAAAACAACTACTTAACACAGCTACTTAACTGGATGCAATAAAAATTAAAGATTCCGATTGAAATACTCAAACTGTGCCTTTGCTAGGGGTTAAGTGAAGATTTTAGGGTCCTTCAAAAGAAAATTTATTTCCAACAGAAAAGATGAAAAAAGTGCTTGTAGCTAGAAAAATCGAATAACTTTCACGAGAGCTGTATTCGCAAGCCTTATGTAAAAAATCTATGCTTAGTGCTAGGGCCTTTGGAGGTTTTCCTGTAAGCGCATACTGCCATGAAAGCCATTATGAATTAATATTATATTAGTGAAAGTCAAACGGAATTCTCCTTAGCCTTTCGCATGTGTGGCTAAGCTCCTCGCCCTTATCGGCTTCTAACTCGAAAACGGTTAAGAGTAGGCAAAATTGCTTCAGACAAAAGTGAAGAATTTTATTATCTACGACTTTCATAATGAATACAGAAACGATTAGAAGTACAGGAAGGGAGATATTTGAAAAAAAATGCCTTGCAATCATCTTCAAACTGTTAGATTAAGAAACTCCCCCCTGATTAGTGTCAGATTAATGGGTCAACACGTCTGCAACACCGAGATTAACCATCTGTATGAAAATACACGCTCGAGTATGTACACGTAACGATTTTTTTTTTGCATTTTCAAAGGACCGCTGTGACTTTGCTTCATGTACGAATTATCAGTCCCTTGAAAAGTAGCTTTCTTTGGATCCAATTAACATATTCTCCGAAAATCTAACACCCTCGAAGAAAAATTTTCTTTACAATTTTCAACTCTTCCTTACGGCCAGCTCCACTACGCAAACTGCCAGATTAACATGAATTTATTATCAGAGACACGCTCGGCTATGTACACCTGACGATTTTTTTTTACATCTTGGAAAACCTGCAGACGCTTTCCCCACCGCTGAAAGTGCATACATCATAGAACCTTTTTTTCTTTCTACCATCTAATCTTCAAAATCCACTAGGTCTCTCGAGTAAATCCCGATTTAGCATCGTCGGCTCCCCAACTATAGAGAATCAGAAAAGTAGATACAGAGATAGCCAATATGAAGAATGCAATTCAGCTAAGAGATATTCCCGACAAGAATGATGGAATGATTATTACTGAGAATTTTAGAAAGGAACTTATCGAAGAGGTACAGGGTGTCCAAAATTCGATGCTCACTGAGAGCATCTCTGGAACTCTAAGACTTAGAGAAAAAATCTTCGAGGTCCCCTAATCTCTTTTTTCGAAATATGCAATTAGATATCAGAAATCAGATCGTTAATATCTTGCTACGTTCTAGTGTTAATAAGCATTACTGCAAAATCAATGTTTCATATATCGCTATATCTTTGTTTCTCTTCGACATATTCGACTTACCTTAGTTCTTCTTCATTCTTTCGATTCAATTCAGATGTATTCTTATGAAATAATAAATCATAAAAGTTACTGAATAAAGATGCTTTGGAATTTTTCGATCATATACCGTAAGATTATAGTGAAATGAACTAAGCATCAAATGAAGTCGGACAGCTAAAAAATAGCCTCATTTTGACTAGCTATAAATTCGATAATAATTCGCCGATTTTGGATTTTTAGCTAGAGGTGCAAAGCTCTATACTTTTTTTGGGCGTCACTGACACCGGGTATTTTTTCGTCCTTGGCCCCATGTCTTGTATAGGGTCTGAACAAAAAATTTTTTGGCGAAGAATTTGGAAATAGGGGGGTCTTTTTTGATGTTGGGTGGATTATTAGATCAATAGCTCGGAACGTTTTTGCCATTTTCCCTATATATTGCGTTGGAAATATCATGCACCATTTCATGGAAGTCTGGTGTTTCTTAAAATTGCATCTATGGCTTTCACGTTTTCCCAACGATATTGGATTTTTCGCTAGCGTTTTGAAGCCTGCAGGATCCTCATAACTGACGCAGGCTTTGTTTCATCAGTCCCTTCTTGTTGACCGATTGTGAATAGAAGAAAGAGAAAATTTTTTGTTTCCAGGCTACGAATTTCAAGATATGAGGGCTTTTTCTGAATTTTTTCATATTGTTTTTCTGCACGTCACTGCATACTTTCACAACAAGGTATTCTTTGGGACAGTTAGGACCGCATATGTTTACTGTTTAATGAGAAAAGGCTATTTTGAAGACTAAAACAGAATTTAATGAGATAGTGATATTTCCATAGCAACACAATGTATCGAAAAAATGGCGAAACGTCCCGAGGTACTGACTCAACAATACACCCAAAATAAAAAAAAAACTTCGAAAAAGCCACCATACCGAAATTCTTCGCGTGGAAAATTTTTTTTTTTTTATATTTCACACCCCGTACAACGAGAAAGAGATTGAGAAAAAAGCTTGCGTCAATAACGTGTAGACGAAGGATCGCTAACGAAAAATCTAACATCGAGGAGAAACGTGTGGGTTATAGTTATTTTAAGAAAATCCAGACTTCCATGAAATGGTGATGTTTCCATAACAACGCAATGTATCGGAAAAATGCCAAAAGCGTCCCCCGGTATTGACCTGATAATCCACACAATATAAAATGAGACTCTGTAATTGTTATTCCAAAGTTCTTCGCCAAAAAAGGAAACTTTCGGTTGCCTTACATTCACACGCTGTACAACAAGTAGGCAATTAAGAAAAAATACCCTGTGCCAGTGACGCCCAGAAGAAGTATAGACTAGAGCTTTGTATGAAAATTCAAAATCGACGAAGTAATATTGAAGTTATAGCTAGTCAAATTAAGGCCATTTTTGAGGCTTCATTTGCGGCTTAGTTCATTTGAAAGAGTCGCATTTTTCAGGAACGACCTGTTACTTGAGAACGATATAGGGGATCCTTGAAGATGGCTTCTACAAGTCATACAGTTCTCTCGAGATGCTTTCAGTGAGCATCGGATTTGGGACAACCTGTACATCAGATAAGGATATATTGGTTGAAAACATTTGAGTGGCTAACCTTTCTATTATTTTCTTAGAATGAATGCATCGTTAAAAGAAGTCCGTGAAAGATGTGAATTTGTGGTTATAACAAATCAAGACAAGGAAATAGTTAGTTTTGGATTTCGTTCCCGATTTGGACCTGCTACAAAACGATTCGAAATTCCTTCTATAGATACTATCAATGGTTTTGGTGGAAATCATTCAAGATAACTTGATTTACTGATGGTAGATCAGCATTACATGCTTTCATGTCAGCATCAAAACATCATGTAGGCAGCAAATGATTTCATCAAGCTGCTGTCTAGTCTAGAAATATATGGAAGAAAACTGGATAGATATATTATTGCCGGATCAATATTGTGGTTTCAATTCAAATTAATTCAAGAACTATCTGAAAAAAAAATTATGAAAAGCCAGTTCTCACTGCACAGCAATGATTTGTCCATTTTCAAATGGATTGATTGAAGGATGAACGTTTGAATCAAATTCTAGTGAATCCTATTGGATGAAACTAAAGAGATAAAGGATGGTCGAAAGTCGCAGAAGATTATTTTGACGAATATAATAATACACAGTGCACCAATTGTTCCTAAAGACGTTTTTAGTCTTTGTAATAAAAACGATAGGAAAATTGCTTTTCGAAGCTCTGGGATCGCGAATAATAATAATAAAGAAAGAATTGATTAAAACAGAAAAATAAAGGAAAATATATTATTGGAGTTAGTTTCTTAGTGTTGAAAACGGAAAAATCCATTCTGCTGCGTGCATGTTTTCCAGTTGATAAAGTATTCTCTGTTTCTGTCAGTAATTTAGTTCCGGATGGTGGGGATGAAACTAACGCAGTCTAGTTAGCTGCATCAAGAATTATCACTTCCCTGACATTTTTATTCAAATGTCTCATTTGTAAAGTATTGTTTTTATTATCAAGGTTTTGGTTATCCCTGTTCAATTTGCGATTTATTCTCGATTATTATTACAGAATTTCTCGACTTTGATTTTATATTCAACTAAGTATTGAATAAAATCTTGTTCTATAGAAACATTTATCGACAAAATTATTGAAGAACTACAGGAAAATTGCAATTCTTGACGTTTTTAGCGATCTGTAGCTTACAGGAATCCGTAATTATTTACGATAAGTAGTTCAAAATTGACACTGTAAAGAAGATAATTACAGAAACATTTCCAGAATTGTATTATTAACGAATCTGTGAATCGGACACTGACAGATCGATCGTACGCTACAGATTTGTAACTTACAGATGAACAGCAGAATACAACCATTAGTTCCATATATATGTGAGGATGGTGTTTCGACAGTTATTTTGAGATAATGGTTATCATCACCACAGCTTCAGTATGGTATTTGCGAAGTACAAAAGAATATTTGAAATGATTACCTTTCAGTTCTCTATTATGGACGCCTGCGAATGAATATATAATTATATAATTGATCGTTTTTGTATTAAGTTTCAACTATCTATATATTGGCTATAAATGCAACAACAGAAATATCTCCTTGTACCTCAACCATCACGAAATGTTTTTGTTTGTTATACCTGGAAAGCCTGTCAGACCAATAAAGCCCCTATCACCTTTAGGACCGGGTAAGCCTCTACGACCTGGTGGACCAGGAGGTCCTTGACCCAGAGCATCTCCGTCTCGACCCTATAGATATCAATTCACAAATTATACACAGCTTCATATATCTTTTCAGTAATTTTCCAGGTCTCGGCATGTGTCTATATCATCTTCATAATGGAAATTCGATATTTTTCTCATGATGAAAAACTCTTTTCACTTTCTCTTCTTCATATTATACATAATATATGTATACCGCAAAAAGATTGAAATCTATATGAATAAGGCGGTTGATTATTGTACTT
This sequence comes from Coccinella septempunctata, assembly GCF_907165205.1. Taxonomy (NCBI): domain Eukaryota; kingdom Metazoa; phylum Arthropoda; class Insecta; order Coleoptera; family Coccinellidae; genus Coccinella; species Coccinella septempunctata. Next base: position 11,140,267 of record NC_058194.1, on the reverse strand, counting down.
TGTTCTGAAAATAAATCACCCAGCACCCAAACTTATCTCTTCCTATATGAACAGGATGTTTCATTATAAACTAAAAAAAAGGCAATTAGTAATCTCGAAAACAAAACATTTTTGCTTTATGATATATGTATATCCCGTTTTCGCAGCATGAGCAAGATTCATAGTATTTGAAGACATTTTTCAACAATATTTTGTAAAGTGTAGTGAGTTATGTGATGTTTTGAAATAACGGTTTCTGGTCACATCTTAGTACCTTTTGGTGCTCATTTCAAAAGTGGTGTAGAATTCAGAAAAAAATTGAAATAGCGAAAAACCTTAAAATTTTAGTACAAAGTGATTTTTATTATCATCCAAGGCATTTCGGCAGCCTTGAATCACGATATTCGTAGGACTACCAGGTATTCGGAAAGTTTATGTAGAATCCAGATTTCTCGCTGTAGACATGTAGATGAAGTTGTGTTCGTGAAATGTTTTTCACAGAGATTCCTAAAAAATCGAGCATACTCAGGAGACGAAATCCATTTTGGCAACCAACGAGAAAAGCGCGAACTTTTCCCACCATTCTCAAATTTCTCTGAATTGTATACCATATCATGGGATTCAACAGCTCATCAATTTTTTTCTTTTGGTATTCAAGTTTGAACACCAAAAAAAACGGAGATGTGTCTAGAAACCGTTAGGTATTTCAAAACTCACCACACTAAAAATATTGGTGCAAAATGAAAAAACACCATGTATTTCGCTTATGCTTTTAAAACGTAGTTTATATCATGGGACAAGAATGTTTTTCCAGATCTCATCTACAAGACTATAGGTGTTTGTCCGCCTCCTAAAACTTCCCAAGTCAATATTTGAGATAATTCGGCGTGCGGGGCGTTAAATTGTAGATCTCATCTGTCTTTCAAAACAAGTGAGTTCGATGTTTTTCAGGCGTTGAAAAATGACCGTCAATTGAGAACAGGGACACCCTGAACTGAAACAAATTTTATCTTTCAAGGAATTTCAAAAGCTTTGATCTGACATATCACATAACGGAATAAGTGTCTTGGTTCGGAAGTTAAAATTTCATTTATTTCTCAATGAACTGTTTTTCCCATATTTCATAATGTTTGATATAATTCAAGCCAGTTTTCTCTATTAAGACTAATACTATTATGTATATCTGATAAAATTTCTTACTGGAGAATAATTCTGCTGTTCTAACATGAAAGGTCCAATTTTTGAAAATAGGCGACACCAAATGCCTAACCCAGTATTATATTACATTCATCACATTTTGCAGATAGGACCTTTGTTGTTAGCAAGGCAGAATTGTTTTGGTACAGAGTGAAAAAAAAACCGTCAAGAAAACCTGATTTCAGTCGACAGCCATTTTTTTTACCTTTTCATATTCGAGTGTCATTTACTGGATAATGTCTTATCAATACATTAAACGCTACCTGCATCGAATTCAATATGTCCGATGTGGATTACGCCGCCTGTTTATCTTATTCTTTCAGCAGAACACAAATGTCATTAAATGATACGTCAAACTAGAAACAGCAATTCTGAAGAATTGTCGTTCCAATAATGCGAGCTAGTCATGAACGGGCGTAGGAAATCACAAAGAAGTCGAAACATTCAAACGCAACTGTAGACCGGTTTCGGGATCATTGTACCTAGTCAGTACAGCGTGGCACTTAATATTACAAACGGAGGATGGAGTCCTAAACGAAATGGGGCGACGTTTTGAGAAATTCTCATCTCGATGCGCCACCTATCCCGCAAAGACTGAACCAAAACCTCGCTTCCTCTGCAGACTCCGAAACCCATTAATGGCTCCCAAATTTAACTACTACCTGCAGTTATCGAATATACTATTCGTCAAGCGACCGCAGGCCAGTCAAGAGGGTTCGCTCGCCAGACTACATTCATTTGGGAAATACAGTGAAAATGGAGTTCACAGTACTCCAAGTGCCAATCGGGCACGTCAGAAATATCAAACTTGAAAAAATATCCAATGGATGTTTCGACTTATCTGGGACTTCCTACGCCCGTTCAAGACTAGATCACTTTATTGGAACGACAATTCTTCGGAAAACCAATTTTTTAATTGACGGTCATTTTGAAACGCCATCTTAAAAAAATCGTTTCGAAAGATTTCATAAAGATCTACAATTTGACAACCGGCTCGCTAATTTATCTCGAAAATTGACCAAGTTATGGTTCTGAGAAGTTTTTGGTGGCGGACCCTGTACACAGAATGTCCGGTAAACCTTGCAGAATATTAGAACTGGTGACTGACCAGGTTGTGATTGTTGTATCAGAATTTCACGTCAATAAAAATCTCACAGTTTGCGGAATGCCTTAGCTGGTATTTGGCACCTCTAAAATGGTTTATTGTTTTAAAATTTCCGTGCTGTGGACTCACCCACACATGCTTTACCGTATATTTGCAGGTAACAATATTTTTACGGCTGATCAATGAAGAGTAATACTTTCGGACATACACAATAATTCTGGGATGAAATGGCACAATTCATTTTCCAGAAATTTTTAGTCAAAAATTTGAACATCATTGCATGAAGAAACTATAATTGATGGAGAAGTATCAGATGAAAATCAGCATTTCATCTATACTCTACAATCGGTAGTGTTTGAATCTAGTATTTCACCTCTCTTCTCAAAAAAATTGATAATTTTCAGACGGTGAAGAGAGGAAGTGATTTTCAAACAATGGAGTTTTTAGTGAGTTGAAATTCTGATATTTAAACGGTTACGAACTATAATAAGTTTCAATATTGTACAATATATAGGACCTATATATTTAAATAATTTTTGATTGAGGAAATAGCAGCAAATTGTGTCTTTTTTCTTAATTCGAATTTTTGAGATGTATTTATCAGATTTTTCCATTCGTCAAGAGAATTATAATAGTGTTAGAACTCAAAAGTTGCTATAAATAAAAGACATGAAGACTATTAATCACTCACGAAATTGAGAATGTCTAATGACATCAACAGAGAAAAGGTGGATACATCTCGAAAATTTGAGTATAGGTAATAGGAAGACTTTCAATGATTAAGATATTAATGGCGGGGCGTATTACAGACATAGACTTATAATAATATATGGACTGGCTGTTACGTGACTTCAGCGAAGAAATGTAGCAGTTTCATGTGATAATTCTTCGAAATTTCCTCACAATTTAACGAATTTCATCGAGAATTCATCCCAGCGAAAATGATTTTCATCTCCACTTTTGACTTCTATTACTGCAAAATCGTTGGTTTATTACGAAAAAAATATTTTTTATTCAAGATAATGAATTCCAAGCAACATTTTAGGGATAGACGCCGTGTAAGTCTGCGAGATTTGTTACAATCAAATCCATTAATAGCTTTGAATCTTCCTGTAATTAGTTACTTCAAACAATTTGATAATTTATTATATATGTAATTGATTCGATGAATCAAGCATGTACCGTTTATAAGATAAAACTTTCTGAGATTCAAAGGTTTAGAGTAAGAAAACATTTTGCGTTGGTTCATCCTATGATAATATAACACGCCAAAACACATTAAAAATCACACACTACAAGTTAATAAAATGGTCGAATGGTAAAAACAATTTTTTGATTAAAAAACTCTAATCTGATTTATAAATTCTTCTATGGTGCATAGATGCTCTTCAAATGAAAATAATTTAGAAAAATTACCGCGTCACTTCAGAGTGACACTTTCTCTCTGTCTCTCTGTCTTTTCCGAGTCCATCCCCCCCCCCCCCCCCCCATCCATAAATCCCCCTCCATTAACATCGGAGGACCAGAAAACTGGTAAGTTTCCATTGGAGTATAATCGAATGCAATTTTAAACAAGAGCGACATGCTGCCACTTTCTGTTCGAAGAATAATTAGGTACTTATTTGCTGCTATTGCGCAATCAAAACATCCTTTTAATCCATGATCACTCAGTAACGAATTATTAATCTTGAAGAAATATAGGGGATGACCTTTCATATAGGATCTACTAGAGGGTATCCACCTCAGATTGAGTCTAGTGAATCATGTCAAAATTAGATGGTTACTGTCATAATTATGCTTTCTTGACTTCTTGAGAATTTTTAACTTGATTCAACTGATTGATTCGAAATTCTTGATACATATTTGATGTCTGAAGGTAATAGAATCTAACATATTTTTCATAAGGTACTGAATAACTTCTGGTATCCAATTTATATGCATTATAAATCATACAAATAAAGCGAATATTTAAAAAAATGTTATCGATTTTCCAGGAGAATCCTTCGAGATTTTTTCTTGTAACTAGAGAATTGAAAAGAATTTTTCTTTCTACTATCTACTTCTTTGCCTATTCTAATTACATACATCGATTAAAAAACATGCCAACATAAAATCGAGACTCAATAAAATTACTGAAATGTGCTGAATAATCACAGGAGAAACAAAAATAAAAGAAAAAACTATACTTACGAAGGGATTAGTGCAGAAAACCATGAGAACTAATAAAAAGTGACATATATGTTGGATATCGTTGCGTTAGTGCGGCTCAAAAATGAAATGACTACAACACTAAGACAGATAATGATTATAAAGTTTGAAAGAACTCAATAAGTCTAAGAATATAAGATAGTAAATCATAAGAAATTTGGACTTTATTTTTTACGACTACCACCTCTTTGCAATGAGTAATTCAGTTAATAATAATGATTATTAAAATTAGTTTTTCCCCGGAATATATTGATAATCAATAATGAAACACATACGAACGTTTTTATTTTTCATTGTTCTCAGTAAGTTCATGTGAAATTGGTCGAATAAAAAGATGCACTGATAGTCGTAAAAAATAATTGAATAAATGAAAATAGTTACAATTTGAAGAAACTAGGGTATAAATGAAGGATATAAAAAAGTAAAACTGAAAAAAGATTTGGGGTGTCCCAAATAGCACAACATAATAACAACAGCTATCACTCAATCTAAGAATTATGTAAATATATATTTTTCATATATAGGAATTACCTCATTCAATTCAACAGTGGATTATTATATTTGATTATTTGAGCTTCAATAGAATTATATAACCATATATATTTTTCCGTTTAGTTTTGCAACGTTTCGGGAAGTGCCTACGAATTAAAACAATTAAGTATTAAAAAGAATTATATTCAGAATGCGATGAAATGTGTGAACTTTATTTTTATGTATTGTAGGCCTGAAAAAGAGCACTGCTCGATGAGTTGCCGAACTAAACTGGAAAATATAAGTGTTTATAACAGCAATTTAATTCCAATGCAAATAATCAAATATTAATCTACAATATAGTACTATATACCATAGGTAAATGTTGGTATAGTAGTCAATATACATTTCAAAAAATGTCCTCTTGCTCGAGGTTTCAAGATTATAGGAGTTACTGAGATACCGAGTGAAATACAAAAATGCGAGTAGGGTAGCAATTGTGAGCTGATCAGATTTACAAAACGAGAATAATACAATTTGATGTTCAACATAAACGATGAAAGATCATACTTAATAAATCTCTCCAACATCCACTTGACTCGTTCGCCGTAATTTTCTAAACAACGTCAACTGTTAGTGTCAGAAATAACATTTTAGACCATTCTATGAATATTTTTCTTTTGATTATAGGTGGGGAGTCCACGAGGAAAATTAAGGATTTACTCAAGCGTGTCGGATAATATAAGGAGAGATACCTTCTGGACCCTGTAGAGTACCTCTATTGAAATTTAGACCCAGTCTCCCAGGATAGTAGAAAAAAAAGATCATTGATCATAATCGAGCGGTTATTAAGATACACGTGGTTAATTACATGTTGAAAAGTAAACATTCTCTTGATCTGGCAATTTAAGCGTGACGAAAATGTGTGGGAGGGGAACAAACTTTCTCTTTGTTTTAAAGCTAATGATTCAAGAATAACGGAAAACGGAAAATATATAATCTGACACTTCCATATAGCCGAAACAACAAAAATTGGCAATAAATGTCACAAAGATCAGTCCTTAGGCCCGGCTGTTCAATTCGTGATTAAAGTTAATCCTGGATTAATTTTGACATTTCCGTTCAAATCTGTCACGTTAATCCAGGATGAATTAAAATCTCGGCTTAAACTTGAATTGAACAACTGAGCCTTAGAATTATCTCCCTTTCTGGGCATCAAATCCATTTTGCATTCATTATGAATGTTGCAGAGCATAACATTTTTTACAAATTTCGTCCGAAGCAATTATCTTTACGTTCAAACTTTTTTGAAATATATGGCGATGAATGCGAGGCGCTTAGCGATACATGCTCAATTGAAATTCATTAACCATTAACAAGTTAAGATTTTTTTTGCACTGCTGTGATCTTTCTTCACTTCCAAATTGTCAGTCTCTTTACAAATGTAGCTTTTTATCGGTCCCATTAACATATTCTCTGAAAATCTGACAGTTTCGAAATTTTTTTCAACATTTCAAATTCTTCCGTACGGCCAGCCCCACCACTCAAACTGTCAGAGTAACATGAATTTATTATCACCATTATCAAAGACACGTAGCACGTATATAGTACTTTAATCAATTACTTCATATTGATCACAAGATGGTAGATGGGAAGAAGATGGTACCATTCTAGGTACCCCATATCTCCTAAGCGATACATTCTCTGGCAAAAACGAAAGGAATAAAATGTTCCTAGCAGAATAAGATACTGCAAAAAAAGATGTATTCCTTATTCAAAAAATCTACCTTGAAATAATCTTTAATATCTTCCAAGGTCAAATGAAATGAAGATTAAGAAATTTTTTTTTCAAACATTTTTTTGATCCAGGCGATTCCGAAAGAGTTATTTCAGTGGACATTTTTGAATTGGTCATTCTCGAGCGCGGTGGCTATTTTCTTAATTTGAAGCTTAGGATTTAAGAATAACGGAAAAAATATAATCTGACAGTTTTTCTGAGCCTAAACAATAAAAACTGGCCATAAAGGTAACAAAAATCAGTTTTTTTTAAATTATCTCTTCTCCTGGGCTTCAAATTGTTTTCGCGTTCATTATGAAAGTTGAGGAGCATAACATTTTCTACAAATTTTGTTCGAAGCAATTTCTTCTACGTTTGTACTTTTTTGAGATATATGTACATTAGACTGGATTTTCACCTTGACTTCGGCCTTTCCCATGTGTGGATAAGCTCCTCGCTCTTATCACCCTCTAGCTTGAAAACGGTTGAGGGTATGAGAAATTGCTTCAGACAAAAGTTGTACAGAATTTTATTATCTACAATTTTCATAACGAATACAGAAAAGATTAGAGGTACTGGAAGAATTATATTTGAAAAAAATGCCTTGTTAACTGTCAAACTGTCAGATTAAGAAAACCACCCCTGATTTGTGTCAGATTAATGGGTCAACACCCAAAACCGAGATTAACCATCTGTATTAAAATCTGACAACCTCCGGTATATACAAGTAACGATTTTTTTGCATATTCAATGGACCGCTGTGACCTTGCATCACATCCGAATTATCAGTTTCTTGAAAAGTAGCTTCCTTTGGGTCCAATTAACATATCGTCTAAAAATCTGATACGCTCGAAAAAAACATTTTTTTAACCATCTTCAACTCTACATTATCCTTATCTGACACGCTCCAGTATGTACACCTGACGATTTTTTTTTACATCTTTGAAAACCTGCAGACGCTTTCCCTACCGCTGGAGGTATCGGCCACATAAATTCAATCAATCCACATTATTGTTTCATTTGAAGAATGACTGGCACGGAATGAATTAATATAAAAATTAATGTGACCCTTATCAACGGTATTTATTCCAGATGAAAAATGTTTTTCGCAGAAATTTTGAGAGATATGGCAGGTTGAAAAATTGCTAATTTAGGCGGGAAATTATATTTACCGCTTTGCACCTCCGGCTTCAGTGTAGTTTATCTTAGGAGCATACAATCTGAGTCTCCGTGCATCGGCGCAGAATAACCCAATAGTGGCCAAAGAATTGCTAGTTGAATAATTACAAATTTAAAAGTTATGTTTGAGGTAGGTAGACATGATCCTGCTCCTTACATCATTAAGATGCCGTAGTAATGAAATGATCTTTGTAAAATGGGTTTCTTCATCAACGAGAATTTCTTCTGGAAAAGTTCGTCGTGCAGACGGGCGAGTATCGCTGGTTCAAATATAGAAAGGTCATTTGAGGAGTGATATTGTTGAAATTTCAGGATTTTTGTTGTGGAAATGTAAGATGATTTGTCCTTCTCGTGGATTGTATCTTTGTGGAGCTTCGTTTTTTCTGTTAAGTTACTGTTAAGTAATTATGTGGTTGCATAAGTCTAAGACCTAGGTGAATTGAATCAATTGAAACGTTGGTTGAAGAGTTTGACACACTGCATTCGAAATAAATGAATATCTATAGAATGGTCCAATATATCCTACAATGACAGTTGAAGTCGGTTAGAAACTCTGGAATAGCAGCTAAATCGTTGTCAGAGATTCATTATGGATTATGATTTTTTATCGTTAACGTTGAACATCAAACTGGAATGAGTCAGTCTAGTTATTGCTCACAACTTTTTGCATACTAAAATTGTAGTAATTCCTGAAGAAGGGATAACTATAGCCTTGAAAGCTATAAACTATAGGTAAAGAAAACTCTCAATAGAAAATAAAATACCAAAAAGTTCAAATTATCAAACCATATGGAGCCATGCAAAGTGCCAATTCATGCATACGAAACATCACACAATGTGAGCTGAGTGAACGTGCTAGTTTCCATCATTAATCCTGAGACCCATCACCAATATAATATGAAGCTATGCAATGATTGTGATCAAAGTTTTAACACGATGTTATGAAAACTCAGACTCCTGATGAAAGACAGTTATCCGCAAGCATGTTAATGCTTGAAGTGAATTGGAATGACAAAGATCACAGGATCGTTTTTTATTTTAAGTGCTTCAGAGTCAATATTGCGGAGAACTCAATGATATATTTCCATAACAATGCCGATAAAATGAAACTGTATGACGAGACAAATAATTTATACGTTCGCACATAAATCATATTGTTTTTTTTTAATCGAAGTGTTCATCAGAAATTTTTCCATTATTCATTCGCCTTCGGTTAGGGAGTGTGATCCTCCCTCAGGGGAGGTGGCCCAACAGTTTCGCCCCTTTTCGCGAATAACCAGATTTTCGGCATTTTAGGGATTTTTTTAGAATATCATGCATACGTCAGATTTGAAGAAACAGGGAATTGGAGTAAACTTTTTGCTTGAATTTCGATATTTAGGATCATTTTCGTCGAACCTCGTGCTTAGAGCGCTGGGGGACTGGAATCTACTCAATGCAAGAGAGGGTAAATTGTTATCCAGTGGCACATTAAAAAGCTCGAAATATATTCATGTTATACATATAATGAATAATCCAGTATTGAACTAGAACATAATGCCCCTTCTCTCACCTTACACATTGTACAGGGTGGGCAAAATTGGTGATACCTGAACTACAACTTTTTCAACACAACGAGATAGAGGAAAATATTTGGCATCTTCTTTTGTTTTCGAGTTATAGGCCAAAATTGAAATTTCAACTCTGGTCATTATATCCGTTTCTGTTTGTGCTAGGATTTTGAAATGAAAACATTATACAGACCCTTTTTTGATAGCAATCGAATGGCGTACTATGAATTTTCCAACAGGTATATTTTCTGAGCTATAACATAAAGTTGTGTTTTCTCTTATGAAAATAGATAGTTTAAAATATCTTATAAAGACTGAGGGCGATGAATGATATATTTCTGAAATGCTAAAAAAATGGCGATTCCTTCTAAGCCATTTTAAACTACTGTTTTCATAAGAAAAACCCAACTTTATGTTATAGCTCAGCAAACAAAACTATATAAAAAAATCACAGTACGCTACTGGATTGCCACCAAAAAAGTGTCCTTATAATGTCTTCATTTCAACATCTCAGCACAAACAGAAACGGAGATAATGACCAAAGTTGAAATAGCCTAAATTTCAATTTTGGTCTATAACTCAAAAACAAAAGGAAATAGAAGAATGCAGTTGTTGGCATTATGAATTTCTCGAAAAAAGACGATCAATGGCACATTCATTTTCTTCTATCTCGTTAGGTTAAAAAGTTGTAGTTCAGGTATCACCAATTTTGCCCACCCTGTACATTGTGAGGTGAGGTGAGTTGAGAAAGAAAGTACAGTCTCTACTCTATTATCTGTGGTGCAGTCTGTTCTAGTTCAACACAGAACGCGTATATATTTCGAGATTTGTGCGACTGGATTTCTTACTCTAGAGAGAGATAAATGTGTGTGAAGTTGGCCCAGCAATTTTCGATTTCCGAAAAAAAAATTTGCTGAATTGTGCTAGGTTGGTGCTCTCTTGTGCCGTTGAAAATTTTTTTTTATTCCTCTCGGATCTCAAAATATTTCACAAAATGTATAGAATGGGCCAGCCCAGCACTTATCGAAAAAATGAGTTTTGGCAACTGAAAGAGGTTGTGCTATGCATGGACTGTGTTGTGCCCTCTTATCTCCCGGAAAATCGAAAATGAAGAAAAAAGTTAGCCCAGAACTTTCGTTTTTTCCCAATGAAAACATAATGTGAACAATTGTGCTACACGTGTGTAACAATAGTAATCTTTTTTAGTAATTAGCTATCCACCCTGGAGTTCATTAAGCTCAATTAAGGAGATTTTTCTTCTGAAAACTAAATTCTGGCAACATTGTATCGTAATACACTTCAGATGATATATGACACTATGTAAGTCTTGACGAGTCGTTTGTTGTGCATGAAGGGTTGCCATCCTCAGCGGTTTGAATATTAGCCTGTTGCCATGTTCAAACAATCTACTGATTTTTCTGATATCCAGAATTTGAAGGGATAAATGAAAGTTTTTTTCTGAAAATCTTAACGGCACTAATCAGCACAAATGTAGCACACCTATATAAGAAAAAATGAACTGAAAAAAAAACGAAAGTGCTTGGCTAACTTTTTTGCGATTTCAAGATTTCCCGGAAAATCCGACGAATTTTCGAGAGAGTATTAACGGCAAGAGTCAGCACAAATGTAGTAGATATAAATTTTTCCACTAATTTTCGAGAAGAAAAAACCAAATTGCTGGGAAAACTTATTTCTTCATTTTAGAATTTCCGGGAGATAAGAGGGACTTTCACAAAAATTTGAATGTCACAACATATAATAGTACAGGGTGGGCAAAGTTCGTTGTCTACTGAGAAGATCTCGAGAACTATAGCAGCCAGAAGAAAACGAATGACACATTTCCGATCGCATTTTCGGAGAAACAAAGAATGGTGAAAACCGCAGCCTCCTACGATACTTCGTTTTTGAGTTTGGCAATTTAGTAAAGTTCTCATAACTTTTTTGTCTTTGAAGTTACAAATCTGAAACTTGAACCTTCTGCAGGCACTTTTTTTTACGTAGAATCCACTGTTGAGCTCAAAATATTTTCTCATTTCGAATCATTGGGTGAACTTTCATTTCTTTAAATGCAAACTTTTATTGAAGTTGTTATTTTTGAATCGGAAAAAAATCTTTTGTCAGTAGATTCTACGTATGAAAGTGCTTCTTTCATACAAGTTTCAGATCTGTAACTTCAAAGACAAAAAAGTTATGAGAACTTTTCGGAATCGTCAAAATCTCAATCTTTGTTTAAAACTCGAAATCTAAAAATGATTTCTGTATTCAGATTTGGATTAGTCATGGAAAAAGAGAGAATGTGTCATCCGTTGTCTTCTAGCTGCTATAGTTCTCGAGATCCCCTCAGTAGACAACCAATTTTGCCCAGCCTGTACATGCATGGCACAACCTGTTTCAGTCGCCAAAACTCATTTTTTCGATAAGTGCTGGGTCGGCCTATTCTATACGTTTTGTGAAATATTTCGAGAACCATGTGGAATTAAAAATATTTCAACGGCACAAAGCAGCACAAACCTAGCACAATTCACCACAGAATTTTTTTTTCGGAAATCAAAAAGTGCTGGGCCAACTTCATACACATGAAATATAAGCGTAAGAGAGCTCTCTCACGTACTGAAGATCCTATACTCATTTTCCGAATCTGCACATATGTGCTACCGTGCTATGTTATCCAGAAATAAAATTGACTATCTGAACTTAAAAACTACCGATTGGGGCCAATCGAAATCTAAGGAATGCGAATATGAAAAAATATAAATGAATTATATTTTCAATCTGATTGATGGTTTGCCAAGAAAATTATAACTGAAAGTCCGGTATATTTTCGATCAAATATGTCATGTATCCATCGAAATATTCATTCATGTTATATATCGGAAATAACGCGTAATGACCAATTTTATGTGAATATCATTCATCCAACGAATGCCCAGGAATTTCATCGAATATTGACGATCAATAAGGAATCCCCTGTAAAAAAAACTCGAGTGGTTGCTTTGTAACTTATTCCAGAAAAACTACAGGAGTCGAAGTTCATGACATTGTCGTGTTGTCGAGAAGGAAATGTTATTGAGGTAATACTTGCCCGTTTTCCTCGACGCCCTCGAGCTCCTTTCTCACCAGGTGATCCTGGAGGACCTATTGGGCCGGCTTCGCCTTTCTCACCTTTAAAGTTCCAAACGAGAATTTATTGCTATGTTATAGCCGGAAGAGGATTACTCAGGAAATGCATTTCAGGAATGAGATTTTCATTGGAGACTTTTCAAAGATAAATGGGATATAGTTCATACAGAAAAACTCGTTTCGGCAACCGAATTTTATTTTTATTCATTGGAGATTTAATTTCATGTCCTGTTTCTGTTCAGAATTCTTAGATCACTAAAAAAAAATAAATTTTGAGTATATTTACTTCTGTTCCAAAGATCCAATTCCAGTTTCAGATTTACCTGATAAATTAGACGGTATATTAGGTCATTTTACTATGTTATTTTATTCAGTGTCTCCGGTTGAGGTGGACACCTAATAATAATGATATTGAAAATAATAAAAATTTATTGATCCTTTTAAGACTGATTCATGTATAGGATATGTCATACAGATGAAAGCAAATATAAATGAGTTGATCACAATGATATAATTAGGGTAATCATTTACTGTATAATCAACATCTGCATCAACATTCAACATTTACTTTTTAACACATTTTATGAATTTGCTGCGATTAAAAGATCGAATATTGTGACCACATATAAAACTTAGCTTGGGGATAAATAATGTTTTCTAACTTCTGGTACCATTTTGTCATTTTCATTTTCTTACAAATATAAAAGACATTCAGAAAAGAAAATGGATGATAAAATTGATAAAACTAGAATATGGTTTTCTATGGATATAGGTCTGCCTGGAGACGTAATGAATATCAAAAAAAAAATATGTATTATGAAAGTCTTCCCAACGTCTGAAGAGTTTCCCTATGGTAAACTATTCTAAGATAGGTGGCTATAAACCAAGGGTCCGTGAAGTTAGCGGAAAGCTAAAAGCACTAATTCTGAAACTATGCCAAATATTTAGTGCTTAATTATTGCCTGTTAGCGCTGTATATATATTTGACAGCACCATTGTAGTTTTTGAGAAATTGATAATTCAAGTTCTTGGTGCGGACTTCACGCTCAGCACCAATATTTTCAAATTACCATGAAATTAGTATACTAATATTTAGTGCTTAATTAGTACCTATTAGTGCTTTTGGAAAAAAATGAACGATTTTCATAATATCACAAATTATTTCCTTTGGTGCTGACTTCATGCTCAGCACCAACATATTGGAATTTCGTGAAATTTTTTGTTGCAATAACTAGTGCCTAATTAGTGCCGTATAAATATTTGACAGCACCTTTGGAGTTTTTGAGTTACAAGAAATTATCTGTTTTGAAACCGCGTAGCCATCTATGGAGAGATATGCGAGTCATTCTCTGTGATAGATTCGTCGTCATTGCGTAATTTTATTATCACCTAAAGCGGCTTACACATAAACGACTCGGGTCGTCAATCTTGATATCGAAGAATATTGGTACTATTGATTTAAGTGGGCACAAAACTATCTTTACAATTTTTCATCATATAAGAGGCAACGTAAGTGATGTGCAGTTAACATCAGATCAGTAGAAACGCAACATGTTACTCACTTCCGAATATAAGAGATGGTGAGTATATACATATAGGTACATTGAAATTACGTTTTTTTTTTCTGAGAACTTTATTGCCTTTTTACTGTATCCGCAAAAGAATAAATTAGATTCTTTGGTCTATTTTTGAACATCATATCGGCATTTTCGTCCTTTGAGAAATTTTGGGTATAATTTTAGATAAAATCATGTACCTACACACAACAAAGTATATCGTTAATACTATGTGGGTAGTCAAACTGACAATAGAAATTACAAGAGGTCCACCTAAGCAACGAGAGAAGATCATGACGGTTTTTTAAAGTTGTTGAAAAACAGAGCAGATTACATATTAAATTTCTTACGGGCTTACGGAGACATTATCATTTCTACGATTAAAACACAAGAGACAATAAAGTTTTAAGGAGCGCCCGCAAGGGGGGGGCATGGCCCCTCCTGAGAATCTGATCGCCTTATTTTTGTTCAGCACAACACCTTCAATATTATCCTTTGTTTTTTGAAACTCATTGGTCAGTTAGATATAAATCTTTGCGAGTTTTCGCTGAAAACTTTGAAACTATATTCAAAAAGAAATTTCAATGAACAACAAAAAGAGCTGCACAGTTATGGGCTGCAATAAACTCTTTCACTTTTGTGGTTTGTTTAACGGTAGCAAGTCAATATTCAAATATATTGGAACCAATAGCAAATACACTACAAGATATTTTTATCAATTTTGTAGATGTTCATGCAACGTCACATAAATTTTATTATAGATATATGTGGAAAATATTGTTCCGATGATGCATGCTTCACAGAAATTTTTTCCAAAACATCATCTATTGCTCAAAGTCTCAAATATAGGGATTGGAAAACCATGAATTTGCGGTAGACAAATGTACAAAAGCTTGTTCGTAGAGTGGTTCCTAACGGTTGCGAACTGTGCAGAGCAAGCGCAAATGGATGTTCGTCCCCCTAAAATGGAATTGCGCTTGCTCTGTACAGTTCACAACCATTGTGAACCACTCTTCGAACAAACCTCATATCTAATTATGAAGCATCTTCAGCTGAAGATTACTTCAAAAAATCTATATTCATCCAATATTTGGATCATCTGATTTCAGCCCTTGAAACGAGATTCTCAAAAAAACATTAAATGAAAAACTGAATCTTTTACATCTAAGGTCGGCCATATTTATAACATTGAAGATTTTATGGAGCTCGATGCAGCCGTTCGGTCTTGACGATCACTTAATTGATTCTATGTTTTTGAAAATTTTTCGATAGTCACCGTTAGAGTAATTTTCTTTCAATAAACCTAACCGTAGTTGGAAATGCGATACATATTCTGAAAGAGCAACTGCTCTAGTTGAAAATCTGAAAATTTTATGGAGCTCGATGCATCCGTTCGGTCTAGACGATCATTTAATTTATTCCATTTTTTTGGAAATTTTTCGATAGTCACCGTTAGAGTAATTTTTCTTTCAGTAAAACTAACCGTAGATGATATTTTGCCCCCGCTGAGAAAAATTTCTGCGGGCGCCCATGAAAGTTTTCGATAATATTCGAAGCCTGTAAAAAGTTATGGTAGAAAATATAAAAGGGTTGTCGATTTCACTATTCTCTAGCTATGGAGGATGAGTGAAAAAATAAGTTTCAGGTGCATCTCATTCAAAAATTATCTCTGCAAAATTTCATCTGTTCATTTTGGTCCTACTTTGAAAAAAATTGAATGAATTCAGGACCATGTTTCATCTTTGAAGCAACGTGAATTTTCAACGAGTATCCGGCGATACCTCCATCGAAACTTTTCATCACATTTTTAGGTTATGAATCTATATCCACATTTATTTTATTCCCATTGATCCTGGGACATCTTCTATAACGCCGGAAAAAATTTACCAATTAAAAAATTGGAAAATCCTGTAGACAAGGATATTTTTATCGGGAATAGATATTCTGGTAAGTTACAAAACCTATAATGTGATTATTCATTTCCAATCGAACACACGAAATATTGAGAGAAATAGTAGTGAATGCCACAAAGTTCGACGTGAAAGATTTCAAAAAATGATCTTGCCGACCCAACAAAAATCAATGTATCACAAAAATGGGTTTTTGTTTCAAGATAAAAATAACACTAACTAAGGTTATTATTTTTCTTTCTTTGTTCCTGTATTCATGATGATGAAGTTCAGCTGTTAATGCAAATATAACTGTTCAATTCACCTCAAGGCACGAAACGTTTCAGTATACGATTTACTCAATGATGTGAATGATGTGATAATTGCGGGTCAATTGTGAAACGATCTGTATTGTAATAGCGTTTTAGAAAACCATCATCAGTTTACAAACTGACGGATTTTAGTACCCGACTGCGACATATACATCCCATTGTTGACTCTGCTAAGTTGCTAAGTTAAATCTATTCAGGAATGAAAAAGTTTCAGTGATTTCATTCTAGATCAGAATGATTGCCAAATTTATTGATATTGATATTATTGATGAAAAAAGTATCCGCAAATTCTCATTTAAATTGCCTGCGTTGAGTATTTTTGAGTATTTGAACTTTCTGTATGTTGGTAGGACTGTCCGTAAGCACTATGCCAAACATGAGCGCAGTCTGTCGACTAGATTGTTTACGACAGTTGTTGAAACCAGTCGACCTCAGTGGTAGTCTGCGAATTTTTCAATGGAAAAAAATATTGAAAAAAGAGTTTGTCTCAAATTTTGTGTTTCGAACGAAATTTCGTGGGCTGACTCGTTGCGAATTCTAGAAAAGGCTTATGAAGATTCTGTTTTATCAAAAAACCCAAGTGTACGAATGGTACAAAGTCTTTAAAAACGGTCGAGAGATCGTCGAAGATTTGCTTCGTTCAGGACAACCGTCGACCTCTTCAACCAACGATAACGTCGAAAAAATCAAGGAAATTTTGTCAAACGCTCAATAAAAACTTCTATTTAACTCTTTTGAGACGTTTGCGTGAACATATTCGCCGTAAACGACCAAATTTGTGGCAAAACACTTCGTGAATTTTGCATGACAATAAGGCTAGGCGCAAAAAGAAACGCAGGTTGGTGAGGTGACGCAGGGTGACGCAGCTTTTTCCTGCGCTGCACGTACTATCTGAAAAGTCACTGTCACGCTTTATTTGCGCGGTCTTGTTCATGTCTATGTTTTACAAAAACTCATGCTGCGTCACCTCACTAACCTGCGTTTCTATTTGCGCCTGGCCTAACGCACCATCTTATCGAGCCACGATTATTAACGATTTTAAGACCAAACACTAGATAAATACCATCGACCAGCCAACTTATTCGCCTGATCTAGCTCCGTGTGATTTTTTTCTTTTCTTTAAACTGAAATTACCGCTCCGGGGAACCATATTTGACTCCATAGACGCCATAAAAGAAAATTCGCAAAAGGAGCTGAAGGCCAGCCCTGAAAGCGCCTATAAAAAATGTTTCCATATGATTGGAAAAAACGTTGGCACATGTGTATCGCTTCAAATGGAGCATAGTTTGAAGGGGATCCAATAAATATTGAAGAAGTTCAATTTTCATGCGTTTTATTTCAAATTTCCGGATACATTTTTGTCAGAGTAGTATCCCGTAATTAATAGAGAGTAAAGTTAAACTGTAGTTTACTGTCCACATGGACAAAGTGGACGCTGTTTTTGGGTGTTCTGACCTGTAATGGCTGTCGCTAGCCAAACTGGCACCCTCGGCAAAACTCTAAATTGGCGCCTCGACAGAAAAATCAACTTTGTAGAATTCAATAATTAAGTATTGCTTAAACCGAAGCGTAAACTGAGCATGGAAAAATTGCATCATTCCTTCAATAGGCCATGTATGTATATTCAACAACAAAAATCAGCATAGTTGCAGGGCGTTGCCAAATAAGTGCAAAAGTTTTTAAGGGGTGATTGCTTTACGAAAATTAAAGGTGGTTTTTCAGGTAATCTTGAAAAGCTCTTTCTTCGAAAAGTTATTAAACAAGCTGTCAAAAATGCTAAAAAATTCTTATTATTTGTTTCTCACAAGTGCAAGAGTGGCAGAAATATTATTTTGTGGACATGTTCTACCCATAAAAAGGCTACAATAGAAATGAAAGCGACTTTATAGATATATGCTAGATTTTTTCAATGCCATTCACAGAAGATCCGTTTATGCAGACATTGTATTTTATTGCAATTAATCGTTCTTTTCAAAAGATATTTTCTAATTGAGAATTTTTTTTGTAGATAAATAAAAGTTCTAGAAAAAAATGGAATAGTGGTTGCATATTTCATCCCTCTGAAAGATCACAAGAAAATGGAGGAAAATATTCATGGGAAGCCTTTTTATTGGTAAAATATACCCACAAAATTTCTAATTGAAAAATAATAATATTTTGTCCCCATTTTCGAAAGCGTGTAACTTTACATGAAAACGCCTGAGAGCTCCAGTTTACATGAAAGACCCCTTTAATAGGTATCACCCGTATAGGGGTGATTCTAGAGTGTTACCAAATAAATCACTCGATAAATTATAATTTATTTGGTAACATTCTGTGAACAATATGAGATGAATAGGTATATCTAAGCTAAATGAATTCTGTAATTTGGTCTAACATTGATCTCTTTCCGCTATCTTTTTTTCGAAAAAAAAAAAACACTTTCCGAAACCATGAATATGGAGAGTTCAGTTGCATCATTGAATATGCGGAATATTATGTAATCTAATCAACATTAATGTTAAGAAATTTGAAGATTGTAATTTTTGGGTTCTAACTGTTGAACGTACTCAGCTATAAGCTATGAGTGAATGATGAAAAAAACGAAAGCCGAATTGAATATAACGAATTAGATACAATTATGTATTGAAAACATTTATTTTGAATTCTGAAAAATCAAAGAAATGTATTTCTTGAATATTTTTCTTAACCAAAGGTACAACATTATTCCCTAATTGTGAAGATATTACGAGTATAAAGTAAGTATAAAAAGGTCGCCCAAAAACCCAACAGAGGTCAGAAATATTTATCAAAGAGAAGCCGAAAAGTTTGATATGTTATAACATAAATATCTCTTAAGTGGCCTCTACAATACGGAACATATAGGCTGTCTGGGATATTTATGAGAAGAATGCGAATGCGACACCTTTGATGTTTTTTTCTTATTGTCGCTGCAGATTGGGAAGGCGACCGGTCTTCCCTGCCTACCCCTAGCGACACCCCTGGTTAATGTTCTTACAACAAGGTTGTAAACCATACGAGGGTGAAAATAGCGGTTGTCGACTGTATTCTTGACTGTCACGGAAGTATCCGAATGAGCGCTCCTTTCCGAACAACTACTCTTTCTTGAAAACGAAGAAAAAGTAGAAGAAGTAGAACAAATGAGAAAAAGCAGACGTGTCCACAGGCTCAACACGAAAACTGTATTCTTGAACAGAATGACCAGAGACAACCGAGATGGTCAACTCCAGGTCAAATTTTGTCCGAAGTTAGAGATGATGTTGCATCTCTGTCTGTTCTGTGTGACTTGTATAAGTCTATCCTCCACGTTAAGCGCCAACAAAATATCGATATATTTTTTTGTGGGGCCACATGTTTTGTGTCGATATTTTGTTTTGCTCTTATATCATATAGATAATCGCTTTGGTCAGATTTTCCCTGAATGTGCAATATCGCGTGATATCAAAAATATTGATGAGCGGTCTCACGGGATTTGTCGAGTCCAATCTCCTTATTATAACCATAACAACACCTGTTAATTTTTTTTCGAATTGTTAGTAGTCGTTAATTGCAAAACAGCGATCCCTACGGACGAGAGAATTCTCTAGAGAGTTTACTCGAAAATTTATGCGCCGTGAATTATTTACCGTTGCATACGCACTTTCGGTAGAATTCTCTGTTCACTTGCATACAAAATAATCTCTGCCGTTTTCTTGCGAGAATTTTGTAGAGAATTCTCCAGAGAATTCTCGGCTGTTGCAAACGGGCTTAAGACTATCAGCGGTCCCTATGGACCACTGTGGAGCTCAACGTGTTAAACATCTCGTTCACCAATTGTCAGAGAGCGCTACCTACGATTTCTGGATAAAATCCTTCATTCTTAATGTAATTAATTTTTTTTTGCTTCTCTTGGGTACTGCTTTTGCATTATCTCGCGTTTCGATCGCCATTCTTTTATATCTTCATGACCTTCATCGATCTATTTTTCATGGTTCCCAAAACTCTCCAAGTTGAATTAATTTTATATCAATTAGTCCATCAATCAATGTTTATTTCCATTCCCAAAAGAAAAACTTACTACATCGTACATGTTCTAATGTTTAATTTCTATGCACCAATTGTAATAAATCCTTTGATTTATCAGTGTATATGTTACGGCTAAAGATAGGTGTGAACATAAACTCAAGATTAGCCGGCTAAACTTAGGTTTAGCTTCGGGTATTTGCTAATGTTAGTTTCTTCTATCTTTAGCCGGCTAAACTTAAGTGCAACCACATCCCATCGGCTAAAAATGTAGAAGGCTTGAGGGGTGCAAATTTTCGGCAATTAAAAGAAGATAAAGAAATAGTAATACGAGTATAATCGAACTATGAATGCAATGCATTTTTTGTATGAATTTCACATATTTTAATAGAAGAAAAGCATTCTGTCAAGCAGTTGAGAAATTGGAGAATGAACATATATTTGTTTCAACTGTGTCTCAACGAATTCTTATAATAATAATAATAATAATAATCTTTATTTAGTAATAGATACTAGTTACAAATTCTGAATATCATCAAGTAACAAATTGAAAGTATTGCTCCTTAACATAAGAAATCAACAGTTTTCTAAAGGCAGTATATCTGTTACAAGTCTTCAGTGCACCAGGTAATTTATTGTAGCATATGAAGCCACCAATCAGAGTGGAACCCATTGTTAAATTAGTACCATATGTCCCGACAAAAAGGCTATTTTGGTTTCTGGTGTTATACTGATGAACCTCAGAAACATACCGAGTCCTCCTGGACAGATAATCAGGCATCATACCATGTTCAATTTTGTAAATAAGATCAAATGTTTTGAATTTAATTCTCTGCCTTACTGTCATCAAATTCAATGCCTCCAACATTGATCTGATTGATGTTCTTCTACTGCATCTGAGAACCATTCTCATTCCTCTATTTAAAACTATCTGCAGTCTTCTGATGGCATTAGACTTCAAATTGAACAAGAGAGATGCACAGTAGTCAAGGTGTGGCAGAACAATGGACCTAAATAACATGCATCTAGTCTTCATATCTATTTTACTGCTCATCCTAGAAATGAACTGAATCTTCTGTGCAAGTTTCTTTACTAAATGATCCGCATGAGGCCCAAAATCGAGACTGCCATCGAGTATAATGCCTAGGTATTTGATTGAGTCAACTTTCTTCAATATATTGTCTTCGATTCGGATTACTAATCTCTCTCTATTAATGATTCGCAATATGTTCTGCTTTCCAAAAATCATGTAACTTGATTTATTGAAATTGACCTTCAGTTGATTGTCGTTTAGCCAGTCACTCAGAAACTCCAAATCTTCGTTAAGTAAAGAACATAAAATATTGATGTCTTTGCCGATTATATAGAGCATGGTATCATCAGCGAATAATTTTATTTTACAATTTTTCAGATGTTTTTTTATGTCATTTAGATATATTAAAAATAATATTGGTCCCAACGTTGTGGATTGTGGCACGCCATGTACAGTTCCCTTATTCGAAGATAACCCATTTTTGAATTTGACCCTTTGTGACCTGTCAGTTAAATATGACGTGAACCATGCCAAAACAGTACCCCTCATTCCAATTTTTTTCAACTTTTTTAGTAATAATTTTCTATTGATTGTCTCAAAAGCTCTCTTGAAATCAATAAATGCTGCCAATACGATATTGTTTTTATCTATTTCTTTCAACCACTCATCACAAATATCCACAATGGCAGTCTCGCAGGAATGTTTAGGTCTAAAACCCGACTGATCCTCTATGCTATGAGAACATTATTTTCATTAAGATATTTTATCAATTGATCTTTAACTACTAGTTCTAGAACTTTTTCGTAAACAGGTAGTGTATGAATGCCTCTAAATTCTTCACAATTTTTTGCATTTGAAACTTTTTCAATTGGTATGACTGTAGATAACTTCCAAGATTCGGGAAAAATACCGCTCTCAAGTGACGCGTTAACAATATCCAGGAAAAGATTGCCTGCCACATCAAATGCATCTTTAAAAATATCAGTTGTTATGTCATCAGGACCATTTGTTTTTTTAATGCCGGTTGACGTCAAGATGGCGTCAAGTGAAGACGAACATAGCGACGGCGAAAGTGTTAAAAGTGATAAAATATCAAACCTACGAGAAAACAACTACAAATGCTGTAATAAGAAAGTATGCACAATCCAAATATGCATAAATTGTGATGGTCTATACCATGGATCATGTGCCAAAAAGAAAAATATCAAGGTAATCAATGGGAGATATATAGAATGTTGTGATATTGAAAAACCAAAAAAAACAAATAAAGAGGAAATTATGGCCCTCAAAATTGAATACTTAACTAAGTTACTCACAGAAACACAGGAAAAGAACGAAATCCTTAAAGAATACAACTTAATTCTTAAAGAAAATAATAAATTACTGAAACAACAATTGAACAACAATGATAAAAAAATTGAAACACAATACTCTGACATCGTCAAAACAAGAACTCAAAGAAGCAACGTCAACCAAGAAACAATAGTCCCAAAGATAGTAGTTCAAAGATCCCATACCCCCGACAAATCTAACCAAAACAATGATAACCTGAAAATTAAACCACAACAAGAGAAGAATCCATCTAATACACTACCTAAACATCACAATGAGGAAATATCCGAATCTAATAGAGAAACAAATACACAACATGAATCAGACTTCATAGAAGTACATAAAAGGAGACGTCACACAAAAAAAAGGTTAGGAACAGGAGAAGCCTCCGACGAAGTTATTAAATCTGGTTTCGCAGGCCCTGAAAGAAAAGTTTCGCTTAATATATATAGAGTTAACAATCATGTGACAAGTGAAATGGTTCAAGAGCATATCAAAAAACAACCTGGCTTCGAAAATGAGAATATAACAGTAACTGAACTACAAACAAAACCAGGACAACTGAAAAGCTTCTGTGTAACAGACCCCCTAACTAGAAAAGACACTATGTATGATCCATCTTTTTGGCCCACAAACGTTGGAATAAGAAGGTTTAATTTCGAAATCCATAAAAGAACTCACGCCGGAAATTTTTTTGGGTAGTAAACAGAAATAATGAACATCAACCAGACAAAACAACAAAAAATGAACCAAAAACCACTAAAATAAGCCTTATCCACCAAAATATCCAATCTATAGGAAATGCTTTGAATAAATTAGAATATGGACTGAATGAACATAAAGAGTGCAAAATATTATGCATAACAGAACACTGGAAATCATACGAACAACTACACACATTCCCTATACGAAATTTCAATATAGTAGGAAGCTTCTGCAGACCTGAAGGAAAACATGGAGGTTCAGCACTATATTTTCACAAAACACTTAAAAGTATTACAAGAACCAA
This sequence comes from Coccinella septempunctata, assembly GCF_907165205.1. Lineage (NCBI taxonomy): Eukaryota > Metazoa > Arthropoda > Insecta > Coleoptera > Coccinellidae > Coccinella > Coccinella septempunctata. The sequence goes on along the minus strand of NC_058194.1, from coordinate 11,116,528 downwards.
ATTACAAAAGTTTTCTCAAATTGGAGAGTTTGAATGCGCTGCAGGTGAATGGATCAGAAAGAGAGGAAATATAATCATTTTGTCAATATATAGACCTTCCGGCGGCAACATCCATACCTTCTTCTCAAAATTAGAACAAACATTAAACAAAATAATACCTGAAAACAAACAAATAATAGTAGCTGGTGATTTCAACATAGAATTACGAAAAACAAATAGAGATGGAATAGAACTGATAAACCTTATGAGATCTTTCAACCTCAAACATGTCATATATCAAGATACTAGAATTACAAATAAAACAAGCTCATCTATCGACAACATCTTCACAAATATCCAACATTGGGAAAGTTCGGTCATTAATATACATATGTCAGATCACACAGCACAAAAAATTATTTTTACTACAGAAGAAGTAAAGATAAATAACATCTATTTCCGAAGATTTTATGGCCAGCAAGAAAAAGATGCATTTTTGGAAAAATTATTCAACCAAAACTGGAACCTTGTGCGAGAGATAGATAGATCCGAAGTGAATAGACAATGGGATGTTTTCATGTCTGAATTCATAAATATATTCAACGAGAATTTTCCCAAAAAACCATCTCTAAACAAAAAGCGAGCCTATATTCACAAAACACCTGAAATTGAAAAAATTAAAAACGAATTAGACATCCTCTTAGTCTTAAGTAACGTGTGCCCACAACATCTTGATCTTTACCAAAAAACAAAAAAAGAATATGACAATGCATTGAAAAACCAGAGAACCAAAACATATGAGGAAAGAATAATCAAGTCAGACAATAAAGGTAAAACTATGTGGCAAATATGCAAAGAGATCACTGGCACAACAAGATCCACTGAAGATTGGCAATTGGAAGGGACTCCAGAAGAAATAGCAGAAAATTTCAACGAACACTTCAACAACACAGTAAACACCCTCCTAAATAACATATCTACAACACCTATAGATTATTCTCACATGAAGCGTATAGAGAAGTCCTTCTACCTGAGACCAACAACACCTTCCGAAATAGAGAACTTAACAAAAACCATCAAAAACAAATTCAGCAGCGGAGATGACGAAATTCCTATTATGATAGTCAAGTTATCATTACCAGCAGTCAGCGAAATACTATCATACATCATAAATAATTCTTTCAAACATGGTATATTTCCAGATTCCTTGCAACTAGCACTCATAAAACCAATATTCAAAACAGGCAACCCAGAACTTCTCAACAACTACAGACCCATAAGTTTACTACCAGCATTCTCCAGAATTTTTGAAGTACTAGTCTCGACAAGATTAACTGAATACTTTAAAGAAAATAACCTTTTTTCACATACCCAACATGGATTTCTACATGGACGCTCAACACAGACAGCTATCTTTGAATTCTTGCAGTACATTTTGGAGTCACTTGAGGACAGTAAGATGGCTCTGGGTATTTTCCTAGACCTCTCTAAAGCCTATGACTCATTAAACAAAGAATATCTTCTTCAGAAATTAGAGTTTTATGGAGTGAGAGGAAACACAATTAAATGGCTTGATTCATTCATGACTAATAGAAAACAAAGAGTTACCATCACACAAAATAAAAATCAATCAAAGTCAAAAATATTGATAAGAAAAATAGGAATCGACCAAGGAAGCGTCATCGGCACACTCTTATTCTTAATATACCTGAACGATCTAGGCCACATAGTACTGCAAGATGAAGGAAACATGGTGAATTTTGTCGACGACACAAATCTATTAACCAGTGCCGAGGATTTTGAAGAGCTCTCAAGACAAGCAAACCACATCTTCTTGAAATCAAAAACATGGTTCAACCAAAATAACCTAGTTTTAAATGAGGACAAATCAAAAATCATTCTTTTTGACACAAGTAGGTCAAACAAGGAAAAATCAGATTCAGTAACCTTATCCAACTGTAACTACCAACTATCGAACTACGTCAGATTTCTGGGAGTCTACATTGATCAATTCCTCAATTGGCGTCAACACACAGAATTCATTTCAGTGAAGTTGAGTAAGACATGCTTTGCACTAAGATCAATAACCCAATATATGAATGAGAAAACCTTAAGAACAGTATATTTTGGAAACTTTGAATCCACGTACAAATATGGAATAATTTTCTGGGGAACAAATGAAAACTTAGAGAAAATATTCCTAATTCAGAAGAGAGCAATTCGAATAATTTACAAAATGAAATTTAGGGAATCATGTAGAGGAACTTTTAGATTTAGAGGAATTTTCACTGTTTATGGCCTGTATTTGTTTGAATGCCTTATGTTCTTACATAAAAATAGGAGTAGTTTCATATCTGAGAATATAAATAGTTACAACACAAGAAATTTAAATATAATGTTTCCAACCCATAGATTAACATTAACTGAGAAGAGCACTGCTTATATGAGCATCAGAGCTTTCAATAAGTTACCAAATGATATAAAACGCATAAATAACTATAAATCGTTCAGAAATAAAGTTAAAAATCTACTGATTGCATTGGAACCATACAACCTCGGGGACTATTTTGAAGCTACTGTGTGAACTAAAAATTTTTGTGACGTCATTTCATTTAATTTTGGATTTATTGTAACTCTTCATGTAATTCGAATTTATCTGAAATAAAGAAATATCTTATCTTATCTTATCTTATCTTATATAATTTTTTAGTTGTTTCATTGTTATCTTCGTAAATGTCGAAAATTTGGCACATTCATCAATTTCAGACATACAGTAAAATGGATCTTTTTTTTAACCGTACTTAGCACAATGTCATCAACACTACTTACAAAAAATTCATTGAATTCCTCGGATATTTCAGAGGCCTCCGTCAAAATTTGATCGAAATTTGACGAATCTAAAAATCTAAACCCTTGATGACAAAATTCGAGACATACTATTTTGAGTGTGAGGCAAAAATTGAAGTGTTAATAATTATATTTCATCTTGTTATTATTCATAATTTGAGGGGAATTGAATGAGCATAAAGAGAGAATGAAGACAAAAATGATGCCGCGAACTTCGTCATCAAAATACCAAAGGTCAAATTCTAGAAAAATATAAGTAGAAGTACCCAATCTGTTTGTAGTTAACCGGACTATTTGGCTGATAAGCTTTACGATGAATGCACTTGTATACCCCAGGATGATTCATCAAGGGTGGCGACAGGCCGTATTTTGGAACCCATATATTCAATGACTCGGGAAGAAATTTTTAACAAAATCAGCTAGAGAAAATGTTTTCAACTATGTTCATATTCATGGTTTTTGTTTTGTTCTTTTTTGCGAAAAAATTGGTTGGAATGTAATTGCAACGTTAGAAACACTATAGTTCCTATATCGTAATTTTTTCAACCCAATTATTGAATGGTAGGGAAAATTAAAATTGTTTACAGAAAATTTCAATTTCTAATATCTCATTTCCTTGTGGTGACCCCACAATGGTTTTTCACAAATTAGGCTAAATTTGAATAGCATAAATCTCCTAAACAGTTAAAATAACTCGTTGAATGTTAAAATGAAAATCCATGGGCCTTATGTAATACAACCCCAATACATTCGATGCTCTTTTGCATATTTCAATTCTAAAAATTTAAACAAAAAAGTGGCCTTGTGCGTTCGTCCTCTCCCATCCGACCATTCATGACACATCACCTCTCCGCATGACCATCGAATACATTTTTAGCCGTTCCGTTTTGGGTAATGTGCACATTAGCCGGCTGAAGCTGAAATGCCCTGACGTAGATGAATATTTCATCGAATATAAACCTAAGTTTAGCTGGCTAATCTTAAGTTTATGCTCCCACCTATCTTTAGCCGTAACATATATATGTATGAATATCAATAAACATATTCTTGTGGATACCACTTTTACTATTCCAAAAATTTGAAAAATGATTGAGATTGCACAAGAGGAAAAACTTCCATTTTTGATATTCAAGGTATTTTCCGAATGAGTCGATATTATATGTATCTTGAATATCAAAAATGAAATTTTTTTCATCATTTTCCCAAAAATCGAAATATTTAACTGCAATATAGAGTAATACAGATTCAAATTTCCCGCCCTTTCCTCCGCCGTCTACTCCAGCGCCAGCTATAAATTGGCAAAGCAAATGATAGAAAGAGATTGAAGATGAAATCGGACATAAGTAGATTCAGTTCCTAGTTGACGGTCTCTGTTGTCTCTGCTTCCTTGACAGTCAAGAATACAGACTTCGTCGTTGTGAAACTAGGGAATAAAAACAATTAGGGGAGCGCTCCCTAGGGAGCGTTCTATTCTATCGCCGTCAAGAATCGACTCCCTGATTGCAAACATCATTTCAGTGGTGTTTTCCGTCGAGTGAACTAGTCATTCGATTCGGAGGAATTATCATTAAATGGGGAAGGATCTTTTATTAATAAGCATACTTCTAAACAGAGGGAATTTGGTGAAAGGGTTTATACCAAAATCGGGCTCTGCTTTCCCATACCAGTTTAATGAAAGAAGTATCAGTATTCAATAGGTACAACTTCAAGATTTCGAAAATTTCCTGAGAATGGATGGCAAAACATACTAGTCCATTCACTTGTATAGAAGCAAGTAGATTGTGAGTGAAAGAGGGTGTCAAAGAATTTCTTTCTATTGGGAGAGACAGACATTTATGCCAATAATAAGTTGGAATACAATGAGGGACGGAGAACACTTTTCAAAAATTCAAAGTGTGAAAGAACGCAAAATTTCTTGTGAAAGTATCGGATTTGTGTTCCTTGATGAAACATTCACCAAAACTGACGCCGTAAAGTCTACAATTTTTAATCCAAAGGGATATAACCAACAACAAGTCTCTACAAGATTTCTACGTTATGTGTCAATAATTGAATTTTCTTTTATAGCAAAAAGTTGAAGAAAACTTATAATATTCATTTCATTCTAGTAGATTTTGGGAAATTCAATACTACAGCTACCTCCTCGTGGTCAGTTCTGGATTATTAGCGATGGACCATTATGTAACTTATGGTGAATACAGGAAATGGATTTCCTCCCTAAACTCCATATTGTGAATTGAGAACAATTCCAAATTATATCGAAAAATATTAAAGTAGCCTATAAAATTAGCACACTTTCTATATCTACTCGTGTTTCGTGACACTCCGCTGCTATCAACAGTAATGCCTAACCTTCCGGCCTTTTTCATTCTAGTGGACTATGTACAGAGTCTCCCATTTTGGGTGAGACAGCCAGGTTACTCGGTTGTTATTTAAGATAGAGTCTTGCCGTTTTCACGTTCCTGTCCTACTTTTTTTGTGAAACTGAAGTTGGCCTAATCAGATTTTGCATAACTTTACATTTATAAGATAGGTACAGGGCGATTTTGGAAATTGATACTTTTCGGACCCCTCCTTTATCAGCGAAGTTATCAGAAACAATGCTGAGCTGAAAATCACGGATGATTCAGAATTTTGCGTAGAATCCAGTGACTCAATTTTTTTTTCGGGGTATAGTTTTGAAGATACGACACCGACATATTTTTTTTCCAATGGAACACCCTGTGTTCGTTGAATTCGTTATTTTTTTCCCTCCAAAATGATGTAGGATGTTCAGAAATGCTAAAAAACACTAAACATCACATAATGATGATTATTTTTTTAATAAGAGGATTATTACTTTTGATTATTAAAAGTAATAGATCATGTATGATACAAACATCCTTGTTGATATTATGGCTACTATGCATTTGGATGCATTGCTTTATCAAGTAGGCATTCGAGAGAAAAAACGAATCTGATCTAGCTGTCATCGCTAGGAATTATTATTGTGTTTCAAACACAACAGTCACGAAGAACTTCGTGCATCAACAGAGGCAAAAAATCATCATTATGTGATGTTTTAGTGTTTTTAAGCATTTCTGAACATCCTACCTACATAGATTATACATCATTTTGGAGGAAAAAGAATAACGAATTCAACGAAGTAATGAAATACAGGGTGTTCCATTGAAAACAATATATGTTTGTGTCGTACCTTCAAAACTATACCCCGAAAATAAAATTTAGCAAGCCACTGGATTCTAGGCAAAATTCTGAATCTGACGTAATTTTAGCTCAGTATTATTCCTAATAACTTCGGGGATAAAGGGGGGGTCCGAAAAGTATTAATTTCCAAAATCGCCCTGTAGCTCATGAACGGCAACAGTTAGGCAAAATCTGATTAGGCCAACTTGAGTTTCACAAAAAAGTAGGAACGTGAAAACCGCAAGGCTCTATCTTAAATAACAAGCGAGAAACCTGGCTGTCTCACCCAAAATGGGATACACTGTGCAGTCGGATCTTTTTCTACCTAACAAAAAAAATTTCAAAATCTATCTGGGCGAGGCGTTGAGCAGGTGGAGGATGGAGGAGATCTTACCAGGAAAAACAATTGCAGCACGTAGATGATGCAACATTCTACACAACATACGTTACGATGTGCAGACTATCACTGCTCATGATCAAGAGGACCCGCAATGAATCTCAAGATGAATATAAAAAATAGGGACTAACACTGAAACAAAGACTGAAGATGTACCTATTGGATCAGAACACAAAAGCTGACAGTGAGAACATGAAGGTTTATGCTGCAAGTTTCTCTCTTTGGGTACAAAAATAATATTAACGGGAAAACACAGAAGGAATTAGAATATAGCAAAATTAAATTGGATATTTGAACATAATATTATGATCCAAAAGAATTTCATTTGATAATAAACGTCATTTTTATTCCACAGTGTTGGTGACATATCATCTAATACATATATCGAGAGTAGGGAATGAGAGACTGAGAGAAATCAAGAGGGCAGACAGAACTATAACAGACGACTTCCCCAAAATCTCTTGATCTAGTACAGATATTAATCTGAAAATAAAGTTCAGAAAAAATAAATATGTGTTCAAAAAGAAAGAAGCTGCATTATGCCAGTTTTGATTAATCTCAACCAATCGCAAAACTGAAAATTGGAAAAAACTGATCGGGTGATTATATCCTATACTAGTAAATCCTTTACTAGTAAGGCATAGGTAATCGGTCATTAACATAAACAGTATATCCAACCTTTATCAGTTTATCTCAACCAAAAAAAAAAACAACGGACCTCGGTTGCTCGGTTGCAAATTAATTCCGTCAACGTTTCGCCTCAGAATTCTGGGCTTCTTATAGTTACAGTAACCTCACTTATTTTCTTTGTTTCCATTATGATGTTTTTCAAAACTTTGTGTTTATTTTTGTCTGTGAAAAAGCCCATTGGGGCGAAACGTTCACGGAATAAATTTGCAAGCGCGGTCCGTTGTTTTTTTGGTCGAGATAATCTAATAAAGTTTGGATGTACAAATCCTGTAATGGAAGATAAAGCTATCGAAAGGGGTAGTAGGTATCCTAGCCAGTTTTTCAATCACAAGTTGCCTGTCGGTGTTTTGACGCAGATTATAAAGTTTTCCTAAAGGGGACTATCAATTTATTTATTTATTTCAGTTATGGAGAACATACAAATAATTGTATACCCACAAAAATGAGTTTGAAAGAAACAAAATAATAAAATTACTTATGAATCAAATAAGTTACAAATTTTTCATCACTCCACCCGAAACATTCAATCCAACAATATTTAATACCTTCTAATATCCTAAATTTGTCGACATTTTGCATTAGATTTTTTAGTAAGGAAGAAGGACAAGCAATATTATTTCCCTCATATCAAGTATACTCATTATTACCTGGAGGTCCAGGAGGTCCTGGCGGTCCTTCTATGATGCCTGTCGGAAACTGATCTCCAGTCAATGTTGTAGTTAGCCCACGTTCTCCTTTATCTCCTTTATCACCCTGTTTGATTTACAGAACTTATCAATAATCTCGTTTCTTCTCGGAAATGAGATTCTATATTTCTCTTCACCAACATACACCAGGCTTGCACTTTTATGGATTACCGATTCATAATAATATTTCGACCGATTTCCAAAACTGAAGTGATGAAAACTAGACATGCTAACCTGAAGAACAATAGGCTGCCGTGCCAGCACAAATGGGAAAGAGTACAAAATATAAGTAAAAAACGACAAGAATAAGCGTAAAATTTCTTTCGTTGGGCATTATCTCTCGAAGTGGAACATATCCGTCATTGAAAAAATTCAAATAAAACTGATTTGTTTGTATAACATCTGTGGATTTTTTTTTCACAGCGATAAATATCTAGTTTTCAAAACCTATTTCTAGTGACATTAATAAGAACATGTATTCAATCAGTTGAAATATTAACGGATTGCAAATATTTGAGAATTTTCGTCGACCAACTTCTGTTTTAGATTTCGAAATAAGGATTAATTTTTAATGCGGTAATTGTAATTTGTTTTCAATATTTTGGGAAATGATAAATATGATAAAGGAGCTTTCTACCTTTGGTCCTTGTACACCGTCTATTCCTGGCGGTCCTATAGGTCCTATTGGACCTGGCTCCCCTTTTTCCCCTGGGGGACCTGCTTCTCCAGTCATACCCTGTCTTCCATCATGTCCAGCCAATCCTTCTGGACCGGGCGGACCAGGCGGTCCTGGTGGTCCAGGTTCACCAGGCTCCCCCTATATATATAGCAAACAAAGATTGTTGCATATGTTGAGAACATTTCACAGGAAACAGTTATTGAAAAAGGAAAAGATAAGACGAAAGCAGATAAAGAGTGCTAAAAAGGCTTAAAACATACACACACCACTAAAAATACATATTTTCACGGAAAATTTTGAAACCAAATGACTAATAAATATTTGATATTTGCTAATGAAGAAGGTGAGCCATCAACCTTAGAGGTATTTCATTTATTCCCCCACATTGAACTTTTTTACATCCACTCACCTGAATATATTCTTTTGAGGAGGGAGCAATTTCATGATACTCTTAATGTAATTCAATTTTTGGTTGAGTTGAATAAATTTTGAGAGGGTTTATTTTTCGATAGTGTGAAAAACACTCCAACAAAAATCTCATTTATTAATGTCGAATTGAAGGAAATTTTTGGAGGTATTTGCTCTTTTCTTGAAACTTGTTTTGAATTTTTTTTCTCAACATTCTAAAACACAAGAAATAATAACATTTTTTTTATAGAAACTGATTCTGTGTAAGAAGTACCTAATATACCTACTTTTTGTGAGAATAAATTTTTTCAAAACAGGATGGATTTCTACCTAAAATTGGAACAATGTGAATGAAGGTAACGGTGTCTTTCAAATTCCTTCCTCAGACGTTCTTTCATTTCAAGACAATAATTCTGGAAATGTATTATCCGAGGAAGGCGCATCTGATATAGGCTCCGAACTTTTACGTTCATTTTATATGGTTTAGTATTATTTGTTAAGGAACGTTGATTCGAAAAACTCATTCCTTCGGTTACAGATGTTTGGAAGAAAAATCCATGACAAGTTTAAAATAACAAAACAGCAACAATATCCACCAGAATTTTATGTGAAGAAAATATTCTCCCCCTTATATACAGGGTGATTTATTGGAAAATGCGCATAAAATCAGTGTAGAATGAGGGCACATAATATGTGCTTTCAAATAACCGAAATTTTATGGGAAACCAAGATACAAGCTAGTTTACTCATTTTCTTCATTTTTTCAATTGATTATAACTTATGAACCACCCTATATATTTTTATGATATTTGCTTCGTTTGTTCGTTGTTAGGAGTGCTATCGATTAACTTTATAAAAAAGTCGCATTTCAGGTCCGGCTCTAAGAAATTTTATGTGTAGTTTTCGGGTCAAAACAATACCCTGTATAATATACATCGATATTTTGAAATTTTATTTTCATTAACAAATTTGGAAAGAGCAGGAAAAAAATAAATAATATTAAATGTATTTGGTGTTTCCGTATACAAGTTTTTCACTTGTTAGCTTGAGTCAAATCTAGATGTTCCGAAAATTGAGTGGCACAAAATATGAAAAATTGAATTATTTTCCCAAATGGTACCTACTTTTCAAGCTTAAATCATCAACTATTTTTTATTTTCATAATTTCTAGATCACAGCCTCATTAAAAAACGAGAGGTCATGCCCGTATTTTGTACAAATTTTATAATCAACGACTAACATTAACCTTGTATGAGTAAATTGATCATCATATTGCGCCCTATTGAAAAAATTAACAAGGAAAAGCAAAGTATTTAAATAATGTTGCAACAAATTTATATTTCAAATTTAAAAGGTTGAATAACATTTTATTTTCAGGTAGAGCTGGAGTATGATCATCTCTTAAATATTCTGATGTATTCTTGATGATCATAGTAAAATAAAGAAGTAAACTTATTAGATATCGATTGAAATTTATACTTAAACTTTTTAGGGTTTTCACTCCCAATCTTTGAAACAAAATCAATAAAAATGAAATAAACGATTTGCTCCTGCGTAAATTCTTGCACTAATTTGTCAGGAGCAAATCAACTAGAAAAAATTGTTGCCTGACAATGAACTGAAAATAAAGAACGTTGAAATTATAATTTTATGTTGTAACGTTTCGGAGTCTGATGAAGGAGTCTGATATAGACTCCGAAACGTTACAACAAGAAATTATATTATAATTTCAACGTTCTTCATTTTCAGTTCATTGTCAGGCAACAATTTTATGTTGTAACGTTCTTTATTTTCAGTTCATTGTCAGGCAACAATTTTTTCTAGTTGATTTGCTCCTGACAAATTAGTGCAAGAATTTACGCCGGAGCAAATCGTTTATTTCATTTTTAATTGTTTTTGTTTCAGAGATTGGGTGTGAGAACCCTAAAAAGTTTATTAAGTATACTTATTGTTTAATGTATTTTGTGATAAGTACCTTCAGGTTCGACATCTCAAAATGCTTTCAAGTATAACCCTGAAGTTTATTATTTTTACTGAACTAATCAATACGTGTAAAATGTATTATTATTCTTACAGAGAATACATCAGAATGTATGTACATACTAGCTGGAGAAATAATCAGAAGTGGATAAATAAATTCTAGTTTCTTAATTTTTAACCTTTGTCATGTACATTTGACAATTTTGTACGTTAATTTTGTATGAAATAAAGTAATAAAGGATATCTTCGGAATCAAAATGATACTCATTTTCCATTTTTTCTCAATGTTGAGCAATGAACACATGCTATGATAATTTTTTTACTCAGTTGCTGTTAATAATTATCCCATTAAAGAAATAAAAAGGATTGATGGTTTCAAGCAATTATTTTGAAGAAGTACTATTAAGGGTAGCCAATTTATTTGTTTCTCAATTATTTGCCACCTCATTAACGTAACATCTAGATTTGACTCGAGTTAATAATTGAAAAACTCGTATGCGAAAAAACCGAATCCATTCAGCTTTTTTATTATGAATATTAATATTTTATTTTAAAATATTGGCATACAAGGTGTTGTATCGGCTCGAGAATTACTAATTTTTTTGAAGCCCGGACCTGAAAGAAGGACTTTTATTTTTGACGACTCAACTGAGGACGAAGAATGAATGAGCCAAATATTATGAAAATCTGTGGGTCGTTCATTTCATAAGTTCTGTTATAATAAATTGAAAAAATGGGAAAACCACTAAATCACCTTGTATCCTAGTAATAAAGAAAGATAGACCCATTGAATATAGGTTATTTAGGGGCACCTCGGTGTCCTCTCTCTACCCTTACTGTATGCGCATTTCCCAATGAAGCACCGTGTATATTTGTATGTATATGTGGAAATGATATAATTCTTAACATTCTCACCCAATCAGCAGGCTGACGTCATTATTGACGTCTTAATTTTGAAGATGCCGTCATGACGTTAATTTTGAAAGTTGATGATGTTGGTATGATGACATTTTTGTACCGTTATTCTACTATTTTTTCTGATTCTGATTAAAGTATATAAGTCATTCTTATCATTGTACTCTTCTATCCATTCTTGATAAGAAATTCCTGTGGCACTTTTTTAGAAAATAACAGAATTCTTGTCAGTTTGCCATTCTGTTCGAAGGACGGAAATAATCGGGTAAACACGGGTTTAATTGTTGGTGAGGCAAATCAGAAAGAATAATTATCATTATTATCACAATATATTCAGATTGCGGATGAAGTCAGTCTATTGAACTCTCTACTCCGTCAGTTTCATTACAACCTTTATAAAAAAATTTAATTATTTAAAAGCTGCTCGTCATACCAACTTAAATTTCAAACAATCAGTTTCTTTGAAACTGAAGGTGTTCTGAAACCTCGACCATAATATTCGTCTCGAATTAACGTATACTCATATCTGAAAGAAGCCGCTTAACTTCTTCAACTATTTAAAATAATCATCTTCAAGAGAATGACTCGGGAAATGCTGATTGCTGATTCCCTAACCCAATTGCAGAATCACAAGTAATTCGAATATTTATATTTGCCTTGGGAAAGTTGGGTCCTAGAGATCCCATGGTAATGTCGAACTTATTATGACGTCAGAGAAATATTCCAAAGTAACTGCATTATTTACAGGAGTCAATTTGGAATTAACGATATGACGGCTTTGGGCAGTGACATTAAAGCCGGGTCCAGACTATGTAACAAAACATGTTATATAGCATAGATATATAACTTGTTAGAGAAATTCAAGTGAAAAAGTTATATAACACAATGTTATACAACATTTTTCTTGCTATATAGCAAATTTTATGTTATCCATTGGTTGTCGGTAAAGATCAAAGAAAGTAATATAACTTTGTTATATAACACGCTGCAACTTGTCCACACTTGTGTTATTGAACATTTACTGCAGCGCCAGCCAGCCATCAGGTATTCGAAATCAGAACTTGTCATCCTTAGAAAATTTTTAAAACTACCATCACATTTAATGTCCCCTGTCAATGGGTCTATGTCACCAATTGCTAGATCCTTAAGAGTTGTTCCACTAGCTCTCAACGATGGCCGTACCCAAAATCTGCGTCTAGATTTCACTGGTCGTCTACATAAAATCACGCAAGCTGCTGCTGCCAAAATGACATCCTCAACGTTTGAGGACATTTTCGATACTACAGATGCCACTGCTTCCAGAATTTTGCTTAGTTTTATTTTGTTACATAGTGTGGATGTCACTGCTATTTTATAACAAGTTATATAACAAAATTGTATAACACATTTGTTGTATAACTTTGTTACATATTCTGGACCCGGCTCAACACTCATCCTACCCTACCATCATTATGAAGTCATTCTTCAAGTCGAATAGACGCCTGGGAAATATTCTACAGCCTGCTGCCTGGGGATTGGACATCGTTGAGAAATCTTGAATTTTTTATTCCATAAGAAATAATTAATGCTTACGAAATTGAAAGTATTCAGAGAGTGTGAAAATCTTTACTTCAAAGTATTGGACGTGAAAGATTATGATGCGTTAAATAAGAGAATGTTATATAATTCAGTCGCTCATTCAAAGGTGAATATATGATAGAAATGTTAGAACATGAGTTTGCTTGGTGAGTCCTTTCGTGCTGTTTGCAGTTAGAAGGAAATTGCGATGAAGGTCTTCGTGCAGCCGTAATAAATAGGAAACTCACTTTTAACGTGATGATTGTTTCACCGCTTATGTTATGGCCCCTTTCTTGCAGTCCCTAAAAAGCACACTTATAGTGAATCAAGCTTTACGACTACACGAAAAGGGTAGTGAGGATATTTGTGTGCAACAGGTTCCTAGTAGAAAATGACACAGGTGTACCAACAACAGTCTACTAAATTGCTGAATAGTCCCACAGATGTGAAGTATTGGATGTGAAAATAATAATAGGAAGGAATTCGTATTTTGTACAACTATGTACGTATTATTGCAGAATTTTGAAAAATATCTCGATATACAGGGTGAATCTTTGGTGACTATGTCAACAGTAGTTTCCTGATATAAAATAAGATATACCTTACTCGCACACCATTTTTCAAATTCTAATGCGATAAAAACATTTAGTAATACGATCATCAATCGAATACGTTCTGCGAAACTCTTTTCATAGAATGAGAAGACATAGAAATTACATTAATTAAATTGAAACATAACAAACAAGAAATATGAACTCATAAATTTTATTCGGACAAGAATGTAAGGAAACAGAAAATGAACCTTCTTTTTTGGAATTCATATTTTATTAGAATTTTTTATTTTAAATCGAATGAATCGCTCTTAAATTCTTTCAATGAATTGCTCCAATTACACACTGAGTCGTTGAATCGTTAATATTCGTGTATGGTATGGTATGGTGATACATGATGATAGTGATAATGGAAATATTATGAGCGTCTGATTCAACGAAGGTACCTACATATTCAGACAAATTTTTAAGGTTGAATCCATATACTTTTCGAAGCATCAGTGTACACATCACATGAAATTACACAACAAAGGAACACAAAATATGGCGATAGCTCCCATTATAAGTCATATTGTATTTTTATATAGATGAAGACCATACCCTTAATATTCGAAGAAATATCCGTTCTAATTAGAAAATATGGCAACCAAAATTCTATGTATTCATGATTCAGATTATGGAGAGTAGAGAGAAGGAGAACGATCGCTGCTTTGAGACCACAGATTTTTTGTCCCCTAAAATATGTACCAATAGTAGTAGTTCATGTTTTGGCCAACAGTCGCGCTGGCCATCACGAGAGTGCGAAATTTTGTTTACACAAATCAAATTGTAGTTGGCTCGTTGGCTGAGTGAACTGTTTCCCTGGTGACAGATGATAGGAATATTATTATTGTCGATTTTTGATAAGAGAACAACATATGACCATGGTGAAATGTTGAAGCGTGCGCTAGTATAAGAGTGTTTTGGCATCGGAAAGAAAAGGAGAAGAGATAAAATTTCCGAGAGCATTTTTGAGAGAAAATTGGAAAAAACCTTATCTCAAGAATCCCAATCAATTTGTGTGTCAAGAGCACTTTTGCGATGAAGATATCAAAAAGATGATGGATTCATGATAAACGAAATCGAAATTGTCATCCCTCGTGAGAAGTTGACTCTTCTGAATAAGAATATTTAACCAATAAAACTACATGGTTCAGAAGTAAATATTCTTGAAGAATTTTGTTGGCATAACATAATATATGGTTTATATCGGTTCTCAGCTGAGCATTGGCAAAAGAATCTACTCTAATACCTAAGTGATAAATCTGAGACTGCTACCTTTTGTTGTCTTGATGTGTACTGCTCCTCACTACGGATTTATATAATTTTGAAGATTAGTAAACCAACTAACATAGCTGCTTTCAATAAACAATGATAAAGAAAAGTAGGTACAATTTTTTTGATCAGTGATTTCTTTTGAATTTCATTGATTTCGACTTGCATTTTATTGCATATAATTCAGAGAACTCATATTCAATATAGATTTGAAGAAAGGTATTTGAAAAATCATCAGAAAACCCACGATGACACATAACCTTAAATAAAATGAAGGCTGTTCATTTCAAATTGACGCTTGAATCCCCACTCCTTATCGATACCCGCTGTAATCGCAGCGACACCTATTTTCCCCGTTTTTGGAGACACATTTTTAGTACGGCGATCGTTCTCCTTCTCTCTACTCTCCATAATTCAGATGGATCATTCCAGGAATACAGAAAAAACTGTATGGAAAATAGAAATCAGCAAATGGAGCATTGTAGATGAACGAGTCAAAGATTCACCCTATTTGTTTTCCATGTTCTTATGGATGGATTCTCAAAAATTTAGACATTGTCAGTGATCTAATGAAAACTCGATAAATGTTTCCTTCCAATTACTTCATGCTAATGTATAACTATCTACGAAACACATAATAGGTACGGAATGCCACAATAAGACTACTGAACCAAACGGTGCTCGTGCTGTCAAGAACGTCTCACCTTGACAGCAACAATCTCTGCATATCCCAGCGTCCCTCCACGAAGTGTAGTAACAGATCTTTTCAATCCCTGAAAATAGAGATCAATATCAACAATTTCTGGAACCTCATCGTTCAACTTCTCCATCTAGTAAGAATCTATTTTAAAATATTATTCACTACTGACATGCAATCTTCATACATTTTATACACTAATTGAGTAACATTACAATAAATTATATCCATAATTTCGAAAGTATAACAAACCAGAAATGTGAATAGATCAGACTGATAAGAGTGTTCAATGGAAAACATTCTGGATAAACTCACATAGAGATCATCAAATTCAATGACAAAAAGGCTGCAATGCCTGCAATGGTTTGCAAATAAATTATTTCACTATTTTCTGGGTGATGTCGTTAACGATTTTGACCAACTGGCACTACAATAATCGTTTTGCGCAAGTATAACTAAACATTTTTTTATTCTGTTTTGAATGATATATTATATTATTTGTAGTTTTTTGCACGAATGAACTAAATTAATCAATAAAAATTTAACATTAAAGAAATTAAATTGATGATTTTTCTGAAACATAAATATGTATAACAAAATATAGTGACAACACTTCGATCGAAAGTATTCGAAATATACAGGGTGTTCCTGAATTGCTTCAATAAATTTTCGGTGCTGATTAACTAAAATAAAGGAGGTTCTTTGATATTATTAGTAATAAGTTGCTGATGTGATTAATTATAATTATTTTTATTCGTGGAAACGCTCAAGCTTTCGCTCGAGCTTCCAAGACTTATTTATCTCTTCATCAGGAGGACTAAAATGCAATAAAAAGTTAGAATGAATGATGTAAATGAATATTATAATAAATGGCTTAGGAAAATTAGATTATATATTATATAAATTATCACTGTTCCATCGATAATTTATATAATCCCAATTTCGTAAGATATTCACTATACTATTCATTAAATACTATTCATTCTAACTTAACTTAAAATTGCTGCTCCAGCAATAAGATTCAGATTCAGATTATTTAACCATGTTCACGTAAAAAAGTACTCACACACGCCAATCATAGGAAAAAAAGAGTTCACAATATAATTAATAACTGCTGCTATCCCACGAATAAAAATCATTATAATTGGAGATTCTTTATACAATTTTTTATCTTAGCCTTTTCTTCCCCTCCAAACTACTACCTTTTGAAATTGAGGCAATATTATTATGATTTATTATAATTATAGAAGAATGAAAATTGGTGATTAGCAGATAGGAGTACAATGGCACTTCTCGACATTTTTATCAATTCCGTAATGTCAAGAAGGGATAGTAAAACACACTCCTGAAATATTTCATAACTTCTTGACGTACGAACTTTTCTCGAGTAAACAAAATTGATTGAATAATATCATAAGTTCAATTTCATAGGCAACTTTTTTGTGTCCTGACTTATCACTTAAAAGTATTAGTTCAATAAGAAAAATTGAGTAATATTAAGCTTGTTCTCTTCGCTTCACTCGCTTAGGCAACTAATCGCTATACTAATTTCGTAGGCACCGTGGTGACGGGTGACCGAGCAAAATCAGCTGATTTAGAGGGTTGGGAAATCTCTATCTTTGAGCGATTCGCCGCAACTAGAGGGCCGCGCAGAATGTGACACGAAAAACGAAAAGCCGGAGCTAGAGCATGTGTGACAACACTTTCCTAAGGATAATAATACATAATAGTACCACGGTTTGGTATTTCACCTCAGGTTTCGCGGTAGGCATCTTCAGAGGAATCTCGAACTAAGATTATCTTTCACCAGGTTATTATATTACCTACTTCTAACTGTTGAAATGTCATCCCCGCTCCATGATATCCACGTTACATATTTGTAACTCTGTTCTATATTTGCAATGTATCAGTTTAAGATCATGGAGAGAGTATGACAGTTATGACACCATTTATGTTTTAACTACTGTCGAGGGCGCTGCAAGACCTAAACAAACATGGAGGATTGTGGGAAATGCTATTGAAACTGTTGTTTTCATTAGTGGATTTGTATTTATTATCGTTTTGCATCGTTTTGTCATGTGGACATATTTTCAGTTGAATAGTGGATTACGGAAAGTCAGTGCAGATATTGAACGTTAAATTTGTTATTTGTGTGTAAACGGGTTTTTCTGTGAAATTGTGAACATTGAAAAGAAAGTGCTGTGGGTGTATATCGGTAGGCGATTAAATCATTTCTTGTGTTATCATGGTAGTTCTATAAGCTCCTTGGTGCAGATAAGATAGGTTATTTTTTCACATGCTGCATGTAATTTTCAGAAATAAATGAATAAATCAAATCTTTCTAATTTTAAATTTTTTTTTGGAGAAAGGTTATAAACCCATCGTGATGTAATATATATTCTTTTTAATGCTATCAATTTGTGAACTAATCTTTTGTCATCAATTTTGTAATCCGAAATTTATGAAAAAGTAGGTAGTTTTCGAACATGAGTCCATTCCATTCGTTTACATACTTCACCAGACTGGTGTGATATGTTTTGGAATTATCTTTTCAACAGTGATTTTAAAAACATAATAATTGAAAACAAAATAATTTCTAGTCCAAAGTTATAGCAATATTTTATATTAATTTTCATAATTTAATTTATTTCTCACGAACCATTTTTCTTCGTATCACATTAATGTATTACGTATAGATCTCCTTTGGAACAAATACGCTGCGCAAAAAAATTAACGCACATTATGGAAATCTCAAATTTATTCTACAACTGAAGGTGTTCTCAATGATAATTATTTTTATCAGAATAATGCATGCTGCATGCATATGTTATCCACTTTCAACGGTTTTCTTCAATACAGATGTTTTTTCCCAGCAGGAATAAAAAAAGATGATATTATCAGATTTTGAATGTATTGGTTCCATTCTAAAATCAGTTGTTCTCGATGAATTCTAGTGATCAATAATTTTTCTTTCGTTTGATTTTCTACACTCGATCGCTATGCAACGCGAAACACGTAATTTGACCCAAGAGGAATGTGCCCAAGCTGTAGTTTCGCGAGAAGAAGGGTGGACATACACAAGAATTGCAGAAAGGTTTGGAGTTTCCCATACAAGTGTGTCCAGAATGTTGCAGCGATTCAGGGCGACAGGTATGAATGTCCGAAGACCAGGACAGGGTAGACCACGGGTAACAACTGCCATTCAAGAACGTTACTTGAGAGTTTCTTCGTTGAGACAACGGTTTGCAATCGCTCGCCTCCTTCAAATTCAGCTTGAGCAAACTCATGAGGTGCAAATTAGCACTCAGACAATAAGAAATCGCTTCAGAGAATATGATTTATCCTCACAGATGAGTCTAGATTCTGCCTGTACCATTGTGATCGGCGTTCCCTTGTATACAGACGTCCACATGAAAGATATGCTCAGTGCATTTTCCTGAATACTACTGGTTTCGGGGCAGGATCGATTATGGTATGGGGTGGAATATCTTTGACTGCTCGCAGTGACCTAGTGGTCTTTGATCATGGAGCTATGAATGCTGATAAGTATATAAGGAACATTCTTGAAGAGCATGTAGTGCCATTTGCCCCATACATTGGTGAAAATTTCATTTTTAAGGACGATAATGCCAGACCCCATCGTGCGCGCATCGTTCAGGAGTACCTTGAAGAGGTTGAAGCCTCTCGAATGGAATGGCCAACAAGAAGTCCAGATCTCAATCCGATTGAGCAGGTTTGGGACAACCTCAATTGAAGGCTGAGAAGTTCAGAAAATCATCCAGCTACTCTTAATGACTTACGAATCGAACTCGGAGAAATCTGAGAAGGATTAGATCAAAACATTTTAAGATCACTCGTTTTGAGTATGAACCGTCGTTGCCGAGCTGTAATTAACGCAAGGGGTGGAAATACCAAGTATTAAATCACTTATCAGCATTTCAGTATTTTGAAAATTGTTCATTTTTCTTCTTTCACATAAGACTCGGTGGAATCCTGAATTTTTCATCCATTTAATGTTTTTTGTTTCGTTCAAAACCTTCCCGAGAGAACATAAAAAATAAGTTATAAAGTTAATGTAGAGATAACTTTAAAATTGAGATTTTCAGAACGTGCGTTAATTTTTATGCGCAGTGTATTTGTATGATCTGTATATGAACTATTTCTTCTGAAAGGAGATGTATTCTTTTTTTGAGGCGTACATAGATAGGAGCCTACCTGCTATATAACTGTTCTTTTTTTGAGAATGATATATTTTAAGTGAGCTGCGTCTATCTCATAGGCTACGACCTACGAGTTTTTCCGTCGTGAACGTCATCGGCCCAGAAATTGCAGTCTCCACACTAATATATGAAGTAAGAACTGATTCAGAGAGCGGTCCATATGAACATTTGATGATTTATCAGAGATTTTAATATCGAAACTGATCATTCAGAAGTTAAAAATACAATTATTATAATTATTTTTTATTGCTCGATCATTTTTGGGTCGGCCCTGACCAGCCGTCATTGTTCAGCATTTGACGAACTAGAAATATATAAGAACCAGTGAGATTTTGCTTACCTTATCTTATTTGATCAACATTAATTAATGCCAACTTTCAATCTTACCTATAGTTCCACATAAAAGGTATTTAATAAAAACGAACCTTTATCGTATTTCGAAGGGGATTTACTTGGAAGAGAGGAGACTTACAAATTATACGAAAGACACACATTAATTAATTCAGTCAGTATCAACACCTGAAATCTTTTGAATCGAATTGGAAACACCCTATATATAAGATGAATTGGATCTAAAACATATACAATAAGCATACTGAAAAGGATTCCCTGCATGCTGTAGCAGAAAACGATAATCTACTTAACACAAATTTTTGTAATAATTCATCCATATCTCGAACAAAAAAACCACAACAATGGAGAGCAAACGATACGTACCCTTCCAGGCTGCATAAATGAAAATAAGTTTAAAATAAAACTAATAAGCATATAAATCTATATTTATGTCATCTTCTGTTCGACGAATGCTTTTATGTTGGCATCCTCGGCATTTTTGAACTCACCTTAACAGCTTGAAGTATATCGATTCCAGCGCTTCCCGACTCTCCTTTTTGTCCCTTTTCTCCAGGCCGACCCTGTAGAAATGCAATAAAAATTAGTGCTCGAATATAAAGGCGATGGCTTGGAAGGGCTTTCTTTCATTCCTTGTAGCGAAACCTACACCTGTTAAAGGAATACTTCAACTCAATATAGTGATGATTCTATTCAAGATGATAAGGCCAGAACGGAAATTAATCGTAGTGAAGAAATATGTGGGAAGTGCGAAAACGTATAATATCAAGTTATATTTTGGGACGATTAGACTGCATCATCAAAATATTGAAATTATGTCGAATTACATTATTCTCACTTGGATGCGTTTTTCGACCACTACATAATATATTTCGCTATAACTATAGAATCTTCAGGTACTTTAATTCTACCCTCACCCATCGGAAGTTGCTGTTGTGATAGAGAAACATGTGTAGTGGTTAAAAAACTTATCTTAGTTTTTTCCTTTTTTGGATAAGAATATTCATCAGTTAATGAAATGGAAGGGAAATACTGAAAAAGATTATCTCATTCTAACTCCACATAAACGTGAATTGAAAATAAATTGTAGTTTATCTATCAGTGCGATTAAGATTCCTTCATAGTTTGAGTTTTCAGTCATATAGCAGAAAAAATAGGGTTTGTAAAATGTCAGGTACTATTGAATCTTCAGGTGGGTATTCATTAGCCTCTCCGATGAATTTATTTTGTACTCTTAAACAATTTTTTTGACATTTCTGTTCATAACTAGCCAGTTTTTCTCCATATTCACTCTTATTCTTTCACTAATGTTCAAAACATATTGGAAAGAGAATACTTTTTTTTGTTCCGCTGTCATATAACCTTCATCCTATGTATGCAGATAAAAAGAGGCAAATAAAATTTTAGCACCTACTAGCAGCTTCAGCAAACATGCTTGTTTAAAGCTACATATAATTCGGAATAACTAAGTTAATTGAAACTTACAGCATCACCTTTTGGGCCATCTAAACCAATTGGGCCCTGTTAAAATAAAACAAGCATTAGAGATAAAATAACAACACTCCCAAACGTTGTTCTTGTTGAACAACGAAAGTATATGTATGTTATTTTGGTGAATGTGTTAAGAACTAACAAATATTAATTGGGTAAAACTAATATTACTAATCTACGCTTAACATAAAAGTGAAAATAAGTAGGAATAACTATTATTTACATAGTATGTCCGAAGAAGGAAGACAATCGATGATGAGTCCTTGTTATACCGAGGAAAATTTAATACTGTCAAAACTAATGTTGTTAATTGCACCACAAACACATGTGCTACTGACTGTGCATATTTGTTACACGCATCTATTTAGAAACAGAAATTATTATGAAAAATAAGATATTTAGGATGCCCATAATGAGACTACCCCAACGAAGAGCAGATGCTAACCATGGATTTAGTCTTCTTCGATGTCATCAGAACAAGCACAACTCCCACCTCCTTGAATAATAGGACGCAATTTACGTATTTCAAACAAATGCTGGTAGGGGCATGGAAGTATAAACAATACTTGAAGTAACAGATGATCTCGCTGATGCTTCATGCTCTGATGATGATAAATATAAAAAAATATTGCGATCTTTATTCAGGATGCGAAAGCTGCATACTCCATACTCTCCAAAAAATATATGTTGAACAGGGTAATGGTCCTATGTACCTCATCAATTCGATTCACTTGTTGATATTTATGAGTGCCGTGAGTCTGAACTCTGAATTGAATATTATTATTGAATTCATGCTTCACCAACGATCGTCACCCACGATGGCAACGAAAGAACACCGAGTTGCAATGCATCATTGTCTGATAGATGGCGCAAGAGTATCGATAATACTTCAGAGCCCCTTTTAATAAGGGTTCGTCAATTCCGTGGTGGACTCCTGTTCCATAGAGTTGTGTTACTCTGAAATAGTTATTTTCCTATCAAGTGCGGGAAGTGATACTTGCCCGCACGAAACTGCCGTTACTCGAACGATGCGAAGCAGAGTTCGGGTAAGCAGTTGAGTGCGTGCAGACACTTTCCGCAAGGGTTAGGAACAATATTTTTTCTACAAGCGCTTGAAATATATAAATACATACATTTCACGAAAAATATCATATCTCATTTGATTAATTCATATATAATGACAGACTTAATTCTGCATGCCGTTACCATGGGGTTTTCATCGTTGGTGTTCGGTGCATAGAGACATGCTAGAATTCAATTTACTCTATAATATTTACGTGCGGGAAAAACCCCTGCTAATCAGCAGGAGTTTTTCCCGCACCTTTTGGGAAAGTTACTCTTTGCAACTTGAGATGCGCGCGGGAAAAAGGTTGAAAGCACACGCTTGTAGAAAAACGTAGTTTATTATTTATGTGTTTATAACTGCGAACATATTATCATGCGATACTTTATTTGAATATCGAATAAAGAATTATTGTCTATTGCATCCTATGACCTACACCATGGTCAGCATCCACTCTTTCTCGACGGGATGTCCTTTCCTTTGGAATACTGAATTATGATGAGTGGCTTGTTCGATTCAGGCGCGCGATTGTCAAATGTCTTTCAATCAAATATAGAACGTGACAATATATCGAGTGACTACTGCCTTTCGAATCAGGTAATCTCGGGGACTACTAGAAATTTGGTCACTGGACATATTATGTCGAGATGATCTAGAAATCATGCATTAAGAAGGAGAGAGAGACAAAAATATTGTATGATTTCTAAATTCACTCTTTGTTCATCTGTATTTTTTCAGTTGATTGTGGTTGATAATGAGGGTTGATATTCCCGATGAGAATTTCAGAAAATCGTATTGTTATGTGAATTGAAAATCAATGTTGGTTGATATTATAGAAAACGAAAAATATTTTGTTTCTGATAAGTTTTCCGAAATTATAGTTCAAACTGGTTATAGCGTTAAACACTAAAGTAAGTAGGTATTCAAAGTGTCTGATATCGTGAGGTGTAGTCGGTACTTCAGTGTGAAGATTTTTATTTGAACCGAGCATTTCCGACACTAATATGTTATATTTCTAAACTCCATTCGGTTTTTGTAACTAGAACGGAGTAAGGTGTGCACTCATGAATGTCATAACGCCGCTGGCAAAACTAATATCAATTAATATTACAAAAATGCCGAAAGTGATTGAAAAAGAGAGAAGACAGGGTTCACGAAGCGCTATTTAGAATTCAGGTCCGCTCATTCGAATAGTAGGTAGGTAACCCTTATATTCTAATATCTACAATATATTAGACGGCAGCGAACATATTCAAAGCAAGTGAATTCATATGAATCTAAAGGACTTATATTTTTGCTAAATGTTTCCACAATCAGAGAGATTGTGAATGAAGAGGACGACAAAGAATTTCCTTCTATTGGGAGACCCAAAAAAGTGATGGCATTTGGGAATTTTGTTTTAGGATGAACGAATGCGAAAAGTTACTACGTACTTTTTATATCCAAGTATTAAAAATAAATAGCCTTGAATACGAGCCAGTTGTCCGGTTAATTGTTACTTCATATCAAATTTTTATTTAAAGGTGAAGTTCCTCTTGCCATGAAACTTCCTTTAATTCTTTCGACTTCCATTGATGCAAGATGACTTTTGTTGAAGAATTTAACATTCTTGTAATGTTCCGTTATTTCCTTCGAGGGATACCCATTCCCAACCACTGCTTCATATGCATTTCATCTTCGGGTTGTTTTTTTTTTTTCGAATCTACAACTGATGTAACGTATTCAACTGCATATTATTTATCAATTTTTGAAGTTTTCTTCCATACCAATAATAAATATATTTAAAAACAGATCTCTTGTATTTTTCATGCAAATAACTAGATTGGTATGCCTTCAATATCAATTTGTAACGTCAAGTATGTTCGTTACATATTTTCCGAAGTGAGTCGACATTGTGATGAAATACGTAATTACTGATACTTATACGTAGAACGGACAACATAGCGCTGTTTTAAAACTCAAAAATGTTTTGACAAGCGTCATAACCCCACTTAATTCATACCTATAATTTGATCCTTGAAATTATATCTGAAACATCTAGTTGGTTTTGTCTGCATCCTACGAGAACTAATGCGCAAAAATTCACAACTTATGCGTACATCGCCAACGGGAGCTGGTCTAGGCCTACACTTTTGTGTACTTCTATATATTTATAGTTCTTTGCATAACCCCACATTTTCGTACTATACAGAGTGAAATGTGTCAAATTTCCATGGCCAACCGAGTGCTAAAATAAAATTGAATGGAGTATACAAAGTAGCAGATCAAAATCAATCAAAACGAAAAGAAAACAAATGAATCCATACGTTATCCATTGTCACAACAACGAAATATAAATCACCCAAAATATGACAGACAGATGACAAGGGGGTTAACGACGGAGCCAACGTTCAGAGGCGTAACAGAGACGCCGAACGATTCTACAAAACGAAACAAAGGATATAAGCAATAACATAAAACGGTGAAGAAATGTTACACTACACACATAATAACGCATCACTATCTCGTAATACATATGTAGTGGATTGTGGTCAAATGAGTTGCAATTAATGTTAGGTACGCCACAGCTAGAAAAGTTGTGTGGAAAAATCCCTGATGCCATTATTTTCGATATTATGAGTTTCAAAATTGTATGTACCTAACTCTAAATAATATTTCATTTGAATAAGTTTTTGATTGGAATGAATTTACAAATGAATGTGATCTTATTCCTGACGTAAAAGAAGGCTTACCGCATATTTTTCTAACGAATATTTCGCGAAACGAGACGGGTTGAAAAATTGCGGAATTGCGAATTAAGGCAAGAAATTAGAAAGAAAACAGGAATCGGATCGACTGCAGTGGCGCTTTGGACTTTAGCACAGTGTAAGCTTCGGTGTGAGCGCTCGATAGATGATCGTGCAAAGAATCTGTAGGTATTATGGAATTCTTCACGTCCAACTTATTGAATAATATTGAGGACTAAAATTGACCCAATAATTGAGACTTTACCTACATTTTATCTCTATCATTAAACTTTATCACCGTGGTTTTTGTGTTCGAACAATAGAACAGCGACACAACATAAAAAAATATATCCGTTATGCGTCTGGATTCATTTACTTATTTTCTTGCTTGACTCCATATGAATGCCGCCTCAATAATGTATAATTATTAAGGATTTTTACCTGAATTAAAATAAATTTGAACCACATAAGTATCGAAAATTTGACACCACAACATTTGTCAGGCGAAACGTCCGCAAACTCTTTATAATCATTGTTTCAGTTTGTGTCCTTTATCCCGTGACCAAGGATATCAGAATTGATATTGAGTATTGAACCTCCCAGTGTTATTGAATCTGTATACAGGGTGATTCATATCTATTGGATATAGGCTAAGGGCAGATTTTTTGGACCAAAATATGGCGATAGGACCAAATACACCTCAATAAAATATTGCTGTGGAAAAAGAGGGCGTTAAAGTTAAATTTTTTGTTTGTTTTTTGCTAATAATTTCACTGTATATTTTTTCATCCGTTTTTAAGAAAAACACAATTGAACAGTGCAGAGCATCGGAAGGGGATTTGAAGTAACGATTTATTTATTCTATTTATTGATTTCGATGATAAAGCATAATTAAAAACAATGTAACATAAAAAGAATAAACTTGAATTAAATGTTCTACGTGGCCTCCTCGGACTTCTATGCCATTTCTAATTCTTTTAATAAAGGACTTTCAGACTTCGAAGAAAATATTATTCTGTCCCCTTATGAAAATTTAACTTTAACGCCCTCTATCTTTTTCCACAGCAATATTTTATTTTGGTATATTTGGTCCTATCGCCATATTCTGGTCCAAACGATCTGCTTTTAGCCTATGTCCCAATAGTTATGAATCACCCTGTATATCGAACAATGTATAGGCACCGAATGGAATGAGGCTAAATAAAAGATTATACAATACAGTGTCCGGGAAGAATGCGACAAATGGAAATCATAAAGTGAAGTCATCAAGATGCGATTCATATCAAGCGGTTTCTATTGTCTGAGGGCCTTCACATACATGATGATGATGATAATCAGATGTTAAATGAATTTCAGAGTTAAATAAATCTTGAACTACTCGGAATCAACAGACTGATTTCAAATTTCACAGATGTGTCTTCGTTCAACATTTTTGCATTGATTGAAAAAAATCAGGACAGGAATAGAATATTTTTTCACTTATTCTATATACGTTAGTATCAGATCATACACATCCTGTACATTGACATTAGAACGGTTTTTTCATTTTTATGATAAATGAGTCATAAGATAAGCAAACATCAATTAGGTACTGATGTAGCTGGTACATACAACTAATGGACCAATGGAAGGAATATCTACATCAAAATTTAGTGTACCCCTGAACATCAATAGAATGTTATTAGTTATTAGTAGGTATAGGTACCAACAAACAAGAAAACTGTTAATTGCCTATATGTTGAATGTAGCCATCAGTAAAACAGGTGTTGATAGAGATTATTGAGAAATCCTAGTGACTTTCATGGAATCGGTTCGTAATAATGCCAAAAAATTCAATAGTTCGGGAGCCCACGATGCTACATTGGACATCGGGATTTACTCGATTGTCGTGGAGACCTGGTTGATTAGAAAGATAATAGAAAGAAAAAAAAGGTTCTATGATGTACGTACTTTCAGCGTTAGGAAGAGTGTCTGCCGGTTTTAAAAGGTGCACATACTCGAGCGTGTCAGAAAGATACTGTATATGCCCTACATATCTCTGATAATAATATCATGTTAATCTGACAGTCTGTGTAGTGGGGCTGGACGTATGGGAGAGTTGAAAATGGCGAAGAAAAGCTTTTATCGAACATGCCAGATTTTCAGACGATATGCTAATTAGACTCAAAGGAAGCGACTCTTCAAGAGCTTGATAATTCGATGGGACACAAGGTCACAGCGTTTATTTGAAAATGCAAAAAAAAATCATTACTTGTACCTACATACTCGAGCGCATCAGATTTTCATACATACAATTAATATCGATGTTGCAGACTTGCTGACCCATTAATCTTATACCAATCAGGGGGGGTTTCTCAATCTGACAGTTTGAAGATGATAATAATGCATTTTTTTAAAAATATTTTCCTTCCTGCACCTCTAATCGTTTTTGTATTAATCATGAAAGTTGTACATAATCATTGAGTATTAATATGGGGTTAATACTCAAATACATAATAAAATTCTATTAAACTCCTAACCTTTTTCGAGCTAAATGGTGATGAGGGCTAAGCCATACATGTGAAAGGGCTAGGTCAATGTAATGAAATGATTTCAGTTGAATTGTGGTTTATAATGAACTGAATAAATAGGGAACTCTAAAGATTTGTGAAAATCAGCTATGCGTTCGTTGCCGTGGGGCACAAAAGCTTTTTCCTCCATTGATTCGAATGCTGTTTCGGTCGAGTAATGTGTTTTGTGCATGTTTTTGGAAAAAATGTTCTTCCCGAGGTTAGATTAGAGTAATAAGACTATAACTTTCTCAGAAATGCCTCTTTATAGTGATAATAAAAAGCTTTGTGTGGCCCACGGTAACGAACAATCAGCTGATTTCAAAAAATGGTTACAGTACCGTATTAATTTGACATCCAAGAATTTCGCTTATGATTTTCTAAACCTACATTTTATGTGTATCGTCATTTGGAGAATACACGAATCATTCCGTGAACACATCATCCTTTCCAGCAACATCACTTAAAACATGAATAACACATATGTATTTAATTAGGATATTAGACAAAACTGACAGAAGGCATGGTAATAATAAAATGAGGGGGGTTTTTCATATATACAGCTTTTTTGGTTGTATAAGTCAGTGATATTGGTATTTTTGAATAAATTAATATTGAGAATATAGCTCCAATTGCTGCGATATTTTGTTTCTCAGTGTTTTTTTTTATTTCCTTAAAATTTTCTCAATGCTTAACTGCATACTTTCGGTACTGGACAGTGAAAAGAATACCTAAATTATGTTTTGATTTTATCAGCAACCTCACAGAAACGTTTCCGGAATAATTGTTTTCTGTAATAGCTCAATTTAAAAATGAAATTGCAGGAAAAGTCGTTAATTATGCTCTGCCAAAATATAATTTTTTTATACACAAGTTAGATGATCACTAAAACTGATTATCAAAGGAATAGCTGCTAGGTGAATTCATCATAAAGCAGAGTTTCGAATTTACCACTTTGTTGATTTCGGCCCAACCAGTCAGCTGAATAATTGAAAGACATAGTAATAAATGATATTTCACACAATACACAGTGAAAGATGAATCAAACCAATTGATAAAATGAAATAAAGTATTTTAATTTATAAATAACTTTCATTAGTCACTCTGTATGATCGTGCCAAGCAGAGTTTTTGGATTTTATAGTTGAGTAAATATTCTATGGCCATAAAAATGAATAATTTTTTTGGTGTCAGTGTACAAAAGGATCTGATGTTAACGTATATAGTTTATGGTTTCCGTTTGTTGCATTCTTCCCGGGATATCCTGTATTGTATGTTTTGCGTATTACAATAATGTTACGCGAGCGAGACCACGGGTTTAGTTGAATATAAAGTGTTAGATTTGTTAGATCTACAAATACATACTCATTATACTATGTTAGTTCTACGGTTCGAGGGAGAAGGCTAACCGTCACCGAAATTAGAGCATATTTAAAAGAAAACAAACCGGGAATCCTGGATATCCACGAACGCCATTTGTACCCTGGAAAATATTGTTCATCGTGAGTTTTTTTAAAATAAGCCAACACAATATTTTCAGATCCGAACATCACGAACCATTTTCATGGATCCGATAATAGAACATTAGTGGATTCACACATCCACTCTTAAAGATTTCCAGATTTATTTAAAAAATTGCTTTCTAGAGTGCAATAATATTTCTCTGGCACCTTTTCTTTTTTCAATTGAAACATTCCATTTTATGCTCGATTTTATGCGAGAAATATACAACAACATTAGAATTATCTATTATTCTATATAAAATGAAATACGCATTTCATATTAGTGGCTACCCATATATCTAACGTTAGACCATGTATGTATTGGCAATCGAAATTATGGAAGGCATGATATCATATCACATACCTTATTGGGATAGGAAAAATAGGTTTGAGCAAATAAACAAGAAAAAGGATACAATTTCAAAATGAAAATGGTCTTCATGTTATGTTTGTTTACAGGGGACTCAGTGGGTAATGTACTTGAAATAAGGGTAGATGAAGTTGCTTTTAAATAATTCATATTACCTATATAGCGTTCTTTAAAACCAAATAAATATTTTTCGATCAGTCATAACT
Source organism: Coccinella septempunctata (assembly GCF_907165205.1). Taxonomy (NCBI): domain Eukaryota; kingdom Metazoa; phylum Arthropoda; class Insecta; order Coleoptera; family Coccinellidae; genus Coccinella; species Coccinella septempunctata. The sequence continues at coordinate 11,086,165 of NC_058194.1, read as the reverse complement.
TATGAATTTATGACATTTTTCTCTTTGGTTTGTATATTTTTAGCAGAGTGTTTTAGATTTATATATTAAAAAAATTTCCTATTTCATATCGGACCAAATAACCTTCAGTAGGTTACGAGTTTCAACAGCACCCTGTGTTAACACCATTTATAGAATTCTTCATAATGGGGAAGATTTCATATTCCCAATTATTCAATTATTCTTATTTTAGGGATTCATCAACAGATGTCGTGTGCCATACATGCACTATACAGTGACTCTAACGAGACAGTGGCGACAACTGTGGTCTCGTTTTTCATCGTTTTAGCAAGAATATGGCGGATTTGGTCATGAGACGTGACGTGAGCCAATCCGCATTCCGAATTAGAGATCATAGCATTGAAATCTGTGCTTCTAAGCCGTCATATTCTTGCTAAATTTCCAATTATCGCCACTGTCTCGTTCGAGTCACTGTAATGCACTATACAGTGACTTTATCGAGACAGTGGCGGCAAATGTGGCCTCGTTTTTCATCGAATATGACGTATTTGGTCACATGAGGTGACGTGACTCTTTCGCATTCTGAATTACAGATCATAGAATTGTAATCTGTGTTTCTGAGTCGCCATAGTATAAAATTTCCAATTGTCGCCACTGTCTCGTTCGAGTCACTGTAATGCACTATACAGTGACTTTAACGAGACAGTGGCGGCAACTTGGTCTCGTTTTTCATCGAATATGGCGGATTTGGTCACGTGAGGTGACGTGACCCTTTCGCATTCTGAATTACATTCTGATCATAGAATTGTAATCTGTGTTTCTGAGTCGCCATATTATAAAATTGTCGCCACTGTCTTGTTAGAGTCACTGTATACACTGTACCTACAGTGACTCTAACGGGACCGTTTTTTAAGTTGCATTTAATTAATTTTTTTCCAGCAATATGGTTTGTAAGTACGGAAAGGACGGAAAATCTCATCCGGATTTATCCCCCCAGTAGTCTGATGTTGTTCAGTGGCGTTGTCACGTGACATGGCAGCAAACATGTATTAGTTTGAAATTCTTTGATTGAAAATACGATAATGTTTATTTTCAATTCTAACAATAATTTGTAATAATTTTTTTGTCCTTGAAGTTGCAGATCTGAAACTTTTACAGGCACTAACGAGCTCAAAAATTGTTTCTGTTCTAGATTTCGCATTATTATGCAAACTTAGGTTTTCCCGATGCAAACTATTATTGAATTCGTTATTTTTGAATTGGAGAAAAAACGTTTGTCAGTGGATTCTACGTATAAAAGTGTCAATAGAAGGTTCAATTTCAGATCTGTGACTTCAAAGACAAAAATGTTATGAGAACTTTTCGAAATCCCATTTTTTTGTGATAACTCAAAAACAAAGGCACAAAGGATCGTGTCATGGGTTTTGCTCCAGTTGTTCTAGTTTCCAAAATTCCCTCACTGGACATCTTATTGGGGAGAACCTGTATATTCCACCTGTTTGGTTCAGTACGGAATGGAAAAATAGAAAATAAATCAACCCGCTGGTTTGAGGTAGTCTTCCATGAAATGATGCCGGTGTGGATGGGTAATAAATGAAATACCGCACGCCCATGATCATTCTGAAACGATTGATGAGTTTTCTTTGCAGCGTTGCCAAAAGAAGTGGAACGACAAGAAGGTCCGATGTTTTATCTTCGTTCCACTGGTTGTTGTAATAAGTCTATACTTTCAACTGTGTCCGTAAAAAAAATAAATTAGATTCTTTGGTCTGTTTTTGAATGTTACATAGGCATATTACTCATTTGAAAAATTTTTGCTATCATTCTAGCACAAATCAAGTATGTACACACAACGAAGTAAATCGGACATATTTTGACATATTTCATTTTTGCAGATCATTTCTAGGACAAAAACTACAGAAAAATAAGGGTTTCAAATGAAATTTATTCTTCAATGGATAATTTCTAATGACGATATTCAGAACCTGTGAAGGGTTCTGGTAGAAAATAAATATGAGTTTCAGGTGCACCTATATTAAAAAAATATGTCTGGAATAATTCATTTGTTCATCTTGGTCTTATTATAAAATTTTTTTATGAACCCATAATCAAGTCTTCCTCATTGGAGCAAAGAAGTTTTTCAAAGAACAGTTTCCGAACATACCTCCAGGCAAACTTTTCGTCTTATTTTGAGTTTCAGAACCTAAAGGGTGTTTCAAATTACGCGTGTTTCTTTAAATAAATAAAACACATAATTTGCAATCGTTTTCAAAAACTTTTTATTGGTAATTGAAGTATCAATTATGACATTTATGTACGAAAAATAATATCTGCCAAATGGCCTCCTACAGCTCTACAGACGTCTACTCTTTTGTTCAAATTTTCAATGAAATTTTGACATAATTAAGGCTTTAACTCACGTATGACACGAATTATTTCATTCTTTAGTTCAGGAATCGATTGTGGATTATTCTCCTCCTCCAATAATCCCAAAGAAAAAATTCCAACGGTGTCAAATCACATGATCTTGGTTGCCAATTGACATTAGCGTTTCTGGAGATTATTCGTCCAGGAAATTATTGTTTCAATGAATCAATTGTGTCATTTGCAAAGTGAGGTGTTGGAACCAAATGTTCTCTTTAGCAATATTCTGGCCAAAAAAATTCGATTATCACCGAACCGGTCTCTTGAAATTTGTTTATAATTCGACCAACAGTGCTTTCAGAAGGACCATAATGTAAACCATAAAATTCATGTAATTTTCTAAAAACACTTTTCACAGTACGCTGATTTTCATGAAATAATTCAAAAATTTGAACGCCTTGTTGTATTGTGTACGAAGACATTTTTTATAAATGTCGTACATCGTACTTTTCAAATGTCAAAATGCCCAGACGAATTCGGTGCGCCAACTATATTTTATTTATTCTTAAGAAAAAACGCGCAATTTGAAACCCCCCTTATATGTAAATTTATTCCCATTAATCCTAAGAAACCCTGTTAAATGCAACAGCAGACTCAATATTCAGGACACCCCATCAGTGAAGCAAAAAAAGTTCTGGATGACCTTCAAAAAGCCAACACCAGCTCGAAGTGGGAACTCGAATACTTGTCATAAGATCGTTTCATCAACTATCCGGCACATCAATCCAATATTTGACCAAAGGTTGAAATTTATTCCTAACAATTGGTAGATCTCTTTATGTACGGTAGATCCAAGAAGATATAGAAAGGAGGCGCAATTCAGTTCAGAGCCTTGTTGGAAGAGTGATGACGTTCCAAGTAGACCGGTGAAGCCTATGCCAATGTACGCCAGCATGACGTAGCGTGTGGCAACACTCGAGTGAAAGCGAGTTGTTTCAAATCGAAACCCCATTTTTAAGCCCTAATGGAATCTGCGTTGAAAAATAATGTAGGTGAGGGAATAAAATCATTGCCGTAAAAGGCATATTGAAATTTCGATATGTCCAACAATATAACTGAGATCGTCGTTCTGGTTTCATACATGAAACATACATACACGGAATGGAAAATAAACATTTGTTGTTGTTCAAAGACTCGACTGGTTGCCTTTGGTTGTCTCCGGATGCCATAAGTACTCCGGAATGGGTAGTTAGATGGTCCTGTGGAGAATGTAGGGGAAATACGAAGCTGCCCAGCTCGAAGAGCAAATTGGATAGATTTATGACCGAATTGTCATCTACTGCAAAACAAGAAAATGAATTTTTCCTACAAGCGTTTCGAAAGTATTACTTTCCACACTCTTTGACATTTGAAAAGTAGTACTTAAATACTAAATAGGGAATACCCCTTCTGATGAAAATCATGTATTTTTTATGAAATATCTTTGAAACGTCACATTTTGAAATAACCATTTCAACCGTTTCCCCAAAAAAATCATTTGAAGCACTTAAAAATGAAAAATAAAAATGGGTATTTAAAATTTAAAGCGTTTCATGAGGATTGCACAAGTTGGCAACATCGACTGAAATATGCCTTGATAATAAAGGACAACAAATACATTATCTTGATGAGATAGGCAAAGATGGCTGTCTATGAAGTCTGCGACGAACGAGGAAGGTCGACAAATTTTAACCGGTGTGAACCTAGCAGACCGTTTCCAGCAGACCGTTTGACGGAAACACCCGAACGCGGTGACCAGTGGCGTACAGCCAAAATTTTATAACACGGAAACTATTCGTCGGAGCCTAACCATATTTGGTGTGTAGGATGTTTATATCGATGTGATTAACTACAAAAAAATCAGCGACTCGCATAGGGATCCAGAGGGTGATTCGTCATCCCCTAAATTTCGAAATTCGATAACACGGAAACTATTCGCCGGAGCATAACCATATTTGGAATGTACGATGTTTATATCGATGTGATTAACGACAAAAAAAATCAGCGACTCGCATAGGGATCCAGGGGGTGATTCGTCATCCCCTAAACTCCAAAATTTTATAACACGGAAACTATTCGTGGGAGCATAACCATATTAGGTATTTAGGATCGTTATATCGACGAGATTAACCACACAAAAAATCAGCGACTCGCATAGGGATCCAGGGGGTGATTCGTCATCCCCTAAATTTCAAAATTTTATAACACGGAAACTATTCGCCGGAGCATAACCATATTTGGAATGTAGGATGTTTATATCTATGTGATTAAATACAAAAAAAATCAGCGACTCGCATAGGGATCCAGGGGGTGATTCGTCATCCCCTAAACTTCGAAATTCGATAACACGGAAACTATTCGCCGGAGCATAACCATATTTGGAATGTAGGATGTTTATATCGATGTGATTAACTACAAAAAAAATCAGCGACTCGCATAGGGATCCAGGGGTTGATTCGTCATCCCCTAAATTTCGAAATTTGATAACACGGAAACTATTCGCCGGAGCATAACCATATTTGGAATGTAGGAATTTTATATTCATGTGATTAACTACAAAAAAAATCAGCGACTTGCATTGGGATCCAGGCGGTAATTCGTCATCCCTTATATTTCGAAATTCGTCATCATCATCATCACCCCCTGGATCCCTATGCGAGTCGCTGCTTCTTTGTGTGGTTAATCTCATCGATACAACGATCCTACGTACCAAATATGGTTATGCTCCGGCGAATAGTTTCCGTGTTATAAAATTTTGAAATTTAGGGGATGACGAATCACCCCCTGGATCCCTATGCGAGTCGCTTATTTTTTTTGTGGTTAATCACATCGGTATAAACATCCTACATTCCAAATATGGTTATGCTCCGGCGAATAGTTTCCGTGTTATCGAATTTCGAAATTTAGGGGATGACGAATCACCCTCTGGATCCCTATGCGAGTCGCTGATTTTTTTTGTAGTTAATCACATCGATATAAACATCCTACACACCAAATATGGTTATGCTCCGACGAATAGTTTCCGTGTTATAAAATTTTGGCTGTTCGCCACTGGTCACCGCGTTCGGGTGTTTCCGTCAAACGGTCTGCTGGAAACGGTCTGCTAGGTTCACACCGGTTATTTTAAGGATGATTTTGAATAGTTTCCGCGGTGAAATTGAAGAAATCTTAAATGAAACTCATAATTATTCAGTTTAAACTTGCATATGCAGTGATAACCCAAATTGAGGAGAATTACCCATTGCAGTCTCTTCCCGAAAAGTATTTCTTTCCACACTTGTCAGGAAAATAACTATTCCAAAGTATCCAATTTCTATGACGATAAGATCGATTCACGATTTCGAGAAGAAAATCTGTAGAAACTCAAGATAAAAAGATTTCCTCGTTTGATTCGGAAATTGTTATTCTCAAACGCAGGAAAATTAAAAAGGGAATTAATAATCTTCAGCCAGATATAAATATGAATGAACTTGGGGTGGTCAGAATTCCCGAGTCGAAGAACGAAAATCTGATGCAAATATTTAAGAATATATCAACTAGAAGCAGAGCGCAGATAATCATATTGAAAATCTTATAGTTCACTTTATGGCGAAGATTCGCGGAAAATCTCTACCTGCGACTTCGAAATTCAGGAATAAACAGGAGAGGAACGAGTTCTTTAGAGATTACAAGCTCGGAGGAATTATTATCAATTGCGGCGAAATCTCAAGTCCCAGAACCGAAAACTACACCTTTCAAAGAAATTTTCCTAAGAAGTCACCCTGACTATAGTCTAGGATTTTGCTGAGGGTTTTGCATGTGGCTTCTAAGGAGTACCTTCATAGGCTCAACTTGTGATATGTTTCCTATTTGTACCTCTCCTTATTTTCTTCCTCTGTATATAATATATTAAGTCTAACTGATGATTGATAATACTATCAGGCTGTATTACTAAAACTGCCGGGGTCTTTGTACGAATGCTCATGAGTTCTTTACTGTATGCTCCAGTGGTGATCATGATATCATTTTCATGGCCGAATCTTGGCTGAAGCTGCACATTAACCCCTTAGAACTGTTTTGTCATGATGATTTCAATGCAGTTCGAAGGGAAGCGTATCCAACAGCCGAAAGAAGGAAGGAGGAGTCCTTGTTGGTGTATCTGAGAAATTTGAAGTCGAAATGATTTCTGATAGTCACGCAGGAAAAGTTGTCGAATGCAGACGTTTTCAGGACCCTTGTGTGAATGACATAGAGTTAGTGTTAAAAAAAAACTTATTCCGGTGTGTTCGATTCTTAAAATTGGTGTTGTTTTTGTGTTGAATCTAGGTCCCTAAAGATCGTTGGTTCTGCGAAAGACATCTGGCGAGTTGATTTATTTTTCTCATTGGGTAGAAAATTATGATATCAAATAGTTTTCACATGAGAGGTTATCTGATTTTTCTCATTGTTTGGAAAGTTATTAGCGTTGTCACAAGGACTTGTTAATGTATTGTAGTGCAACTTATGTTGCTACAGTAGAATTACTGCCACACTGATTTCGTGATTTTCAACTCATTGCAAACTGAAGCTATTTGTTTCATCGATACAAGGAATTGTGTTTATTAGATAAAATTAGCAAGGCGTTTTTGTCAAAAATGGATATAAATCCAGGTTACTGTAATGGAGTGTCATTGAAATTATTTGTTATAATGTCCGATCAAAAAAATTCGTCGTCAAGTAGGCTATGGAATTTTGAACGTGTCTAAACGTAATTCTTAGCTTGCGCTAAACTATTTTCCAAGTGAACTGTCAATTTAGCATTTTGAATTGTTGTTGCATTGAAATTATCTGCAAATTATAAAGATGGTTTTTACGGACGTATGAAAAGCTTTTACTACTGAATCCTACTTCAAAATTGGGGAGAAAATAGAACCAGAATGGAAATATTTTGTTCGGCGACTTCATAGAAGTATCCCAATGTTGCTGTAGATTATTAACAATTTTCCATAGTAGTGTTTTGCGATGTGTTGACAGGTATGTTGAAACAAAAGAGACCAAAAGAAGAAAACTCCAGAGTTCAGCAATAAAGAAAATATGATGACAGAAGCTCCACAAACCTCTGTTCGGGTTTTATCTCAAGTGGCTGGAATATCTGTGGGCATATGCCACACGATTTTGAAAAAAGATATCCATTTGTTTCCATGAAGACTGACATGTTATCAGAAAATTGAAAAGGTTGTGATTACCTACCCTTCAAAATTAAATGAATCAACGTTTCTATGCAGTCTCTGTTTCTATGTATTAACAATTAATGTCAAACAAAATATACAATTCAGAAGATTTTCGAAAATTGATTTTCGTCTGATGAAGGAGTCTGATATACACCTCGAAACGTTACAATATAAAATTATAATTTCAAAGTTCTTTATTTTCAGTTCATTGTCAGGCAACAATTTTTTCTTGTTGATTTGCTCCTGACAAATTAGTGCAAGAATTTACGCAGAAGCAAATCGTTTATTTCATTTTTTTTAATTGATTTGGATTCAGTGATTGGGAATGAAAACCCTAAAAAGTTTCAGGAAATTTTATGAAAGCGCCAAGGCAATCAAAATAATTTTGGTGGTGTTCCCGTATAATTGCAAGGAGTAGAAAGATCAACACCTAAATTTTGTTTAGCAAAAAACTTACTTATCATATTTTACGATAAAAAAATAGACTTTTGATATCTTGATTTATTTCGAACAAATGTGGTCTTTTTTATTATCTTATTAATTAATTTTTGAGAAAAAAAGAATTTATCAACCGGTTTGTAGAGAATTCATATGGCTGGAATTATGTTCGAACTTAAATATATCTAGTAGAAGGATAACATTCCAAAATTATATATTTTTCATTGCCTCCTCGCTCCTAGAGATTGTCCGCTCAATTTCGTTTTTGTCAGTTTTCTGGATTCTAAGAATGCCTTTCAAATGCCATTGCTTTTGTGACGAGGCAGATTTTGCCCCGCCACGAAAACGAAATTTCTTCACCTATACTTGTATAATACGACCTATTAACCGAAATATTTTTGAAGAAAACCGTTATATCATCATAGGGGGTCTTTACCGATTGATATTTTAACATTGTTTTCCACCGACTAGTTCCATGTTTGTAGCAGAAACCGTAAATGTCTTTTGTTTTCAGAATTCATATATTTTATAATTATTTCCGTTCAACCGTACATTTTCTGAGTCGAGAGCGGTCTTTCAACTTGTTCAGTTTTTCCTTCTCTTCAGTTGTTTCTGTTTCTTTCCGAGCCGGCTAATTGACCGAGCAATTTGAGTGCAGCCAATGGGGAAATGAGTTACCGATAGTGGGGCAGTTTTCCCGAGGAGTGGTACTTCTTCGAGCCCTGCGCGGAAGGTCAAGAGCGAGGTCAGTGGAGATCGAGCTGCCGAGAAAAGTGCGTAAGGTGTTATTACCGTGAGTTGGAAATTACGTCAAGAAGTTTGAAAGTTTAAGGCAAGTCACTTGTAGTATTATTATTCCTTACGTAGTGCATACCTGAGGGCTATTTTCCGCTTTCTTTAGTCCGTTGGACTGGCTGAAAATACTTACCTACCGTTTTGAACTTGATCTAGTGATCGTAGACTGAGTATAGTGCCGGCTTCCGCGTCCGCTATCCGACCGCCGTTGGGTCCCAGGAGGACTTGGTGTTCCTACCGTATTTTTGGTGCTTATTTTGTTAATAGATTGCCGACTTCCGACCGATCAAGTTACAGGTTGACAGTTCCTTCCGACCTGCTGTCTGACTGGCAGCCATTTTGAGGACCACAGAGAGAGAGAGAGAGAGAGAGAGAGAGATAGAGAGAGGGAGAGTATTTACCGTCTATTTCAACCGTATTCTCCTGGAGAGACCGTGTTTCATCAGTCGCCCCCACACTGACCAGGACGCCGGTTGACATCAATATTTGTTGAGACTTGTACATTTCTGTATATAATTTAATCCAGTAGGAATAAAGGACTAAACATTTATTTTGTTGCCAGTTATTTTTGCCAGTGAGAGACAGTTCCCTAAATCAGTTAGAACTAGATTTTCGTCAGAAGATGTAGGTACTCTTTTTGAACGATTAAAAACCGTCAGAAAGCAGAGACAAAGAAGACGCTACCACCCTAGTTTTCACTGCTACCCTTCTCCACTGATCATTCAAGTCTACCCGGGCTCTCTAATTTTTGGAGATTCTGTGAGAGACGTGGTGTTCCACTGATTGCCCCACTGGCGCCCGAGCAAAGGTAAGGAGCGTTCAGGGTGAGAGAAAAAGCACATCACATCTGGCGCCCGAGCAGGGACTTCTGCTGTTCTGTGAGTAGTTCCTGTTACCGTTACCGTCCGTACCGTTTCTTTATTTTTTTTTTCTTTTCGAACCAAAATACTCTACACTGGCAAATTGGTAACCGTTCTTTATTTCTTGTATATATCCATAGAGTGCATATTGTAAATATTTCTTCTGAGTTTCTGGTGCCGTAAAAATGGATGTCAACCGACTGAAGAGTGACGAACTTACGTGGGAATTAGAGGCACGAGGCTGTACCGTAGGACATACTGTTCAGGATAAGACAGCTCAACTGAGAAGGGCTATCCATTCCGAAATTCCGTTAATACCAAGAGATGACATTGACCAGGCACAGGAAATTGGTGTTTGTGGCGCCAAGTTGTTCGACTTGATGGGAGAGATATGTGAGTTTGACTTTGCTAATAGAGACAATGAGTTACAGCGCATAAGGAGCCGGCTATTGCACGTTCAAGGCCGACTGAGAAGTCTATCTCCGGAAGCTGCCAGTCTGCTTCACAAGAAAACCGAGCTGGAGCACTCCCTGAAGGTTGCTATGAGATTGCTGGAGAATACTCACTGGTTAGGTGGTATTCCAGGGAACCTGTCAGCCGGCACACCGTCGCTGATTGACCAGGAATTACCGGAGTTCGCATCTAGACTTGGTCCAGGTTTGATTCCGTGTTCAACAACCGTTGGAGACGCAGACTTGTTGAACTTGGGAGAAGAAGGTGACATATCCCGACCGACCACTCAGGATAACAGGCTGCAGCAAGACGGCCAAGAAGTTTGTAGGGTAATAAGCCAACAAATCGAACGTACTTTTTTGCAGAGTCGACCCTCATACAACCGACCGCCCGCCGATAACCTCCCATTTACCGTTGAACAATCTCTACCAACCGTCCAAACCGATGATGACCACAGACCGTTGATAACATCCCCTGAGTCCAGGCGATTAGCGAGGGAGTTTGCCGAATCAACAAGGAGAGTTTCCTTTGCGTCATCTCCTACCGTAACCGCTGGGGTGAGAGAAGTAGGTAGCGAAGTCTCAACGGCCAAGGAAATCGAACTGACGACCGAAGATCCGTTGACGAAACCGCCGAAAACTACCAATTATTCCGTTCCTACTGTTCCTGTATGGAAATGGAGCCTGACATTTGATGGGTGTGACCTCGTTCCTGGAAGAGGCTGAGTATCTTGCCGAGGCTAGAAAGGTAAGCCACGAACAGTTGTTTGAGTCCATCTACGAGTTGTTACGTAAAGATGCGAGAGATTGGTACATCCCTCGAAGAGGCACATTCAGCAACTGGACAGATTTCAAGGACCAACTCCGAGAGGCCTTTCTTCCTCCTGATTACGAGGAGATTCTACTGGAAGAAATCAAGAAACGCACTCAAGGAACCGACGAACGACTCTTGTAGTATGTAACTCGAATGCAAAATCTGTTTCAGAAACTGACCGTAAAGCGACCGACCGAGGAAGAGCAGGTGAATATCATCAGGCGACGTTTACTGCCAGAATTACAAACCGCCCTGGCCTTCCAACCGACTTCAACGATAGATGAACTGCTCCGAAAGGGAAAAGTTTTCGAATTGGTCAAATGGCAAACCGCTAACTATACTTCGCCACCGATACAAAAAGGTCTCATCAACGAACCGCATCTTACTTTCCGAAATCCCTCACCGAACGTCCAACCGATCCGAATGCACCTCAGCACACTGTCCGAACCGTCCGATAAACCGAAACTTGTCCAAAACTCTACAACACGTCAGAGACAAGATGAACCGAAGAATACCGTCCGACCGCCAACCGAAACCCAGTGCTGGAGATGTGGTGGTAAAGGCCATCTCCGAACACAGTGTATATCGAAACCGATACTTTTCTGCTCTCGATGTGGTAGGAAGGGTGTAATGTCCAGAGATTGTCAGTGTCCGTTACCGAGGAACTCCCCAAAACCGGGGATCCGTCAGTTCCAATCAACTCCATCCCCTGTTATTCCGAAGAAAACCTTCTCTGACAACCGTCCTATAATTACTGTTCTTATAGGAGACAAGGAGTTCCAGGCACTCTTGGACACCGGATCAACCAGGTCCTTCATCAGCAGTGAAGTGGCTGCCCACTGCAAGGCCGCTGGAATAAAACCGAATTATGTTAGGGACGTTACCACCACCGTCGCTAACGGAAGTTCTATCCCGATTAAGGAAATGTACACAGCACAAGTTCAGGTTGGATCCGAAAATATTGAGGCTACGTGGTTGTTAGTTTCAGATTTACCGATCAGTGTAGTACTGGGAATGGATGTACTGAGAGCACACGACTTCTCCATCAACCTCCGAACCGCCGAATGCTTTCTGAATGGCAGGTCTCTAAAGGACAAGCCCATGACTCAGGAAAAGCAGAATCAGAATCCGTTACCGTTACCGACCGAAGAAACCATATGCCTGACTGAGGACAATGTAAGTTGCTCATGGTACAGGAAGAAATTGGCAGAGGTAAAATCGAATCCTATAGCGTTTCCCGACTACAGGATTGTGTCAGGAATATTATACCGCCATTTTTGCGATTCCGATGATTTTACAGAGCCAGAATTGGGAAATCCCTGGAAGTTATGTGTTCCGAAAGATGACCGAAGAGAAGTCCTTCTCGAAAACCACGACCGACCGACCGCTGGACACTTGGGAATAGCAGAAACGAAATTTCGTATAGCCCGTAGCTACTATTGGCCAGGAATGTTCCGAGAAATTGCCCAATATATCCGAAAATATAGCAAGTGTCACCAATACAAGGTTCCACAGCAGAAACCGGCAAGGAATCATTCCTATGTGGTGGAAGATCCTCGTGAAAATGACAGATCCTCCAAATGGATGGTATTTAGGCCCATGAGAACAGCTGTCCAAAGAGGTGTGTACCAGGCTTCCAAGGAAGATGGAGTGAATTCCCCAAAGCAGGAGTCGACCGCAGACCCCAGAGCATTCTTGAACTTTGATAGGGAAATGCGTTCACCGAACGCCAAATTTTCTACCGAGATTACTAACAAGGAAGGAGAGGATCACACCAAACCGGATACCGAACCGCAAGTTGCTTACCACGTAAATAACCGTAACCGATTTACCGAAACTTTTAAATTTGTCCGAACTAGATTAACACGAGCCTTCGCCCAGCAAAGTCACTATAATCTACGTCGTGAGGACTGGCGTCATAGGATTGGAGACCAAGTGTACCGAAGAGAGCATCCCTTGTCTTCTGCAGTGAAGGGAGTTGCCACCAAGTTGGCTCCGAAATACTCCGGACCGTATACCGTTGTAGACATAGTCTCTCCTGTAGTGTATGACATCAAGGATGGCAGTGGTAAGGTTGTCAGACACATCCACATAAAGCACCTGAAATCCCCTGGGATGGAAAGGTATATACCGTTAAGAACCTGACCGAGTAATTTTCCAATTTGAAAATCCGAGAAGACTAAGTCTTCATACCGAAATGGTGGATGCGCCAACCGACAGCTATAAATTACCGTTCAGGTCATGAAATAACGCCGAGGTCAACAACCCCGCAGCTTTCACCGGCTGAGACCGACATTCAGAAATACCGCAACGATACCCAAGGGGGGTTGAAAGAAAAATAAAACTTCGTTTTATTTTTTGCCGACGAAGGAGGGGGATGTGACGAGGCAGATTTTGCCCCGCCACGAAAACGAAATTTCTTCACCTATACTTGTATAATACGACCTATTAACCGAAATATTTTTGAAGAAAACCGTTATATCATCATAGGGGGTCTTTACCGATTGATATTTTAACATTGTTTTCCACCGACTAGTTCCATGTTTGTAGCAGAAACCGTAAATGTCTTTTGTTTTCAGAATTCATATATTTTATAATTATTTCCGTTCAACCGTACATTTTCTGAGTCGAGAGCGGTCTTTCAACTTGTTCAGTTTTTCCTTCTCTTCAGTTGTTTCTGTTTCTTTCCGAGCCGGCTAATTGACCGAGCAATTTGAGTGCAGCCAATGGGGAAATGAGTTACCGATAGTGGGGCAGTTTTCCCGAGGAGTGGTACTTCTTCGAGCCCTGCGCGGAAGGTCAAGAGCGAGGTCAGTGGAGATCGAGCTGCCGAGAAAAGTGCGTAAGGTGTTATTACCGTGAGTTGGAAATTACGTCAAGAAGTTTGAAAGTTTAAGGCAAGTCACTTGTAGTATTATTATTCCTTACGTAGTGCATACCTGAGGGCTATTTTCCGCTTTCTTTAGTCCGTTGGACTGGCTGAAAATACTTACCTACCGTTTTGAACTTGATCTAGTGATCGTAGACTGAGTATAGTGCCGGCTTCCGCGTCCGCTATCCGACCGCCGTTGGGTCCCAGGAGGACTTGGTGTTCCTACCGTATTTTTGGTGCTTATTTTGTTAATAGATTGCCGACTTCCGACCGATCAAGTTACAGGTTGACAGTTCCTTCCGACCTGCTGTCTGACTGGCAGCCATTTTGAGGACCACAGAGAGAGAGAGAGAGAGAGAGAGAGAGATAGAGAGAGGGAGAGTATTTACCGTCTATTTCAACCGTATTCTCCTGGAGAGACCGTGTTTCATCAGTCGCCCCCACACTGACCAGGACGCCGGTTGACATCAATATTTGTTGAGACTTGTACATTTCTGTATATAATTTAATCCAGTAGGAATAAAGGACTAAACATTTATTTTGTTGCCAGTTATTTTTGCCAGTGAGAGACAGTTCCCTAAATCAGTTAGAACTAGATTTTCGTCAGAAGATGTAGGTACTCTTTTTGAACGATTAAAAACCGTCAGAAAGCAGAGACAAAGAAGACGCTACCACCCTAGTTTTCACTGCTACCCTTCTCCACTGATCATTCAAGTCTACCCGGGCTCTCTAATTTTTGGAGATTCTGTGAGAGACGTGGTGTTCCACTGATTGCCCCACTGGCGCCCGAGCAAAGGTAAGGAGCGTTCAGGGTGAGAGAAAAAGCACATCACATCTGGCGCCCGAGCAGGGACTTCTGCTGTTCTGTGAGTAGTTCCTGTTACCGTTACCGTCCGTACCGTTTCTTTATTTTTTTTTTCTTTTCGAACCAAAATACTCTACACTGGCAAATTGGTAACCGTTCTTTATTTCTTGTATATATCCATAGAGTGCATATTGTAAATATTTCTTCTGAGTTTCTGGTGCCGTAAAAATGGATGTCAACCGACTGAAGAGTGACGAACTTACGTGGGAATTAGAGGCACGAGGCTGTACCGTAGGACATACTGTTCAGGATAAGACAGCTCAACTGAGAAGGGCTATCCATTCCGAAATTCCGTTAATACCAAGAGATGACATTGACCAGGCACAGGAAATTGGTGTTTGTGGCGCCAAGTTGTTCGACTTGATGGGAGAGATATGTGAGTTTGACTTTGCTAATAGAGACAATGAGTTACAGCGCATAAGGAGCCGGCTATTGCACGTTCAAGGCCGACTGAGAAGTCTATCTCCGGAAGCTGCCAGTCTGCTTCACAAGAAAACCGAGCTGGAGCACTCCCTGAAGGTTGCTATGAGATTGCTGGAGAATACTCACTGGTTAGGTGGTATTCCAGGGAACCTGTCAGCCGGCACACCGTCGCTGATTGACCAGGAATTACCGGAGTTCGCATCTAGACTTGGTCCAGGTTTGATTCCGTGTTCAACAACCGTTGGAGACGCAGACTTGTTGAACTTGGGAGAAGAAGGTGACATATCCCGACCGACCACTCAGGATAACAGGCTGCAGCAAGACGGCCAAGAAGTTTGTAGGGTAATAAGCCAACAAATCGAACGTACTTTTTTGCAGAGTCGACCCTCATACAACCGACCGCCCGCCGATAACCTCCCATTTACCGTTGAACAATCTCTACCAACCGTCCAAACCGATGATGACCACAGACCGTTGATAACATCCCCTGAGTCCAGGCGATTAGCGAGGGAGTTTGCCGAATCAACAAGGAGAGTTTCCTTTGCGTCATCTCCTACCGTAACCGCTGGGGTGAGAGAAGTAGGTAGCGAAGTCTCAACGGCCAAGGAAATCGAACTGACGACCGAAGATCCGTTGACGAAACCGCCGAAAACTACCAATTATTCCGTTCCTACGACTATCCGACCGCCGTTGGGTCCCAGGAGGACTTGGTGTTCCTACCGTATTTTTGGTGCTTATTTTGTTAATAGATTGCCGACTTCCGACCGATCAAGTTACAGGTTGACAGTTCCTTCCGACCTGCTGTCTGACTGGCAGCCATTTTGAGGACCACAGAGAGAGGGAGAGAGAGAGAGAGAGAGATAGAGAGAGGGAGAGTATTTACCGTCTATTTCAACCGTATTCTCCTGGAGAGACCGTGTTTCATCAGTCGCCCCCACACTGACCAGGACGCCGGTTGACATCAATATTTGTTGAGACTTGTACATTTCTGTATATAATTTAATCCAGTAGGAATAAAGGACTAAACATTTATTTTGCTGCCAGTGAGAGACAGTTCCCTAAATCGGTTAGAACTAGATTTTCGTCAGAAGAGGTAGGTACTCTTTTTGAACGATTAAAAACCGTCAGAAAGCAGAGACAAAGAAGACGCTACCACCCTAGTTTTCACTGCTACCCTTCTCCACTGATCATTCAAGTCTACCCGGGCTCTCTAATTTTTGGAGATTCTGTGAGAGACGTGGGGTTCCACTGATTGCCCCACTGGCGCCCGAGCAAAGGTAAGGAGCGTTCAGGGTGAGAGAAAAAGCACATCACACTTTGCTGCTGCAGAAGATTCACATGAGAAACCTACACTATTTTATGACAAGGAATCACCCGAGAAGTTTTTTTCAACTATTCATTTACACCCTATATGATATCAAACCAACTATGGGCCGCAAGTTTGATAGTCTAAGATCCCACTGCAGAATTACTACGTTCATTACGTACAGAGACAAACACACATTTTCACATACGTTTATGAATAGGAGAATACACTGATAACACCGTAGCCTGTCAAAAGTGGCCGCAAGTAATTTTAATTAAATTAATGTTAATCAATATTCCAAGAGAAATTTCGTTCACTCCGTTTTGAAATAAAATATTATCCACATCATAGCAATGCATGTAAAGAATACTAAAATCCATAGCTGTGGCAGCACACTCGGCCGCAACTACCTCGCAGCCAGGTGTAAGCAGGTAACATTTCGATGTATTTCTACGTTCATGACGTACACGGATGTTTTTGATATCAAATTAAAGCAAATTTTTTTGGAATAGGCTGCCTGTGAAA
Source organism: Coccinella septempunctata (assembly GCF_907165205.1). Taxonomy (NCBI): domain Eukaryota; kingdom Metazoa; phylum Arthropoda; class Insecta; order Coleoptera; family Coccinellidae; genus Coccinella; species Coccinella septempunctata. Next base: position 11,069,244 of record NC_058194.1, on the reverse strand, counting down.
AAATGGCCGCAAGTTAGGTCTGCCATCTGTTAAAATAGCGAGATATCCGAAGTAAAGTAAGAGAGAGTTAGACTCATTTCGCACCATCGGGTTCTTACCCGATGTTCCGAATTATATCTACTGATATTATGGGATCTTTCACACATGTTCCGGTTTAGTTTCGCACTGAAAAACAACCAGATTGCACTTTCGGCGGCGCTTATCGCCAAGAGATTCGAGAGCTTGATGTGCCCACCGTACGGATAAAACCCGATGAATAATTTTTCATTCGGTTGTTTTCCGGTAAAAACCCGACGGTAAAAACCCGTGGTGTGAAAGGAATCTTAGGGTTCTCAACAGTGCATCTGAGTTATTCGTATATTATAACCACGTGTTGGAGCTCGTTGTACACAACGCTGTTGAAATTATTTATGTAATCACCCTTCGTCGGGCGCTATACGAATATTGAGAGTTCGGGCGCAATGCATATAATAGATTCTAATAAGAATAAGGTCCAAATAAATTAATATTGAAACATCAGAAGAATTTTTTCAAAAGATGATAAGTCTCACCAAAGTTCATTCCAAAGACACTGGACGATTTATCATGTTCAACAAGATGTATTCGGCAAAAGAGAATGATGAATAATTCATTAAAAAAAAATCAAAGGGTTTGTTTCAACCCACATTTTATCGTTTTGGAAGTCATTAAAACAAAAGGTGCTACGGACGATTTTTGTCAATTCGATATTGCTCAATGCTACCACAGTATAGACACCAACCAGTAGGCGCACTCCCTGGTTTCTGTTACTCCATTTATGACTCGCGCATCATTTCCGTGCTCCTAACCTCAAATTGTTGAGCAGCATTTCGAATTCGAGCATTCGAAATTTGAAAGTTAAACAGAAGTAAAGGTGAACATTAGAGACAGTCTCTGGTAAATTGTAGCAATTATAATCGTGTGAAGTAAATATATTTGTGCAAAATGGTGAATTATTGCAGCGTGTATAATTGCAAAAACAGTAGTGTTAAGAATCCTAAACTTAGTTTTTTTCTCATACCAGGAGACACTTTCAGGTGAGTTATTGTATAAGCACGTGTTAATGTTGGTAAATTTTTGGTAATATTTTAGTTAAACTGCTATACTTCGTACAAGCACGTGAATGGTATCTTATTTAATTTTTCCTATCATTTTCAGGCAAATGATTTGGCTTCCAAAAATGGGAAGGCAAGAATGGATTCTGAAAAGACCAGAACTTCTCCACAAAAAAAGAATATGTAGTGAGCATTTTTCTAAAGAAATGCTATCTGGAAGTAGATTAAAAAAGGATTCTTTTCCAGATTCATTCAAAGAAGGCATTGGTGAGAAAGGTATATATTGAAGAAAATTAAGATTTTATTTGTTATAATTAATATTTATTTTTATAATTAGGGGTGAATGTAAATGCTTCAACTTCTGCTTCAACATCTTCAATGGATATTGAAAATAATGAGACCGTAGATGAATGCCGTGAGATTTCTATAAACCCCAACATATATACTACACCAGGTAAGGACTTCAACGTTACTTATTTATTTGAACTATTATATCTTATGCATATTTATCTGTATTCATAGAAAAGAAACCAGAAGAAACACAAACATCTCCTAGTTTGTCTTCAGCCACTCCGAGGAAAAAAAAGTTACAATCAGTGGTGAAGAATTTGAAACGAAAATTAGTTGCAACTCCAGAGAAGAAATCTGTAGATATAAGTGATGAAGATTTCATCCGATTTTGTAGAAAAAATTTCAATTCGACCCTGGCAGATTTTATGATCTCCCAATTGAAGCTTCGAAAAAGGAAACCTCATGGCTATAGGTATTCAGTCGCTTTTAAACAATTTGCACTAACAATATACTTTTTGGGACCCAAAGTGTACCAATTTCTACAAAAAACATTTTTTTTGCCACACAAGGCAACACTTTGTAGAATAACCACAAATTGGGATTTCTCTGTTGGCTTAAATGAGCACATATTTCAGGCAATTTCATTAAAGACAAGGAATATGGACGATGCAGCAAAGGATTGCATTGTGTGTGTTGACGAGATGTCAATAAAAACCCATTTATTTTATAACATCTCATTGGATCAAATTATTGGATTTCACCAATCCAATGGAAGCAGGACCTATGAACCCGCAAATTGTGTTCTGGTTATCATGGCGAGGGGTATCCAACATAATTGGAAGCAGCCTGTGGCTTACTTCTTCGTTCACAATTCTTGTGAAGTGAAATATTTGCATGAGATAATAACCACAAGCATACGAAAATTGAGTGACATAGGATTAAACATTCTGGCATTAATAAGTGACCAAGGTTCGAATTTTTCGAAATTTTCTCATGAGATTGGAGTTACAATCGATCAGCCTTATTTTTACATTGATGGAAGAAAAATTTTTCACATTTTCGATACCCCACATTTACTGAAGAGCACAAGGAACAATCTTTTCAATTATGATTTCAAATTAGGAGAAAAGATAATTAAAAAGATGTATATTGAAAAATTGTTCAATTATGATGTGGGTAGAATGAATCGCCTAATTCCACGTATCTCAGAAGTTCATATGAATCCCAATTCATTTCAAAAAATTAAAGTTTCTTTGGCTGCTCAAGTTTTCAGTAATTCGGTAGCATGTGGGATAGAAACACTTGTCTCATTCAATTATCTACCCGCTGATGCCATTCATACATCGGAGTTCATTGCACAAATAGATAAATTGTTTGATGTTCTGAATGCGTCAAATTTTCAAGCCCCTAAACTTTTAAATAGACCTTTTCAAGGCACCACTGAGCAGAAAGATCATCTTTTAAAATTATTGGGCATTTTTGAGAGTCTGAGAATAATAAAAGGGGATAATAAAGACATTACGAATACTGTGAAATTTATTAAAGGTTGGAGACAAACAATTAGAGCTGTATTGTTGATGTGGGAAGAAATGAATGGTAGGATGAAATTTATGTGCACTAGATACCTAAATCAAGATGCTCTAGAAAATTTCTTTGGCAATATTAGATATCAAGGAGGAAATGCCACAAATCCTACTCCACTACAGTTCAAAAGTTTGTTCAAAAAGAATTTTTGTCTCCAATTTTTTGAGCAGTTGGAAGGAGCAAATTGTATTAAAGATTTGTCTGAATTCCTCATTAATTTTAATGATTTGGAAGTTGAAGCTCCCCCTAAACTCACATCAGAGAGAAATGTATTCTCAGAAGTTCTCAAAGTAGATCCTAAAGATTACAATGAACTGGATTTACCAGAAAAAAACGTATTATCGTATGTTTGTGGTTATCTAATAAAAAAATGTTTAGAAAAACATAGATGTAATTTATGTGACGAATTTTCACAAAGCCAAAGTGAACTAAGTAATGAGACATTATATTGTCATTTCAGGAATTATAAAGAGAATGAATTGTTTGGCAATTTGAAAATGCCGCCAAATTCGTTTTATGAGTATATTAATCGACTGGATAACACTTTCGTGTCTCATTTTCCACATTTATCGATTCAGAACAATGTTGGTTGTAAATTGAAAAGAGAAATGGAAAAGATATGCCCTTACACTCACCCTTGTGAGAAATTTCCTTGGAATTACTTATTAAGTTTGTATGTTAGATTAAGAATTTTTTACACACTTAAATTTTGCAATAGAAACTTCATTGCACAAAAAACAAATAAAAAAGAAAAAAAAATTATAAAAATTTTACATTTATAGATATATTATTTGTTTCTCGTTTTTTTTTGTATTATATGTATGTATTAATAAAATTTTATTTATTATTTTGAACTTTTCATTCTGCATTTTCATTTCATCAGTCTAGAATGTTGACTTCATATTGTAAGTAGACGATAACATTCTAATTTATAGGGAACACAGTATAGTTTTTTCATGTGTTGTCACAGCAGTTTCAACAATGAACTAAATGAACAAGTTAATTACTTTTCAGAGCAAACCTTCGCTTCTTACTTGACTAGGTAGGTCAATTTGAAAAGATACCACTTTTAATACCTCGACCCCCATGCAAAGTCAGAAAAAATGCAAAAAGAAGTAAACTTTGCTTCGTTGGAGGACATTTTATATGGTTGCTTCCAATCAATTTGTATCAGCCCTGTGAGCGTAATGACGGCAAACCCTAAAATTTTAAATGGGAAAAAAATTACTTAAGAACATTTTCAAAATATGCATTACCTATTCAGTAGATGAACCTAAAGGCTCTATATTGAATACAGATCACAGCAGCTTTGTGACAGAAGGTGGTTGATTACCATGGAAATAAGAAATCTAGAAAAATGAATCCTCTGAAACTAAAGGAAAAAACCTTTCTAGCCGAGAATTAACATAAAATTATCTGAAAAAACACTGATTCACAACAATCGCATTCACTCTAGGACATATGTACTAACAATGCATCAGTTTCCCCTGAGGATAATCATTTCAAATAGAAAATCATGAAAAATTTCGAAATAATACTTGAGAAGTGTTAATTATCAAATAATATTATTTTTACATTCGCCTCAAGGCTCATAATTCTTCCCGTAAAATAATTCACTTTAAAATTCCCGCGCATTTTCTCATGCGCGCCGAAATGATGCGCGTGTTCTCGGAGGAGTAAATAATTCAGTTCATTTGATCTAGAGTGCAACTACTGGTTGGTGTCTATACTGTGATGCTACTAAGTACCACTGTTTAATGTTTAGTGCGGAGAATAAATGGTTGGCTTCTTCTGGATGGTGCCCTGAACCAACATTGTTTCTGGGAAGTTCAACTCCGATACAAGTAGAAAATGTATTATGTAATTGAGCTAACTGCTACGGCAGCTATGGATTTTAGTATTCTTTACATGCATTGCTATGATGTGGATGATATCTTATTTCAAAACGGAGTGAACGAAATTTCTCTTGGAATATTTAATTGAAATTACTTGCGGCCACTTTTGACAGGCTGCGGTGTTATCAGTGTATTCTCCTATCCATAAACGTATGTAAAAATGTGTGCTTGTCTCTGTACGTAATGAACGTAGTAATTCTGCAGCGGGATCTCGTAATATGACGGCCAGTTAGGTTAAATCTATCACTGCATGTGCATCATGTAGTATATCATTAATTATGACACCTATATACATACTAAGATGATTGTGAAGTCACATGCACCAAATTCAAAATATGAAAAATTAGTGATGAAAATTAATTTACTCAATAAATTTTTATAACTGCTATTCGAATAAAGATCCATCTACATCCCCTACTCGTTTATGAAAGTTAGGAGATATTTCCTTGTTTCTAGCAAAAAAAAAACTTGAGATGAATTGGGATAACAACATTCAACATCCAATTTTCTCTATCTTACCATATATCCCATTTCGCCCTTTTGCCCTCTGTCTCCCTGAAATAGGGAATTATCTTCTTGAGCACACATACAGGTGGGACGGTTCTGAACAATCAGTTAAAATAAAATAATACTTTGTTGGGCGTGAAGTACAAATTTTGTTTTATTTATGATGAAGAACCTGATATTGGCGAAATGAAGTATAATCAGAGTAAATTAAGTAATTTTTTTTTTAGTTATAATCTGGTGAAATAATTCTTCCGTAGATGCTCCAGAAAATTATATGATGATAATAACCAATTAATATAAGTTAGGCTTTCAGCTCACATCTGAATTCTACGTTTCCGGTTGATGAAATAATTCAGTGTTTTTCGTCGAATTTTGGAATTGGATTCATTCCAGTAGATGAAATATTTGTTTTTTCCTTGAAAATTTTTATGGGGTCTCTCTTGAAAAAAGGAATAATGAAAATAATTATTTTTCTTTTTGTTTGAGAAAATTTTCTTCTACAAAAATCGAAGCACTTCCCAAAATATCCTCCAATCAAAAGATAATATTGATTGTTTTTACGCGATTGATAATGAACAGTGCATTACGTTCAAAAGAAGTCTATTCGAATAGCAAAACTATAATTTACGATCACTATTCTGCCTGCACTATTTTATTCTCTAAATTAAGAACTTCAAAACTTAAAGAAAATTCTGAATATCATCTCACTGCTTAGCACCCAACCTTTATTTTTACTCCGAACTTCGCATTTTTGAGCACATCTTGCGTTGATCTTCGACACTACAATATATAAATATGAATAATTATGTAATTATGAAAAAAAACAAGTTTTTCACATGGATAACAACTTTTCCGTATCAAATATATGGAATACTTTTGAACGTTCTAAACTCAACTGAAGGAAAAACCATCGACACCACTGATATATTTCATTTGCCGAAAACGAGAACATAATTAAACAACTCGAGCGGACCAACTTAGAATCTAAAAATGAATTAAATAAAAATAATACCGGAAAGCCATTTTTGCCTGGTGTTCCAGCAGGACCCTGAAGAAAAGTAAGAAAACTAAATCAGAATACATAAATAAAACGTGAGGTGTTGAAGTGTAAAAAAAACGTAATCTCAATTCTAAAGTTCAACTTACAGCTGCCCCAGCTTCTCCGACGTCTCCCTTCTTACCCTTCCGACCCCGCTTGCCAGGAGGACCCGTGGGACCAGGGGGTCCTGGAGGACCTGCAATTAAGAGAACAACAAAATGAAGGAGTTTCTTGTCTGAAGTCATTAACTTAAGAGAATCGAGTTGAGATGATGAGAATTAAGGGGATTTTTGCAGAGAGAACTCGAGGATGAAGATTGAAGAAAGTTCAAAAGTTCATCAGAGGCCACATGAAATTATCAAATATCCTATCACCTATTTGCGAGCCTATTTGTTCATTTCAAGTCATGAAATTATCTTCAGGGATTAACCATATGCATTAATGTTAAAAGATGTGTTATGATGATAATAGATATACAGTGTGTCAATTAGAGAAAGTATCACCTTTAATGTCCACATGCAAAAGCAGAAAAAGGTAAACTTAGGTTCCTGGGCGGACATTTTATACGGTTGGTTCCAAACAATTTGTATCGACCCTATGAGAGTGATAGCAGCAATTCTTAAAAGAAAGGCGGTTGAATGTTTTAAGGGTAATTCGATTGCATTTTCAAAAATGACATATCTTATCTACAGTTGAAATTTTTTGTTAGTACGTGATTTTGAATTTTCAGGAGCAATGGCACAGATCATTGTCAAGAATAAATTATTGATATAAGGGGGCCTCGTTTGAATGGCCTCCCCGCTCTCCAGACTGCACATCTTCAGGTTTGCACCTTTGGGAACATTAAACGTCGGTTGTGAATAAAACACAACCGCGAGATGCAAAATAATTAAAAGTAAGAATTCGAGGAGTATGCCGGGAAATTCAAGTTAATGTTTCCAAAAATGTGAGGTCTAATGTAGAAACACATAGGTTATATTCTTCTCCGCAAAAAAATGGACGATGTTTTGAAAATCTTTTCTAGTCACATTTTTTTATTACTCCAATATAAGTATATTGCTGTTGTAGCTTAATCGAACTTTTTTTTTATTCTTCGGAAGTGCTAACTAAAGAATGTGGACAGCCGGGTTTTTTCTGATCCTGAAGAGGTAGCTGAAACTTTCGGAAGGTACTTCTCAAGCATCGCTGCTTCCAGCAATACCGAACATTTTGGTGTTAAGCGATCTTCTTCATGCACGGTGCAGCCCCTCTCCAACATTAATTTTTTTTTCACACGTCTGTGTGAGTCAGCGGGACTCTGAGGAGTATCCTTTAGAAATGGGTATACCTCAGGGATCGGTATTGGGTCCGCTGTTGTTTTTACTGTTTATTAATGATTTGCCGGATTAAATTAGGTCGTATCTTATAATTTTTTTCATCTATATTATGATGGTATTTTTTGTTGACGATGTGTCATTCCTGGTGACAGCATCCAATTTGTCAGAGTTCAAGTCGCGATGCAAGATACTGGTTGAATATTTTTCGGACTGGTGTTATAGGAATGGTCTCATACTCAACGTGAATAAAACTGATCTCGTACACTTCCACTTGCGTGACACCAACGACCGGCTCATGCTCGAGCTTCCTCGTGGGAGCCTAAAGTACTCAGATTGTGTGAAATTTTTAGGTTTACAAGTTGATAAAAACGAGGAAAAAAAGTGTTTCCAATTTCATGAATAAAATACTAGGCAAAAAGAAATCATTTGCATTCCAACTCAAACATAGAACGAGCAAATTTGAGTATTCTCCTATGTATAGTGGCATAAAATTCTACAATCATCTGCCTGATAGATTTAAAACGTTGAAGTTTTCAAGCTTCAAGAAAGAAATCAAAAAAATTCTTTTAGAACAGTGCTTTTATAGTAGAAGCGAATATTTGAATTCAGTTGTAGAGTGATATCACACTAGGTAGTTTTTAATGTTTTTTTTTGTACTGTCCTAATTCAACGTTATTTTGGGTGAAAACCGTTTATCATTGTTATTTTTTTCCCTTTAATTTCTTGATTTCCTTTTTCTGTCTCCTCTGTGGATAATTAATTAATGTTTAATGCTATTTATGTTGCCTCTTCTTGTCCTCCTAATGTCTCAAAGGATTCAATAAATTATTATTATTATAACTTGAGTTATTTATCCCTGAAAAACTTGGAATTGATAGAAAAGACTCATGACAGTCTTCCAAAAAGTTACTCTTTCAATACTTTATACTCATATTTCTATAAAAAACATTCAAATTAATCATCAAATCCAATGATTTACAGATAATTGTAACAATAAATTAATCAACTTCCAAAATCCTCTCCATCAAATTATTTAGCACCATAAACGCTATCCCGCGTATTGGACTTGTTTACTATGCTGCAACACATACATGGTGTTGCAACGCGGTGAAGAATGACTGAAACAATGCTCTCTCTACCCAGACTTAGCATAAGCAGGTGTTCAGACGTAGTAACTATTGTAATATGGATACGCCGCTATTCCCGAGACATTGTTTACCTCGTTACAGTACCAACCACGTTCAAATTTGTTTTCTATCGTAATTTCACAGTTCGCTTTCATAAAGAAATAAGAATATTCTATAACCAAAAATAATAGGTCACACTAAAATATAATAAAAAATAATATGTAGTGAATGGTTGATTAAGATAAATATTTTCATTCAAAGATTTTGCCTTTTAGAATTGTTTGGCATTTCTTTCTTGAATGGCCTTCTTAGCATGAATATGTTTTGCACAGCATGATACACCATCACGTCTAATTTTTCTTCGGCTCACTGATGTTGTCTGAATAGTGAGCTATTTTTTGAAACATGAATAAAATTGAAGGCAGGGTGTGTCATAATAATGATTCGTTGAATTTTTCAAGGCTATATCAACCGTTTTATTTTTAGATGATATTTTACTAATGTGTTCAAAATTTTCTGCGTTTATTATTCGATGAATTTCTTTAGAAATTCAGTAACTTCCGCAAAGCTGCTCAGGATTACCAATTTTTTTAATATTCGGGTATCGACTGTCAGTACCACGAAAAAATTTAACCAATTGAGATCGAGCGCCCGAGTAGAAAAAGTCCTGAGCTGTCGGGGAAGTCGAAAGTTGCTGCCGGTCGGTCACACAGGGTAACTTTTTCTGGATATTTCTGGCTACCCGAAAGTCCCGAAAAAACGCCTTGTGAGTGGCCTGCATAAGCGCTCAATATTGAGTTTTAACCATGGAGTTTTTGCCACCTCCATGGTTTTAAGGCGGTAAACAATGCCTCGAGAATGGGTCTCTTTCCATATTACAATAGTTACCATGTCTGAACACCTACCTGCGCTGAGTTGTGATAAGGTACGTCTGGATGGAGAGAGCACTGGTTCAGTCTTGAGTCATTCTTTACCGCGTTGCAACACCATGTATGCGTTGCAGCATAGCAAACAATGCTAATACGCGTACCGTACCGGCCGGCAACGGAACATGGCAGAACGGAACTCGAATTTATTCTTATAGTATATTTCCCGAAGCAATGAAATGATGTCATGAACGGCATATCAGTTATGCTAACAGTAACAAAGTTGTAGTAAGCACAAAAGCAGACAATTTCACGGAATTTCAGTAGGCAAAAGTGCGCTACGTTGCCGGTGCACTATTTCAAACGTTTTTTTTTTTGGTCAAAGAGCTCCATAAACATTGGTTCTGGCTGTTCTTCTGTTTAAAATGTCTCCAAAAGTTTCATAACTTATCTCTTACAGTAAGTTGCTGCTGCCTTGAGAATAAGAGAATGGATTCTTCTCCTCTTCTCCATATTGTTTCTGAAGCCCGTTTGTAACAGCCTCTACCAAATTTTGGTAAGAAAACCAAGATTATTTTGTATGCAACTGAACAGTGAATTCAACCGAAAGTGCGCATGTAACAGTAAAGAATTCACAGCGCATGAAAGAGAAATTCTCGGCTATTGCAACCTGTCTAAACGGTGATGAATAATTCCCTGAGAGCATATAAAATAAAACATACCGAATCACTTGTTGATATCGATAACTTTTAGCAAACTGCTGTATACAATCTGATATATTAGAGCAAGAGCCCGCAACAGCCAGGCGCACATTCTTTCATAGAACCTGAAAGTTTCTTAACACACGTCACCAACACAGGTAAGAACGATGGTCGATTATGTAGTTTAGGTAGTGGTTAATTTCCAAGATAACAGGTAGATGTGAAAAACAACACCTCTTTACGTTAAAGGTAGGTTTTTTGATATTAACTTCAGAATAATATTCAAAATGAAGTCATCCATTGCCGGACACTTAGTATGGTTTCATCCCCTTGCCGGACACCTCGAAACTCTGAAAGCTTTAGGAACTTACGTTATAGTATAAAACCTGAATTTTATATATGTTACTTGGTGGACTACCCGAGGGACTATCACAATAAGTTGCCCCAGTAGACGGACAGTTTTCATAGTTTTTACATCTTGCCAGAGGCCTTGACTTGAGTCAGCCTGAATATATTCTGCCTTGCACTGGCACTTACGGCGTACTCGCGATGTAAAAACCATAAAACTGTCCGTCTACTGGAGTATCTTCTTTTGATAGTTCCACAAGTGACATATATAAAATTCAGCTTTTATACTCTAAGGTAAGTTAAAGTAGGTAAAATTTTTCAGAGTTTGGGAGTGTCCATACTAAGTGTCCAAGTGTCCGGCAATGGATGACGAGTTATTATTATATTATTTTAAAGGAAATATCAAAAAACTGACCTTTATACTTTAACGTAAATGAGGTGGTGTTTTTTACATCTTCATTAACTGTTACCTTGCAAAGTAACAACTACCCAAACTACATAGTCAACCATCGTTCTTACCTGTGTTGGTGGCGTGTGCAGACAAATTTTCAGGATTTATGAAATGATGTGCGCCCGGCTGTTGCGGGCTCTTGTACAATATTATATGTACAAAAATAGTAATTATTTAACCTCCCGCGATGAATGTTAACTTTTTATAAATTCGTATATGTTTTAGGGAAACATATCAATGTGTCTATACAAAATGAACTCCATGATTGGATTGGCTAATGGTTGTAAGATATTATTTGTGCAGAATTTGTATTCTGGTCCTAAATTCATAAAGGTGATTAATTGATAAGCGGAGGATGATGAGAGAGTATTTCTTTTTTTTTTAACCCATTTGAGAATGGAGTTGTTGGTATAGTGAATAGGTAATGAGATCAAAATTTATAGGTATTGTTCTTATTTATATTATTATGTTACAGAAATAAACACGAACCGAACACAAGGTTATTACTTAGGAACCGTATGTGCATGATATGCTTCGCCTTCCACCATACCATTGTATTTTCAATCCCATCGAACGTAAATATGGAGTATAATGAAAAAATACTACAGAGATCATGTGGAAATTCTATAAAAATTTCCTCATTGTATAGAAGGAAGCACTGGGAAATATAACCTCCGAACTATGGGCCACTCGATGGGCCAACATAGAAGAATAAATTAAACATTTGTAGAATCAGAAAATACTATTTGATAAGCAAGATATACCACCAGAGATATGGAAATATGAAAGGAAGGGAGTGCAGATGAAAGTGACATTTTTGAATATAGGGAACTGTAACGATTTGTCAAAATCAGTTAAGCGTTAGTTGCCGTGGGGCACACAAGCTTTTCCCTCCATTGTTTAAGTCGAGTATTGCATTTTGTGCATGTTTTGGATAAAATGTTCTTCCCGACGTTAGATTAGAGTGATAATACTACAACTTTCTCAGAAATGCCCTCGGAAATGCCTCTTTCTTGCTTATTCTATATATTAATACTTGAAAATAGTTGCTCATTATATCATATGAACATAGTTGCTTTTAAAAACTGGTATCAAGGCTTTCAGCCCTTATCAATACGGCGGAAAACCAAAATCATAAATCAAGGGAACCACCAAACAGATGACAGCAGAACATTTAGGGTTATTCATCTTTGCACATTTTTATTCTGATGATGGCCAAAAGCTTGGTTAATATTTTTTTCGAGGGCTTCGCATTGAACTCTAAAGTCGCGTCCACACTTTGCCGAACAACATCATTCGATCTACACATTCGGTTTGCTACGTTTGACTCGACATAGCGTCCAGACTGGTTTTGCAGTGTATACGTCCCGAATGGCGAAGAACGATTCGTCTCAGATGTGTTCGAGCATTGAATGTGAGCAGAAGTTGGATTTTGGAAAACAATATCGATGATGACGGTGTTTTAGCAGCATCTACTGCAGTAATAATCTAAGTTGCAGGTTGTCAGCGACGTCATGTCTTCGTAGATTTTGGGTGAGATCCCCCCCTGGGGCCAGCGATTTCATGAAGGATCTTCTCCTAGATGAAGTCGAACTCAACTTAGAGTATAGGAACGGCTCACAATGGTCAGATTTGTGAACAAACCCTCCACATTGAGGGTTCAAAATTTTCAAATATGTGTTCTGGGCATTGTAGATCACTCTCAAATACACACGGATGAGAGTTATCGAACGATTTTGACTAAAAAAAAATATTTCAGGGCGATGTTGTACCTACTTTGTAGTATATTTATTCATTGGCATTAAGACCACTGATCCTTCCGAGATCGTCTTCGTCAAGGTGTCGACTGATCTGAATCCCATCCGACACGTCCACACTATGAATTTTGACCTCATTCGGTTCGACTTTCTTTGAGCGGGACCGCGCTGATTCGGGTTGGAAGCGACATGATTCGATTCGACTTTTGGACGATTAGATTCGTTTCGACTCACGTCCACACTCTTTCGACTTTTCCGCTCGACACAGGTCGAATGATGTCGTTCGGCATAGTGTGGACTTTAGAATTTAATAGGGCTACGTCCGTTAATTTTCTTCTATGTGTTACAAACTGTTCTCCTCTCGTTATCCTCCATTAATGATGCTCATTCAGTAACCCAGTAAAAACTCATTTAAAAAAGGAGCAATTGAAGTAACATATTTATATTGATATATTCATAGTTCATATTCATCAATCTTTCGAAATAAAACGAAATGAAATCTCAAAATTTTCAATCCTCATGAAAATTCGTTATAACTAATCTGCCCTCCTAAGCTAAAAAGACGTATCTCAAATTTCACTGAATTTCTTATTCCTTCATATAAGGAGACTTTGAGTTATATTTAATCCACTTCCTCAGAGAAATAGAGGTTCTCTCATTCACCGCAATGCATGAAGACTTTCAAAAATCCCAATTTCAAATGTTCATAGGTGAGGTTTTAAAATTCATTAAAACTCCCCATATCTCAAAACAAGGAAATTTGAGATACCCCTTTTTGGCTTAGGAGGGCAGTAATGTCAGAATTAGAATTTATTATTATTTTGACAGTCTGGCAACGATGTTGTACTTATGACTGGTGACGTCAGTTCATTACTAAGGGGAAACGAGTATACCTGATAAATAGCGCTCTCGTAATTAGTTCTGTAATGCGAATGACGGAAGACAGGCTCATTTCGCTTGTTGGCGAATTCAGAGAGCGGTATGATCTGTATGATAAATAAAATTACTCAAATCAAGAAGTAAAAAACAACTTCCACAAAGAAATTGGTGAAGCGATTTCACAACCAGGTACTTCAAAAGGAAAACTTCTTATTTGAAAGAGAACTACATTGGTATGTAAAAGTCATAAAAGAACATGCTCTTAATGCTGGTTGCTAATACCTCTTCACACCATCGGAACGTGGATTTTCGTTCCAACTGGCACTTATTGTCGGCAGATTTTCTGTAATCTGGCGGGGCAGACTGAGATGGTGCGAAGAAGATTTAGTCATCAACATTGAGAGAAGAAGAAGATATTTTTCACTTCTTGATTTGAGTAATTTTTATTACTCAGATCATATAGCTCATACAGCAGACATGATTTTGAAAGACAACATCATTTGTTTCCTACAGATTGGCATTATCTAGAATATTGAAGATTTTTACCCTCCTAGCATGGCTAGCATTATCAGTGATTTCTCAACCAATTCATTGATAAAACTCATAGAATCTGGCCTTTTATAGATGACTTGAATTCTGATAAATGGTAGAACAGCTGTAGAAACCTTAGTTACTCGAGGAATCTTTATCAGGATCCGCTCCTTCAATACCAAACATGAGTGTTTTCCAAGATTGTGTTTTATTCTCGGTTTTATTATACTCTGTGATTTTTCCCAATGACCTAACTTGAAGAATTCTTTGTGTTAAATATCTATGAACGTCTGATGAAGTGTTCGGAGCAAAGGGGAAGACATTTTCAGAACTGAAAATGGAAATTAGTTCTAATGAAAATCAAGTAACAAGTTTTTTTGGAGGGTGTTTTATAACGACATGGATCATTTCCCGAAATACCTACAGATTGCTTTTTTAACGAATATTCATATTTATATAAGACTGAGTGTTCCGATAATAATAATGAATTGAATGGATTGTGTTAAAAATTGGAGTAATTTTTAACCTAACTCTATCACTTGGTGCACATCTCTAGCAACACAGTGACTACGTTTATCGTTACATGCTTCTGTGAACGTAACCTTTAAATCGCTGTCAATCAGCTGTTCAAAAAAACCGGTGGAACCTGTTGAATCTGCTCAATTTAATTCATTCTCCTCTAGATTCTTCGTTCGCTCAAGTGAATTGGAACTTGGTCTAAATTCTTAACGTGATTTTTTAGTGCACTCTCAACTTTTTCAGTCAGCTCAAATCTAATAATATCATTTTATATTATAATTATCAATCGATCAACATCTCAAAAAGGTACAGTACTTTTTCACTCAACAAAAAATGTAATCATTTTTTTGCATGTGTCATGTTAGAATATCATTCTACATAATTTTCCTCTCAACATTCACTCCATCGCTATGCATTTTCTCACTATTACATTCGAAATATTCTGCTCTACATCTCTCTATCATATTTGCATGTATATTTTCTCAATTTTCTCCAAATCTCTCAATCAACCACGTGCTCAATGTATCTAACCGCTTCAACCTTCTCAAAATGCATCGATATTTCATTCACTGTGAATCACATCACCTCGACAATCACTCACATTTTAATTTCTCTAATTTTAGCATCAAGTTCACATTTCACACCACTCTATTAGAAGCTTATATACTTGTATTCACTCTCATTTTGTATACATGTCACCTCAGATTAACTTTACACCTCTTACGATCAGACTTCTCAGGCCTCTTAAGTTTCAGGTACCTCTACGCTCAAGTTGGACACTTCGAAGGCTTCTCATAGACCAGATCGAAATCCATCTCACCACACTCAGAACTCTGAATAATGGAATACACTCAATCAACTCTCTTGGACAGACTGGTTTGTGATAACGCTCGAGGAGGTCCAACCTGATTTCAACTCAATAAGTATAATTTATTATACACTTTTGCATGTCTCTATTACCTGAAACTTATGATACCTTATTTCTTTCTCTAACGTTATGAACTGCTCTTCTTGTTTCACCTCAATTATGAATACTATTCATTAATTCTTTCTACGTTTACAATATTTCATTTCTCTACATTGCATTTGTAACACAACTCACATCAATTTATGTACTCTCATAAAACACCTTCTGCTTTTCTAATAGATTTGCTATTCCTGTAAGCGTTGGTAATCATCTCTCTCATCCTGTCTCATTACACCTGTCTCACTACATTACATATCTCTAACTTCTCAAGTTGTCACTGCAACCTTCTGTTTTTCTGATAGCGAGACAGTTTATGAAATCGTAAACTCTATCACTGCAAACGTTGTGCTTGCATGATAACACTCACATCAATCCATAACTATCAAGCTCAATTATTATGCAACTCAAAATACATAAACACGTTTTGATGCAAATCTATCTCAATTCTTATCAAACACATAATAGTAGTAACTGTAATTTATTGACCACAGTCAAAGGCCATCGACCAAAGTCCTTCAGCCTAAACACATAATGATTGATCTTGTTACTCGATACATGATATTCACTCAACCTGCTCTTTCTCTCAAGCAAATACAACGTTGATTTTCTCGTTGAAACATTACTCTCAAATTCTCTCAATAACTTCTCAATAATTGTAAATAGGTTCACTCTGTTTAGATGTTGTATATAATTTTACTTCATGCGAGTGTCTATTTATTATGTGACGTGTTTGATATACAATAAAGATTTTATTTTACCATCTCCAACTCAATCATTTGGTAACAGTCCACTTTTAAGTAATTGCCAAAAATCTCAACACCCAGATTTTTGAACAGATTGAAAATTAACAGTGCTGAGCCTGTAAGGACCCAATTATTTTCCATTTTTTCCGGAAGTGATGGGACAGTAAATGAAAATTTTATCATTACCTACTCATTTATGCGGAATGCAGCTGACTGTGGTTTTTTTTGCGTTATCTGTTTTACAGCAGGTAATTTAGTGGTATGTTCTATTACTTGTAGCTGAAAGTAATTACATTCAGGAAGTTACTCTAATTTCCTTGATAATGGCGAAAATGGATGATTTGTCCCTACTCATTACGGTAGGAATGTTAGGGAATGGCTAAATGAGCAATTTCCTAGAAGATGGATTAGCCATCAGATTTGAAACCTATGGACTACTACGTCCGAAGAACCATGAAAAATATAGTGTATACAGTCTATATTAATAACAGGGGAGATTATGGATGGGGAGAATTAGATAGACTACAAATTTGAAACAATTAATTTAATAAGACGGTTATCTGGACAATTCTTGGACGAAGGAGAAAGTTTAGTCAAGCCATATTTATTACAATTCAAATTTAACACTTCATTTATTTCCTCTGTTCCAATTTATTATAGTTATCATGATTTAAAAATAATTTGTCCCAGAAATATTTCATTTCGAATTGTTCATTTATGTGACTCTGTTCTAATTATCATACATCGTAAAAATGGTTTCCATTTCTGACTCGAATGGATTTTTTTTTGGAAAGGGTGCGGTCGAGGGTGCGGTTCATGGACATAAGACTATTTTTATCTTTTTTGTGTGTGTAGAAATGTATTCTAAGATTTCGTATTCCATTTATTCGAAATACCGAATAAGTGGCGAGAAAATTTTTTTGGAATTTGTGGAAACTTGCCAGAGTGACAAAACTGTTCATCGTTTAACACAAAATAACAAGAAGTATATTGTCCTTCTTTAATAGGCATATCGGGACCCGTGCATTTTTTAATTGGCATATGGTCTAGGACTGTGCACACCTCAAAAGCAGTGCATGGATAAGAAATCATATTGCCATACGTGCCGCCTATACCTACGTGTAGGGAATTGCCGTTTGATAATCGCTGGAATAATGAAGTAATGGCCAAAAGCATGAGCTACTTCGCAATCTACCGATAGCAGCCAACCCCGTACACCAATATGACACCGACGGCGATGCGGCCAACCTCCCTGTACCTACTGCAAGTCTCCAACAATTCGCCACAGAGTTCTAGACTTATCAGACAAAAATGAAATATATACTTTTTTAACGTCTTTTTACAATTTACTAAACGCGAATATTTTATGAAAAATTACCTCATAATCCGAAAATGATGAGTGCTTTATGATAATAAGTCATGCTGAAGTTGGCGCCGACTTTCTTGAAAATCACAATTTTTTTGAGTTCATGGGTAGAGTTCAGGAGTTCCTGATACAAATTTTGAATAGTTACGCCAAATCGTGGATTCTATTATAATGAAAAAAATAATCAAATCAAGTAGTGGCGCTCAATTCACGCGACGCCATCTTTTTAGAAAAAATGAGTACTGATGCTATTTTTCATTGACGAAGAAAGAGTTCTGGAGTACTGATCATTTTCAGAAAAAGCTCGGCAACAAAAATTAGAACATAGTATTATAAGAATTGAATTCAGATGCATACCACCCGCCGATATCAGTGAATTGCACTAGCCAATTTGCCATCGTCAGGAATACTAAATGGAGAACATTCCGCCGAAGAAGAGCAGATGCTGACCATGGTTTCGGTCTCATTTGGCCTCCTCAGAGCAACACAGCTCTTTCTCCGATGGAAAAATGTTTGGAATTGATGGACCCTTATTTAATACTGGCAGACGCTTCTGACTCTTCTGAGTACGAGTCGAGTACTGAGTAATACTCGATAATCCATATCGAAACTCAGACGATGACAATGGCATATGTCCCATATTTTCTCTAATTCTGTATGTTTACTCCATTCACTTTTATTTTGGCACTCGGTTGGCCATGAAATAATTTTCTTAAGTTTTTGTAAATAGAACGGAGTAAGGTTGGTCCTAATTAAATGTCGTTAATGTCAACCCTACGTTGCCACAACTAATATCAACAATATCTTTGCTAATATTCATTGATACCAGACTACCAGAGTCTCTGATTAATACAACCAAAAGTTCTGAAAAAAAGCATAGACAGAGTATCAGGAAGTGGTAATTAGAATTGAGGGACGCTCATTAGTATAGTAAACTTGATATTGTGAAAACTTCAATATATCCAACAGTATCGAACACATTCGATGTAAGTAAGTTTTTCTAAATTTCACATATAAAGTGACACTTTTTAAAACTCATTGGAGTTTTGAAACATTCTACTTTTCGCAACCAATTGAACAACAAAATTGAATAATTTCCGACACTAGAGGATTTTAAATGAATCTCCGAGAAAAGCTTTTGAAGACCCCCCGCAGTGCATTACAACCCATTAGATTTTTTAAATTTCATTTAGGGAAAATGAGGAGTAGAGATTCCTCACAATTTTAAGAAAAAAGTTCTTAAAATATGAGACTGCAAATGATACTTATTGCAGATATCTACATGTCACTTGAAGAATTGTTTCTTCGAGTAAGTGAAACACGGATGTAGCCTTCGATATTGCCTAGCAGCTTC
Source organism: Coccinella septempunctata (assembly GCF_907165205.1). Taxonomy (NCBI): domain Eukaryota; kingdom Metazoa; phylum Arthropoda; class Insecta; order Coleoptera; family Coccinellidae; genus Coccinella; species Coccinella septempunctata. Next base: position 11,049,930 of record NC_058194.1, on the reverse strand, counting down.
ACGACCATTGCTCTTGCAAAATCCATAAAGTAACAACATATCAGTATATTCAGTCTTCGATCATTCTCGTATTGAAAATTTATGAAAACACAACAATCTACCACTACCACGTATTTTTCTCATTCAGTAATTACCTGACAATGGTTTGAAATGCCAAAATTCTTAGCATGAGCCACTTAAATTTTGAAATGGGTTGAATTCAGAGTGAACTAATTTCTTCTATGATCTTTCACATAGCATTGAAAATAAATTATATCTGAAGCTACAAGTAGATTCCAGCTGCATGTGAGAAGATAAATAATGGACTAGAAAGAAAGTCTAATGAAAGCTGTAGCACATTCAATGCAAGAGCTAGCAAGTGTCAAAAAGAAATGGGGATTTTTTCGAGAACAAATCACATACGAAAATTGATGGGGAAAGGGGTATAAAAGAATTTCTGTGCGAAAGTGTAAAAGACATCGAAATGTATTTCCTTTGTATGTGTGTGCCTGATTTCAGTCAGTTATTAATATTTTCAGATAATATTTTTCCCTTTGGTATGCTAGCACCCTCCTAGGGGTGCGCGCCGCTGGTTGAGAAACGCTGCCTTAAAGCATGTTACTGAGAATTTCAATCGATTCAATATGAATTTACGCATTATTCGGAGATTCACAGGTCCCTGTTTACTATAAATTGAAAATTCTAAATATGATGATGATGAGAAGTGTGCCATTGATCCTAATGGGCTTGTTCGAATGAGTATTTATTGTAGATTCTGAGAAAAATTTCAAATTCAAAAATTTGATGAACAGGGTGTTTAACAAGAAGTAGAATAAAGAATATAATTTTCTCAGTCTGGAACTGCGCTATCCACAAGTCATTATGTGCAAATATTTGGCACTGGCCCATACTCATTCCCTGAAATTTCCATGAAGATCCATGCAGGCGTTCAAATGTTATGCTGATTGAAATTTTTTGACAGAGTACATAAAACGTCATGTATTGTATCTCTTGAACGAATATAGTAAGGACATTTTTCGAACACTGATTCAGATTCAACAAAATGTCCTGCAAGCCTGAACAATCATTCGAAACACCCTGTATATTTATTCATTTATATGTATATGAGATTGTTTTGCTGTCAGAGATCATGAGTGGCCCGGATAAGTCGGGTTCAGTGTGCTTAGATTTATTATGGTTCATATAGTTATTATCTCGGTTATTATACAATACTGCAATCACGTATGAAAATTCTCTGACATATCAGGCCATAACATTGTATGATCATCTGCCTGACACTGTTAAGTTCAATAAAATACAATTAAACAAAAACCGTGAAATGCATTTTCCATAAAAAAAGTTACTAGAGTGTTGAGGATTTTCACTGAATGTCATCATACTGTATTTCCAGAACATAATTTTTTTTTCATTTGACTTGTCCTATACATTGTGAGTGTCTTAAGGGATTGATAAATATTTTGTGTAAAATTTTTGTGAAGTTCCTCTCTCCTTAGAATTCTCTTTCACTATTTTGATATCCATCGATGCAAGATTATTTTTGTTGAAGAATTCAACATTGTAATTCTCCATTTATTTCTTTGAGAGATATTCCCATTCCCTACCACTGCATCAGGTACATTCAATCTTTGGGATGATTTTTTTGAATTCAACAACTGATATAAAGTCTTCAACCGTCTTCATTATTATGTGTCACTAAATTAATTTTCATCTGTTGCGAAAATAAACGTATTAAAGACTGATCTCTTGTACTTTCCATGCAAATTTAGTGGTATTAAATTATAAAAATATTTTCCATAAAAAAATTTACTGTGGAATATATATATGGTACAAATTTCAAGTTATTTCCATCACTCTACGTTATATATCGATATTATCAGGAACCTCATTGATAACCAAAAAAAAAATAGAAACCACAAATACATGTTATCCTCGTAGCATGAGCATAAAATATATTCAGCATCTGTGTACAGCACTGAAACGTGAAATTGAATTTCTCGCCATGTCTTGCGGCCCTGGAGGCACATGTGTGTGTGTATTAAAATTCGTTTCATTCCTTGCTGAAATATCCATGGTGGATTGCGACTATTTCTCTTGTATGTATGCTAATTCTACGGAATTTTTCAGTCTTGCACTTGAAGCAGTGACTTTACAGAGCTTTTCGGTGCATATTTTATATTTCTGATTGAAAATTGTTGCAAGATCCTTCCACCTACTTAGATAAATATAAATACATTGCGGTAAATGAATGGAACTTAGCATACTAAACCGTACATACCTAAACTAAAAATCGGGATAGCTTTAATCTTGTACAGAAATTAAGATTACTTCCAGTATTGAAACAAGTTATACAAGACAAGATAAATCAAAGATATAACTAGAACAGTGAAAGATATACAGGGTGGCGGTGGGCCATCCATAACTTTCCACTCCAAATTTTGAACTTTGCGATGGAATAACGAAAAAACGCTCAGACAGGTCAAATTTTAGATATCGATTGAAATTTATTCTGGTCAAATTTTGTTAAAAGGGAGCAAATAAGGGTATTCAAATGAGTTTGATATCACTACCCCTCTAGCCGCAACCCCTAACAGCTCTCATTCTTCAATAGGGAAAAGGAGTCGAGCAGCACCTTGTTGGAAAGGCAATTCAATTTACTGCATGAGTGTATATATTTTTTCATCGTTTTATTATTATACAGAGTGACTCAGTATTCCATCGGCTAGAGGGGTAGTGATATCGAATTCATTTTTTGACCCTTCCGAGTGTTTTTTCCATCTCAAAGATCCAAATTCGACGTGTGAAAGTTACTGATGGAATACTGAGTCTGTATAATAATAAAGTGAGGAAAAAAAAATATACACTCATTCAGGAAATTGAATTGCCTTTCTAACAGGGTGCTGCTCGACCCCTTTTCCCTATTAAAAAATGAGAGTTATTTGAATACCCTTATTTGTCCCCCTTTCAACAAAATTTGACTGAGAGTTTTTTCGTTATTCCATCCCAAAGCTCAAAATTCGGGGTGGAAGTTATGGATGGCACACCCTGTATATCTGTTTCATATACCTTTCGGTATATGACTGAACAATTAAAGATTCGAATAAAAATATTTCTGTAGAAAGTTTAAGCATCAAACTTCAGGAAAAAGCAATCTTTCCAGCTAAAAATTGAAAAATTTTGCCCCTCATCCAATGATTCTGCCAATTATAATTCGATGAAAAGGACATCAACCCGCTGAACTGATTTTGTACCTAAATCCAAATCATCTTTTGATAATTCTACTTCTGCGATTTGTTTCCTGCACCCCTAAATTCGAATGAAGGAAGGAATGAACCTTTTTTTGATGCTTATATTTCAATCACACCCGAAAAACTTTTATTATTTGCATGAAAGTACCGTTTCTAGGCATGGAAAATCCTGAAGATATCTGGGAAATGAATTCTGTAATTTGGCTAATTTTTTCTCTAATTTTTTTTCACCAATAGTCTGCACACAATTTTGTACGCATACAACAAGCAGGCATATCAAGAGTAAGGAATCAGTATGACAATAAAGCATAGGAAGCTATACTCCATTCACTTTTATTTTAGCACTCAGTTAGCCACGGAAATTTGACACATTTCACTATGTATAGTACGAAAATGTGGGGTTATAAAGCTTGTCAAAACATTTTTGGGTTTTAATCAACGCTATGTTGCCCGAAAAAGTTTCTGTTATTACGTATTTTATCACAATGTCGAATCTCTTCGCAAAATTTGTGACGAACATAATTGAAGTTTATACAAACTGATTGAAGGCATACCTAATCCAGTTATTTGCATGGAAAATAAAAGAGATCAGTTTAATATCATAACACGCACTAGCTTGAAGAGAGTTAATGTTTGTTATCTTCTTCGGCTAAAGTTTGAATACGTTACATCAGTTGTAGGTTTCAAAAATAATAACCCTAATATGAAATGTGGTTGGGAATGGGTATCTGCCGAAGGAATTAACAGATAATTAGGAACAAGAATGTTAAATTCTTCAACAAAAATCATCTTCAATCAATATAAGGGAAAGGAATCAAAGGAAGTTTCAAGTCAAGATGAACTTCACCTTTGAACAAAAATTTCATATGAATAAACAATTAACAGGACAACTGGCCCGTATTTGTGGCTGTTCATCTTAATACATTGATATAATAATAATAAGGTGTTTATTGGTACCTTAAGACATTTACAATGTATAGGTCAAATGAAAACTAAAAAAATCAATTTTCGGTAACTTATTCGACGATGACATTAATCGAAAATCTTGTAGTAAACTTTTCGCATTAATTCACTCAAACATAAAATTCTCAAATGCTGCCACTTTTTTGGGTCCCCAAATAGAAGGAAATTCTTTGTCATCCTCTTCATTCACAATCTTACTGATGGTGGAAATATTCAGCTGAAATACAACTGGCTTAGATCCAGATGAAACATTATATAAATATGAGGGTATAACTATTTGAATGAGCGGACCTGAATTCTCTTTTTTCAACCACTTTCTGCATTTTCGTGATAGAAAATTATGACATTAACGACGTTTCATGAGTGCCAACCTTACTCCGTTCTGGTTACAGAAATTTGAGAAAATCATTTCATGGCCAACCGACTGCTAAATTAAATGTGAATGGAGTATATGTTCCTTAGAAGCTATTTTTATATGAACTAAACGTGGTTTAACAATTCAATCATTGTTCACCCAAACGATTGAAACGGTATAATAAGCATTTGCAGTCTTAGTCCAAACTGAAGTTCGAACGCAAATTCGACCGAATATGGTAATTTAGTTTTGAAGCAATTTGTCGTCCATATCAGATTCAATTTCGTTGGATGAGAGGTTTGTAGATACTTACTACACTCATGCCAGTTTGTACCTTGGAACATAAATACATGGAATGGACATCTGTCTACAGTAAAAAAAACATCCCTTTGATGTACCGCGTTTGAACACAATGCAGGGTAAAGAAGTCTAGACCGAGCTTAAGCTGCCGAATCTCTATCCACATGTACCTTCGTTGGCGTTCGCACTTCGATGTGAACGAGGGGTTAGGCGATGATGTTTGCGAAACCTCCTTTACACGAACGAGATCTATCGTCCCCATGTTGATTAAAATTAGAAAGTGAAATAAGCGGTCCAATTTGCATTCGAGAGTATCTGAACGAATTTTTTTCGATGCGGAAGGAAAATAAACATTACCTCAGAGCAGAGTTGTTACGTATTTTCATTCCATCAACGTTGCCGTTCGATAAACAGTCGGGCGAGCTTGGAGGAATTTTCAGAAACGCGGACCTTATCGAATATTTTCCACGTTCAACTTTATATTCAATGAATTTCTATCCAATCAAAACAAATAAATTTTCTTTCATCTCACATTCGACGGTTTCTTCTTTCTGTACAATTTCTTCGTGCAGCATTTCTGGGACATTATTACAGAGAGGGAGAATATCGAGCTCAGTGAAATATCTAATTTTGCTTCAAATGTCTCTATTAAGCCCGTTTGTAACAGCCCAGAATTATCTACCAAATTTTAGTAAGAAAACGGCAGAGATTATTCTATGCAACTGAACAGAGAATTCTACCGAAAGTGCGTATGTAACGGTGAAGTATTCACGGCGCATGAATTCTCGAGTAAATTATCTAGAGAATTCTCGGCTGTTGCAAACGGGCTTTAGAATCTAAGAATGACAGACTTCTCATTCTCAAGCAAATTCTACATCTGTGTACTTCATTCATTTTTATTTTAGCACTCCGTTGGCCATAAAATAATTTTCTTAAGTTTTTGTAACTAGAATGGAGTAAGGTTGACACTCAAGAAATGTCGGTTATGTCATAACGCCGTTGCCAGAACTAATATCAATTAATATTACAAAAATGCTGAAAGTGATTGAAAAAGTGAGAAGACGGGGTTTCAGGACGTGCTATTTAGAATTCTGGTCCACTCGTTCAAATAGTAGGTAACACTGATGTTCTAATATCTACAATATATCAGACGGTAGCGACCATATTCAAGGTAAGTGAATTTATTTAGGGCCGCTTGTTCATTAGTGGTTTAACTCATTGATTATCTAACCTATGGTTAACTGTAACTATGGTTTGAGATGGGTTATGCGTTGTTCATAGAGAAAATAACCATTGATTTCAAAACTAACGTGCGTTCAAAAAAATTCGTCGTTAAGCAGGCTATGAAATTTTGAAGGTTGATGTTCGGTGGCTGAACGTACCTATGTCTTTTCTTGAATTACTTCATCTTCTCAAAATGTAAACAATGATGACATTAACCTATACTCGAGCCTATACTTATATTGTAATTTTGTACGGAAAGTGGAAAGGCACTTTTTAGAAAAGGTTTCTTGTAAATTTCACCCAACGTGGGAAAAGCATTTCTTTCATCGAGTAAGATGACAAGAATCCAAGCAATCTGAGGCGGTTGAAAATAGGTCTCACATTTTGCCTTTGACAAGGGTAGGTAATCACAACCTTTTCAATTTTCTGATAACATGTCAGTCTTTATGGAAACAAATAGATGTCTTTTTTCAAAATCGTAGCATATTCCAACAGATATACTCAAGCCACTTGAGATAATACCCGAACAGAGATTTGTTCTTCTTCATCATATTTTCATTATTGCTGAACTCTGGAGTTTTTTTCTTTGGTCGATCACTTTCTTTTTTGTTTGAACATACCTGTTCCGTCAACATATCGCAAAACAGTACTATGGAAAATTGATAATAATCTACAGCAACATTGGGATACTACTATGAAGTAGCCGAACAAAATATTTCCATTATCTTTCTATTTTCTCTCCAATTTTGATGTAGGATTCAGCAGTAGAAGCTTTTTATGCGTCCGTAAAAATCATCTTTATAATTTGCTGATAATTTTAATTCAACAACGATCCAAAATGCTAAATTGACAGTTCACCTGGAAAATAGTATAGCACAAGCCTCGGCACAAGCTAAGAATTACGTTTAGACAAGTTCAAAATTCCATAGCCTACTTGACGACGAATTTTTTTGAACGCACGTTATTAGTTAACTAGTCGTTTCATAGATTTGTTTGTTTTTATGGGCCACATTAGTGTTCTGTGTGGCATCACAAATATGAATTTTGATATCTCTTCTACCAATATTGTTAACACGCGTTCTAGACTACGACAAAAACTGATGCCAATTTGTTGGGAGGAATCCCCTTATACGCATGCGCGAATAGAGTACTCTAACGATTTGTCAAAATCAGCTGACCCTTCATTACCGTGGGGCACACAAAGCTTTTTATTATCAGTGTAAAGAGGCATTTCTTAGAAAGTTATAGTCTAATCACTCTAACCTAACGTAGGGAAAAACATTTTTTCCAAAAACATGCACAAAACACAATACTCGACCAAAACAGCATGTGAATCAATGGAGAGAAAAGCTTGTGTGCCCCACGACAGCGAACGCTCAGCTGATTTTGACAAATCGTTAGAGTTCCCTATTAGAAATTCGAAAATGACAATCGAGATATTGGTTAGGTTGTTTTTATCTTTGACGTTGGATGATTGAATGAATTCGAATGATAATTCTTTTCAAATTCTTTAATAAATTTTGAAATTTTATATGAGGCGAAAGTTAATGAATATTAAATTCATCGAGAATGTTTTTTTTCAACTTTCAGATGAATCAACGAAAAGAGATCAAACTAAATAAGTTCTATTTTATTCGCCCTATTATGATATGTGAAATAATAAGTGCTGAATAGGAATGATATTGTCCATACTCAAGATCCTTTCGTTTGCATTAAAAGTGTAGCACTTTTCTAAACTCGATTTTAGTATTCGCAGATTGAATTTACACCAGTGTAGAGGAGGTGTAGTTTATCTACATCTACATAGGAAAGTGCTACACTTTTTATGCAAACGAACGGACCTTCAGTAAACACAAAAGTGACATAATAACAAGTTCGTTTTATATTACGGTTTCATAATAGTTTCAATATTGCGTGTATGTTTACTTCATACTTATTTCACCATGTACCAGTAGGCAGAAACGGACAGAGCTAATCAGGTATTTTTATTCTTAATATTTTTACACATGCGCAGAAGTCGACTCCTCCCACGGGCTGGCTTCACTTTTCTCTGCCTCATCATCGATATAGATATAGAATATAATAGATATATGGTTTGAAAGGACGAAAACCATTAATATCGTTATTTCTACGACCACTCTCCAACAAATTCAAAATTTTAAAATCCTTTTCGTGTTGGGATAGTTTATATGAGTGACGGCGATAAATTATGATTAGAAAGATAGAGATGGAAAAAAGAAGAGGATGTGCAAATTTCACGCAGGGAGAAGAATATTAGTATCTCTTGCCACACAACTTAATCAACATCTGAAAGCGGGCTTTGTAATTTTGAAGAATTGTAGTTGAAACTACAATGCCTTCACATCTTTTCACATTTACTCGCAAGCCTAATGATAATATTGGGAATCGACGCTTCTACACACCGAAGCATCTTTCAATTGGATTTCGGGTCCTTATTAATTTGTGATTGATTCATTGAAGGGATGCTCAGGCCTACTCCTCGGCTGGCCCAATGAAGTAATATAATAAGAAACTTTCTTATGGTATAACCCTCGGCATAACCACTATCACCAATCAAGAAGTAGTGCCCATACTCTATATTTTCAAATGAAGCGCACAATGAAGATTGTTTGAATATTGCCAAATCATGGCTAGAACAACCAATATCGATTGAAATTTATTCTGGGAGGATTCTGCATCTCTTCATAAACTTTTTACGGTTTTCACTCCCAATCTCTGAAACAAAATCAATTAAAAATGAAATCAAGGATTTGCTCCTGCGTAAATTCTTGCACTAATTTGTCAGGAGCAAATTAACTAGAAAAAATTGTTGCCTGACAATGAACTCAAAATAAATAACGTTGAAATTATAATTCTGTAACGTTTCGGAGTCTATATCAGACTCCTTCATCAGACGAAAAATCTATTTTTTAGAAAATCTTCTGAATTGTGGTTTTTGTTTGACATTAATTGTCAACACACAGAAACAGAGACTGCAGTCTCTGTTTCTGTACAGAATTATAATTTCAACGTTATTTATTTTGAGTTCATTGTCAGGCAACAATTTTTTCTAGTTAATTTGCTCCTGACAAATTAGTGCAAGAATTTACGCAGGAGCAAATCGTTGATTTCATTTTTAATTGATTTTGTTTCAGAGATTGGGAGTGAAAACCCTAAAAAGTTTATGAAGAGATAGAACAACCAATATTCGAAAAATTCAATGATGAATCACGAACTGCCCGGACGTTTAATGAGATATATCCTTTTATGTTCCTAAATATTTCAGAATCCTCTCCGAACACAAGAAACAACATAAATAAGACTATTTAATTTCGTTCCGACAAAACATTGACGTTATAAACAAGATATTAATCAGTTAAACCTTCATTTTAAATAAAAAAACTAGTGGTTTTCGCCTAACCTATGAATGAACAACAGCTTGACAGTTCGTATTCACTGGAAACTCTAGTTGAGTCGAGTTAACCATCTATCGAACAACCGGCACTAAACGTCTAGGTAGTTCGTGATTCATCATTGAATTTTTTGAATATTGTTTGTTGTTGCCTGGTTCTGGCCATGATTCTACAATATTCAAACAATCTTTATTGTGCGCTTCATTTGAAAATGTGAAGTATGGAAAATACTCCTTGGTTAGTGATTAGTGGTTATGCCATAAGAAAGTTTCTTATTACTCCATTGGGCCAGACGAGAAGGCCTGAGCATCTCTAATAAATCACAAATAAGGACCCAAAATCCAATTGAAAGATGCTTTGGTGTGTGGAAGCGTCGATTCCCAATATTGGCATTAGGCTTGCGAGTGAATGTGAAAAGATGTGAAGCCATTGTAGTTTTAACTGCAATTCTTCAATAAATTTAAAAGCTCGCTTCCAGATGTTGATGAAGTTGTGTGGCAAGAGATACTAATATTTGGACTTCTCCCTGCGTGAAATTTGCACATTTCTCTCTTTTTTCCCATCTCCAACTTTCTAATCATAATTTATCGCCGTCACTCATATAAACTATCTCAAAACAAAAAGGATTTTCAAATTTTAAATTTGTTGGAGAGTGGTTATAGAAAAAGCGATATTAATGGTTTTAGTCCTTTCAAACTTGTCAATATTCATATTTCAAAACCAGTGCGGCCAATACTAATCTATGAATCGACTAGTTAACTAATATGTAGTTTTGAAATCCATGGTTATTTTCTCTATGAACAACGCATAACCCATCTCAAACCATAGTTACAGTTAACTTTTATGACCAGCTCTAATACGATTTAGAATCAGAACAAACCTGGGAAGATAAAAGCCAGGAACTCAATTTGATGGATCAGTGGTTGAATTTCGGTGGAAAATATCGCATAAACCTAAACCCAGACTACCAAATTTTACAGCCATTAATAGGTTCGTGTAAACGTCAGAGAATAATATGATATATGAAAAATTATGGACAGTAATCTCTAATTCAACTTGCAGAGTCACACAAGCATTCATTTTGTTTGTAGTGGGGACGATAGGGCCCTTATCGATCACGCAACACTTGGACCTATAATATAATATTATGCAATCCCGCGTGATTTACCAATCGGACAGCAAAGTTTCAATAAAGTTTACCATCTTTCTTCTTTCGCGGCCCCGTATGAGGCCTCAAATAACATCCCACCCTATTACCCCGAGGGAGATGGAAAAGGTTGACCGAGGGGTTGACACAACAAATCTTGACAGAACTAAAACATTTATAATTTCTTAGTTATCACGCACTATGTGATATTAATATAATTATGTATACTCCATTCACTTTTATTTCAGCACTCGGTTGGCCATGGAAATTTGGCACATTTCACTCTGTATAGTACGAAAATGTGGGGTTGTCAAAACATTTTTGGGTTATGAAAGACTCGGCAATTACGTATTTCACCACAATGTCGAATCACTCCGGAAAATAGGTATGTGAGAAACATAATTGACGTTTAAACAAACTGATTGGAGGCATACCAAACCCAATTTATTAGCATGGAAAATACAAGAGATCAGTAATATTATAATATGCCCTAGTTTGAGGAGAGTTAAGGTTGGTTATCTTTTTTGGCTAAAGTTTGAAGACGTTACATCAGTTGTGTAGATGTTAAATTCTTCAACAAAAATCATCTTGCATCAAAGGAACTAAAGGAAGTTTCAGGTCAAAAGGAACTTCACTTTTGAACAAAAATTTCACATTAATTAACAATTAACAGGACAACTGGCGCTTATTTGTGGCTGTTCATCTTAAAACATTCATATAATTAATACATTGATATAATAATAATAATAATTAGGTATTTATTGGTACCTTAAGACATTTACAATGTATAGGACAAGTGGAATCAAAAATAGAAAAATCAATTTCGGGAACTTCTATGATGACATTCATCTAAAATCCTGTAGTAAACATTTCGAATTAATCCATCCAAACATAAAATTCTCAAATGCCACCACTTTTTTAGATCTCTCAATAGAAGGAAATTCTTTGTTATCCTCTTCATTTACGATTTTTCTGATTGTGGAAACATTCAGCTGAAATATAAGTCGTTTAGATTCGGATGAAACATTATATAAATCCACTTACAATGAATATGTTCGCTACCGTCTGACGTATTGTGGATTTCAGAATATCAGGGTATAACTGTTTGAATGAGCGGACCTGAATTCTAAATAGTACTTTCTGAAACCCTGTCTTCTCTTCTTTTCAATCACTTTCGGCATTTTCGTAACAAAAATTGATATTAGTTGTGGCAACGGCGTTATGACATTAACGACATTTCATGAGTGAAAACCTTACTCCGTTCTAGTTACAAAAACTTGAAAAAATTATTTCATGGCCAACCGACTGCTAAAATAAATTTGAATGGAGTATAGTTACAGTTTTGATCTGTTTTGTATCAAGTTTCTAACGTAATTCTGATTTTGCGTGAATTTTTGCAATTTATTATCTCCTATTCCCTGCTTTCACAAGATGTGCTCATAACGCGCATTGGCTTTCAATTTTCAATTTCACATTTATTTAATGAGTTATTTTCATATGCTCAGGAGATAAATGCTCTTCGAATCGAGCCTAAGTGTTTTAAAATCAATTCACATACAGAAGTTATACATATCCAGTTTTCCACAGGACAAAATGAACGTGGATAGTCAATTGTCCAGTGAAAAACCAGAATGCGACCTCACAAGGAAATTTAATATCAGATATTGGATATACAGTATTTTTTTCTAAGTACAAATAGTTATTTAATCAATTAGTTTATTAATGACAGCGATTAATGATTGAGATATTAATCGCTAAATTGATGAAGGAGTTGATAACAAGATTTTTCCGCCAACCTCATTTTGAATTGAGAAAGGGAATTCTCGGTTAAAACATTTTTTATCGATGCCTAGGCAAATTCGACTCCTTTGTTCATATCGGAATGTTGATAATTATGCGGCCGATCTGACAATTCGAGTTGTAGTACAACTCGTACAAACATACATAATTTATAGGTATTGGTTACGATCGAGGTAAGGATAATAATACATAGGTACAAATAAAATAATTATTTGGGTGGCTGTTGAAAACTTCAATGTTTGATTGCCCATGACAATTATGCATTAATGGAAATTCAACCATTAAAAGGTGCATTAACGGCTAATTTCGTGTACATTAAAAAGTGCTATTATTAAGAGGTCGGCGGAAAGGTATATTTTCCCTACCGTTCAATACTTGGGTTTATAGAAAATTTTCTACGAAATAGTAGAAACGATAGTTTCTTCATCTCGAATTTTGTCATTAGCTGTTTAGATTTTTAGATTCGCTAAATAGAATGCGTTGAGACACAGTAGAAACAAATATGTATATGTTCATTCTCGATTTCCTAACTGTTAAAAATATGCGAAATTGATACAAAAAATGGATTGCATCAATAGTTTGATTATATTACTATTTCTTTACATTTTATTAATTGCCGAAAATTTGAGCCCCTCAAGCCTTGCCAATACTTTTCTTCTTTTCTATTAGCTTCTACATTTTTAGCCGATGAGCTGTGGTTATACTTAAGTTTAGAAGGCTAAAGATAGAAAAAACTATCATTAGCAAATACCCGAAGTTTAGCCGGCTAATCTTACGTTTATGTCCACACCTATCTTTAGAAGTAACATCTACACGCAAATAATAATATAGGTTGAACACAGCAAGAGAACCGAGTTCTAGTCTGCAAATACACAGACACCGGATGCAGAGGACACAAATAAAATTCAGTTTCAAGGGGATGTAATAACTTGAGAATCTTTTTACGGTTTTTTTATCATATTTAGAAGAAATTCGACACAGAGCGACTTCGGCAATTCGATTTTTCAAATACTGTCGAAATTTTCCTAGTGATATGTGCAAAAATGGCGCCGAAATTCAGGAATAATTGAAAATCATTCAATATTCCAAATAAATATTATCTTATACAGGGTGACAATTTGAAAACTTGCCAGTCCAATGATGTCACGACATTTCAGTAAAAATGCCGGAACAGGTCAATTTCTATTCGTAGAGGGACATATTTTGAGCAGAATTGTAAGCCGAAATCTCCTCAACCCTAGGTGTAGGAGCTATCAACCTTAAATTCTCAATAGAGAATAAGGGGTGAGCTATATCTCAGTTGAAAGATCACTTCATCCTCTACATGAATAATATGGTTTGCAAATTTTTATTGTGTCCTTGAAGTAGTTAGAGGGGCTGATAATTTGAAAACTTGCAAGGCCAATAGGGAATACTCCTTCTGACGAAAATTATGTATTTTTTATGAAATATCTTTGAAACGTCACATTTTTAAATAACCATTTCAACCGTTTCCCAAAAAAATTATTTTAAGCACTTGAAAATGAAAAATAAAAATGGGTATTTAAAATTTAATGCGTTTTGTGAGAATTGTGCAAGCTGGCAACTTCGACTGAAATATGCCTTGATAATAAAGGACAACAAATGCATTATCTTGATGAGATAGACAAAGATGGCTGTCTATGAAATCTGCGACGAACGAGGTAAAAGGTTCGTAAAATTTTATGATCAACAGATGTTAGTTTATAAACAAGCTGATCGGACATTGTTCTTTTCATTGTCATGTATACGCTGTTGCCAAATCTTAAACTCCGCACAAAGCGATTTAAATTTTAAAACCCCATATTTGAAGGATGATTTTGAATAGTTTCCGCGGTGAATTTGAAAAAATCATGAATTAAACTCATACTTATTCAGTTTAAACTTGCTTATGCAGTGATAACCCCAATTTAGGAGAATTCCCCATTATGTCTCGACAAAAATGTTTTCAGAGAAAAAGCCGGAACAGGTTAATTTTTATTCGGAGGGGGATATGTTTCTAGCAGAATTGTGAGCCAAAATCTCCTCAATCTTAGATGTAGGGATTGTCACCCCTAAATTCTTAATAGGGAATAGAGGCTGAGCTATACCTCAATTGGAAGACAATAGTATTATGTGGAGGGACCGAGGGAGGGACATATTGTTTTCCAATTGTGGTTTAGCTCACCCTCACTCTCTCCCTATTAAAAATTAAGAGTGATAGCCCCTACACCTAGGGTTGAGGAGATTTCGGCTTACAATTCTGCTCAAAATATGTCCCCCTTCGAATAAAAATTTACCTGTTCCGGCATTTTCTCTGAAAACATCCTTGTTGCGACATAATTAGGTATATTTTACATTATGAGGACTATAATAACTTTGACAATAATCTAAATTGTTATTTTCCTAGGTTATTTTGTTGAGCTTTTAGTTTTTTTTCATAAACCATGGAGATGGATGGAGAGAGAATATAGTAAAGCAACAAGTGCATAGTGAAAAGGTGTATGACAATGTACTAAATTTAGAAATCATCATTTAATATACAATGAAGGTATTTTGTGACTTGTATCATACGCCCAATTGTATGGTACCCACTAACCTCTGTTAGAACTTATATATATACTATATTGTTCGATGACTAAAAATGTCTTATTTTGGAGTTAACAGAAAAAACATCAATAGCCGAAAAATGAATCGTTTCGTTTAGTCACGGCCAACTAATAACTAAAGTCTGGATTGTCTTTCTGCTGGAACAATAAAGCTGTTCACCAGAATGGTTTTTTTTTCGAACAAAGTGCCCTGGCAAATTTAATCACCCATTTATCAAGTGGTACTGGTCATTCGCTCGCACATAGCTAGATATCAATGAAAATTGCTGACTTTTACGTGGTGTACATAGGGGGGCCAAGAAAATTCAATTTCCAATTTTTCCAAACCTATATGAGATTTTTCAGTTTTCTCTTCAGCATTCGCCAGCATTTCGCTAGCATTTATGATTTTGGAAATATGCTGGGTTTTCTGAACTGCACATAAGTTGGCTCGGAAATTTCGAATTTCAATTTTTCCAAATCTATATATGAGATTTTTCAGCATTCGCCAGCATTTCGCTAGCATTTACTATTTTCGAAATATCGATGAAAAATGCTGGGTTTTCCGCTCTGCACATAAGTTGGCCCGGAAAATTCGATTTCCTATATTTCCGAATCTATATGAGATTTTTCAGTTTTTTCTCCAGCATTCGCCAGCACTTTGCTAGCATTTTCATTGGAAATTTTTGTTTTTCGAAATGGCACAACTTCCGGGCAAACTTGATAGACCTGAACAACTGCTCATTCGGACAGGCGTGGGCTGTGTGAACACCTCCCATTCTGAGTTTTCGAACGTTTGAAAACATTTCAAAACGTTTTGAAACGTTCGAAAACAAAGCTCGTTTGGTATAAATGCACCTTTAGGAAAAAAGCCTAATTCTTTTGAAACAATAATTATGTACCCCATTTCGCCAAACCTTCAAACCCTATTCAACCAAGAGGAGGGTGAATGCAATGTTGCGACACTATTTTACTTTCTGTTGTCGGCGGTTATGGACAGTAATCTCTAATTCAACTTGCAGAGTCACACAAGCATTCATTTTGTTTGTAGTGGGGACGATAGGGCCCTTATCGATCACGCAACACTTGGACCTATAATATAATATTATGCAATCCCGCGTGATTTACCAATCGGACAGCAAAGTTTCAATAAAGTTCACCATCTTTCTTCTTTCGCGGCCCCGTATGAGACCTCAAATAACATCCCACCCTATTACCCCGAGGGAGATGGAAAAGGTTGACCGAGGGGTTGACACAACAAATCTTGACAGAACTAAAACATTTATAATTTCTTAGTTATCACGCACTATGTGATATTAATATAATTATGTATACTCCATTCACTTTTATTTCAGCACTCGGTTGGCCATGGAAATTTGGCACATTTCACTCTGTATAGTACGAAAATGTGGGGTTGTCAAAACATTTTTGGGTTATTCTATTCTATTCTAAGTTCTTGGTAATCACATCATCCCGGCTAGCAGCCCCTCTAAACCAGAATGACGGTAATCTGGGCTCAGCACAGTGAGGCTATGTACCCAATCTCAGTTATGTTCTTGGTCGTTGTATTCCTGGGGTCCCGAGGAACTGCAGGAGGCTTGGTAGAACCAATCCCCAAAAATAGTTTTTAACAAGGCACGCGGTGTTCAACAATCACAAAGTAGCAACATAATCACATAACCATACCCACAATTTACATCAAACTATTTTCTATTATTATCTTAGTCGTTGAGTTAAAATATTATTTTCGAATATTTCTACTTTTTGGAGCCCCAAAATGGGACGCGTGGAAAGGTACACATCACGCCGTGACGACCATTTTGGAACTGATTTTTGGGTTATGAAAGACTCGGCAATTACGTATTTCACCACAATGTCGAATCACTCCGGAAAATAGGTATGTGAGAAACATAATTGACGTTTAAACAAACTGATTGGAGGCATACCAAACCCAATTTATTAGCATGGAAAATACAAGAGATCAGTAATATTATAATATGCCCTAGTTTGAGGAGAGTTAAGGTTGGTTATCTTTTTTGGCTAAAGTTTGAAGACGTTACATCAGTTGTGTAGATGTTAAATTCTTCAACAAAAATCATCTTGCATCAAAGGAACTAAAGGAAGTTTCAGGTCAAAAGGAACTTCACTTTTGAACAAAAATTTCACATTAATTAACAATTAACAGGACAACTGGCGCTTATTTGTGGCTGTTCATCTTAAAACATTCATATAATTAATACATTGATATAATAATAATAATAATTAGGTATTTATTGGTACCTTAAGACATTTACAATGTATAGGACAAGTGGAATCAAAAATAGAAAAATCAATTTCGGGAACTTCTATGATGACATTCATCTAAAATCCTGTAGTAAACATTTCGAATTAATCCATCCAAACATAAAATTCTCAAATGCCACCACTTTTTTAGATCTCTCAATAGAAGGAAATTCTTTGTTATCCTCTTCATTTACGATTTTTCTGATTGTGGAAACATTCAGCTGAAATATAAGTCGTTTAGATTCGGATGAAACATTATATAAATCCACTTACAATGAATATGTTCGCTACCGTCTGACGTATTGTGGATTTCAGAATATCAGGGTATAACTGTTTGAATGAGCGGACCTGAATTCTAAATAGTACTTTCTGAAACCCTGTCTTCTCTTCTTTTCAATCACTTTCGGCATTTTCGTAACAAAAATTGATATTAGTTGTGGCAACGGCGTTATGACATTAACGACATTTCATGAGTGAAAACCTTACTCCGTTCTAGTTACAAAAACTTGAAAAAATTATTTCATGGCCAACCGACTGCTAAAATAAATTTGAATGGAGTATAGTTACAGTTTTGATCTGTTTTGTATCAAGTTTCTAACGTAATTCTGATTTTGCGTGAATTTTTGCAATTTATTATCTCCTATTCCCTGCTTTCACAAGATGTGCTCATAACGCGCATTGGCTTTCAATTTTCAATTTCACATTTATTTAATGAGTTATTTTCATATGCTCAGGAGATAAATGCTCTTCGAATCGAGCCTAAGTGTTTTAAAATCAATTCACATACAGAAGTTATACATATCCAGTTTTCCACAGGACAAAATGAACGTGGATAGTCAATTGTCCAGTGAAAAACCAGAATGCGACCTCACAAGGAAATTTAATATCAGATATTGGATATACAGTATTTTTTCTAAGTACAAATAGTTATTTAATCAATTAGTTTATTAATGACAGCGATTAATGATTGAGATATTAATCGCTAAATTGATGAAGGAGTTGATAACAAGATTTTTCCGCCAACCTCATTTTGAATTGAGAAAGGGAATTCTCGGTTAAAACATTTTTTATCGATGCCTAGGCAAATTCGACTCCTTTGTTCATATCGGAATGTTGATAATTATGCGGCCGATCTGACAATTCGAGTTGTAGTACAACTCGTACAAACATACATAATTTATAGGTATTGGTTACGATCGAGGTAAGGATAATAATACATAGGTACAAATAAAATAATTATTTGGGTGGCTGTTGAAAATTTCAATGTTTGATTGCCCATGACAATTATGCATTAATGGAAATTCAACCATTAAAAGGTGCATTAACGGCTAATTTCGTGTACATTAAAAAGTGCTATTATTAAGAGGTCGGCGGAAAGGTATATTTTCCCTACCGTTCAATACTTGGGTTTATAGAAAATTTTCTACGAAATAGTAGAAACGATAGTTTCTTCATCTCGAATTTTGTCATTAGCTGTTTAGATTTTTAGATTCGCTAAATAGAATGCGTTGAGACACAGTAGAAACAAATATGTATATGTTCATTCTCGATTTCCTAACTGTTAAAAATATGCGAAATTGATACAAAAAATGGATTGCATCAATAGTTTGATTATATTACTATTTCTTTACATTTTATTAATTGCCGAAAATTTGAGCCCCTCAAGCCTTGCCAATACTTTTCTTCTTTTCTATTAGCTTCTACATTTTTAGCCGATGAGCTGTGGTTATACTTAAGTTTAGAAGGCTAAAGATAGAAAAAACTATCATTAGCAAATACCCGAAGTTTAGCCGGCTAATCTTACGTTTATGTCCACACCTATCTTTAGAAGTAACATCTACACGCAAATAATAATATAGGTTGAACACAGCAAGAGAACCGAGTTCTAGTCTGCAAATACACAGACACCGGATGCAGAGGACACAAATAAAATTCAGTTTCAAGGGGATGTAATAACTTGAGAATCTTTTTACGGTTTTTTTATCATATTTAGAAGAAATTCGACACAGAGCGACTTCGGCAATTCGATTTTTCAAATACTGTCGAAATTTTCCTAGTGATATGTGCAAAAATGGCGCCGAAATTCAGGAATAATTGAAAATCATTCAATATTCCAAATAAATATTATCTTATACAGGGTGACAATTTGAAAACTTGCCAGTCCAATGATGTCACGACATTTCAGTAAAAATGCCGGAACAGGTCAATTTCTATTCGTAGAGGGACATATTTTGAGCAGAATTGTAAGCCGAAATCTCCTCAACCCTAGGTGTAGGAGCTATCAACCTTAAATTCTCAATAGAGAATAAGGGGTGAGCTATATCTCAGTTGAAAGATCACTTCATCCTCTACATGAATACTATGGTTTGCAAATTTTTATTGTGTCCTTGAAGTAGTTAGAGGGGCTGATAATTTGAAAACTTGCAAGGCCAATAGGGAATACTCCTTCTGACGAAAATTATGTATTTTTTATGAAATATCTTTGAAACGTCACATTTTTAAATAACCATTTCAACCGTTTCCCAAAAAAATTATTTTAAGCACTTGAAAATGAAAAATAAAAATGGGTATTTAAAATTTAATGCGTTTTGTGAGAATTGTGCAAGCTGGCAACTTCGACTGAAATATGCCTTGATAATAAAGGACAACAAATGCATTATCTTGATGAGATAGACAAAGATGGCTGTCTATGAAATCTGCGACGAACGAGGTAGAAGGTTCGTAAAATTTTATGATCAACAGCTGTTAGTTTATAAACAAGCTGATCGGACATTGTTCTTTTCATTGTCATGTATACGCTGTTGCCAAATCTTAAACTCCGCACAAAGCGATTTAAATTTTAAAACCCCATATTTGAAGGATGATTTTGAATAGTTTCCGCGGTGAATTTGAAAAAATCATGAATTAAACTCATACTTATTCAGTTTAAACTTGCTTATGCAGTGATAACCCCAATTTAGGAGAATTCCCCATTATGTCTCGACAAAAATGTTTTCAGAGAAAAAGCCGGAACAGGTTAATTTTTATTCGGAGGGGGATATGTTTCTAGCAGAATTGTGAGCCAAAATCTCCTCAATCTTAGATGTAGGGATTGTCACCCCTAAATTCTTAATAGGGAATAGAGGCTGAGCTATACCTCAATTGGAAGACAATAGTATTATGTGGAGGGACCGAGGGAGGGACATATTGTTTTCCAATTGTGGTTTAGCTCACCCTCACTCTCTCCCTATTAAAAATTAAGAGTGATAGCCCCTACACCTAGGGTTGAGGAGATTTCGGCTTACAATTATGCTCAAAATATGTCCCCCTTCGAATAAAAATTTACCTGTTCCGGCATTTTCTCTGAAAACATCCTTGTTGCGACATAATTAGGTATATTTTACATTATGAGGACTATAATAACTTTGACAATAATCTAAATTGTTATTTTCCTAGGTTATTTTGTTGAGCTTTTAGTTTTTTTTCATAAACCATGGAGATGGATGGAGAGAGAATATAGTAAAGCAACAAGTGCATAGTGAAAAGGTGTATGACAATGTACTAAATTTAGAAATCATCATTTAATATACAATGAAGGTATTTTGTGACTTGTATCATACGCCCAATTGTATGGTACCCACTAACCTCTGTTAGAACTTATATATATACTATATTGTTCGATGACTAAAAATGTCTTATTTTGGAGTTAACAGAAAAAACATCAATAGCCGAAAAATGAATCGTTTCGTTTAGTCACGGCCAACTAATAACTAAAGTCTGGATTGTCTTTCTGCTGGAACAATAAAGCTGTTCACCAGAATGGTTTTTTTTTCGAACAAAGTGCCCTGGCAAATTTAATCACCCATTTATCAAGTGGTACTGGTCATTCGCTCGCACATAGCTAGATATCAATGAAAATTGCTGACTTTTACGTGGTGTACATAGGGGGGCCAAGAAAATTCAATTTCCAATTTTTCCAAACCTATATGAGATTTTTCAGTTTTCTCTTCAGCATTCGCCAGCATTTCGCTAGCATTTATGATTTTGGAAATATGCTGGGTTTTCTGAACTGCACATAAGTTGGCTCGGAAATTTCGAATTTCAATTTTTCCAAATCTATATATGAGATTTTTCAGCATTCGCCAGCATTTCGCTAGCATTTACTATTTTCGAAATATCGATGAAAAATGCTGGGTTTTCCGCTCTGCACATAAGTTGGCCCGGAAAATTCGATTTCCTATATTTCCGAATCTATATGAGATTTTTCAGTTTTTTCTCCAGCATTCGCCAGCACTTTGCTAGCATTTTCATTGGAAATTTTTGTTTTTCGAAATGGCACAACTTCCGGGCAAACTTGATAGACCTGAACAACTGCTCATTCGGACAGGCGTGGGCTGTGTGAACACCTCCCATTCTGAGTTTTCGAACGTTTGAAAACATTTCAAAACGTTTTGAAACGTTCGAAAACAAAGCTCGTTTGGTATAAATGCACCTTTAGGAAAAAAGCCTAATTCTTTTGAAACAATAATTATGTACCCCATTTCGCCAAACCTTCAAACCCTATTCAACCAAGAGGAGGGTGAATGCAATGTTGCGACACTATTTTACTTTCTGTTGTCGGCGGTTATGGACAGTAATCTCTAATTCAACTTGCAGAGTCACACAAGCATTCATTTTGTTTGTAGTGGGGACGATAGGGCCCTTATCGATCACGCAACACTTGGACCTATAATATAATATTATGCAATCCCGCGTGATTTACCAATCGGACAGCAAAGTTTCAATAAAGTTCACCATCTTTCTTCTTTCGCGGCCCCGTATGAGACCTCAAATAACATCCCACCCTATTACCCCGAGGGAGATGGAAAAGGTTGACCGAGGGGTTGACACAACAAATCTTGACAGAACTAAAACATTTATAATTTCTTAGTTATCACGCACTATGTGATATTAATATAATTATGTATACTCCATTCACTTTTATTTCAGCACTCGGTTGGCCATGGAAATTTGGCACATTTCACTCTGTATAGTACGAAAATGTGGGGTTGTCAAAACATTTTTGGGTTATGAAAGACTCGGCAATTACGTATTTCACCACAATGTCGAATCACTCCGGAAAATAGGTATGTGAGAAACATAATTGACGTTTAAACAAACTGATTGGAGGCATACCAAACCCAATTTATTAGCATGGAAAATACAAGAGATCAGTATAATATTATAATATGCCCTAGTTTGAGGAGAGTTAAGGTTGGTTATCTTTTTTGGCTAAAGTTTGAAGACGTTACATCAGTTGTGTAGATGTTAAATTCTTCAACAAAAATCATCTTGCATCAAAGGAACTAAAGGAAGTTTCAGGTCAAAAGGAACTTCACTTTTGAACAAAAATTTCACATTAATTAACAATTAACAGGACAACTGGCGCTTATTTGTGGCTGTTCATCTTAAAACATTCATATAATTAATACATTGATATAATAATAATAATAATTAGGTATTTATTGGTACCTTAAGACATTTACAATGTATAGGACAAGTGGAATCAAAAATAGAAAAATCAATTTCGGGAACTTCTATGATGACATTCATCTAAAATCCTGTAGTAAACATTTCGAATTAATCCATCCAAACATAAAATTCTCAAATGCCACCACTTTTTTAGATCTCTCAATAGAAGGAAATTCTTTGTTATCCTCTTCATTTACGATTTTTCTGATTGTGGAAACATTCAGCTGAAATATAAGTCGTTTAGATTCGGATGAAACATTATATAAATCCACTTACAATGAATATGTTCGCTACCGTCTGACGTATTGTGGATTTCAGAATATCAGGGTGTAACTGTTTGAATGAGCGGACCTGAATTCTAAATAGTACTTTCTGAAACCCTGTCTTCTCTTCTTTTCAATCACTTTCGGCATTTTCGTAACAAAAATTGATATTAGTTGTGGCAACGGCGTTATGACATTAACGACATTTCATGAGTGAAAACCTTACTCCGTTCTAGTTACAAAAACTTGAAAAAATTATTTCATGGCCAACCGACTGCTAAAATAAATTTGAATGGAGTATAGTTACAGTTTTGATCTGTTTTGTATCAAGTTTCTAACGTAATTCTGATTTTGCGTGAATTTTTGCAATTTATTATCTCCTATTCCCTGCTTTCACAAGATGTGCTCATAACGCGCATTGGCTTTCAATTTTCAATTTCACATTTATTTAATGAGTTATTTTCATATGCTCAGGAGATAAATGCTCTTCGAATCGAGCCTAAGTGTTTTAAAATCAATTCACATACAGAAGTTATACATATCCAGTTTTCCACAGGACAAAATGAACGTGGATAGTCAATTGTCCAGTGAAAAACCAGAATGCGACCTCACAAGGAAATTTAATATCAGATATTGGATATACAGTATTTTTTCTAAGTACAAATAGTTATTTAATCAATTAGTTTATTAATGACAGCGATTAATGATTGAGATATTAATCGCTAAATTGATGAAGGAGTTGATAACAAGATTTTTCCGCCAACCTCATTTTGAATTGAGAAAGGGAATTCTCGGTTAAAACATTTTTTATCGATGCCTAGGCAAATTCGACTCCTTTGTTCATATCGGAATGTTGATAATTATGCGGCCGATCTGACAATTCGAGTTGTAGTACAACTCGTACAAACATACATAATTTATAGGTATTGGTTACGATCGAGGTAAGGATAATAATACATAGGTACAAATAAAATAATTATTTGGGTGGCTGTTGAAAACTTCAATGTTTGATTGCCCATGACAATTATGCATTAATGGGAATTCAACCATTAAAAGGTGCATTAACGGCTAATTTCGTGTACATTAAAAAGTGCTATTATTAAGAGGTCGGCGGAAAGGTATATTTTCCCTACCGTTCAATACTTGGGTTTATAGAAAATTTTCTACGAAATAGTAGAAACGATAGTTTCTTCATCTCGAATTTTGTCATTAGCTGTTTAGATTTTTAGATTCGCTAAATAGAATGCGTTGAGACACAGTAGAAACAAATATGTATATGTTCATTCTCGATTTCCTAACTGTTAAAAATATGCGAAATTGATACAAAAAATGGATTGCATCAATAGTTTGATTATATTACTATTTCTTTACATTTTATTAATTGCCGAAAATTTGAGCCCCTCAAGCCTTGCCAATACTTTTCTTCTTTTCTATTAGCTTCTACATTTTTAGCCGATGAGCTGTGGTTATACTTAAGTTTAGAAGGCTAAAGATAGAAAAAACTATCATTAGCAAATACCCGAAGTTTAGCCGGCTAATCTTACGTTTATGTCCACACCTATCTTTAGAAGTAACATCTACACGCAAATAATAATATAGGTTGAACACAGCAAGAGAACCGAGTTCTAGTCTGCAAATACACAGACACCGGATGCAGAGGACACAAATAAAATTCAGTTTCAAGGGGATGTAATAACTTGAGAATCTTTTTACGGTTTTTTTATCATATTTAGAAGAAATTCGACACAGAGCGACTTCGGCAATTCGATTTTTCAAATACTGTCGAAATTTTCCTAGTGATATGTGCAAAAATGGCGCCGAAATTCAGGAATAATTGAAAATCATTCAATATTCCAAATAAATATTATCTTATACAGGGTGACAATTTGAAAACTTGCCAGTCCAATGATGTCACGACATTTCAGTAAAAATGCCGGAACAGGTCAATTTCTATTCGTAGAGGGACATATTTTGAGCAGAATTGTAAGCCGAAATCTCCTCAACCCTAGGTGTAGGAGCTATCAACCTTAAATTCTCAATAGAGAATAAGGGGTGAGCTATATCTCAGTTGAAAGATCACTTCATCCTCTACATGAATACTATGGTTTGCAAATTTTTATTGTGTCCTTGAAGTAGTTAGAGGGGCTGATAATTTGAAAACTTGCAAGGCCAATAGGGAATACTCCTTCTGACGAAAATTATGTATTTTTTATGAAATATCTTTGAAACGTCACATTTTTAAATAACCATTTCAACCGTTTCCCAAAAAAATTATTTTAAGCACTTGAAAATGAAAAATAAAAATGGGTATTTAAAATTTAATGCGTTTTGTGAGAATTGTGCAAGCTGGCAACTTCGACTGAAATATGCCTTGATAATAAAGGACAACAAATGCATTATCTTGATGAGATAGACAAAGATGGCTGTCTATGAAATCTGCGACGAACGAGGTAAAAGGTTCGTAAAATTTTATGATCAACAGCTGTTAGTTTATAAACAAGCTGATCGGACATTGTTCTTTTCATTGTCATGTATACGCTGTTGCCAAATCTTAAACTCCGCACAAAGTGATTTAAATTTTAAAACCCCATATTTGAAGGATGATTTTGAATAGTTTCCGCGGTGAATTTGAAAAAATCATGAATTAAACTCATACTTATTCAGTTTAAACTTGCTTATGCAGTGATAACCCCAATTTAGGAGAATTCCCCATTATGTCTCGACAAAAATGTTTTCAGAGAAAAAGCCGGAACAGGTTAATTTTTATTCGGAGGGGGATATGTTTCTAGCAGAATTGTGAGCCAAAATCTCCTCAATCTTAGATGTAGGGATTGTCACCCCTAAATTCTTAATAGGGACTAGAGGCTGAGCTATACCTCAATTGGAAGACAATAGTATTATGTGGAGGGACCGAGGGAGGGACATATTGTTTTCCAATTGTGGTTTAGCTCACCCTCACTCTCTCCCTATTAAAAATTAAGAGTGATAGCCCCTACACCTAGGGTTGAGGAGATTTCGGCTTACAATTATGCTCAAAATATGTCCCCCTTCGAATAAAAATTTACCTGTTCCGGCATTTTCTCTGAAAACATCCTTGTTGCGACATAATTAGGTATATTTTACATTATGAGGACTATAATAACTTTGACAATAATCTAAATTGTTATTTTCCTAGGTTATTTTGTTGAGCTTTTAGTTTTTTTTCATAAACCATGGAGATGGATGGAGAGAGAATATAGTAAAGCAACAAGTGCATAGTGAAAAGGTGTATGACAATGTACTAAATTTAGAAATCATCATTTAATATACAATGAAGGTATTTTGTGACTTGTATCATACGCCCAATTGTATGGTACCCACTAACCTCTGTTAGAACTTATATATATACTATATTGTTCGATGACTAAAAATGTCTTATTTTGGAGTTAACAGAAAAAACATCAATAGCCGAAAAATGAATCGTTTCGTTTAGTCACGGCCAACTAATAACTAAAGTCTGGATTGTCTTTCTGCTGGAACAATAAAGCTGTTCACCAGAATGGTTTTTTTTTCGAACAAAGTGCCCTGGCAAATTTAATCACCCATTTATCAAGTGGTACTGGTCATTCGCTCGCACATAGCTAGATATCAATGAAAATTGCTGACTTTTACGTGGTGTACATAGGGGGGCCAAGAAAATTCAATTTCCAATTTTTCCAAACCTATATGAGATTTTTCAGTTTTCTCTTCAGCATTCGCCAGCATTTCGCTAGCATTTATGATTTTGGAAATATGCTGGGTTTTCTGAACTGCACATAAGTTGGCTCGGAAATTTCGAATTTCAATTTTTCCAAATCTATATATGAGATTTTTCAGCATTCGCCAGCATTTCGCTAGCATTTACTATTTTCGAAATATCGATGAAAAATGCTGGGTTTTCCGCTCTGCACATAAGTTGGCCCGGAAAATTCGATTTCCTATATTTCCGAATCTATATGAGATTTTTCAGTTTTTTCTCCAGCATTCGCCAGCACTTTGCTAGCATTTTCATTGGAAATTTTTGTTTTTCGAAATGGCACAACTTCCGGGCAAACTTGATAGACCTGAACAACTGCTCATTCGGACAGGCGTGGGCTGTGTGAACACCTCCCATTCTGAGTTTTCGAACGTTTGAAAACATTTCAAAACGTTTTGAAACGTTCGAAAACAAAGCTCGTTTGGTATAAATGCACCTTTAGGAAAAAAGCCTAATTCTTTTGAAACAATAATTATGTACCCCATTTCGCCAAACCTTCAAACCCTATTCAACCAAGAGGAGGGTGAATGCAATGTTGCGACACTATTTTACTTTCTGTTGTCGGCGGTTATGGACAGTAATCTCTAATTCAACTTGCAGAGTCACACAAGCATTCATTTTGTTTGTAGTGGGGACGATAGGGCCCTTATCGATCACGCAACACTTGGACCTATAATATAATATTATGCAATCCCGCGTGATTTACCAATCGGACAGCAAAGTTTCAATAAAGTTCACCATCTTTCTTCTTTCGCGGCCCCGTATGAGACCTCAAATAACATCCCACCCTATTACCCCGAGGGAGATGGAAAAGGTTGACCGAGGGGTTGACACAACAAATCTTGACAGAACTAAAACATTTATAATTTCTTAGTTATCACGCACTATGTGATATTAATATAATTATGTATACTCCATTCACTTTTATTTCAGCACTCGGTTGGCCATGGAAATTTGGCACATTTCACTCTGTATAGTACGAAAATGTGGGGTTGTCAAAACATTTTTGGGTTATGAAAGACTCGGCAATTACGTATTTCACCACAATGTCGAATCACTCCGGAAAATAGGTATGTGAGAAACATAATTGACGTTTAAACAAACTGATTGGAGGCATACCAAACCCAATTTATTAGCATGGAAAATACAAGAGATCAGTATAATATTATAATATGCCCTAGTTTGAGGAGAGTTAAGGTTGGTTATCTTTTTTGGCTAAAGTTTGAAGACGTTACATCAGTTGTGTAGATGTTAAATTCTTCAACAAAAATCATCTTGCATCAAAGGAACTAAAGGAAGTTTCAGGTCAAAAGGAACTTCACTTTTGAACAAAAATTTCACATTAATTAACAATTAACAGGACAACTGGCGCTTATTTGTGGCTGTTCATCTTAAAACATTCATATAATTAATACATTGATATAATAATAATAATAATTAGGTATTTATTGGTACCTTAAGACATTTACAATGTATAGGACGAGTGGAATCAAAAATAGAAAAATCAATTTCGGGAACTTCTATGATGACATTCATCTAAAATCCTGTAGTAAACATTTCGAATTAATCCATCCAAACATAAAATTCTCAAATGCCACCACTTTTTTAGATCTCTCAATAGAAGGAAATTCTTTGTTATCCTCTTCATTTACGATTTTTCTGATTGTGGAAACATTCAGCTGAAATATAAGTCGTTTAGATTCGGATGAAACATTATATAAATCCACTTACAATGAATATGTTCGCTACCGTCTGACGTATTGTGGATTTCAGAATATCAGGGTGTAACTGTTTGAATGAGCGGACCTGAATTCTAAATAGTACTTTCTGAAACCCTGTCTTCTCTTCTTTTCAATCACTTTCGGCATTTTCGTAACAAAAATTGATATTAGTTGTGGCAACGGCGTTATGACATTAACGACATTTCATGAGTGAAAACCTTACTCCGTTCTAGTTACAAAAACTTGAAAAAATTATTTCATGGCCAACCGACTGCTAAAATAAATTTGAATGGAGTATAGTTACAGTTTTGATCTGTTTTGTATCAAGTTTCTAACGTAATTCTGATTTTGCGTGAATTTTTGCAATTTATTATCTCCTATTCCCTGCTTTCACAAGATGTGCTCATAACGCGCATTGGCTTTCAATTTTCAATTTCACATTTATTTAATGAGTTATTTTCATATGCTCAGGAGATAAATGCTCTTCGAATCGAGCCTAAGTGTTTTAAAATCAATTCACATACAGAAGTTATACATATCCAGTTTTCCACAGGACAAAATGAACGTGGATAGTCAATTGTCCAGTGAAAAACCAGAATGCGACCTCACAAGGAAATTTAATATCAGATATTGGATATACAGTATTTTTTCTAAGTACAAATAGTTATTTAATCAATTAGTTTATTAATGACAGCGATTAATGATTGAGATATTAATCGCTAAATTGATGAAGGAGTTGATAACAAGATTTTTCCGCCAACCTCATTTTGAATTGAGAAAGGGAATTCTCGGTTAAAACATTTTTTATCGATGCCTAGGCAAATTCGACTCCTTTGTTCATATCGGAATGTTGATAATTATGCGGCCGATCTGACAATTCGAGTTGTAGTACAACTCGTACAAACATACATAATTTATAGGTATTGGTTACGATCGAGGTAAGGATAATAATACATAGGTACAAATAAAATAATTATTTGGGTGGCTGTTGAAAACTTCAATGTTTGATTGCCCATGACAATTATGCATTAATGGGAATTCAACCATTAAAAGGTGCATTAACGGCTAATTTCGTGTACATTAAAAAGTGCTATTATTAAGAGGTCGGCGGAAAGGTATATTTTCCCTACCGTTCAATACTTGGGTTTATAGAAAATTTTCTACGAAATAGTAGAAACGATAGTTTCTTCATCTCGAATTTTGTCATTAGCTGTTTAGATTTTTAGATTCGCTAAATAGAATGCGTTGAGACACAGTAGAAACAAATATGTATATGTTCATTCTCGATTTCCTAACTGTTAAAAATATGCGAAATTGATACAAAAAATGGATTGCATCAATAGTTTGATTATATTACTATTTCTTTACATTTTATTAATTGCCGAAAATTTGAGCCCCTCAAGCCTTGCCAATACTTTTCTTCTTTTCTATTAGCTTCTACATTTTTAGCCGATGAGCTGTGGTTATACTTAAGTTTAGAAGGCTAAAGATAGAAAAAACTATCATTAGCAAATACCCGAAGTTTAGCCGGCTAATCTTACGTTTATGTCCACACCTATCTTTAGAAGTAACATCTACACGCAAATAATAATATAGGTTGAACACAGCAAGAGAACCGAGTTCTAGTCTGCAAATACACAGACACCGGATGCAGAGGACACAAATAAAATTCAGTTTCAAGGGGATGTAATAACTTGAGAATCTTTTTACGGTTTTTTTATCATATTTAGAAGAAATTCGACACAGAGCGACTTCGGCAATTCGATTTTTCAAATACTGTCGAAATTTTCCTAGTGATATGTGCAAAAATGGCGCCGAAATTCAGGAATAATTGAAAATCATTCAATATTCCAAATAAATATTATCTTATACAGGGTGACAATTTGAAAACTTGCCAGTCCAATGATGTCACGACATTTCAGTAAAAATGCCGGAACAGGTCAATTTCTATTCGTAGAGGGACATATTTTGAGCAGAATTGTAAGCCGAAATCTCCTCAACCCTAGGTGTAGGAGCTATCAACCTTAAATTCTCAATAGAGAATAAGGGGTGAGCTATATCTCAGTTGAAAGATCACTTCATCCTCTACATGAATACTATGGTTTGCAAATTTTTATTGTGTCCTTGAAGTAGTTAGAGGGGCTGATAATTTGAAAACTTGCAAGGCCAATAGGGAATACTCCTTCTGACGAAAATTATGTATTTTTTATGAAATATCTTTGAAACGTCACATTTTTAAATAACCATTTCAACCGTTTCCCAAAAAAATTATTTTAAGCACTTGAAAATGAAAAATAAAAATGGGTATTTAAAATTTAATGCGTTTTGTGAGAATTGTGCAAGCTGGCAACTTCGACTGAAATATGCCTTGATAATAAAGGACAACAAATGCATTATCTTGATGAGATAGACAAAGATGGCTGTCTATGAAATCTGCGACGAACGAGGTAAAAGGTTCGTAAAATTTTATGATCAACAGCTGTTAGTTTATAAACAAGCTGATCGGACATTGTTCTTTTCATTGTCATGTATACGCTGTTGCCAAATCTTAAACTCCGCACAAAGTGATTTAAATTTTAAAACCCCATATTTGAAGGATGATTTTGAATAGTTTCCGCGGTGAATTTGAAAAAATCATGAATTAAACTCATACTTATTCAGTTTAAACTTGCTTATGCAGTGATAACCCCAATTTAGGAGAATTCCCCATTATGTCTCGACAAAAATGTTTTCAGAGAAAAAGCCGGAACAGGTTAATTTTTATTCGGAGGGGGATATGTTTCTAGCAGAATTGTGAGCCAAAATCTCCTCAATCTTAGATGTAGGGATTGTCACCCCTAAATTCTTAATAGGGACTAGAGGCTGAGCTATACCTCAATTGGAAGACAATAGTATTATGTGGAGGGACCGAGGGAGGGACATATTGTTTTCCAATTGTGGTTTAGCTCACCCTCACTCTCTCCCTATTAAAAATTAAGAGTGATAGCCCCTACACCTAGGGTTGAGGAGATTTCGGCTTACAATTATGCTCAAAATATGTCCCCCTTCGAATAAAAATTTACCTGTTCCGGCATTTTCTCTGAAAACATCCTTGTTGCGACATAATTAGGTATATTTTACATTATGAGGACTATAATAACTTTGACAATAATCTAAATTGTTATTTTCCTAGGTTATTTTGTTGAGCTTTTAGTTTTTTTTCATAAACCATGGAGATGGATGGAGAGAGAATATAGTAAAGCAACAAGTGCATAGTGAAAAGGTGTATGACAATGTACTAAATTTAGAAATCATCATTTAATATACAATGAAGGTATTTTGTGACTTGTATCATACGCCCAATTGTATGGTACCCACTAACCTCTGTTAGAACTTATATATATACTATATTGTTCGATGACTAAAAATGTCTTATTTTGGAGTTAACAGAAAAAACATCAATAGCCGAAAAATGAATCGTTTCGTTTAGTCACGGCCAACTAATAACTAAAGTCTGGATTGTCTTTCTGCTGGAACAATAAAGCTGTTCACCAGAATGGTTTTTTTTTCGAACAAAGTGCCCTGGCAAATTTAATCACCCATTTATCAAGTGGTACTGGTCATTCGCTCGCACATAGCTAGATATCAATGAAAATTGCTGACTTTTACGTGGTGTACATAGGGGGGCCAAGAAAATTCAATTTCCAATTTTTCCAAACCTATATGAGATTTTTCAGTTTTCTCTTCAGCATTCGCCAGCATTTCGCTAGCATTTATGATTTTGGAAATATGCTGGGTTTTCTGAACTGCACATAAGTTGGCTCGGAAATTTCGAATTTCAATTTTTCCAAATCTATATATGAGATTTTTCAGCATTCGCCAGCATTTCGCTAGCATTTACTATTTTCGAAATATCGATGAAAAATGCTGGGTTTTCCGCTCTGCACATAAGTTGGCCCGGAAAATTCGATTTCCTATATTTCCGAATCTATATGAGATTTTTCAGTTTTTTCTCCAGCATTCGCCAGCACTTTGCTAGCATTTTCATTGGAAATTTTTGTTTTTCGAAATGGCACAACTTCCGGGCAAACTTGATAGACCTGAACAACTGCTCATTCGGACAGGCGTGGGCTGTGTGAACACCTCCCATTCTGAGTTTTCGAACGTTTGAAAACATTTCAAAACGTTTTGAAACGTTCGAAAACAAAGCTCGTTTGGTATAAATGCACCTTTAGGAAAAAAGCCTAATTCTTTTGAAACAATAATTATGTACCCCATTTCGCCAAACCTTCAAACCCTATTCAACCAAGAGGAGGGTGAATGCAATGTTGCGACACTATTTTACTTTCTGTTGTCGGCGGTTATGGACAGTAATCTCTAATTCAACTTGCAGAGTCACACAAGCATTCATTTTGTTTGTAGTGGGGACGATAGGGCCCTTATCGATCACGCAACACTTGGACCTATAATATAATATTATGCAATCCCGCGTGATTTACCAATCGGACAGCAAAGTTTCAATAAAGTTCACCATCTTTCTTCTTTCGCGGCCCCGTATGAGACCTCAAATAACATCCCACCCTATTACCCCGAGGGAGATGGAAAAGGTTGACCGAGGGGTTGACACAACAAATCTTGACAGAACTAAAACATTTATAATTTCTTAGTTATCACGCACTATGTGATATTAATATAATTATGTATACTCCATTCACTTTTATTTCAGCACTCGGTTGGCCATGGAAATTTGGCACATTTCACTCTGTATAGTACGAAAATGTGGGGTTGTCAAAACATTTTTGGGTTATGAAAGACTCGGCAATTACGTATTTCACCACAATGTCGAATCACTCCGGAAAATAGGTATGTGAGAAACATAATTGACGTTTAAACAAACTGATTGGAGGCATACCAAACCCAATTTATTAGCATGGAAAATACAAGAGATCAGTATAATATTATAATATGCCCTAGTTTGAGGAGAGTTAAGGTTGGTTATCTTTTTTGGCTAAAGTTTGAAGACGTTACATCAGTTGTGTAGATGTTAAATTCTTCAACAAAAATCATCTTGCATCAAAGGAACTAAAGGAAGTTTCAGGTCAAAAGGAACTTCACTTTTGAACAAAAATTTCACATTAATTAACAATTAACAGGACAACTGGCGCTTATTTGTGGCTGTTCATCTTAAAACATTCATATAATTAATACATTGATATAATAATAATAATAATTAGGTATTTATTGGTACCTTAAGACATTTACAATGTATAGGACGAGTGGAATCAAAAATAGAAAAATCAATTTCGGGAACTTCTATGATGACATTCATCTAAAATCCTGTAGTAAACATTTCGAATTAATCCATCCAAACATAAAATTCTCAAATGCCACCACTTTTTTAGATCTCTCAATAGAAGGAAATTCTTTGTTATCCTCTTCATTTACGATTTTTCTGATTGTGGAAACATTCAGCTGAAATATAAGTCGTTTAGATTCGGATGAAACATTATATAAATCCACTTACAATGAATATGTTCGCTACCGTCTGACGTATTGTGGATTTCAGAATATCAGGGTGTAACTGTTTGAATGAGCGGACCTGAATTCTAAATAGTACTTTCTGAAACCCTGTCTTCTCTTCTTTTCAATCACTTTCGGCATTTTCGTAACAAAAATTGATATTAGTTGTGGCAACGGCGTTATGACATTAACGACATTTCATGAGTGAAAACCTTACTCCGTTCTAGTTACAAAAACTTGAAAAAATTATTTCATGGCCAACCGACTGCTAAAATAAATTTGAATGGAGTATAGTTACAGTTTTGATCTGTTTTGTATCAAGTTTCTAACGTAATTCTGATTTTGCGTGAATTTTTGCAATTTATTATCTCCTATTCCCTGCTTTCACAAGATGTGCTCATAACGCGCATTGGCTTTCAATTTTCAATTTCACATTTATTTAATGAGTTATTTTCATATGCTCAGGAGATAAATGCTCTTCGAATCGAGCCTAAGTGTTTTAAAATCAATTCACATACAGAAGTTATACATATCCAGTTTTCCACAGGACAAAATGAACGTGGATAGTCAATTGTCCAGTGAAAAACCAGAATGCGACCTCACAAGGAAATTTAATATCAGATATTGGATATACAGTATTTTTTCTAAGTACAAATAGTTATTTAATCAATTAGTTTATTAATGACAGCGATTAATGATTGAGATATTAATCGCTAAATTGATGAAGGAGTTGATAACAAGATTTTTCCGCCAACCTCATTTTGAATTGAGAAAGGGAATTCTCGGTTAAAACATTTTTTATCGATGCCTAGGCAAATTCGACTCCTTTGTTCATATCGGAATGTTGATAATTATGCGGCCGATCTGACAATTCGAGTTGTAGTACAACTCGTACAAACATACATAATTTATAGGTATTGGTTACGATCGAGGTAAGGATAATAATACATAGGTACAAATAAAATAATTATTTGGGTGGCTGTTGAAAACTTCAATGTTTGATTGCCCATGACAATTATGCATTAATGGGAATTCAACCATTAAAAGGTGCATTAACGGCTAATTTCGTGTACATTAAAAAGTGCTATTATTAAGAGGTCGGCGGAAAGGTATATTTTCCCTACCGTTCAATACTTGGGTTTATAGAAAATTTTCTACGAAATAGTAGAAACGATAGTTTCTTCATCTCGAATTTTGTCATTAGCTGTTTAGATTTTTAGATTCGCTAAATAGAATGCGTTGAGACACAGTAGAAACAAATATGTATATGTTCATTCTCGATTTCCTAACTGTTAAAAATATGCGAAATTGATACAAAAAATGGATTGCATCAATAGTTTGATTATATTACTATTTCTTTACATTTTATTAATTGCCGAAAATTTGAGCCCCTCAAGCCTTGCCAATACTTTTCTTCTTTTCTATTAGCTTCTACATTTTTAGCCGATGAGCTGTGGTTATACTTAAGTTTAGAAGGCTAAAGATAGAAAAAACTATCATTAGCAAATACCCGAAGTTTAGCCGGCTAATCTTACGTTTATGTCCACACCTATCTTTAGAAGTAACATCTACACGCAAATAATAATATAGGTTGAACACAGCAAGAGAACCGAGTTCTAGTCTGCAAATACACAGACACCGGATGCAGAGGACACAAATAAAATTCAGTTTCAAGGGGATGTAATAACTTGAGAATCTTTTTACGGTTTTTTTATCATATTTAGAAGAAATTCGACACAGAGCGACTTCGGCAATTCGATTTTTCAAATACTGTCGAAATTTTCCTAGTGATATGTGCAAAAATGGCGCCGAAATTCAGGAATAATTGAAAATCATTCAATATTCCAAATAAATATTATCTTATACAGGGTGACAATTTGAAAACTTGCTAGTCCAATGATGTCACGACATTTCAGTAAAAATGAAGGAACAGGTCAATTTCTATTCGTAGAGGGACATATTTTGAGCAGAATTGTAAGCCGAAATCTCCTCAACCCTAGGTGTAGGAGCTATCAACCTTAAATTCTCAATAGAGAATAAGGGGTGAGCTATATCTCAGTTGAAAGATCACTTCATCCTCTACATGAATACTATGGTTTGCAAATTTTTATTGTGTCCTTGAAGTAGTTACAGGGGCTGATAATTTGAAAACTTGCAAGGCCAATAGGGAATACTCCTTCTGACGAAAATTATGTATTTTTTATGAAATATCTTTGAAACGTCACATTTTGAAATAACCATTTCAACCGTTTCCCAAAAAAATTATTTTAAGCACTTGAAAATGAAAAATAAAAATGGGTATTTAAAATTTAATGCATTTTGTGAGAATTGTGCAAGCTGGCAACTTCGACTGAAATATGCCTTGATAATAAAGGACAACAAATGCATTATCTTGATGAGATAGACAAAAATGGCTGTCTATGAAATCTGCGACGAACGAGGTAAAAGGTTCGTAAAATTTTATGATCAACAGCTGTTAGTTTATAAACAAGCTGATCGGACATTGTTCTTTTCATTGTCATGTATACGCTGTTGCCAAATCTTAAACTCCGCACAAAGCGATTTAAATTTTAAAACCCCATATTTGAAGGATGATTTTGAATAGTTTCCGCGGTGAATTTGAAAAAATCATGAATTAAACTCATACTTATTCAGTTTAAACTTGCTTATGCAGTGATAACCCCAATTTAGGAGAATTCCCCATTATGTCTCGACAAGAATGTTTTCAGAGAAAAAGCCGGAACAGGTTAATTATTATTCGGAGGGGGATATGTTTCTAGCAGAATTGTGAGCCAAAATCTCCTCAATCTTAGATGTAGGGATTGTCACCCCTAAATTCTTAATAGGGAATAGAGGCTGAGCTATACCTCAATTGGAAGACAATAGTATTATGTGGAGGGACCGAGGGAGGGACATATTGTTTTCCAATTGTGGTTTAGCTCACCCTCACTCTCTCCCTATTAAAAATTAAGAGTGATAGCCCCTACACCTAGGGTTGAGGAGATTTCTGCTTACAATTCTGCTCAAAATATGTCCCCCTTCGAATAAAAATTTACCTGTTCCGGCATTTTCTCTGAAAACATCCTTGTTGCGACATAATTAGGTATATTTTACATTATGAGGACTATAATAACTTTGACAATAATCTAAATTGTTATTTTCCTAGGTTATTTTGTTGAGCTTTTAGTTTTTTTTCATAAACCATGGAGATGGATGGAGAGAGAATATAGTAAAGCAACAAGTGCATAGTGAAAAGGTGTATGACAATGTACTAAATTTAGAAATCATCATTTAATATACAATGAAGGTATTTTGTGACTTGTATCATACGCCCAATTGTATGGTACCCACTAACCTCTGTTAGAACTTATATATATACTATATTGTTCGATGACTAAAAATGTCTTATTTTGGAGTTAACAGAAAAAACATCAATAGCCGAAAAATGAATCGTTTCGTTTAGTCACGGCCAACTAATAACTAAAGTCTGGATTGTCTTTCTGCTGGAACAATAAAGCTGTTCACCAGAATGGTTTTTTTTTCGAACAAAGTGCCCTGGCAAATTTAATCACCCATTTATCAAGTGGTACTGGTCATTCGCTCGCACATAGCTAGATATCAATGAAAATTGCTGACTTTTACGTGGTGTACATAGGGGGGCCAAGAAAATTCAATTTCCAATTTTTCCAAACCTATATGAGATTTTTCAGTTTTCTCTTCAGCATTCGCCAGCATTTCGCTAGCATTTATGATTTTGGAAATATGCTGGGTTTTCTGAACTGCACATAAGTTGGCTCGGAAATTTCGAATTTCAATTTTTCCAAATCTATATATGAGATTTTTCAGCATTCGCCAGCATTTCGCTAGCATTTACTATTTTCGAAATATCGATGAAAAATGCTGGGTTTTCCGCTCTGCACATAAGTTGGCCCGGAAAATTCGATTTCCTATATTTCCGAATCTATATGAGATTTTTCAGTTTTTTCTCCAGCATTCGCCAGCACTTTGCTAGCATTTTCATTGGAAATTTTTGTTTTTCGAAATGGCACAACTTCCGGGCAAACTTGATAGACCTGAACAACTGCTCATTCGGACAGGCGTGGGCTGTGTGAACACCTCCCATTCTGAGTTTTCGAACGTTTGAAAACATTTCAAAACGTTTTGAAACGTTCGAAAACAAAGCTCGTTTGGTATAAATGCACCTTTAGGAAAAAAGCCTAATTCTTTTGAAACAATAATTATGTACCCCATTTCGCCAAACCTTCAAACCCTATTCAACCAAGAGGAGGGTGAATGCAATGTTGCGACACTATTTTACTTTCTGTTGTCGGCGCTTTCAGTTCAATGAACCGTAATTCTTCTCTGAATTTGGTGAATTAACTGGAGTTTATATACGTTGCGTTTGTCCAAATATGTTTTGTGTGCAGCCCTCCGGGTATCTCCATTTAGCATGCACCCCAGCGTTTGCTCCGATATCATCTCTTCATTGTGGGGTGTTCAATGACAGCATCTTCTTTGTTTATTATACTACACGGCTTGGTAACTTGGGAGTTATTCAGTTAGGAATCCATTTTGTTTGACATTCTGCTATACGCTTTAGCAGTATTGTGTAAATGTGTGTGAATAATTATTTTCATTCAATAACATGATGTCAAAGAGGTGTGGACTGAAAGACAGAACAGGACTGGAATGTTTGTTTCTATCTGTATTAATTAAA
This sequence comes from Coccinella septempunctata, assembly GCF_907165205.1. NCBI lineage: Eukaryota > Metazoa > Arthropoda > Insecta > Coleoptera > Coccinellidae > Coccinella > Coccinella septempunctata. The sequence continues at coordinate 11,011,150 of NC_058194.1, read as the reverse complement.
GAGAGAATATTTTAATATCAGGGGCGTGTTTACCATGGAAGCTAACCTAACCTGACAAATTCGAATAAAATTAAGGACATAATAGTATAACAAAAATATAAATAAATGATGAAACGAAAACAATAATCGAGAAAAATAATCTCCCCATTTATATTTTTCTTACGAAACAACGTAGTAGCGGGCAAACTACGATAGGAACCACGAACCTAGCCCTGAAACGCCTTGTAAGCTGTGATCTCCCAGCGAGATTCGACCCACCGAGACTTATGGTTGTATTCTGCTTTTCATTCGTAAGTTACGAATCTGTAGCTTACGATCGATCTGTGAGTTTCAGATCACAGAACACTAATATCAGATTGACAGATCCGTTAAAATGCAATTCTGGAAATGTTTCAGTCACTATCTCATTGACAGTGTCACTTTTGAACTATTTATCTGTGGTAAATAGTTACGGATTCCTGTCAGATACAGACCACTAAAAACCGTCCAGAATTGCAATTTTCCTGTAAGCTTATGCACACGGGCGATTTTTCTCAGCGAGCTCGACGCGATTCAGCGGACCAAGATTCCAATGGTACGATTCACATGCAGCGTATTCTAAATGTCATTAATTCAACGTGAAATTTAGGCGTTTTGCTTCGAATTTCTAACTGTTGGCTATTTATATTTTATCACTTGAAAATATCTCTTTCTTATTCTACCAGTATAAGTATTTTCGTGGCTTGAAAAGTACGAGAAATTCAACCTTCCTCGGACCGCCTGTAAGCTGCGATTCTGACGATTACGTAGCGCTTGGCAGTAGTGCCAGTGCCGGGTGCCGGTACATTCTGGGTTCAGTTTTAACTGCTATGATTTTGAATATACATAGATACATATTGGCTACCACTAGAAGATTCAATAATTTCGAAAGTTCTTGTAATCTTTAAAGAAAGGAAGAATTTTGGACGAAGCCTTCAACTCTTCAAAATCATCCTTTGATTTTCTCTTGTAGCGTTCCGGATTGTCTGTTCATAAACTTTGCAGGTCAAAAAAAATTTTCTGCTTTGCAAAATAGAGAATAGAACACTATGGCGTTGATTAAAGTACCTATTTGTTGTAATTGACATTTAAATCAACGACTAGAGTTGGAATACAAAAATTGATTTAATTATATCATCTACTATCTATTTTCCGTTTTCGTTCTAAAATATGCATATAGGTACTAAAAGATGTATAGTTTATTCGTAAATTCAATATGGACTCACTGGACGAAAAATTTTGTTGAATGCACGCCTTATATCATATAAATGTGTGTTCAAAAATATATGGAGTAGCTTCCCTTATTCCAAAAGTCTAGACACGCCACTTTTAATATAAATAATTTTCATTCATAAAAACACACTTCTTACGTTTTCACGGAGCTCGAGCTGTCTACAAGGAAGCTCGACAAACGAAATATGCGACCCAAATAAGTATATTCCTGTTACCGAGAATTTATTATCGGCTAACGTCAAAATTGCTCAATTCGAAGGCTTGTTTTGTTTCGAATATTCTGGTTTCGTTACGGAAAATGGAGAATACTCTGAAATGATGGACAGGGAAGCACGCCTGGAAGAGAATCAACCAGAGATATGGGGAATATTCCAGCAGAAGAATTGAAATTGAATTTCTTTCATGTCATGCCATTGTTTTCAAGAAACTCACATACTTATACAAAAGAAAGGACAAAGCGCTGTGGCTGTAATTTCTTCGTTCGTCATTGCGGCCGAGATCAGTAGCTTACAGTACTTACCGCTGTATCTCCGGTGTTCGAGCTCTTATTTAAATTAAGGTGCGCGATCTCACAGCGACTAGAATTAGCGGTCGCGCATTTCTGGCGATCGAGCATTTAGTCGCCCGAGATCCGTAGCTGACACATAGCGTAGCGGTATCCCGAGTGTGCGAACTTCATTCAAAATAAATTGGACTACCTCTCAGCGACCAGAAATCGTGGTAGCGTAGCGGTATCGTCGTGGCGGTCTGCGAGCACCGAGCAGCCTAACCCTATGTCCTGCGTAAACTACTGATTTTGCGAAGCGAGCGGCGCGGCCGACATATGTGTCGGCGTCGTATGCGACGCGGCCGATACGAGCGATTCGCCTAAAGGCGCATTTATACCAAACAAACATTATTCGCGAACACTGTTTGCAAACAGTAGTACGGGCGGTGTAAACAGTCATCGGCGCCGAACAGAGTTCGCAAACCCTGTTTTCGAACGTTTCAGAGAGCTTGAGCTCATTTCTCCACATGCCGGTAACGTTTCATTATAAGGCACTGTTTGCGAACAATGCACGCAATATGCACAGGCGGTGTAAACACTCATCGACGCCGAATAAAGTTTATGAAGCCTGTTTCAAAACGTTTTAAAAAGCTCGATCCCGTTCCGTCTCATGTCGGTAAACCGACGAATCATCAAAGGATTTCCTTGCTCATCTGGCGTCATATCATCGAAATCACCGGTGGTACGTGATAAGTTATTGGGTCTTGGTATTTAATTTATTTTGAATTTTGGTGAGATCTCTCGAATCGTGATTTCATAATTAATCAATTCATTTGAAATGGAGTCCATTTACGATGGCTTCACAGACAGACGGTAATAACATTCAATATTGATGGTTTTGAAATTCGGTAAAGGTACATGACACTTCCATAAGAATTTCCTGTAGCCAAAAATCGAAGTGTTAGTGCCAGTCTAACGCTGGAATGCTCTCTCGATAATTGGTGTCTTTCTTGACACTTTTTCCTCAATTTTGGCGAGTAATATATAAAAGTCCGATAATGACATGCGGCAGAAATTTCTAAAAAGTTCAGTTTCGTCCACTCTCAAGTCATCTAGCAGCTGGGTATAATTTTTTCCTTTCAGAAAAGAATTCACCCAGGTTGTTCGTCTCCTCCTTTGGCGTAGTTCTTTCATTTGAGAGAGTATTACTATCAGAGACTCTGATTACAATAGATTCGGTAGAAATTGCAATTTTAGATAATGAGGGCGCCATGTCGGTGCACTTTAGAGAGACCTCGTTGAGTCATCAAGAAAAACTGCTCGTTCGGACAGGCGCGGGCTGTGTGACCATTTGCCACTCTGAGTTTTGGAACGTTTGAAAACATTTCAAAACGTTCGAAAGCAATGCGCGTTTGGTATAAATGCACCTTAAAGGTAAGCGTCCATTGGAGACGGGCCGAGCCGCAACGTGGCGGTGAGCATTATTGCGTACTGCGTCCACTGAAGAACGTTGGACGGGTCACATCGACGGATTTTTGCTACCAGTTGTGGCTGGGACAATCCTATTTTCATAAATAATCCGTCAATGCGTTGCTCTTGTCCCGTCGTCTACTGGGACGGTACGGACGTGAGAGCATCGCATCGACGGAGAAATACGCTCGCCGGACAATCCGTTGACGGATTCCGTTGCGACCCGGCCCGATGCGGCTCTAGTTGACGCAGTTCAATTCAAATGTTAGCAGGCGGATTTATCCGTTGCGATGCGACCCGACCCGGCCCGCCTGGTGGACGCTTACCTTAAGAGTGTCCTACGTGAACGAACATATCCGAATATTACGGTGAAGCGCTGTGGATCAAAACTCAAAGATTAGAGTTAACTATATAATCGGAATGTGGTGATAAAACACACTTTTTATTCATCTTTTAATCTTTGATCAAAACCATTAGTGGGGACAGAGTTTGTCTCTGGTGAGGATCAGAAAAGAATGGTCAAAGAAACGTAAGATTTTGATGTGTGACAATGTGGTTTTGAGAATACACATCTCAAGACGTGGAAATAGGTCAATGAAAATGGAATGAATGAAATTTCCGCAATAAACCATTTTACGATCGACGCGACGCGGCGGCACGTAGGACAGCACAATGCATTGCGTGATGTTGATAAATTCGCTTCGGCCGCGCCGCCCGCTTCGCCTTTATCGTTCGCTTACGCAGAACATAGTATAAAGCTGCATTCACAATCAATTCGCGGGCCGAAAGTTGGCACGAAATTTACCATTCGCATTCGCAATAATCTGTAACCAAATACTCAAATGAATAAAAAATGTAACTGATCAAAACATAAGCATCAGCATCATCGATAGCCGGCACGAAATTCCTTGCCGAATTGATAGTTTACAGCTTGCAAGATATTTGGTCAATTTCTAATTCCGTGCTAGTTTTGAATTTCATTATGAATGGTAACGGAGAACGCCATCTGCTAAGCTTCCGTGCCGAAGTGCACTTCGGCCCGTGAATTGATTGTGAATGTAGCTTAACTGTCGCTCGCGCTGTCGATCCCTTGACTTCCGCACGAATAAGCACCAATCTAGGGAGCGAAGGGCAGCGGGAGAGGCAGCGGCAGGAGCAAGAGAAAGTGAGTGATGTTGCCCTCACTTAACTGCAGTGGAAGTGGAGTGTAACTGAGGTATTATATTAGGTGATAGACTCGATTACCTCAATTACACTCAGCTCACTTCCACGGCAGGGAGGAGGGAAGTGAGGGCAACATGAAAATGTAATCACTCCACTTCTGCTCCTGCCGCTGCCACTCGCGGAAGTTAAAGGACCGGCCGCGTGAGCGGCAGGAAGTGATTACATTCTACCAAGCCAAGCTGCTATGGCTCTGCTTACAACGAAATGGCCGAACGATCTCGCGAAAACATTATAGTTATTTATATTGATTGTAATTGTTGGGAAAAATGTCCACTCAAACGACGGAGACAAAGCGCTGAGGATGCAATTTCTTCGTCCGTTATTGCCGAAACTTGGTCGCGAGAGAAATGAAATGATATAATAATGTGAATGCTCACTGCCTTCGATACTGCTGCTGAAGTTTTTTTTTGTAAATATTTCTGTAATTGAGGTATAATACCTTAATTACCTCAGCTCACTTTCACGCCAGGGAACAGGGAAGAGAGGGCAACATGAGAATGTAAGCAACGTGAACCGCTAAAATGTGCTGACACTGCTTCCGTCTAGCGGAACGTTTAGTAAACAATAGAAATGACGCGCATGCGCGTAAAAATGAACTGTCTTTGCAATGTCATTGTGTCAAGACTGAGAAAAAAAGTAAACAACAAACACCATTTCTTTTGTGTTTAAAATCCATATCCTGATACTATCAATATTTCACTCTTTCTTCTCATTGCCTTCTACGCATGTTGTGTACGCTCTGATAGTTTAAATTTTGCCGAGTTATTCTCCGATTTAGCTAAATGAATTGATCCTGTATATACAATTATCTACGTTTCATAAATTTAGCAGAAATTCCACACAATCTCAAGTACTGAAGGTAAATTGTTGAATTCCTTCAAATTAATTAATTTCTGAAAAGATTGCTACTCATTATTTATATTGATTTATAATTTTGTCAAAATTTGTTAACAGTGAAGTTCTGTACTGAGGCAGTAATTGGAGTCCCATAGGGAAAACAGTATAGAGCCTTTACAGTTTTGTTCTGAAACACATGAATTTACCTTAAGTTTGTTATATGTATTCCCCAATATTACACACATGTATTTCTGATTATTATTATGCAAAGTTATTGTCATGTCCCAAGTAGAAATGAATATTGTATTGAATAAATTTTTTTTCATAATAGCATCATTATTCATTACTTTTTCACAAAGAATTCAAGTTTTTCATTAGATTTGGCGACAACAATCAAAGTTGTCGCCAGGTCTAATGAAAAACTTGCTGAAAACAAATTTTTAAATTATTACACCAATATTCCTTACCGCCAAAAAGAACCGATAGATGGCATTCATTGAATTTTACCGACATTAATTCCAATACATCTCAATAGATGGCGCTTTTACGTGGACCAAATTTGGCCCGGGAGTTGCCTATCTATAGTTTGTCTATGGCGTAGATAGAGGAAGGAGAAGATAACGTAAACAACAAGAAAAGTGTGTCCAACATCTCTATGTTTTTGTTGACATTTACTGTGCATCTACTCCATGTTTGTTTACGTTTACCCCAATATTTGAATGTTTATTATCGTATTTGTGTTCGATGTAATAGTGTTTCGTGCGTTTTAAGACTTGAGCATCAAGAATTTCGGTGTTGACATGCTAGGAAATTGTGTAATTTGTGGAAAACATGACGAAAAAGATAGATAAGGATTGGGGTAAACGTACACAAAAACAAGTTGATGTTGGACACAGAGAGCTCTCCTTCGTAGCTGCGCAATGCGGTATCTTCTCTTTCCTCTATCTACGGTCTATGGTAATCATTCACTTCTCCTGCTCCTTCCGGTTTCATTCCCTCCCTGAATTGGCTGTTTTTCGTACGGTCAAAGGACCGACAGCGCAAGCGCAGTAAGCGATTACATTCAACCAAGCTATGCTGTGGCTCTGCTCACTACGGAATTGGAACGGTCTGGCGAAAGCAATATTACTATTCATAATAATTGTTATTATCGAGAAAAATGCTACACGAACGAAGGAGCAATGAGAAAGTTTTCTTAGAACAGATCGAAAGTGAAAGGGTATTATGGGACTGCATCCTTCTCAATAGGAAAATCCTGTTGATGAAGTCTAGATCAGGGGTAGATGATGTGTACCAACCTATTTGGTTTGCATTCCAAATTATGGAAATTATTGTTTTTTATATTGTTATTGTTGAGAAAAATATCCACGCAAACGACGGAGACAAAGCGTAGGAGGTTCGTCCGTCATTGCCGAAACTTGGTCGCGAGAGAAATAATGGAACATAGTGCTCATTGCCGCGGAAGTTTGATTGGGAAATATTTCTCGCAACGCCAGTAGCAGTTAGTGATGCCTACGAGAGCACGATAAGATATGAAGTCTCGTCTCGAGTCTCGTCTCGTAGGCTCCTAGTCTCGTCTCGTCTTGAGTCTCATTCGAGAGCCTCGTTCGAGAATCTTGTTCGAGAGTCTCGTAAAAGTCTCGTGGTCGCGTCGTTGATAACATTTTTTAAAGGCGGAATATTTAAATATAATGATTACAACGCATCTTCTAGTTTATCTACCGATTAATTTTTTCCAATTATTTGCCTTTGGAAGTAAAATTATAATATTATATATTATATGAAATTTATTTATTGACTGTTGAACTTGTTTCAAGACCTATAGAAGTGAATGAAGCAAAAACTTCCGTCTATCGTTCAGTATCAGAAATCAAATATCTATAGTTTTAATTCTTTCAAATCTGGTGAATGAATCGAATGCTTCCCGGAGAAGATTTTCAGATTTTTGGACTCATTCGACATATTCTGAAGTTGATGTTTTAGTATCGAAGAGAAATTTTAGAATATCAAAATTGAACCTCGAATTATGTTTCATATCTTTTCACACACTGAATTTTTATGGGTTCAGTTGTATTCTAGTTTGAAACCCTTTGTTATTTACATAAATCGTATCACTCATATCGGTCAGGTTATAAACTGTTTGAATGAATTGGGGAAATTTGAGGCAACTACTTGAATACGTAGCGATTCGTAACTATTAGGATATATGGGTACTTAATAGCTTTTCAAGGCACATTTGGTCATATCAATAGTTATGAATCCCTGTTCCTGTATATAATCATTGAATGCTGACTAAAATTGCTAAAATTGCTGCAAAACAGTCAAAACACGCACCAGCTGTATCACTTTACGATCTATTCAGTTTTTCAGAGTGAAAGCAGAAATGAATATTTATGAAATATATCAAAGACCACCGGATCGTGTTTTACATACCCTGAAAGTTTTAACTAATAAAAGTAATTAAATGAAGAATTTCTGCTCCTCATTCTGATAAAATTTTCCATACAAACAATTTTTTTTTCGTACTTAGTCTTGTATGGGAAAAATAGGAAAAATTCATGATATGAATAAAAAACTCGGCGAATTATTTTGTATAACCTGAAATAGGATATCCGGTCTCCTAACACAAATAAAAAAACTTTCACAAAAAATGTGGAATAAATATCTCACTATTTCAAATCAAAACTGAGGGGAGCATTTTCGACCCGAATGAGCCTCGAACTCGAACGATTCTTAACAATACGGATCATTATATTTTGGGGTAGATATAATTTATATCCAGCTCATTTTCCATTATCAGGAATGATGAAATAGAAAAGGCCAAGGGTGTGAGAATGCCAATATCTATCATTTATATAAATCACAAATACAATTATGCTCCCAAATGTGAAATTTGAACGTAATATTCGTATTGTCAGATGTGAAATGTTTCAATAAATTCTACTACAGTCTTCGGTCGATTGATAGTTTTGACTTTCAATCAACCATTCCCGATCTCGATTTGCTTGTTAATGAAGCGAGACTCTCGTACGAGACTCGAGACGAGACCGAGAAAAGTCTCTTCTCGTCTCGTACATGGACTATCAGGTCTCGTCTCGAGTCTATGGTATATAAGCACTTTTGTTCCGAGTCCTTTGAGTACCCAGTTTCAGAACATAAAGTCAATAGATGTCGTTTGTTTCAGACGGAGTAGAGTTTTCGGATTGAACTCTTCGAGCACCAGAGGTGCATGAAGCGCGAAAGGAGCTTTTGTAGAAGTGGAGTTATGAAACGAGACAAACCATAAAAAACAACAAAGGAACAAAAAACTCATAAAGGCGGAAACACATTATTAAAACGCGACGCGACCCGATGAAACGTGATGCGTGTTGAGTCGAATCAAATGTATTGTTTTCTATAGACCAGAATCATACTAAGAACACCCGACGCGACGTCAAGCTCGCGTCGCGTGTTAACTCTAAGAATTTCAGGTTAATCGGCACTAAGAATCATCTATTCATTTCCGTTTTCGAACAAATCGAATTCAAATTAAAATTTTTCTCGTGATTTTTGTGGTTGACACCGAGGTTGACACGCATTCGTTCATTCAAAAATGGACAATTTGAACAAGATCCAGTAATCCTAGCTGATCTCTAATAAAATTCTGGTTCTACTCGCTCCGTACCGATGTTTACATGCCGAACGTAGCTTTTGCAACTTGTGATTGTGGTGATTGTCGCTTCGTCACTTCATTCATCGAGGCTCGAATTAATTTCTTGTCTAAAGTTAGAATTCTTAAACCTGCTATATCTCGCGAAATAACCGTTGACAGAATATGCCGAAGGGGCATTTTTCATCAGGAATGAATGGCGAAGATGAAGGTCACTTTCAGTTGTATATTGATTCATATTAGTACAATCAAACGACCTCTTCGGAGGGAGTAATATTTCCAAACGAATTTACATTGTTAAAGCCGAATATTGTAAGTTATTCCAGAGAGCTGGTTATAAGGTAGCGCGGACTTTTTCATGAAAATTTTGGAGTTTTTCAAAATTGTAGCTGATCCTTCTAGTTTTCCAAGCGTCGCGCGTCGGCATTAAGAGCCAGAAAGGAACGGCAGATTCCGACATTTTCAATCATTCAATTCAATCATTATACAGCGTGTTTCATGAGTCGTTGGCCATAGCCCAATGGTGAATGCAGGTCATCATGGCCTTTCAGAAAACTTGCTTGTTTTGTATCCTTAGGCTATTAGTTTCGGAGATACGCGTTGATTAATGAATATTGACCTAAATTTGCGATAGCCATAACTCTGGAATGCTAGGTCCGATTTCGATCAAGCTTTATGGGTTTGTTCCGAGGTTTGTTCACTTCAGAAAGCTCTTTCAAATGGTTTATGGAAAATCAATATATTCCGGCAGTACTCAGAATATCATGATTTTTCATTCAAGCCCCAAAATCTATATTTTTCACTTATCCTACAGAAATTTCGTTATTGCCATGAAAAAGTACATTATTTATTCTAAGGAATTCAACTTTCACTTTGCATAGCACACTCGTCACAAGGGATTAGGAACCGGACAAATTCATATTTCATGTAATTTTTTCGAAATACGGTCCTGTTTTTATCCCTTCGGTTATAATATTTATTGTCCTTTGCCGAAATTCTGAATTATTTTAAATTCTGTTCAATTCTTCTTCATTTTAAACCCTCAGCACATACTGAGTGTTCGTTAAAAAGTGTTTAAAGTATGCAAAGTCAATTCTTTTGAAATTACATATTGAATTTAGATACGAATTATTGAAACCCTCTTGAAAAATGTAATCCGTAAGTGTATTTGCTTGATAACAAACATAACTATTGAAATGTATTCTTCAACAATGAAAGTGTACTATCCTGAGAGACGTTCGAAATGGAGTTCTTCAATCTCGACTCATTTCCTAGCGCTTAAAATCAGATTATTCATTACCCTTCTTATCATATCGTGATTTTATTTAACTTCTGCCCAGGCTTCTTCTATCCTCTTCCGCAAATGCTCTCGTGATGTCAGAAATGTCTGTCATATTTTCAGTTTAAGGTTTTTCGGAAGTGAAACCCTGATCATTCGTATCTAAATTCAATATGTAATTTCAAAAGAATTCACAGCTCGATTTTGCATACTTTTAAACACTTTTTTACGAACACTCAGTATGTGCTTATGTGCTGAGGGTTTAAAATGAAGAAGAATTGAACGGAATTTAAAATAATTCAGAATATCGGCAAAGGACAATAAATATTATCACCGAAAGAATAAAAACAGGACCGCATTTCGAAAAAATAACATAAAGTATGAATTCTTCCGGTTCCTATTCCCTTGTGACAAGTGTGCCATGCAAAGTGAAAATTGAATTTCTCAGAATAAATAATGTATTTTTTCATGGCAATAACGACATTTCTGTAGGAGATGTAAAAAATATAGATTTTGGGGATTGAATGAAAAATCATGATATTCTGAGTACTGCCCTGAAAATATTGATATTTCATAAACCCTCTGAAAGGGCTTTCTGAAGTGAACAAACCCATAAAATTTTATCGAAATCGGACCTTGCATTCCAGAGTTATGGCTATCGCAAATTTAGGTCAATATTCATGAATCACCCCGTATCTTCGAAACTAATAGCCTTAGGATACAAAACAAGTAAGTTTTCTGAAAGGCCTTGATGACCTGCATTCACCATTGGGCTATGGCCAACGATATGAAACACCCTGTATGTCAAACAAAAAGTATTAAAAATTACACCAAAATTTTCCTCTCGAATCATTCTATCTACTGGAGAAAACCGCATGGCACTCCGTTCAGTATCTCTAATTTTTCGCGAAGACACAGACAGACAGACCCGGCGGGGGACTATATTTTATTATATGTACAGGGTCTTTCACGAGGAACCTCACCCATACGGGAAACTACTGAACGTATTTTCATGAAATTCAGCACTTATAAGTATTTCACGATGGTGATGAAATCTAAAATATTTTCAAGGCATGAGCACCTCCGGTTTTTCCGGAAATGACGTCAACTTCCGTTTTTCAAATTAGAACACCATTTTTTTATTGCAGAAATAGATTCCTTAAAAAATTTCAAGTTATTTTGATGTAACATTTTTCAGTTTTGGTTGGAAAATTCTCTCTGAGCGGGAAAATTCGAAAAAAAAAATCGAAAATAGAGCTCCGCTGAAACAAGAATAACTTCGAGGTTTTTGGATGGAAATGATGTATCCACTTTAAAAATCGAAATCGCGATTCATGATACAGGGGGTGAAAAAATCGCTTTCAAAGTTAGGGATGACAAAATCGTGAAAAATCAATTTTTTCAAATTAGAACCCCATTTTTTTATGGCAGATATTGAATCTACGTTAAAAAATAATGTGAGTGTATGCATCACACCCTTGCCCTAAAATGGATATTTTCTGAGTTATTCACAAAAAACTGTTTTTCGTCTTGAATTTTCAGCTATTTCTTTTCCCTTCACGCCAAAAAGATGAAATTTTCAGGAACTGTTATTTGAACCATGCTGTAGATTTTTCACCCCTTCTTGAAACCGACTTCAAGTTACTATTAGGAGAACCATGGCAAACTCTCGCAGTTATAACTAGAGAAGATGCTCAAAGTTTTGACCGTTAATTTCTAGACATTTATTTATACGTCTCAGGAATGCTTCGTGCGTTGCTCTTCTTATTTCATCGGGAGGAAGAGATCTGCAAAAGTGTTTAAAAACCAAATTGAGTTTCAAAACTATGAATCTAAAAATCTAAACAAACCTGAACGCATTTCTGACTCGTTCTATGCAGTCCTCTTTATCAGTCAGGGGAGTTGAGTAGACAATATTTTTTATCCTACCCCAAACATAACCAAACAGAATAGTCTAAAGGAGTTAAATCGGGAGAACGTGGTGGCCAAAGATGTGGACCATTGTTCGCCAACCATCGATCTTCAAATAGCCTGTAGAGGATATTTGACACATTGAGTGAATTGTGTGGAGGCGCGCCATCTTGTTGATACCATAAGTCATTATGGTTCTGTATTAGCGGCTCAATTATTTGAGTCAATATGTCAGAATATCTATCTCCTAAGGGAGAACATTCTTTAAATAATGCAAACATGTGTAAGTGTTCTTTCTTACCAGTTAAAGTCCCATCATAAATGTGAACATCGAGAATTGCATTATTTTTGATGGCGCAAAAAACATTGAAACTCCAGGTCTCTTGAAAGTTCCATGGTGGTTGTTCTCTTCATCCCAATAATGACTGTTATGCCTATTGAAAGAACCATTCTTTGTGAATTTAGATTCATCCGAGGATTCATCTGTCCAAATTATACAGTCCAAAAAGTTTTCATTCTCTTGAAATCGAATCATCATAGCTTCGCAAAACTCTGTTCTCCTGACGAAATCAGTTTCCTTCAAATGCTGTACCCTATTGAATTTATATGGGTGGATTTTATGTTTTTTTAATATTCTCCGAACACTTGATTGAGATAATCCCAGATCAATCTCGGCATCTTTGAGAGAATTTTGAGGATCCACACGAAAATATGCAAGAACTGTAATTTCGTTGTTGTCATCTTCTACTACACTTTTTTCTCTGTGTATAGTTTTCTTAACGAAAGATCCGACATTTCTCAAGTTTGTCATGGTTCTGTTAATGGTATCTCTCGTTGGTCTGGGTCGGTCAGGAAACCTCTCAATGAACAGTCGAATCGTTCTATCTACAACTTTATTACATTCTCCATGAAGTAGAATGAGATTAAAATAATCTTCATTGGTAAAATTAGGCATAGTGATCGATTTTATAACTTAATACGAATTATCACCAAATTAATAGTAAACACAAAATGCTATTTTATTTGGCAGATGTAATTGATGATATCTATCATTAAAAAAAAGAATGTAAAACATGGTAAGTTTTTGCATATGGTTCATAAGGAATTATTTATTTATCACTGGAGAGAAAACCGATGGCCGATTAGTTGAAATAAAGAGGTTTCCGATACAAATTCGAATCAAAATTCGCCATCTATTTAGGAACAACCTGAAACTTTTTTCTCTTGAATATTAGGGTAGTAAAATCTAAAACATGGTTTAAGTAACAGTTCCTGAAAATTTCATCTTTTTGGCGTGAAGGGAAAAGAAATAGCTGAAAATTCAAGACGAAAAACAGTTTTTTGTGAATAACTCAGAAAATATCCATTTTAGGGCAAGGGTGTGAAGCATACACTCACATCATTTTTTAACGTAGATTCAATATCTGCCATAAAAAAATGGGGTTCTAATTTGAAAAAATTGATTTTTCACGATTTTGTCATCCCTAACTTTGAAAGCGATTTTTTCACCCCCTGTATCATGAATCACGATTTCGATTTTTGAAGTGGATACATCAATCTTACATCTTGAAAAATCCCAAAAATGAAAATTTTCCATCCAAAAACCTCGAAGTTATTCTTGTTTCAGCGGAGCTCTATTTTCGATTTTTTTTTCGAATTTTCCCGCTCAGAGAGAATTTTCCAACCAAAATTGAAAAATGTTACATCAAAATAACTTAAAATTTTCTAAGGAATCTATTTCTGCAATAAAAAAATGGTGTTCTAATTTGAAAAACGGAAGTTGACGTCATTTCCGGAAAAACCGGAGGTGCTCATGCCTTGAAAATATTTTAGATTTCATCAGTATCGTGAAATACTTATATGTGCTGAATTTCATGAAAATACGTTCAGTAGTTTCCCGTATAAATATGGGTGAGGTTCCTCGTGAAAGACCCTGTATACACCATTCACTTTTATTTTAGCACTTAGTTGACCATGGAAATTTGACACATTCCAAACTGTATAGTACGAAAATGTGAGGTTATGACGCTCGCCAAAACATTTTTGGGTTTTATAAGAGTTATGTTGTCCGTTCACCTAAAAGTCTCAGTAATTAAGAATTTTATTGCAATGTGGAATCACTTCGGAAAATATGAAGTCGAGAATATATGATGAACATAATTGACATTTATACAAACAGATAGAACGGATTCCAAAAATACATATGCAGCATGTTATGCAGTTGCATGTTTGTTATCTTCTTTGGCTAAAGGTTAAAGACATTAGTTATATAATTCAAAAATAAATCAACCCAAAGATGTAGAGGTATCTCTCATAGAAATCAGCGGATAATTACAAGAATGTTGAATTCTTCAACAGAAATCATCTTGTATCAATGGATGTCATTCAAAGTCATTAGAGGAACTTTCAAGGCAAGAGGAACCTTCAAACAAAAATTTCACATAAATTAACAATAAATTGACAAGACAACTGGCTCGTATTTATGGCTGTATTCTGTTCATTCTTAATGCTTTGATATATGTAACAATAATAATGATATATTTATTAAGACACTCACAATGTATAGGACAAGTCAAATGAAAAATATAAAAATTAATGTTCTGGAACTTATTCTACGATGACATTAATCGAATCGAATCCTGTAGTAACTTTTTGCGTTCGTTCACCCTAAATGCCACAATCTCCCAATAAAAGGAAATTCTTGGTCATCCCCTTCATTCACAATCTTTCTGATTGTGCAAACATTCAGTTGAAGTATAACAAGTCGTTTAGATTCAGATGCAACATTATTTTAATTCACCGAGAATTCACTTACATTGAATATGTTCGCTACCGTCTGATATATTGTAGGTATTAGAATATCAGGGTAACCTACTTTGAGTGAGTTTACCTGAATTTTAACTAGCATTTCCCGAAACCCTGTCTTCTCTCTTTTTCAATCACCTTCGGTATTTTTGTAATATTAATTGATAAAAGTTGTGGCAACGGCACGATTCATGAGTGCCAACCTTACTCCGTTCTAGTTACAAAAATTTGAGAATATTATTCCATGGCCATTCGAGTGCTATAATAAATGTGAATGGAGTATATGTACTGATGAACGCGGCATTGAAATGATAAAGGATATAGCAATGTAACTTTGAATAGTTGATTCAAGGATTAATCCAGAATTTTAAACGGAAAATTAGAGGTGAAGATGAGGAATGGTGCTCAATGAAGCTTAATAATTATAATCAATCATGACTGTTTCATACTATTTTCCGATAAACACTCCTTATCTCTCTACACGTTTTATCCTTACAGTATTATTCACCCTATTCGTTGATGAACACAATTTCAACGCGTTAACGTAGGAGTACCTGCCACAAGGTTTTCCTCCCTTTTCAGTATCCGGAGGGTGAGAACTGGGTGCAATAATTGCAGTAGCCAGGCCAATGCTGCAGTCAGAAGCAATTACCGTAACATATTTGCCAAAGCTGGCGTGGAATCTAATCTAGAAAGCGCATTTTCCGAAAATTTATTACTCGCAAGATCAGACTTAGTTAGTGCTGATCTATGTAGCAGTAGTATTATATATCCACAAGGTGTCAAATGAATTCCGTTCGTGAAAATATTTTTGGAAAGGAATCGAACTTCACGATTATCCTAATCGGCATGACAGTAGATTTATCGAAATTCGTATGATTTCCGGTTTGAACGGAAGTGACACCAACTTTCGTTTTTTAACGAAAATTATTATGAAAATAGATTCGTCATGAAGTTCTGCGTCTTTTGAATGAGAAGTTTCACAAGAAAATTGTTTTTTAACGAGAAATTACAAAAATATAATATCTAAAAATGGGGCTCTGCTGAAATGTGAATAACTTCAAGGTTTTTCATTGGAAAATTTCAGTTTTTGGCTTCCTCGATTAACTCAAGTTATGAAAATAATGTTCCTGTCGTAATACAAGTAGTACAAGTTATGGTACAGGACGTCACAAAATTGTTATTAAACTTGGCAATTTCGAGTAGGTGAAAATTCAATTCTTCTGAATTCAAATCCCTTTTTTGAAACATATTTCGAGTTTTTTCTTATCAAATATACATTCATTGACGGTGTTAATTTATTTATTTCAATTAATTATATTCTAACCTGGATCTGACCGCTTTTTGTTTTTTTATGCCCGTCAGATCATTTATATTTTGCATTCTTCAACGAGTTAAAAATAGAATTTTATTCAACGAGCATAAAATGATAAATTGCAATTTTGTGGGAGTAGAATACTATACTTTGTCCACGACTTCCTCGAAAAAATTAGTAATAATCTACATTTTCAACAATAAAAATAGTTATCAAAAGCGTTGACATAACATTTTCTATGTTCACTGAAAACTGCATACTCACGTAAACGTCAACTATACTTCATTCAATTTTATTTTAGCAGTCGGTTGGCCATGGAAATTTGACACATTTCACTCTGTATAGTACGAAAATGTGCGGTTATGAAGCTTGTCAAAACATTTTTGGGTTTTAAATCAACGCTATGTTGCCCGTTCTACGTAAAAGTTTCTGTTATTACGTATTTCATCACAATGTCGAATCTCTTCGGAAAATATGTGACGAACATAATTGAAGTTTATACAAACTGATTGAAGGCATACCAAATCCAGTTATTTGCATGGAAAATACAAGAGATCAGTATAACATCATAATATGCACTAGCTTGAGGAGAGTTAATGTTCGTTATCTTCTTTGGCTTACATCATTTGTAGATTTCAAAAATATTAACCCGAAGATGAAATGCATATGATGCAGTGGTTGGAAATGGGTATCTCCCGAAGGAATTAACAGATAATTACAAGAATGTTAAATTCTTCAACAAAAATCATCTTGCATCAATATAAGTAAAAGTAATTAAAGGAAGTTTCAAGTCAAGATGAACTTCACCTTTGAACAAAAATTTCATACGAATAAACAATTAACAGGACAACTGGCCCGTATTTGTGGCTGTTCACCTCAATACATTGATATAATAATAATAATTAGGTGTTTATTGGTACCTTAAAACATTCACAATGTATAGGACAAGTCAAATAAAAAATAGAAAAATCCATTTTTGGGAACTTATTCTCCGATGACATTTATCGAAAATCCTGTAGTAAACTTTTCGCATTAATTCACTCAAACATAAAATTCTCAAATGCCACCACTTTTTTGGGTCTCCCAATAGAAGGAAATTCTTTGCCATCCTCTTCATTCACAATCTTTCTGATTGTGGAAATATTCAGCTGAAATATAAGTCGTTTAGATTCAGATGAAACATTATATAAATTCTCTTACATTGAATATGTTCGCTACCGTCTGAAGTATTGTGGGTTTTAGAATATCAGGGTATAACTATTTGAATGAGCGGACCTGAATTCTAAATAGCACTTCCTGAAACCCTGTCTCATTTTTCAATCACTTTCGGCATTTTCGTAATAAAAATTGATATTAGTTGTGGCAACGGCGTTATGAAATTAACGACATTTTATGAGTGCCAACCTAACTTCGTTCTAGTTACAAAAACTTGAGAAAATTATTTCATGGCCAACCGACTGCTAAAATAAATTTGAATGAAGTATAGGTATTTCACTTGACATCGATTCCATTCCTTTCTCTCACTCTGATAAAAATGATATATATAATTTTGCATTTATTTATTCATATTAATATTAACAGAACAATTACTGAAAATAAAAGAAGGCATTGAATTTACAGATAAATCAATGTTTTGGTCGGTCGTTCCTATGTGATTTAGATTTCCAATTTGGAATTCAGTTGTTGCTTCTTGTATCGAGGTGATATTTTCTGAGCAGTGTCTAATTTGTTCTTCATTGAATCTTCTATGTATCCTTCGGCAACCATCGTGGATTTCCAGCCCCCGTGTCGCTTCAGTGTTGTTATGTCTTCACCAGCATCGACGAGTATGGTTGCCGAAGATATGCGGAAGCTATGTCCAGAATATTCATTGCAATTTGGCAGCTTCAGAAACTCAGCTTTTTGCTTTCCCATTTTCGTGAATTTGTTTATATCAATCTTTTGTGAAGTGCATTTTCCATTTTGCTAGTTCAGAAAAAATACATCAGAATTTACATGAGCTGGAGGCAGGTTTTATGTTTTTTACAAATCGGGTAAAAATCCTCATTTATAGTGAATTTCTACTGATTTTTGTTTTAATATTGGGCACGTTTACCAAGAAAGCTGATCCGATGTCTTTTAGGTCCTGTATTTTCATGTTAATTCATTTGCTCGGCCTGCACCCATAACACCCATTATCATTGTAAACTAATAAAAATAATGATTTCTTAATAAACTTTTCAGGGTTTTCACTCTCAATCTCTGAAACAAATCAATTAAAAATGAAATAAACTATTTGCTCCTGCGTAAATTCTTGCACTAATTCGTCACGAGCAAATTAACTAGAAAAAATTGTTGCCTGACAATGAACTGAAAATAAATAATGTTGAAGTTATAATTTTATGTAGTGACGTTTCGGAGTCTATATCAGACTCCTTCATCAGAAGAAAAACCTATTTTCGAAAATCTTCTGAATTGTGGCTTTTGTTTGACATTAATTGTCAATACATAGAAACAGAGACTGCATAGAAACGTTGATTCATTTAATTTTGAAATTACCGGATGACTGTTTCTATGTATTGACAATTAATGTCAAACAAAAGCCACAATTCAGAAGATTTTCGAAAATAGATTTTTCGTCTGATGAAGGAGTCTGATATAGACTCCGAAACGTTACTACATAAAATTATAATTTCAACGTTATTTATTTTCAGTTCATTGTCAGGCAACAATTTTTTCTAGTTAATTTGCTTCTGACAAATTAGTGCAAGAATTTACGCAGGAGCAAATCGTTTATTTCATTTTGAATTGATTTTGTTCCAGAGATTGTGAGTGAAAACCAGAATCCTCTCAGAATACATGTCAATCGCTATCCAAAAATAATGATATTTCATGAATATATATCGAACGACTCCTTCAATAGAGCCAGTTTTTTACCTTCATTGCAAGATACTTTTCATCGCATGCTTCAGAAATAAATTTTTCGAGAAATTTTTTGATTTCTTGGCAAGAAAATACTCTAGCTTTTTTCGGCCGAAAACCTTCTGATTTCCTTTTCAAAAGTGAACGCATTTTTTTATAATTTTCGATACCGATGCCTTCATTTATGTTGAGAGTGGTCTTCAGCATGGAATAATGGGACCATAATGTTGATGGTTTATAGTTAGCTGATAATTTCGAGAAATATGCCAATAAATCTGCATCAGAATATGATTGTATTTTATTCGCTGCTCTCCAGTCCATGAAATTGTTAAACCAAGTGTTAAACACTTTTAGGTAGAGATTTCTTGATTTTTCCGGCAATAGATTCAATGTTGTAATTTTTGCAACATCTCTTATTTCCGGTATAGTACACAACATTTCTTCATCACTTTCGATTTCCATGATGAATTCAAGAACAATTACAATTTATGAGACGCAGTTCTTTTCAATACAGACGTTTCAATCTGTCAAACTAAATCGAATATGAAACATTATAGAAAACACATCATGCGGATCAAATCGCCAAGTCAGTGTGAGGTGAAAGTCCTTGCCTTCCACGCGGTAGTCCGGGGTTCGAATACCGGACGAGATTTATTGGATGAAAAATTTTATAGCATTTATTTCAAACCGTATGATAGCCTTCGACCTGTTGAATAATGATTCATTATTCAACATCTATTATATACGGGTTGTAATTATGACTATCATAATGCTTCTGAAAGCTCATCCGTAAGGTGCGGATTATAGGGTAGTCGTGGACAAAATATTATTCACGATAGTAATCACACCACATATTTGAATGGGTTAGAGGAGAAAAATGAACATCGAGATGAACACCCAGAAATCATACGGATGAAAACGTCGAAAATTTTGAACGTTGCCTTTGAAATTCCAACGACCCTTTTACAAACTACCTTTTTTCATTTCTAATTATAATTCAGATTATATAGGAAGTTTTATGAGCGTTGCCAGTTTCGACCCCACCAATTGGGAGCGAGATGCCGTAGGTATACCATAAGGCCGACCGGCCACCGAATGCGAAGTTGCGCGAAGCTGAGCATTTTCAGTACTAATACAATTGACAAGCTACGAATCGAGTGACGTAGCTCGTGATTTAGCATTGAAAAAGCACAGCTTCGCTCAACTTCGCATTCGGTGGCCGATTCGCCTAATGTTCTCACTTTTATTTCCAGAAGCTATTTAGACGGAGGTCATGCGATAAGATTACATTATTTCACAAGCGAAACGAACGGGGTCCGAGAGGTGAAAATTATACTTCGTCTAAATAACCATAACATAAAAAAACAAAATTCGTAACGTAACTGCAACAGATCATCATAACTGTCAAATACAAAAATATAACAACTTTCGTTGAACCGTCGATATGCAATTTGGGAATGACGTGTCTGTTTGTCTGGCTTTACTCTGGTTGCTGAGAGGCACCTAAACGTCTGTCTCTATTTATTACATGCTATATGTTCATCTCGATTATTTCTTCTATAACATCGTTTTGTTCAGTTGTAGCTTATTCAATAATTGTATGTTCATTTGAATTCTGTCTCCTTCAGTTGACAAATTTCATTCGACGGATGAAGTGAACGCGCTACAAGACAATAAGTTTTTCATTGTATCACTGTTTGCTGTCTCTTCCTGTACCATCTATTTTTTGAAAGCATAATTTGGCTTTGGTAAATGTGTCTCAGTGCGGATCGTGACTCTGCAATTGTCTATTTGTTGTTGATGATTGTTGATTTGTGTTCTTCTGTGTGTGTTGTCGTTTTTCGTTTTTATTCACGATATTCTGTATTTGTTAGCCCTGAAGAAGCGACAATATATGTTGCGAAACGTTGGCATTAGCATTAGATTTGCTGATTTTTTCACCTTCCTAATTCTCATTAACGTACACTTACATGACGTTAAGAGGAAGTGAGCTTTCAAGTTTTTTATTCAATAAGAATAAAAAGGGATCGAATAAAGTTTTGCATCGATTTCCACAATACCGATCGATATATCTTTTCGATCTCTTTTCACAACTTTGCATAATTTCAAGTTTGACGTGAAATTCTAAACAAAACGTCCCTAAAACTTTTGCTCGTGACCCACAATATCACAATTACGGGGTCGGGGTGGTTGCTTTTGAAAAGAACGTTGCTTTTCACTCACCCATCGTTACATGTTCATCCCTAGCAGGCTACGCACTCAGTGAAATTCTCTTTTCCAATATACAATACTGGTATTTTCTACTTCCTTTTTGTCTTGTTTATACCAAATAGAGTATGAATAAGATTTTTTGATATGGGTGTAAAATGGTTGGAAGGGATATTCATATTTGGGTTTCGACAAAAAGTAACAATAAACGTTCGTATATTTTTCTTTTGTAGGATTATTTCTCGGTTTAGCAAGAAAAGTACCTATCGACTTCATTAGTGTAGAATAAGAGAAAATGTATCTGGTATCTATAACAGCTTTTGGTCTTCTTCAAGCTCTTTATTGAATAAGTTAGTAAATTCTCCAAGTCTTACTCTACATTATTTATTCATTTAAGATGTCATAAGGAACGTTTCGGACCTATAAGAGTCCATCTTCAGCCACTACAAAGGATTCGCCAACAGAAAATAACAAGATGTAAAACAAAAACTGGGTGGAGAAAAAGTGACTTTGTATAATTGAAGAATTTACAATTGCAATAACTATAGTCAATCTTAAAAATTGAAAAATCAAGAAGTCCCTTCTGTTACCAAATTTTTATTTTTTGAATGTTGCCAAGCTTTCGGCCTTTTACATGGCCATCCCATGGCACTAAAATTAGAAGAACGTGCACAAGTCGAAAGATACGAAATCGAGTACGAAATCTACAGCAAAGCTTACAATCAGGCTGAACGGCAACCCGTCGAAACAATGTAAGTTCAAATCACCAGTATAGAACGTGCAACGGCGTATTACTTCTTCTACTTCCACTAATTATTGAATCGATGATATTGCAATAAATGGCGTTGATTTCCTGCGATTCTGTGGCCAGATTAAAAGGATGTCTCGGAATTCTTAGATATTTTTCAGGAGCTCAATTTGTAGAAAATTAAATCTATTTTGGAGAAAAACGATTATCCAAAAACATTTTTTGAAAAAGTGTTGAATAAGAACATTGCTGGTGATAATCCTAACATTAATATATCTGAAATTAACCAAAAAAAATTTTTTTTCAAACTGACTATCGAAAACTTATCAGAAAATATCAGGCATAAATTTTCTAGAATGAATTCAGAAATAGCTTTCAAATCAAATAATACCGTCCAAAGATTTTTCACAAAGATTAAAAGTAGAACCCGAAAAGAAGTGTTAAGTCATGTTATTTATAAAATTTTCTGTAACGATTGCCAATCAACCTACATTAGACAGACAGGTCGATACATAAAAGATCGAATAAACGAACACAGAAGAGATTCTCAGAACATACTCAATCCTTAGAAATTGAAGAAAGATACTAATACAGCATTGGCCGATCATGTTTACAAAAATCTTCATTCTTTCAATTTCGATCTAAATTCAATTGAAATTTTAGGTATTGAAGCAAATTTAAAAAGCGTTTATTACATGAAATGATCTTCATTAAACAACATAGTCGATCTATAAACAAAAGAACACATATTGATAATTTAAATACGGCCTATTTCTATTTAAGAAATAAAATAAAAGAAAAAAATAGTTGAATTGTCATCTAGCTTTTAATTTTCCCGAATGAGTTGTTTCCCCTTCTCGGTTTCTCTTTATTGATCTCAATATTACATATGTGTTATAGAAAATGTTTATTCAGTAATGATTATTCTTCCGATGCGTCAATGTCAGTTTCCATTTCGCAATCATTTATCGTATGACGATAAAACTACTTGAAAAGAAACTGTAAGTTGTATATTTTTATGGATGTTTGTTTGTGGTTCACATTGTTGTCAAGCCTTTTTGGCTGTCGTTATGTCATTGTTAGATAACATTTTTGTCCATTTCAGAGCCCTGAAGAAGATTTTAAAATAAAGTTGAAACCGGTCGGCGTTGTTTTTGAGAGAGTGGTTTTGTTCAAAACCCAGACCTTCTTCTTTTAAAACTTATTCTTATATCTCTTCACAAACCTTTTAGGGCTTTCACTCCCAATCTCTGAAACAAAATCAATTAAAAAAGAAATCAACGATTTGCTCCTGCGTAAATTCTTGCACTAATTTGTCAGGAGCAAATTAACTAGAAAAAATTGTTGCCTGACAATAAACTCAAAATAAATAACGTTGAAATTATAATTCTTCGTAACGTTTCGGAGTCTATATCAGACTCCTTCATCAGACGAAAAAATCTACTTTTGAAAAATCTTCTGGAATTGTCGCTTTTTGTCTGACATTAATTGTCAACACACAGAAACAGAGACTGCACAGAAACGTTGATTCATTTAATTTTGAAATTACCGGATGACAGTTCCTTCTTTAATAAATTGATCCAAATATGATCTATTCCTACCGAACAATTTGCCAAATTATTATCCTGATCTAATAGAATACACGTAGACTCTTTAATTTTTCGTTTATAATGGTCTGGTCCAGACCTCTAGAAATAAGAAAACGCGAACATAAAAATAATATTAAAAATAGAGAAATTAATCGATCGCAAATCGCAGATCACATTTGTTCTAATACGGGAGACCACATGATGGATTGGGACAACACTAAAATTTTAATGACAGAACCAGACCATTATAAACGAAAAATTAAAGAGTCTACGTGTATTCTATTAGATCAGGATAATAATTTGGCAAATTGTTCGGTAGGAATAGATCATATTTGGATCAATTTATTAAAGAAGGAACTGTCATCCGGTAATTTCAAAATTAAATGAATCAACGTTTCTGTGCAGTCTCTGTTTCTGTGTGTTGACAATTAATGTCAGACAAAAAGCGACAATTCCAGAAGATTTTTCAAAAGTAGATTTTTTCGTCTGATGAAGGAGTCTGATATAGACTCCGAAACGTTACGAAGAATTATAATTTCAACGTTATTTATTTTGAGTTTATTGTCAGGCAACAATTTTTTCTAGTTAATTTGCTCCTGACAAATTAGTGCAAGAATTTACGCAGGAGCAAATCGTTGATTTCTTTTTTAATTGATTTTGTTTCAGAGATTGGGAGTGAAAGCCCTAAAAGGTTTGTGAAGAGATGCAAAATCCTCCCAAAATAAATTTCAATCGATATCTTATTCTTATATGTAGATATTTATTGTGATATTCTGCTTTCTTCTGTAAGACAATCTGTATCTTTTCATGAGCCTACAGAAAAATTGCTATTCTTGACGTAACACTGTGAAGAAGATAATTACAGGAGCATTTCCAGAATTGCATTATTCATGAATCTATGAATCGAACACTGACCGATTTTTTTTTCGCTCTCACTACCTACTAATTATGGTTTTCTCAATTCTTATTGAAATCTCGTGAACCTTCTCTTTCTAAAGCCGTACAAATTGTAAAAATCGGGAAAATACGCCAATTGGGAATTAAAAAAGTAGATTGCAGGGACATGGTTATGACGGTTTAAGGTAAAAAATTAATAGTCATTGTCATTTTTGAAGGGGGTTTTGGGATTTTTGTCAAATAAATCATTTTTTCTCAGTTTATAGTTGTTTTTTCACAATTTTGGAGATTGGTTGTCGAAACTGGATTGAATTGTGTTAATTATGATCAATTTTAGGTCAATAAATGTCATGAAGTATTAATATTTATGAAAAAAATATCAGACTATGTTCCGAATCAGCTGATAAAAAAGAAAAGAGAGCAATAGTTTTTGAATCGGAACTTCTTGGCACTATCATAATAGAAGGAAATCAATTATTTGAGAGCCACAACTATATCTTGTCTTCATTATATACAATGGCTAAAATTGCAAATTTGATGCTAAAAAAACTTGACCAAGTTGAACTGGAAGTCAGAAATGATTTTATAAATGAATTTTGTGTGAATGTTACTGAAATTTCTATGTTTATCAACTTACTGAGTAGAAAAAGTCCTCTCCGGGTGAAACAGTTTTGTTTTTTGGTTAAATCCTTTCATTTTGATTTTATGTATCCAGGTTAGTTAATTCACCTCCTATTCTTCGTAACTAATTTGAAATGTTACAAAAACTTTACCACGTTTATATACTCAAACATTGACTATGATAATATGAAAATAGTAAAATCTGACATCTTCAAAACAAAGTCGTAATCGAAGATTTGCTCAAAGGATGCAAATTATGGAATCTTCACTAAGCTCTCTCTATTGCCACGAGATAGATGAAGATATTGTCAAAAGATTAAGATATATTTTTTATGAAAACACCGATTGAAACATTCTCCGTTCCTCGATATGAACAAACAAAAGTGTATTTACTTTTAATTTACAAAAATGAACACCATGGGGTGAATTGCTTGTTTGGAATTCCCAATTATAAATGTAATTTATACAAACCTGTATAATATAAATGTCTATATGGACCTGGCTCATAAACGACACGAATAATTAAAGACTGGCTCTTTTTAAACCAATAATGAATTCTACTGATAATAATCATTCTGAATCCTTTCACAGATCACTTTCTTCAAACACCTAATTTGAATATATTTCATCTTCGGTTAAATTAGGACATTCTCCACATACAAGGTCGTACCAGGTAGATCTGAGATTCGAAGTAAATCAGCCAAATTATGTACAGGTCCTAAATACAAAACACCACGTATCAATAACACTCATCCGATGATAGCTGAAGCATGCAGGTGAGAGAATAATCCCTTGAACTTCATGAACGCCTCTTGAAACTACCAATTAGAGACCACCCATGCGGACGGCAGTAAAGGCATGTAAGTGCCGTTATATATACCTATTTCTAAATTCGAAAATGAATTGAAGCCATCTCCTTGAGTTCTCATTGAAATTTTATCCTGTGTATCATAAAAATGAAAGTTCTATCTCCTAAAATTTATGTTAGATTATTCCATAGAGGAAAGAATATCGAATTTTATTTTTATTCGAATTATCGTAACCGAATATTCCATATGAGTTCGTATCTTGCCGGTATAAGAGAAACCATTTATCATTTGAATATTGATGTTTTATACATCAGGAAGCCAACAATGATGATGAAGTGATGAATATTTTTTCGGTCGAAATACTTTCCATGGAAAAGCCGCATAGCTACGAATGCTTTACAAAAACAACCGCTACTCAATGAAAAAAGTATTACATTTTCACCTCTATCAGCTGAAAATGGAGCTCTTTGGAAAATAATATTAATTTATCATGAGATGGTTTACATCTCGGTTTACACATTTCAATTTTTCTTCTCCCACTACTTTTTACAAATAACTCAATGTCAATCACGAATTACACAGTAAAACGAAAAAACATGAGCTCTTATGAAGCCATATTCTAGACATTGCTCGCAAATGGCACATGCATATACACAGCACATACATAATATACAAAATTGATTAAAACAGATTGTGAGTTTAAGGAGAAGTAGTACATACGATTCGGGATCAAGACGATCGACATTGGTCGCTTTTCGGATGCTACCCCAAATACGGAAATGTGCCACATCTTTGATCAATAGCCTGAATTACGAACTGATACAGTTAAAAAATAGAAATTACCACGCGAGGGGTAATATTAGGAATATTGAATATTTTCAGTTATTCCAGAATTTCATTGTAATCTTGGTATATGAAGGTTTTTGCAATATATAAAGAATTGAATCGCCGATGTCACCCCGCAGCTATTTTGATCGAAATATGTTGAAAAAATGTCGAAAAATGATTGTGAAAACAAGTTTTATAGACACCAAAGCTCAACCTTTTTTTTCTTCATGAAAAAACAACTAAATTGCAAAAAGAAGAGACGAGGTGACATCAAGACGCCCATTAACTTCAATAAAAAAACATCAAGGCTTTACGCACAAAATTGAAAGCCTAAATTAAGAACTACTGAATGCCGTTTTCGAATGAACATTCTTCCCATTAAGAAAGGGAATCGAGTAACCATAGATTCTCACTCACTCTGAAACTTACGCGTAGTGCTCTCGCGCTAATACTCCCCCGGCTGAATAATTTCCATGTTTAGGGGATGTTTGGTCCCTACTATTTGTATGACGGATGAAATATAACTTTGTTATAGATACCATAATAACATATTTCAAAATCAGACGTGAAAATAAGTAAAGTTCACTTATATTTTGTGAAGATTTAAAGCGTTGTACAAGAGTTTTGGTCCATGGAAAATGTCTGACACTTATAATATTACTTCAGAATACTTAACTTAAGTAGTACTTACTTTTCCCACCTGTTACCTGCCAGGTGTCACTTGGCAAGCTCCACAAGTTCCCAGGTATTCAAAGCACATGTGACTCTACTGAGATGTTAAAGTTTCATCTGTGTAAAAATAAGATATGTCTGATCGCTCTGGGTTCTTGGACTATTATCATAAAATCGTTTTCACCGAACAGAACTACATTTTGTTAAATGTTACTTAGTTAGGAGATGGCTAGAAATCCGTAGCTACGAAATTTGGTTACGGAATTACAGTCATGATTGTTCATAAAATCGCAAGAATTTTTTTTTTATTCCCCTCAAATGACTCAATGTCTTGAACCCTATATATTCTTTGATCCTTTGAGATAAATTGAAAAGAAATATGTTTCATCACAATACTCACCTATCTGGAAATTTCAACGATAATTAGAAATCTTAAGATTTAATATTCTGTGTGAACATTTATTAATAATCGACGCTCTTTTCAAGTTGATCCCTTGGAATTTGTATGTCACACTTCAGTGTTTCGCTCTAGCGCAATTTACTTCTTTACGTCGATTCCCTGATGTTTCAGACTTACTTTATTTTCTATTTGAACAAGTATTTTATCGATGAAGGTGGTTTCATTATTTCACTGTCAATCGATATAGTGATTTTTTGGATTAACCTTCAATCTTCACTTATCAAACAATTGTTTATGTACCTACTCCTATTGCTTTAGTTTGAACTTACAGTCTTTCGATGTTTTCTCGATTTATATTGCTGTTGTGTAATCAGCGTTTTGTAATTCATATTGTTCTGCAAATGATTGTTGAATGTCGAGTATTGTATAGTAACGGAGACAATGGTGATCTCTGAGGCTCACCTTGCATAGTAGTGAAAGAGTTTGATGCTGAATCACAAATTTTTATTTTCAGTTTACTGTTTCTTACTTTGGTTTTATTATATCGATAAGATATGAAGGCGTGTCTTTCTTGAAAAATATGCATCGTGGCTCCTTCATCCATACACTATCGAATACTTTATAAACCTTTTCACTGTATACGCATTTGATCCTCTGGAGGAACAGCTTATAAAAAAAAAACAACAAGGGGGAGGATGTTACATTCATAAATCGAATATGCTTTTCTCCGGAACTCTAGCTCTGGCTTCCCGAAAATCATAATTGGTGATCTTAACTGCAAATCGCAAGAATGGAACAGTAGGTTGGAAAATACCAACGGTAGAAGACTGAAGATTTATGCTGAAAAACTTAATGCAGTTGTGATAGGACCTGATATACCGACCTACATACCAAGACTACCCGATGTACTGGACATTGTCGTAAATAAAGACATCACTGAAGAAATCAGCATTGATACAATAGAATACAGAACTTCAGACCACAATCTCATAGAATTGATAGTGGGACATGACCCAAGAAACGAAGAAGAGACGAACCAAGGATCGCACAGACTGGGAGAAATATAAGAATTTACTTCAGGATAAAATCACGGAAATTCCCGAAATAAACACCTGGGATGAATTAGATGAAGCAGTTGAAAAATTGGAGAATCAAATAAAAGAAGCCTATGAATAAAACACCAAGAAAATAAGGAAACCAATTCCGGAACATTTACATGGAGATACGCCAAGGGATATAAAGGAACTTATAAAAAAGAACAGAAGACTCAGAAAAATCTACAGAACAACAAAAAGAGAAGAAGACAAGAAGAAACTGAATGAGCATAATCAGATATTGGAAAATGCTTTAACAGAACTGCGTAATAATAGATGGCACCAGAGATTAAGAGAACTGAATACAATCGATCACTCGGCTTGAAAAATGCAAAAACGCTTACGACGAGAACGGACAATTATACCTCCACTGCATGGAGCAAACGAAATGGTATACATATACGAGACTTGAAAAAGCCGAAGCACTTGCCCACTCAATTGAGAGAGAAGCCAGAATAAACTATAGAAATGATGATGACAATGAAGATCTCGGAGAAGAAGTGGAGGCAAACGAAGAACTGATGATGGAACCACCGGAAACCGAAATCATTCCAAAACCGGCTTCACCAACAGAGATCAAAGAGATCATAATGAAATTGAAAAACAGGAAAGCGCCGGGAGAAGATAGGATAACGAATTATATGTTGAAGAAATTGCCTAGAAAAGGAATAGCAGCCTGACGAATATAACAAACGGAGTGATGGGGACCGAATACTACCCAAAGAGAAAACTGCAAAAATGATGATAGTTTTCAACAAGCCTGGAAAGGAACGGAAATTTCCTCAAAATTATAGACCAATCAGTCTACTATCGGCACTAGGAAAAATCGTCGAGAGGGTTATCGCTAAAAGGCTGAATGAGGAAACAGAAATGTTGAAGATAATTCCACCCGAACAATTTGGATTTCGACGAGAACGTTCGACTGAACTCCAATTGCTACGGCTCATAGAATACGTCACCGAAGGAATGCAGACCAAACAGGACACATGATTAGTTCTGATGGATATCGAAAGAGCTTTTGATAGAGTATGGCATGAAGGACTAATCTACAAGATGAAAAAAGCAGGATATTCGACCAAGCTGTGCAAGATTATAAGGAACTATCTGAGGAATAGAAACTTTTATGTGAAGATAGATGGAGCAACCTCTCAAACCAGCAGGAGTGCCTCAAGGATCGGTTCTTGGACCTCTGCTTTACGTAATATACTTTCATGATATCCCGAAGAATGCTAGGAATATGCTCACCTTGTACGCAGATGACATAGGAATAGCGTTCAGACATCGACGCCCAGAGATCATACACCAGAGACTGCAGGAGGCCATAGATGAATTACTCAAATGGTGCATCAAATGGAAAATCCGACTCAATGGAAGAAAGACTCAAGCAATATTACTGCAAAAAAGAAGATTGAGGATGGAAGAAAACCTTGAAGTTGGAGAAGAGATTGAATGGGAAAATGAAGCAACATACCTAGGAGTGAAGCTTGACGGAGGACTAACATGGAAGAACCACATCAAATGTGCCGTTGATAAAACAAAAGCCGCAATGAGTAGACTTTATCCACTCATAAGCAGAAGAAGTCATATGAATAAGAACATCAAGTTGACGATGATTAAAACTATCGCGCGACAACAACTCACTTATGGATCGGCGGCATGGGACTTCGCAGCCAAGACCCACATCAAGAGAATACAAGCCACTGAGAATAAACTCCTTAGAATGGCGATGGATGTACCCTTGGACTTGGAATGGGAACCAGTTACAGAATTTATGAAGAGAAAGGCGAAAAGGATATTCGACAAAGCCAAACAACATCCAAATGAGGAAAGACGAAGATTAGTCGACTACGATCCAACAGAAGAAGCTAGAAGGTCAATAATAATTTTGAATACATTTGTAACAAAGGGTTGATATCCATACAGCCGTTTTCTTATTGTTTATGTTGAGATAAATTCCGTAGAGTAGTTAGAGCAAAACCAAATCCATTACTCATTCAGAATTTTCGATGACAATAAATATGTCAAATGGCTTAGTCGACAGTATTAGTGTTGGCGGTCAAAGTGTTGAATGACAATCCCCAGCTGTGTTCGACTTTGTGAAACCATTTACTTTGCTATTGTAACCTATATACTGTATATAAGGATCTTTTGGGAATGAGATATTTCTCTCCTTTTTAGTTAACTCTGGTTTGACAATCATTAAGACTATAGATCGACCTACGTTAAATCGATCGAATCAATATACGGATTGTTGAACAAAGTGCGTTTCATTTCAAGAAGAACTTATCCCAAACCAACCTAATTTTCAAATGTTTGGTGGTGCATTTTGTAGATTTTTTTCAGTTGACTTTAATTATTTTCTGTAATAGATTTTCTCGTACCAGCAAGAGTGTAATGGGGCCATAGTTTTCTAGTTTTTGTGATCTCGGGCACGGGTTTTGGTATGAGAATTCTGGTAGCAGTTTTTACATTTCCGGGAAGGTTTGATTATTGAAACATGTTTCTGTTTCACAATCAGAGGTAATGTCCTTGTCGACATTGATTGACTTAAATGCCTCGTTAAATGCTCAAGTACATCTATGCAATAAATCTATTATGTTGGATGTTTTTGTACATTTTAGAATTATATTCGTTCAATTCGGTTCTAAGGTTTAGATAAGGGCTGCAAATGAATTCTCTGTGTATTTTAAGTTGAGTTAATTTTATTTTCAGTCTGGTTGGGAGTTGGGGTTTCCTATGATTATTCAATATTTATATGAAGCACTGCTTTTGTAAAGATTGTTCCCTCAACTTTTGAATGTGCAAAGTGTATATAGAAGGTGCGACTTGTCATTTTTAATTATTGTGAATAAACGAATTATTCGAAGAACAGGTGAATTGGGAAAGTAGTGAATAAATTTTCTTGCGAAGTTCTTTCACTGAGAAATAGAACAGCCCGAAACATCTTACATAAAGAGGATACTGCGCTAAAAAGCTCATTAAACATTAAAAAAATTATAGAACTTTTCCAAAAATCCTGAAAACGTCAAGAAGTCACAGAAGGTTTTTCATTATTATTAAAAATGTTCAAGTTTTACCTACAGGCAACAACGTAATTCTTTTAATTTGACTGATATAAAGTTCCATTAGCTATTTCCGAAGGATACTCCTTTCCTGGTGACATTCTGAACCCTGCTGTACGATCAGATTTCCAAATAAAATTGGCGAATCTCATTAACAGTTGTTCGGAGGGATGCATACGGAGTCGGAGACGTAAGAATTTATTACTTCCTTGCCTAATTCGAACAAACACTTTGTAGTGAAACAAAGGACACAATAGATGTCCAAATGTATTTTCATTAAATGCTAATAAAGATTCCTCCCTTTTCGAATAACGCGGACTTGCGACCGTTGAAGCTCCCCTGAAGGGACACCCGCATCAGATGCCAACAACAATTGGAAGTCAGATCTTTTCAATCACCACCCTCTGTTCAACTTTTGGATTAAAACCATGAGCAGGAAGGATACCGAGACGTATTTCGAAGAACCTCAGTAGTATTAAAAAATCATCCATATATTTGTCTGTATATCGATGTATATGCACCTAATATAAACATTTCTGGTAAACGGTTCAACAGAAACAATCTCATCGTCACTTCTCTGTGTCATGGACTGACAAATAAAGGAGACAAATTTTTTATCAGTGAAATTATTGGAATTTTATGGATACCCTGAAGTAATAGCATAGGGATGTTCAAATATACGTTACCAAGCAATAACACATAGACATTATTATAATATAAAATAATAATCAATATATTATTAAGAATATGTATGTCGATATGTACATCTAC
The DNA here is from genome assembly GCF_907165205.1 of Coccinella septempunctata. Taxonomy (NCBI): domain Eukaryota; kingdom Metazoa; phylum Arthropoda; class Insecta; order Coleoptera; family Coccinellidae; genus Coccinella; species Coccinella septempunctata. Next base: position 10,978,322 of record NC_058194.1, on the reverse strand, counting down.
ACACTTTAAAAATATTTCAGAATTGACGAGGGGGAAATTTCTGAGGACAATGTATACATGGTTAGTTTAGGTTAGGTTAGAGGGGCACTACAGGGATATCGAAAACCGTTAGAAATACAGGGTAACTTAAATAACGAAAAAGTTGCGTTATTCAAGGATGAGTGGGTGGGTGTGAACAGTTTCCAAATATTTCTGATGGTTCTTGAGATATCTCTAAAAAACTGAAAATCAAGATTATCATTTTTTCTTCATAACTCATTTGTTTTTGGAGATCACTACACGAAATTCGGTGTGTAGTCATCATCGTATATAGCGATTATACTAGTGTACCTCTTTTTTTGTAATTTAAGCCACCCTTAATTTTTAACGGTTTTCGATATTCCAATAGTCAGCCTCTAAATTTTGATAAAGAGCATTACAATCTTTAACAGCAAACAATAATTATAGTATGTGTATGAGATACAGTTTTAGCAGAGATTAGCGTAACGGGGTACCAACAAATTGGTGTATGATACAAGAGTTCAGGGAAAAACCTCAGTAAAAAACCCTTTCTCCCCGTGAGTGTAGGGGATTGTAATTGTTCACGAAATAAGCTGAAATATTCCATATTGAAGGGAATCTCGCATTGCAAAAATTGATTCTTTCTCCAACAAAAAGGAAAATCCCGAAAGTCTTCTGCAAGATACCAGAAACTTTTATCTGAAATAGATAGAAAGAAAACAAAAGCAGAAGAGGGTAAAATATTAAAAACAGATTCATTATGTCAGATTGACCTAAAATTGACAACCCAATTCAAAAAAGATTCGGAAACTGCATGTATAGCTCTAAAACCATCCTGAAATTTATAAATCGGACAACGATTAACCAGATGATTTATGGTTTCTTCTGGTTCCCCGCATTCACAACTAGGGCTTTCAACTGAATTCCATCTGGAAAGCATACTATTGCAACGTCCGTGACTGCCAAAGGTCTTTGTCCCGTATATTCGAATTAAGGAAAGAGTTGGACCATAAATGTTTACGCGATTTCAGTCTTGGAATCGTATTTTCGGGAATATAGGATAGAATTGGAAATGAGTCGGAATAGGATTGGAACTTTTTCCAGGAATTCATAACCGCAGTCTGTCTATGAATATGAGACGGTAAAATGTTTGAAACTCGGTTTGAAAGAACTGGTAACCACTGTACAGGAATTATATAAAAACGAGTAGAATCCCAAGTACAGATCAAGACCTCTACATTTGGGTTTTCATTAAGGGGTAGTTATTGATCATTGGTGCATATTTTCTGCAGGCAATAGTTCTGAAAGTAGTGTAGCCACTGTCGTAAGACATCTATAAAATTATGAAAAAGAAATTTCAACAGAAACAAGAGTATTCCATGATTAGGATGGTTGAATTGGCACAGGAGCACTATTTCTTGGCCCGCGCGATCCGCAGACTTCATTTCTATAGATTTCACTTTTTAGGGGTGCGAAGGACAGATTCTCCGAACATGAAAAAGATTCCCTCAACATACTCAACCTCGAGCTCAACCCTCTAAAAAATAAAAAATAAATAACACCGCTCTAGCAGAACACGTTTCAAGTACACTGCGTTCTTTCAATTTTAACATCGATTCAATAAAAATATTAGGACAGCAAAAAATTTTGAAGAAACGCTCAATTCATGAGATGATATTTATAAAACAGGATGAAAAATCCATTAACAAAAAAAAAAACAGACATTGAAGGTTTGAATACTGCCCTTTACCATCTCATCAACACAATAAAAGAAGAAATAACTTGAATGAGTTGAATGAAGTTGAATGTCATTGTCACTTGTGTAGATCAAAACAGTATTCATTATTACTTATAGCATTTATATATGATAAGAGCAGTTTGTTCTCTATTTATCAGTTCCATTGTTCAGTTCTCGTTTGATGGTTGCCAAGTTATATTATTTATTTCATATCTTTCATGTTTCTGACTATAAAATCACAAAATGATTGCAAGTTTTTTTTCTTCTTTTAATGTTGAATGAAGTACATGTATGCTGAGCTGAATTATATTCAATGTTTCTCTCAATGTTCGATCAAAAAATTTCGTATACAGTATACAGATGTTTTGTCCTATTGCATATTCTGGCATAGTATATAAGTAATGAAAATCTTATAATTCATTTTAGAACCCCGAAGAAGATTTTGGATTAAAATCGAAACATGACGGCAATGTTCTGAGAAGTGGTTTTTTTTTCCAACAACCCTGTCAAGTAAATTAGTCTATCCATTGATATGAAAAACAACAAATATTAGGATGTAAATCGAACTAACTAACCCCACCACTGGGAGCATCAACAGAAAGTCCATTCCATCAAAGAAAAGGAAATGCTGACCATGGTAACATTTTTCGCTCTTATTAAAGCTTGTAAGTACAACACAACTCACACCTAGATGAATATGAAACGAATTGATGGAAACGACATTTGATTATTGATACTGATGTTATATGTACAAATTAGAAAAATTTAAGATCAATGTGATGAATAATTCACAGTTGAGTGTTGTTAATAAGCTGCTTTGTGACGAATGTCCTGCATTTTATATAGTCGATCTTTCGGAATCAGAATTGAAGAACACAAAAGATCGATTTTTCAAAATAAATCAACAACGGTCCAGTCACTGTATTACTTTAAACCATTTTATAGATTTTAAGAAAACGAAAATTTTACACAAAGTTGAAAAGGGTAAACGCTTAGACCTTTTAGAGATTTTGGAAATATCGTCAGCCAATAACAAAATCTTCCAATAATTAACGACCAATTAGATTTTCGCCTGTAACCTGTTTTAACTTCTGTCACTTGGTAATGTACTTGTTCGACCCTATTTTATTCAGTTTTGAAAATGGGATGAAACCCGAAACATGCATGTCAACCAAATGTTCAATAAAACCTGTGAAACTAGTCAAGTGTTTAATTTCCTTTGTTAGTATAGAAATAATATTTCACCAAGTGATAAGCGAGGAAACAATTTCGATTATTTGATGTCAACAGGCGCTGTGGTGTATGATTAAACCCTAGCGCCCCCTTACAGGAAACGAGATTCAACTCAATTATCCTTCTTTATATTACCCCCACAGCGAAGATGGCAGCATGCATCCTGCGGAACCTTTCGTGTTTCCGCAGTAACCGCTGCGCGGATATAATAAATAAATAAATAGGCTTTCGGATTAAGGCGGGCAATAATGATCGAAATTTATTCAGATACATAAGATCCATTGATATGAAAACTTTCATTATGTTTGGAAAGGCGATTCACAAAAGAAAAAACGAGTGCAATGTCTTGGCCTCTTTTGCAGCAATATCTTTGGCCATCAAAGATTGATTAGCCCCCCCCTCAGAATTATTGGTAAAGGAACATTTTAATCCACAAAAATATCAATTAACCGAAAAAATTACAGATTGGTGTTTTTTTCAATAATTCCAATGCAATCACATTATTCGAAGGCCATAAAAAATGAAGTTTGTTTTGCTATTAGGACAGGTTGGACGCGATGATCTATGATGTCTCTTGTAGATCTCCGCAAATAAGCATTTTTTTCATGTCTCGTCCTCAACGAAAAAATCTAGCAAATTTGAAAGAAAATTTATTTGCAATGAGGAAAAATAGGAATTCTCTAGGGGACTCTGAAGAGGAGTTTTTGCAGTTTTCCGATCCTATGGGACTGAAAAATGAAAAAAAAAATGGTCGTTATGAAAGTTGTATACGCGAGGGTACAACGTTTAAATTTTAATAGTTTCTGATTTAAATAAGGTCAATGTATAAGGGTCTAACGACTAATTTTGATAAGGAGAATTTAAGTAAGAAAACTCTTACTTAATTCTTCGCCAAGCTTTCGAATTCTAGATTCGTTGTGAGTCGCAGTCTTCTCTTCCGTAGTAATATTGCTTGGCTCTTTTGTCTATTGAGTTTGATTTTCCACTTTATGCATCAGTCATTTGTTTTGTCAATCGTTTCTTGTAGAACTCGTTCTAATACTTCTGGGTTGCGGTGTCGAGTTGCTATGTCTGTGTCGTCAGCATATAACGTTAGCATGGTTCTTGGATTTTTCGGAATATCGTGGATGTATATGTTGTACAGAAGTGGCCCAAGTACTGACCCTTGGGGTACTTCAGCCTCTACATCTCTTGTTGTGGAGCATTCTCCTTCCACTTTCACGTAAAATCTTCTATTTTTGAGATAATTCCTGATCAACTTGCATATTTCGATCGAATATCCAACACATCTCATCTTATATATTAATCCTTCATACCATACTCTGTCGAATGCTCTGGCGACGTCTAGTAAAACAAGACCCGTAGCTTGTTTATTTTGGAATCCCTCTGTGATGTATTCTGTGAGCCTTAATAATTGTTGCTCTGTTGAATGCTCTCTTCTGAATCCGAACTGTTCTGGTGGTATTAGCTTCAGATTTTCGGTTTCCTCATTTAGCCTCGTGGCTATAATTCTTTCTACTACTTTTCCTAACGCCGACAGTAGACTTATCGGTCTGTAGTTTTGTGGGAACTTCTTCTCTTTGAATGGTTTATTGAACACTATGACTTCCGCTGTTTTCCATTTTTCTGGGTAGTGTTCTGTCCTCATAATTCCATTCGCGATATTTGTTAGAGCGGCTATACCTTTTCTAGGTAATTTCTTTAACATAACATTCGTTATTTTATCGCTTCCAGGAGCTTTCCTCTTCTTCAAACTTCTAATTATTTCCTTGATTTCATTTGGCGATGTTGGTTTGTCTATTTCAGCAGCCGCTGGTAATTCATCCATTTCTTCATCATTTTCTTCAACCAGTTCTTTCAAATCTTCATTATCGTCGTCTATCCTGTAATTTATTCTCGATCCTCGTTCGTTCGAGTCCGCCAATGCATCTGCCTTATCAGTATTGGTATACGCCATTTTTCAGTGTAGGGGTGGAATTTTTGTCTTTTTTCCTTGTGGGCTTTTTTGCATTCTCCATGCAGAATGATCAATTTTTTTAAAATTTTCTGTCCCACCGGAGAGAACAACCGCGAATACACCGCTTTAAGGACCCTCCTCTTCCTTATGCACAACTCCGCCGGGGAGGAAAACCTAGGATATTCATATCTGCAGCTATTCCTCAAATAAATGCTTTGGTTATAATTTTTTCGTAATGGAATGATTATTCTTCTAGAGGACTAGGGCAATGGACAGAGAAATAGTTTGAAGAAATTGAAAACTATTTTTTCCATTTTGCCCATTTGATTCACTTTTTTCATGTATTTCCATATTGTGTATGTTTGGTTATAAGAGAACATAAAATATAATTTTTTTTTGTTGGTGACGTCCATGTTATAAACATTAAAATAATTATTGCAGGAATTTGGACAAATTTAAATTCATTATTCTTTTAATACATTGCCAACGTTTCGAATCAGTTGCGATTCTTTCTCAAGGCTGAAATGTCAAAATAAACTTAGAAACAAATGAAAAAGCACCCAGAGATGCAGAAAAATCTAACATAACACAGGAACGGCTCTCGCTGCACACGTCCATACTGAGGGACATAGATTCAACTTCTCGGATTTCACAGTACCGGATTACGAACCTATCTACAGTAGATGCCTGCCTAATCAGTGAAATTATTCTTATAAGGTCCAACAACACAGTTAACTATAGGGAAGACGTCCAACATCTCAGTTTGGTGTATGATAGTCTTATATTGAGAAATGCTGGTGTTTCAGAGACTCAAAATGGTGTGTCTTAGTGATGGAAATAATTGAGAGCTTCAGGAACCTCGATGTTTATTGTGAAAGTCATTTTAGTATATCTGGGGGGCATCCACCATATACAAAATGTTTGGATTTATTTTGTTAAATTGCTTTTATCATAGTTGTGTTTCATCTCATTATTTTTACCCGAGATGTGATGTTGTGACGAACATATATATAACGTTTTTACAGGAGAGTTGAGTGTCATCTCCATGTTGCTCAATGTGATTTGTGGAACGTAGGGGGGCGATTCTTTCTACTTATGTCGTGTCAACAACACCTGAACCATTTTCAAAACACCTGAAGAAAATTGAATTGAAATCAAAACGAGAATTACTCAGACCATTATTTTAATAAAATTGAATACGATATTCTATCCGATGAGATACGAGGTGAGTGCCGGATCGTCTCTGGTTGCTTTTTCATTTGTTTCTAAGTTTATTTTGACATTTCAGCCTTGATAAAGAATCGCAACTAATTCGAAACGTTGGCAATGCATTAGAAGGATAATGAATTAAAATTTGTCCAAATTCCTGCAATAATTATTTTAATATAAAATGTAATATAATCTTTTTATTTCGTCAACATATCAACTTGTCTTCTTGATCTTCTTGTATATTTCCCTCGATATTCCTCCACCAAATTCTCATCATATAAAGAACAAAAACATTTCGAATGGATGTCGCTGACATCCAATAAAATATTTGCTACATTATTCATATCACAAATTATTCCTAACTTAATAACATACTAACTTCCATCTCGAATGAAATCTCTTCATCGCATGAACAGGTTTGTTAAAAGTTTCGGAAATGAATCGAAATAGGCGCCGATAAGGGAGAACACATTCAGCTTGCTCGAGTTTATTCCCAAGCCGCGCTATAAACAGGGCTAATGGGATATTTATCACTCACTCCATCCCACCTGAACTTTCATCGCGTTCTATAAATACTCCATGCTTCAGTCTGAACTATGTTCCCTTCTTTGGCTGTTTGTACTGGGTAATCATTCCGCCTTTTCGACAACTCTGAGTTTCATGAAGACCTAATTTGTCTTCGAGAAGTTGTTAAGAGAGAAGATGTGAGATTTGTTTCAACATATTCTTCGCACGCATTTGCTATTCTCTGCCGCTCAGACCACCGTATATCATCGAGATCTATTTATTTTGTTTTCGGTATATTTCTGCTGCATGATTTAACGTGCGTTCAAAAAAATTCGTCGTCAAGTAGGCTATGAAATTTTGAAGGCTGATGTTCGGTGGCTGAACGTATGTCTTTCCTTGAATTACTTCATCTTCCCAAAATGTAAACAATGATGACATTAACCTATATATCGTAATTTTGTACGGAAAGACACTTTTCAGAAAAGGTTACCTGTAAATTTCACCCAACCTTCGAAAAGCATTTCTTTCATTGAGTAAGATGACAAGAATCCAAACAATTTGAGGCGGTTAGAAAAGTTCTTCGTAAAAATTTTAACCGTCCACTATTTTCATACGTAAGAGACATGAATCTTGAATTGATCGTGGTAGCATGTTTTTTTGTAAGAAGGTTCTAGTTACTTCAGTCATATGAATAGATCACAGTAAGATTCTCAATAATATGTTTATTAATTTTCTATAAATATTGAATTGATTCAGTCATTACTGAAAATCCACGACTAAACTAAAAGAACTGAATTACATGAAAATAGCTATTGGACAATTTATTAAAATTCAATTCAGCTATAAAAAGGCATGATGCTTTCTCCTTCATAACGTTCTGCTATTGAAGTTCCATAAAAGAAAGTAGGTCCACATTTTGCCTTTGACTGATGCATACTGTCAGTATGCATCAGTTCAGTATGATACTGAACTCCAATTTTTCTCGGATGCTACAAGGTTAGGTAATCACAACCTTTTCAGTTTTCTGATAACATGTCAATCTTTATGGAAACAAATGGATATCTTTTTTTCAAAATCGGGTGGCATATGCCAACGGATGCTCCATCCACTTGAGATAAAATCTGAAGAGAGGTTTGTCGAGCTTCTGTCACCATGTTTTCATTATTACTGAACTCTAGAGTTTTCTTTTTTGGTATACCACTTCCTTTTTTGTTTGAACATACCTGTTTCGTCAACACATCGCAAAACAGTACAATGGAAAAATTCATTCTTAATAATCAACAGCAACATAGGCTTCAATGAAGTCGCCGGAACATAATATTTCCATTTTCCTTCAATTTTCTTTCCAATTTTGAAGTAGAATTCAATAGTAAAAGTTTTTCACACGTCCGTAAAAACCATCTTTATAATTTGCTGATAATTTCAATTCAACAACAACCCAAAATGCTAAAATGACAGTTCACCTGGAAAATAGTAAAGCAAGAGCTAAGAATTACGTTTAGACACGAAATATCGACGTTCAAAATTCCATAGCCTACTTGACGACGAATTTTTTTGAACGCACGTTATATTATACGGTTCTCGTCAAAATTATGGAACAAATTCATTTTCTCAGAAGAAAATTATTTGGCAACGAAATCCTGAAACAGTCTCGGAAACAGATCAATTTTTGATTCACTTTTACCAAATTTTTATACATTTTTGTTGCAACCTGTGCCATCCCCATCAACCCTCTAAATTTTTTGAATAGGGAAACTGGGTTATGTGGTACTTTTTAGGCAAGGTTTTTGTATCTTCTTCACATGCGTGCAGACATTTTCAAGAATTTTTTTTTTTATTAGTTAGTTCAAAGAGGTTTTCAGTATGTGCATTTTCAGTTATTCCTAAATTTCAGCGTAATCTTGGTATAAATCACTATGAAAATTTTTACAATATATGAAGAATTGAATGGCCGATGTCACCCCGCCGCTATTTTAATCGAAATATGTTGAAAAACTGCCGAAAAATGATTGTAAAACCAATTTTAATAGACCCTAAAGTTCAACTTTTTTTTTTCTCATAAAAACCAACTTAATTGAAAAAAAAAGACGGGTTGAAATCAAGACGTCTTCTAACTTCAATTTAAAAGAAAATCAAGGGTTTACGTTTGGGAACTAGTGTAAATGCCGTTTTTGAATGGGGATTCTTGAGTTATTTCTTCCCCTTAACAGTATAGAGTCATTCGGGGCAACTGTGCGCACTTTTGCCTTTCAAGCCATGCCCTGTTTCAAATGTTGAAGCTAGGAAAATTAAAACATATTCATAAGATAGAGAATTTTCTAATCTATAAAAAAACATCAAAAAGCAAACAAACAAAAACGTTTTCTTTCCGCAAAAAAGCATTTAATAGAGAAAGTCGGAGTGCGTTCACTTGCCCCGTATTGCGGGTAAGTGTGCGCACCCTCACGGGGTAAGTGAACGCAGTGCTTTGTGAACCACACAATCAAAACAAATTACAAAATAATGTCATCAAAATGTTACAATATTAGAGAAATGCTGTTTATTGTTAAATCAGGAGCGCCTTTTTACAAGCAGTGCATTATTGTTCGTGCCATAATTCTTGGGGAACACAACACTTGATACATTCCCCTGTTGGTGGCTCTTCATATTTTTCTGAACAAATAGGACAATATTGATCGAGTCTTAACCAAGAAAATCAACAATGTCATAATTTATTCCTCACTGAACTAATGCCCTTATAATGAATCTATGCGCACACTTATCCGCGCACACTTTCCCCAGTAAGCCAAAATTTGAATTGACGTTCTTATAGAGTTAAGCAGCTAAGAGAACCTAAAATTTTTTATTATATATTTAGATTAATATGCCCATGATCGAATAAAATATTGTTTAACACTGAGGGACTCGGAACTTGGACCTGGCAGAATTTGCAGAGATGCTAAAAATTAACAAATAAAAAGTTAAAGAAACGTGACACGGCGCACTCCTATGAAAAACTAATATGAAGATTCTGCGACCTTGTTTCACCCAAATGAACCCCTCTTTCATACATTGCATAGTCGAGATATACGCACTGCGCACACTTACCCACTGCGCTCAGTTACCCCGAATGACTCTATAGGCCATGAATTCTTTCAAACATGCATTTAATTATTACTTTTTTAAAAGGCCATGTGATTCAAACCTAGTAATTCAATTATATTTTAAACATAAACTCAGATTATAACACATCAACATAAACTTCGATATTTTGAGTTTATGTTCAAAATATATATTTTATGAAGAGGTTCAAGTCACATAGCCTTTCAAAAAAGGTATAATAAAATGCATGTGTGAAAGAATTCATGGTCTACTTTTGAATAAACGGATTTTTCTGATTTTTTAAGTTGAAATTTATTGAAGATTATGTTGTGATACATGTATTCAGAAAAAAATTGCAAAAATTTGAGTTAAAATATGTAGGGCGTTCCATTAAAAAAATACCAGTTTGTGCCCAATCTTAAAAACAGTGGACGCCACTGACTTTTATGTAAATATATCTTTTATGGGCAGGTTTCATTTTTTTCTCTTATACAGGGCCTGAGAAATAATAACATCCCCAAAAGTGAACAATTTCGTTTTCGCCCTGTATAACGGGAAAAAAAGAAGTTGGAATATTTCTGTTTGTGACTTCAAAAATTTTACAAAAAAAGTGATACAGAGTCGCGAAAACCGCATGTATCTATCTTTTATCATAGCTTTGAGTATTCAAGGGTTAATACTCAAGGATAATAGCTATCTGAGATACCTCAGTGCAGTCTAAACCAAAATGGCTGTACAATGTATTACTAAAAAGTGTTCAAAAAAATTTCGAATAGTGGAGTTTAGAGATTGATATTCTGTGTCTATGCGTAGTGCTTGGCTGCTCGCATTTTTTTGCAAACTGAAAACATGTGACGATCTCAATATCAGTAATTTTAGCATAATTTTCCATATAAAAATTTCATGAGAAAAGTTTCTGGCATAAGATTATCGAGAAAATCCGAAACGTTTACTCGATAGTTTCAGCTCATATGAAAGATAACCACAAAATGTTGCAGTTGAAGCCGCATAGAACACAGAGAATTCCATAACCTGCTCGACGACGAATTTTTTTGAACGAACGTTGCATTAGTTTTTTGTATCAGATTTCGAGAATTTTCATTTGAGCGTAAATTTGAACATGTTTATACAAAACAAATAGTACATCTATAGTCTATCCAAATCCGAGAGGCCAACGTAAACAAACTGACTAACGCGTGATAATATTTAAGGTACTCCTCTTATTGGTCAAAGCTTCAGGAACGCCATGTTTGCAGGTGGGAGTAATGCAGTACCGCATTACGTTTGATTCATTGATTGTATGCGAATTGTTGTGCAGAACTGCAGAGATCATTCATTGCTTTTTCTTTCGTAAATTGGTTTATAGTTGTAGCAAGTTATTCAAGTTACAAGCATTTAAGATAATGTCAAGTACTGATACTGCTGAGGAATCGCGTGTTGACTTAAGTCCTCCAAAAAAGAGACGTCTGAAACGACACTTCAGTGCCGAGATAAAAGATATGATTTTGAATACTTATAAAATTGAGATTATTCAAAATGCAGGAATGTGTTTAAAGGACGTAGAACTCCGAGTTGCTGAGAGACTTGGCATTGGAGCTCGAAGTGTTAGGAGAATTATTTCCGAATACATAAATTCCGGTGTTCTATCACAGCCGGCAACAAATCAAAATCGGACCACCAAATGGGAGTCCTTATCAGATTTCGATAAAAATGTAATACGGCGAAAAGTTCACGAGTTTTTCTTCAGAAATGAACACCCGACTATAGAGAAAGTATTAAAAAAAGTTAATGAAGACTCGAACTTGCCAAATTTTAAGAAGAGTACCTTCTCTATAATATTGAAAAAACTTAATTTCAAATATGGACGTCGCCAACGCAACAGTTTTTTAATGAACCGTGACGACATTAAATGTTGGAGAAGAAACTATCTCACGAAAATTAGGACCTTTCGTGATGAAAACAGGAAGATTTACTGCTTGGATGAAACTTGGGTAAATACCGGTCATACTAAATCCAAAGTGTGGACCGATGAAACAGTTACATCTTCTCGGCAAGCGTTACTTGCTGGATTATCCACTGGATTAAAAATCCGTCTGGGAAGGTCTTGAATTTTGAGTTTAACCCTTTGGTTTCATAAAGCTTGATCAGAGAATCAACGATCGAGTGACGGATGAACGTCAATTAGTTTTCAGTCGATAAGTTGGTCATAAGCATTCTGAATATCATTCTTTCACCAAATAATTATCTATACACGCCCATTTGATGATTCTCAACTGCTACTCCTCCAATATATTCGGAAATATGAAAGTTTCAATGATTTCCTTCGGGAAATCGAATGCCAAATCGTTGATCGAGCAATCAAAGTTTTGTGAAACTTGATGTAAGTACCTTTTTGGTGGAAAACAATTTCAACATTCTTTTTCAAATGAAGTGAATATATTTTTCCAGGCAAAGGGCAAAGAATTATAGTGTGTCATATTGGCAGTGACACTGGTTTTTTAACTGGAGGACTCTGGACTTTCCAATCCAAAAAAACTGGTGACTACCATGAAGAAATGGATGGTCAGTCCTTCGAAAAGTGGTCGAGGGTATAGTTCCTAAATTGGAGGAAAATTCTATAGTAGTTTTAGATAATGCTCCTTACCATTCAAGGAAAATGGAAAAAATTCCTAATTCACAATTCAGAAAGAGTGATATCCAACAATGGTTGAGGGAGAAAAATATTGATTTCACCCCTGACCTCATAAAAGCGCAATAGTTGCAGATAGTCAGGCAGAACAAAGAAAACTTTGAAAAATACATTGTGGATGAAACCGCAAAGGCCCAAAATATTACTGTACTTAGATTACCGCCCTACCACTGCGAACTGAACCCTATTGAATTGATTTGGGCCGATGTCAAGAATTTTGTGGCAGATAACAACACCACATTTAAAATGGCTGACGTCCAAAATCTTTTTCAAGAGGCTCTCTCACGGGTTACTTCCGAAAGATGGAGAAAGTGCGTGAAACATGTCAAACAAAAAGTTGAGGTAGACATGTGGAAACTGGATAATATTATGGATGATATAACACCAGTCATCGTCAACTTAGAGGAAAGTTCTGCATCTTCTGACGACACTACGGGGTAGTCACTTTTACAAAAAAATATTGTTACACATTTATATACATAGTATTTATTAAAGTGGGAACTTTAGATTAATTGTTCATTACTCAGACTCGTAGATAAGCATACACATTTTTCACCGGAACTGGAACACTCAAAAAGTTTTAAAATATAACGCTCTCGGAATTCAATTTATTAGTACACCTCTGCGTTATCACGTTCTTGACGCGTGATCACTTCATGCTGCAATGTTTACCGCTGGCCTCTTGGATTTGGATATACTATAGACATATTTGCAAAACGCTCATTGTTACCAGACGTTTCCAGTGCACAAGAAACTAATGAATATATAATAATAAAATTAAATAGGTGGTTCTACCCGACTCACCGTGTCATTATATCATATTCTTATGAATAATTTTATTTACACTTGGGGATCAATTTAACGCATAATTCAACTGGCCTTCAATTAAGAGGCCGCATACCTCGGATAATTGAAGTGTATAATCATAACATCTTGTGGGCTAATTGCACCGTAATTTCAACGGCGTCTCCGAATGGGTTTTTGTAACACTGGAAATTGAGATGTATTCATGTCTGAGGCACCTGTTAAGTCTCGAGACTGAAGGTATTCCAGGATGAGACTTTTTTCTATCTTTGAAGATATTCGAATTATTGTATGAGAAAGGCAGCGATCTCTACTTGGAGTTGGAAATTTTCAATTGTTACAAAGAACAGTAATGTGATTCAATTTGAATATTGAAAATTTCCCTAACTTCTAGACGTCTTAGTTAGTTATTACTCCGAGCTGATTCAATGTCCGGAGGATATGTATTTACTAACTTGGATTTGTTTCTTTACCTCGTTCTTTGCTGAGATATAATTATTATTCAATTTATTGGGAAGCAGCACTAAGACACATTTACTGTGACTTTTCTCTCATTACGAAATCTCACGAAATCGATTTATTTTTTCATCAGGAGTTCTACAAAAATCAACACACAAGGACATTGTCAAACTACACATGTAATACAAACTCACAGGAGCCATCACAGTATTATTGTCCATCAAGTTACAGAAATTGAAAAATACAATACTCATGAAAACGTTTTCCACACAAACCAATATTAGATACACAAAAAAGGTCTCTAATCATGTATAAAACATTCCAAACCATGAAAATCAGTATAATCATTGTCTGGAATATGGAACATATATAAATAAACGTAGAGAATTCTTCCTCTCAATTACTCCAGTTGACATCATATTGACGTTAGATGTTGTCCTTTCTTCTTCTTTCATGAGGTTGTACCAAAGAGTAACTCTTTGGTCGTACGGTCGGCAGTGTACGTTATGAGGCGCCGCTACGGGGCGCTTGTCTCAGGTAGGGGTCGATCATTGGGATCATCTAGACGCTGATTATGGAGGTAGAGAGACTAGGCTGACCAGATTATCCCCAGTTCAATGACAGACGGACCTGGTGACCTATAAAAAAGGACGAGTCTTTGAATCGTAAAAATATTTTACAGTAGATTATTGAGGTCAAAAGAAAAAATTTTTTCATGTACCATTTTTTCAAATTTAGCCCTGATAAAAAAATATAGATTTTAAAAGAGTTGCATGCGGTCAAAGTACCCAATTTTTCGAATTTCACAGATATGTTTTCTTTATGAACGCCAAATTACTCGAAAACTATATCCGAAATTCATAAACCGTTCGTAAGAAATGAAAATAATATATTTTTATGTTTTTCAACAACCTCTATCTTTTAAACCGAGCCGATTCGGAAAAAATGGTGAAGGAAAGAAGTGTTTCCTTTGACCTCAAGAATGTACTGCAGAATGTTTGCACGAGTCAAAGACTCACCCTGTATATGCTTTCAGCTACTCAGTTTCCTACACCGTATAGTGTTAAAAAAATAATTTATTTAAACAGAAAAATAATACAAGCTCGAATACAAGTTTATCACAACACAAAAATGAAAATATAATAATCTTAACACACCAGTGCATTATACTGTGGAATGAGAACAGAGCTTCAGGCGTTGCTAGAGAAGCTTCTTCATCCCCAAAATTTGAATGTCTGAAATATTTGGTCAGGGAGGAAGACGCTGCTGCATTAACCATTTTTTTAATGTTTATAACTTGAAACATGCCGTATAATATACCTTCTTTCTCCAAATACAATGCTCAATGGACCTTTCGTACATTGGACTTAAGGTTTTGTTTTTTTAAAAGATGGAAATTATTTTGACAAATCTTCCGTAATTTTACACTTTCTTTTTTCATTATTCATCTCAAATTTTCTTGAGAAAAATACTGAATTAAATTCCAGATTTTGACGGACGTTTTCCAGTGACGGACTTCTTGGACGATTGACGGACTGTCCGTCACAATGACGGATGTCTGGTCTACCCTCCACATTGAACTCTAAAAAAACCGAAAGGGCCTCTAAGGTACCGAAATACGACGAAAAGTGTGTCCAACTGAGATGGAAGATGTAGAGCAACCCATCTCTTTCTAATGGTTAGGCAACCAATCGAATAACCGCATCAGACGTCGGACGCAGCAGTCGTCTGACTTCAACGACCCGGGTTGTTTTTGTTTACATCGTTATAAAACAATTGACAGAGTGCAGAGAGAAAGAGATAGATTGCTCTACATCTTCCCTTTCAGTCTTCTTCAGTTTGCCTGCATCGAGATGCCATTCCAGTTCTTTTAGAGCTGTTCCATAACTCCATAACGCTGATCTTCCGGTGTTGGGTGAAGCGCCCCCTAGCGGTGCCTCATAACGTACACTCCCGTCCGTACAACCTCTACGAGTCAGTGGTCCTGAAAATGAAAGAAGAAAACTCGTCGTTTTTATAGGTCACCAGGTCCGTCCGTCATTGAACTGGGGATAATCTGGTCAGCCTAGTCTCTCTACCTCCATAATCAGCGTCTTCTAGATGATCCCAAAGACCACCCCTACCTGAGACAAGCGCCCCGTAGCGGCGCCTCATAACGTACACTCCCGACCGTACAACCAAAGAGTTACTCTTTGGTGCAACCTCATGAAAGAAGAAGAAATGACAACATCTCACTTCAATAAAGTGTCAACTGAAGTAATTGAGAGGAAGCATTCTCTATGTTTTTTTATAATATATGTTCCATATTCCAGACAAAGATTATACTGTGATCGCTCCTGTGAGTTTGTATTACATGTATAGTTTGACAATGTCCTTGTATGTTGATTTTTGTAGAACTCCTGATGAAGAAATAAATTGATTTCGAAAGCTTGAGTAAAGGGAGAAAAACCACAGTAAATGTGTTTTATGGTGGTATTCTGCTTTCATCTGTAACCAATCTGTAACTTTTCATAAGCTCATGGACTATTTTAGTTATCTCTAGCTTACAGAAATCCATAACTATTTACGATAAGTCGTTCAAAAGTAACACTCTAAAGAAGATAATTACAGGAGCATTTCCAGAATTGCATTATTTACGAATCTGTCAATCGGACACTGTCAGATCGATCGCACGCTACAGAGTTGTAACTTACAGATGAAAAGCAGAATACAACCATTAGTGCTACTTCCCAATAAATTGAAAAATTTACAAACTTGTGGTAGCACGGTTAAGTAGCCAGTCCTTTCCTTGCAGTTCGTATTGGTTCCTTATTCGTGCAGTGCCGGCGACCGGCTGCCAGAGTTCATTTGTCCATTCCCTACAGTTCGCATTGGTTTCACCTTTGTGTCGTGCCAATGACGGGTAGCCTGGCGTTATCTACAGGAGTCTCCTATCTTTCCTTGATATTATTTTTCTGTCTCTCTGTAAATCTCAGTGGCTTCCAGATTAATCATCGGAAAGTAACTCTTCATGTTGAAAATAATTTATATCTTCAAAAATATCGTATTGTTTCCATCCTCGTTTCCATCCTTCAAGAAATGTTCTAAGGGCTGATTTATTCGCTTGATCTAGTCGTTTTCTGTGAATGCTCCTTTTGCTTGTGCTAATGTAAATCTTCCCGCTTCCGAAGTATTTTTTCTATAAATACTCTGAACTGATATGTCTTCCGAAGGAGTCTTATTAACGTCTGGCAGACGAGCGCTAAGTACTACAAGAGCCACGAGTCTCTTCCCTGCTGCTGATTATTTGTATTTTATTTTTGTCTTACGTGTTTTTTTAGAGGTTAAGACAGGAACAAAATAATGGAAAGGTCTCCTTTATAACAGCTTTCCTTTTTATGAGCTTTCTTTTGGACCGAGTTTTGGACTCTACAATTATCTGAAAACATCTTCTTGTACATTTTAGGTTTTTCACTCCCAATCTCTGGAACGAAATCAATTAAAAATTTGAAATAACCGATTTGCCCCTGCGTAAATTCTTGCACTAATTTGTCAGGAGCAAATCAAGTTGTCTGACAATGTTATTCAAATCTTTTAATTGATTTTGTCCCAGAGATTGGGAGTGAAAAACCTTAAAAGTTTCAAAAAATGCAGAATCCTTCCAGATTGAATTTCAATCGATATCTGAAAACATCAGTTTTGATGTTTTGGTCACAAACATGCTAACCGAATGCGAAGACTCACATTGATTCAATCCATGAATATTTTTATTTATTAGTCGATTAATCGGGCCACTCTCGAGCCTGGACACAATTCGCGAAAAAACTAAAACAAAATTGAGATTTCTGAAGTTTACCAATCAATGATCACAGAACTCCTGCCTCTCACAAATACAGGTTATTTAACATCAGTTTGACAAAAGTGAGGTTGGCACCAATCGCAGACAATGGTGTATACGAGGGTGTATAGTACCGATCCGACCAGTTGCAGGAAAGTCCGTTGAAAATTAATGCCGTTAAAATGTTAATCCTTCATTATTACTTCCATTATTAATGGATTATTAAATCTTAAATGGACGTTTCTTCAACTGGGCCATGAAGTGGAGGCAAATCGGCAAGTAATGTGGATCTACTGGAAAAGTGGATCTCCTGGCTACTAATTTATAAAAACCCTTTACCATGCCACTATCTAAATCTCTGATTCGAAATGTCACAATCTTGTCGCTGGCATCAAAATTCGAATTCCCAATAGACTCCTTGGAAAATGAATCATTCGAATAGTAGGTATAGTCCATTCTATGGAAAATCGAATTTAAGTTGGTAATAGCCCATAGGTTCAGATCATAGACATAGAAACACGGACTGTGCCTGAAAAACGATAAAAAAAAGTGACAGAGAGAAACGCACGTCGGGCCCGCAGTTGTCTTTTTCTAGAATTTTGATTTGGTTCACACTCACCTCTATGTGAACAAAAAAGAGACAGGTAAATGCAAATGCCCGACGATCATTTCTCTATTTCTATAAAAAAGACAATTTCATGCTGACATTGCTCAGTCGATGTCTTTATGTCTATGGTTCAGATTTAGTGTTGGGGAATTCAGGTGAGTATTGTGAATAAACGGCGATCCACAAACTAATTATTGTGAATCTATGCACTGACCGAAGATAATCTGAGTTTTGTAGAGCTGTTTACATTCTTAATTTAATCGAACAAATTGGAAACATAATTATATCAATTTTGATTGCTGATTAATACCTATGCTCTGAATTTGAATATTTCTTCTTTTCAAATACTCTTGTAGGTTGTATTTGAATATTCCACTTCTGTGATTGAAACTACAGAAATTATTGAAGATCTTTTATGACCAGATTTCTTGAATGGACTATATGAACTTTGGTTAAAGGTCGCTTACATGAATAGTTGTTTTAAGTTGCACCATTTTGTTATGAGAAACTTCAGTTTCTTCCAATCGGAATATTCGGGCTCGTGACATTCTGAGAATGAAACAATTCATTCGTGGATAACACTCTTGAAATTCAACAACATCAAACGAACCAACAAAAGGACAAGATAAATTAAATGAGAAGGGAGTAACATCATTAATTCTTCCCAAGATCCAGAGCTGCTGTGTCTTTTCCCGATGTCTTCAGGGTAAAGCCCGAGGCGAACACATGAAGCGAATTTAGGGGGGTTTCGTTTCTTATTCATCCGTGATAACAGAACATGATTAAAGCCAAATAGGGCCCCCCCTCGATAATTTGAATTGATAGGTTGTTTCAGTTGGAATAATTTTTAATCGAAAACATTATTCCATTACAGCATATAGTACTTATTCGATCTAATAATAATTCTCTTTAATAACCTGTTTGGTGTCTGCATTAAAACATTTTCAGATAACGTTTCTTCCCACGCTTTCGTCTGATAAGCTCAATTTAACTTTAAATGGGACATTCTTGTTAGACTGAGGAATATAGTGTTTCCTGCATCCCACAAGCATGATGTAGAAGAGGAAACACATAAGAAATTCTCTGCAGCTGTAGGTAGGTGTAGGTACATTTTATCGTCTCATAGGTCGAGCACAAGAATTGTATTTGGTGGGTTTTCGGCTCAAAATTGTCTATTATGAATATTTCGATCCTTTATACATACCGAGGAAAAATTTCAAAGTACAACATGATGATCAAGAAGAAATATATTTATTTCCCTTTTTTTCGAACTGACAACTTGCAATTGCCACCACTATTCGATAATAATAATAATAATAATATGTTCATTCTTTAGGACAGAATACTTCTGTATAGAACACGTCCGAGAAGAAAAAGAAAGAAATATATAAAATAAATAAATCAGTAGCTAACTAACATACGGAAAAAAACTTGAACGATATAGTTAGCTCAAACAATACAACAACTCAAGTATTCGTCAATAAGAGTTCCTTAATAACTCTTCTATATTCTCTGCACTGCAAAACATTCAGTCTCTCAGGAAGATGATTGAACAATTTAATACCACAGTATGTGGGCGAATGCTGAAATTTTGTTTTTCTATGTTTTGGAACACAGAGAATATCTTTATGCCTTGTATTGTACTCATGAAAATCAGAACACTTTTTTAGTGATCTTATGTTTTTTTTAATATAGGTACAATAAAGAACTCAGTATAAAAACGTAGGGAAAACTCAACAATTTGTTGGAAATAAAGAAAGGTCCCCAGGACTCCATCGGCGGAAGGTTGAAAATAAGTCGAATGATTTTCTTCTGTGCAACGAATGCATGATAACTAGAAGACGATCCTCCCCATAACACCACGGTATAGTTCAGATGAGAGTAGGCTACAGAGTTATAAACGCCAATCAACACTCAGTAGGCTTAAGAGAAAACCTCGGAGAAAACTCATCAGATAATTTGAAGAAATATCTTCGTCATTGATATCATTCAGAACCTTAGAAAATGCATTCAAAATGAGCATTTCTGAAATATTGCAGAAAAATATATCTTGAATTAATTTTTCTGTCGCTATTATTATATTCTGATACAACCTTAAGAAGAACAATGAACCATTTTTGTCCAGATTCTAGAATGATTAAATTACTATATCAAATGAGGAAGAATCCTCTATTAGTGATATCGAAATGAAATACTGTAATGAAATGATCCCTTGAGGGATACTAATATTGAAAAGAATATTGAAATTACCTATTCTTTAAATTCAAAAATTGAGTCATTGTGAATGTTTCAGCTATCAACAGATCCTAAAACTGGTATTGCAAAATTGGTGAAACACATTCAAAGAAGAGGAAGAAAAGATGATTGAGATCGAAAAATAGAACGATTCACAATCGAAAAGAGGAACTATAAACAATTAACAAGAATACAAAATGGAAATGGATTAAAATTAAATATTTCCCTCTATTTTCACCATCCCACTTGATCATTTAAATTATTGATTAATAATTGAAAACGAGGATAAACGCGTGAAATGCCATTAAGTTTTTCTATGGTGCCGCATCAAGTTGAAATATGTTAAGAGCAAGGTTAATTATTTCTGCTAGAGTAGCTTCTCCTGGTCGTTTTTCCGTTTTCCTCCGAATGATTATCACGGCTGTCGACCAACCCTGGTCGTTCAACTACGTCCATTGAGTACGACTCCTAATTCGAGGCACAACATATTTCGTATGGCGATGTTTTGCAGCTGCAATCGACGGCAGCGATCGAACCTTGATAGTAGCCGTCACGAATAAGATTGTATTGGAAAAAGCCGTCAGTTGAAACGATTATTCTTACCGAGTGCAGATATGGCGGGCGGGCGCGTGCTCTTTCCGACGGAGAAGATGAAATTTTTTTTGGAAGAAGTGGCAAATCATTGCTCACTGTGGCTGTCAAATGCCTGCTGCTTATAAGGACCAAAGTGTGAAGAGCAATATTTGGAAGATATTAGAAATAAATTTGAAAGACTATCCTTATTTTATGTGAATTCCTGTATTTAAAAAGTACAATTAGGGGTGACTAGGGAGGGTTGATACGTTTTTTTGAATTTTTTTGGGAAAATTATAAATTATATGAAGGAACAGGACTTTCATAACATCATGACATTAGGTACATAAATCTTTAATTACTCGTCTAACAGAATGAATATAGAATTCTCAAAACATAATTGCTTATTCTGCACAAAACGTTGAACACAAAAACATGCAAACTGTATCAAGCCTCCCCACATACGGGAGGATTGATACGGTATACTGGAAGGCATGAGACACATAAACTGAAAAGGCAGGGTGAGTCTTTGACTTGTACAAATATTTCACCAAAAGAAACACTTTTTTCCTATACCGTTTTTTCCGATTCGGCCCTGATTAAAAGATATAGCGAGAGATATACTCATTTTAAGTTTTCATAATGAGCTGTGCCACCCCTGAAAAAACAATATAACCTTCAGAATAACCTGCTAAATCAGTGATACTACACATCTGTGGATCTTTTAAACAGAGTTGTATTCAGCCGAAGTAACCAATTGTGCAAATTTCACAGATACTTTTCAATATTTGAATATCAAATTACTCGAAAACGGCGCATTATACCAGATATTATGAAGAATACGTTTTTTCTTAAACTCTTTAGGGTTTTCATTCCCATAATCTCTGGAACAAAATCAATTAACAAATTGAATTAACCGATTTGCTCCTGCGTAAACTCTTGCACTAATTTGTCAGGAGCAAATCAAGTAGAAAAAATTGTTGCCTGACAATGAATCGGAAAAAGAAACTTTGAAATTATAATTATGTATAGTAACGTTTCGGATTCTATATCAGACTCCTTCATCAGACGAAGGTAATTTTTGACAAATTTGTGCAAAAATTTACGCAGCAGCAAATCGGTTATTTCAACTTTTTAATTGATTTTGTTCCAGAAAACCCTGAAAAGTTTCAGAAAATGCAGAATCAGATTGAATTTCAATCGATATCTAATGTTACGTAATAATAGTCATAAAGAGAAAACTGAAAGACGTGCGTTCGAAAAAGGTTTGTCAAATTAAATATTAACTATGTATATTTCAAAATTCACTTCATTTGATAATACCTTTTCTGAGATAGAACTAAAAATAAATTTTTTTATGGTTTTTCAACAGCCTGTATCTTTCAAACGGAGCCGATTCGGAAAAAATCTCGGAAAAAATGGAGAGCGAAAAAGTGTTTCTTTTGACCTCAAGAATCTACTGTTAACTCTCTATAACTTTTAAAAACAGCTACAGACCGTGGATATCAAATCAAAATCAAATAATGTTTATTTCACGAATAAACAGTTTAAATCACCAATGCTCCCTAGTCCGAGCCCTAGTCTCCCTTACTTGCAATTTTCCTTTGAAAAAATTAACATATAAATATTTTAAGAAATGAATATAATTTGTAGACAATAATCTCAACATATTATTTCAATACACCCAAGACGTCATCGTGACATTTCAGGTACAGGATTTTACAGAGGCATAACGCATAACTATTCGTTATATATCTAGATTTCTATTTATAGAATAGACTTTCTTAATTTTCCATCTCTTCTATTGAAAGGAATTCCAATATTAATATTTTGCGACAATTCAACTTCAAAATAATTTTCTCTCTCGTACTGTAGAATAACGTGCGAATTGAAAGCAAGGAACTAAACCACTGAATGAATCGATTCGATGGAGAAAATAGTCCGACCGCCGGGATCACACGGAGTAAAATAGTCAGTTGCGTTTATTCTTCAACGAACATCGTTGAACCCGAGATTGAACAATAAGAAACTTTTTACCTTGTACTTTTTTTAATTGTAAAAAACTGATGGTACCGAGGGTGCTACTAATTTTTTCTTTCGTACTCGAATTTGGAAGCTCAGAAAAAAATTCCTAGAAGTTATGAATTTGAATTTTCACTCCCTTTTATACTGCAAGATGTCAGTCAATTCATCTTGTTGATTTCCTTCAGTAACCCTATATGTATAGGAACAACAGTACAGTAAAAACATCCCATTATTTCTGTCGAGCAAAATCCATACATTGTAATAGGTTGAGGGTACATTAATCCCTTGGAATTTACTTCAGCGAATCACATTAATCGCTGAATTTTTTGTAAAAAAAATTTACACTTGAATGCCCCACATTTTTCGAAAAGCGGACGTTAGTGGAATTGCGTGACAACCACTTCACGAAGAGGATTCAACCCCGGCTCAGCTACTTGGACATTATTACATTCCATTAGGAAAGCCCCTTTTTACCAAGTTTTTCGGTACGGCATTAAGCTGGCGAAAGAAATGAGTAATGTTTTATTTCTCTTGTCACATGACAATTTGTCTACCGTAATAATGCCAAACTGCTAGTGGAAAACTTTCAGGAGATTCTTATGAGGTGGAAACAAGTTGATGAGGAGATCGACTTCAGAGAGGGCCATTAGTTAAATGAAACGAATCAAAGTCGGCATCTAAGTCTCTACTGACAAAAAACTCAACTGAGCGGAGATTAGAAGCCTTGAAATATATAAAGGTTCTAGAATAAGCTGATTCGTTGTATCCGGCCGCAAAATGAGGAAATTTATTTCTTCAAATTCAGACACGAAACAATCGGAAAATTAATGTTGATTTCTTACATCGAGTTATCAGTAATGATTCATGAAGACGATGTAATATAGTCCAGTTATCTTTTTTCGTCTTATCGATCATTTAGTGTAGTTATACACTCAGTGACAATGGAAATGTTACATCCAGAATTCATATATTCAACTCAACAGTATATTTGAAGTATGCTAGGGTGAAAATTTCAAAGATTCATCTGGTTCTGTTCTACGACAACAAAATTCCCTTCAGAATAACAAAGTAAACCTGACACTACACATCTGTGGATGTGTTGAAAACAGCGTTGCATTCAGCCAAGTGCCCAATCTTTAGAATTTCACAGATATTTTTATTTTCGAATATCCACAACTTACTCGAAAACAACGCATTATATGGGAGAAAATGCAGAATTCTCTTATTTTTCAAAATGGTCAAATATTCCCCAATTCATTCATGTTGGGTTCTTTGAACTACTGAAAGATGTCATTTTGTGTTCGGATGAGATTCATGAAATCAATGGAAAACTTTATTCCTAAGATTACTAAGATAAAATCGGCTCAAAATTACATTTTTTTCACTGAATTTCAATAGCCTGTATCTTTTCAACCGAGACGAATTGGAAAAAATAGTAAATGGAAAAATTGTTTCTTTATATCTGAAGATTCTTCCGTTGAAATATATAAACAAGTCAAATACCCACCTAGTATAATTAATTAGAATTATTTAAAGAATCATAGATTGAAAAATGCGCTGACGTGGACACATGAAAAAAAACCGCTTGATGAATTGAATATATAGAAGGGAATCTATTCAATATTGTTGAGAAAGAGATATTCAAAAATTCCTAGTAGATTCTCGAGAATTCCTATTTGATTCATAAAAATTTATGTGAATATGAAGAAAAAATTAGAGGAATTGAGTCTGACATGAAGATAAACTAGGGAAAATTAGAGGAAATCTGGGAAATTAGAGAGAGGCAATATAAGAGAAGCAAGGGATAATTTGGGGAAGTGAGAGAAATTTTTTCAATTTAGTGTACAAATTTTAATCAATGAGAGACCCCTCGGACCATCGACAGGTTGAAGAAAATTGAATGAATTGCGCCTTTTAGATAATGCAGGAGCGAGTCCACCAAAATCGTTGATTGAAGTGTACTTCAAACAGCGATAATGCTATATTTTGAATAAAATTCATTAACAAAAATTCTGTGATTTTACTTCAGGTAAATGAGGGGTTGAGAGCTGAAGTGAAACAAGTCCATTCAGCCTAGTTTTGAGATGAATGGCTTAGAAGTTGTTTATCTCCGATTAATTCAAAAGTGACTTCTTCTAGAATGTAAGTATATGCTCACATAAGAATAATAATAAATAAAGAAGTCACTTTTGAATTAATTGGAGATAAACAACTTCTAAGCCATTCATCTCAAAACTAGGCTGAATGGACTTGGTTCACTTCAGCTCTGAACCCCTCAAATATTGGTAGTTTATTGATATTTAACAACTTCTTGGGTGATTGTAAAACGGCTAACCTGTAAAATTCCATTAGCCAAAGGATAAATTATTATGAAAATCCCTCTGTAGACTGTATAATAATCCAAAATGCCAAATTTAGATTAATCTATGAGCAAATTCTGGAAATTAATGATATCGTTAGAAAAGTCTCCTTTTGTTCTGATGAAAATTCATTTTTCAAAACATGAACGTTCCTTTTGAAAGAGCATCAACGAATATTTCCTGCCCCTGAAACTGATTATGCCAATTTATGGATTCATATCATTACTGGGCCTTTAGCAACGCCCACAAAAACACACGAAATCTCTCCACAAATGATACCACCACCGAAGCAATTAATCAAAGATTTTTATTCGTATATTTACGGCACATTATACGCTCCAAGTGTCAGTCAAGCCGTCGCTCATAAATAACATAATGACGTGGGGCTCCTAATAGTTTCCACTTCATATTTTATCTCTGTTCCCGTTCCCGACTGCACTAATGTTTGTTCTAAATCCCCGTTACGAACTCTAGAATTGTCCCACGTTTTTATCCACACTAGATGCCTAAAAATTTCAAGACTAGTGACTTTTTTTAACTTACCACGTCACCACTGCTGAAAGGGCAGAAAAATCAAGTTGAACTAGCGAATGTTTAAGAGTTTTATTCAATGAATAGTAAGTACTGTTATCACCTTTTTTTAATTTCACTGAAAACTCTATCTCAAGAGGGTTCTCAACTCAACTAGGGTCTCAACTGGTGTTATATATAACACAGAATTCCGAAAATATAATGATTTTATATTTTGATCGATCAGAATTTAACAACAACTTACTTACGAGGATATATTGAAAAATTCTTAGCCTACTATTGAACCAAACAATATTTCAATGACAAAATATTTTATTACTCAACATATTTTCCTATTAATTGGATACATTCATTACAGCGAACCTGCAACGTCTCTAGACCTTTAAAAAAAATTTTTCTTCTTGCTCTGCAAACCAGACAATTTACGACTTTTTTCAGATGAGAAAAGAGAAGATAGTCGGATGGAGCCAAATCTGGTGAATAAGGGGGTTGTTCTAGTAATTCAAACTCTGAATCGCCAATTTTTTGCACTACTTAGAACAAACTCAGTTCTCAGTTATCACAAGGAATTGGATAAAATTAATTCATTTCATGTCAAAGAGAAAATTTTGATTCGGAAAAAACCAATACTGGTAATATCAGGAAGTGCTATTCAGAATTGGAGGCCGCTCATTCGAAGAGTAACCCTGATATTCAGAAAACTTCAATATATCCGACCGAGAATCAGACGATATCGAACATATTCAATGTAAGTAAATTTATATTATGTTATGAATATTGTGAATGAAGAGGATGACAAAGAATTTCCACCTAAAAAAGTGGAGGCGTTTTAGATGTTTATTTTTAGAAAAGACCTGCAAATGCAAATTTGAGATTATAAGTTGAAAAAAGGACACTCCAGTACCTCTTGACTACTTGATTATGCAAAGAATAATTTGGAATATAACCGGGGACGGACATGACTTCACAAAATTTTAAAATCAATGGGTTATAAATACAAAAGGGTGAACGAACGCAAAATTTTATGTGAAAAAAGCATGTCGTTGCAGCCAAAATTCGGTACTTTCTTGAGAAAATTTTTGCAATATAAATCTTTGGCTGAAAATATCAGATTTACCAAAATTGTTTTTCTGTTCGTCAACAACTGATGCACCGTCTTCAACCTTTAGCCAAAGAAAATAACCAACTGCATAATATATGTCAATAATTCAATATTCTTCCATAGCAGAAATAAATATATTTAAAGACTTGTATTTTCCATGCGAATACATAACTAGATAAGGAATCTCTTCAACCAGTTCGTATAAAGGGTAGAACTATTTAGAGGCTGACTAAAGGAATATCGAAAACCGTTAAAAATAAAGGGTGGCTTAAATTACAAAAAAGTAGTACACCAGTATAATCGCTATATGGGATTATGACTACACATCGAATTTCGTGTAGTTATCTCCAAAAACAAATGAGTTATGAAGGAAAAAATGATAATCTTGATTTTCAGTTTTTTCGAGATATCTCAGGAACCATCAGAGATATTGGGGAACTGTTTACACCCTTGAATAACGCAACTTTTTCGTAATTTGAGGTACCCTGTATTTCTAACGGTTTTCGACATCCCTGTAGGTCCCCTCTAAATAGTTCTAACCCTGTATAAGAGTTATTTTCACTCATTTTGTCGATCCTTCCTTAATGAAAATACTAAACAAGACAGTTTAGAATCTAGATACATCTGATATGGGAGGGACAATAATTTTTCATCCTTATTAAGTTATTGTTTCCAACATCATGATGGATGGGCTCTCTCAAGATATTTCAGGTTAAATTTCAAACAAAACCGACATGGTTTCATCAACCTGTTATTCGGAAATTTGAGACTCCCTACCCGCCCACGACTATTTTAAGTGGAGGGGAAATCCTCTTATTATACCCGGGTGGATTAGATGGTAATCAAGCGACGTGTAATCTTTCACGACTTGTTATTTTAAAGGACAACGCTGCCGACGTTTTTGAAGCCTTCTTATAACATCTGTTCGTTCATCCCTGAAATGACGATGTAAAGTAATTAGCCGTGGAACGGAACCCCGATACTCAACCGGGTCGAGACAAATTGAATTGATATTCGAGAATCCATTTTGTGAAGCAATCACGTTGCACACAGAATCTGAATTAGGTTCAGGTTTTTCGGCAGCGCAACTTCTAAAATCAATGACAAGAGTTCAATGTCGAATCGATACTTTCGAACGGTTTTTTCACATTGTTTATGGTGAGAACAATTAGTATTTTACTCTCTGAAATTATCTCGAAGACGGTGACGCTTGTGAAAAAAGGCCTACGGCTGGTTTCATAATCAAACCTAAAGTCCCTTTAATTTTAAAGTTTCCTTTAACCCTACTTACGTCCAGTTTCATAATCAAATTTAAAGTCACTTTAAACTTAAAGCTTCCTTTAGTGTCATTTTTAGTAGGGTTAAAGGAAGCTTTAAAATTAAAGCGACTTTAGGTTTGATTATCAAACCGGCCGTTAGTCCAGTTTCATAATCGAATTAAACGTCACTTTAAGCTTAACGGCCGGTTTCATAATCAAACCTAAAGTCCCTTTAATTTTAAAGCTTCCTTTAACCCTACTAAAAATGACATTGAAGGAAGCTTTAAGCTGAAAGTGACTTTAAATTTGATTATGAAACTGGACGTAAAGCTTATTACTGTTATTTTTACGGCCGGTTTCATAATCAAACCTAAAGCTTATAGCTTCCTTTAACGCTACTAAAAATGACAGTAAAGGAAGCTTCAAGCTTAAAGTGACGTTAAATTCTATTATGAAACTGGACGTTAGTAGGGTTAAAGGAAGCTTTAAAATTGAAGGGACTTTAGGTTTGATCATGAAAGCGGCCGTAAAAATGACAGTAAGAGAAAGCTCTGAGCTTGAAGTGACTTTAAATTTGATTATGAAACTGGTCCTATTTAAAGTTAGAGCTTCATTTAGTGTCATTTTTAGTACGGTTAAAGGAAGCTTTAAAATTAAAGGGACTTTAGGTTTGATTATGAAACCGGCCGTTAGTGTCATTTTTAGTAGTGTTGAAGAAAGCTTTAAAATCAAAGCGACTTTAGATTTAATTATGAAATCGGGCGTAACGTCCAGTTTCATGATCAAATTTAAAGTAATTTCAAGCTTAAAGCTTCCTTTGCTGTCATTATTACGGTCGGTTTCATAATCAAACCTAAAGTCGCTTGAATTTTAGTTTCCTTTACGTCCAGTTTCATAATCAAATTTGAAGTCACATTAAGCTTAAAGCTTCCTTTACTGTCATTTTTGGTAGGGTTGAAGGAAGCTTTAAAATTAAAGGTTTGATTATAAAACCGGCTTTTAACCCTACTAAAAATGACAGTAAGGAAGTTTTAAGCTCAAAGTGACTTCAAAATTGATTATGAAACTATGCGTTAGTAGGGTTAATGGAAGCTTTAAAATTAAAGGGGCTTTAGGTTTGATTATGAATCCGGACGTTAAGCCCGTTTGTAACATCCAAGAATTCTCTAGAGAAATTTCTACCAAATTTTGGTAAGAAAACGGCAGAGATTATTTTATATGCAACTGAACAGTGAATTCTACCGAAACTGCGTATGTAACGGTAAAGCATTCACAGCGCATGAATTCTCGAATAAATTCTCTACAGAATTCTCGGCTGTTGCAAACGGGCTTTACGGCCGGTTTCATAATCAAACCTAAAGCCGCTTTAACTTTAAAGCTTCCTTTAACCCTACTAAAAATGACATTAAAGGAAGCTTTAAGCTCAAAGTGACTTTAAATTTAATTATGAAACTGGATGAAAGTGTCATTTTTAGTAGGGTTAAGGGATGCTTTTAAGTTAAAGCGAATCAATCAAGTCAAATCAAATCGAAAGTCCCTTTAATTTTCAAGCTTCCTTTAACCCTACTAAAAATGACCCTGAAGGAAGCTTTAAGCTTAAAGTGACTTCAAATTTGATTGTGAAACTGGACGTTAGAGTCATTTTCAGTAGGGTGGAAGGAAGCTTTGAAACAAAAGACTTTAGGTTTGATTATGAAAGAGGACGTTAGTGTCATTTTTACGGCCGGTTTCATAATCAAACCTAAAGTCGCTTTAATTTAAAAGCTTCCTTCAACCCAAGTTGCTTGATTTCGGCGATCTCTGGTACGATGAAACTTGGGCTCAATTTTCGTGAAAAGTCCATTAGTGGAAGCCTGTTTTTCCTATACTCAAGGTAAAATCACCATTTTAGTGAAAAGTGAAAATCCCAAATTTGATAGAATTTGACCACAAAAATGTCCACTCCCAATAACTCCCACTCCATCTCTACTATACCAATTAAAATTATTTGTTAGCTGAAACATCTATAATTTCAGTAGAATCATATAATTTATACTCAATTTGAATAACTATTGAGCAGAATTTCTATAATCAATTTTAATATAACTCATAAAAGGTACCATTTGTTTCTAAGGGAATTCACTGTATTCAACAGTAATAAGCGAAGTCTTGAAAAATTTATTTTTAACATATCCACATATGAAAAAGATTGTGGTCTGGTGATCTGACTGTCTAAGACAATGTTTCTTTTGGAAATAATTTAGAGCAAAACATTTATGAAAATTTTAAATTAATTTCATTCTACGACCTCTACTATTATAATGTATTGAAGTAATCTATGTCCACTTCATATAATTCATATACAGTACAATTGCGATAACGTGAACAGAATAAAACCAGGGTTGTTCACACAACAGAGGTTGTTCATGTTACCGGAGGTCACTGCAATACAAACTCTAAATCATATTGCTATACAGATTTATTATCTAATAAAACTAAAATACACTCTCGAATACACTCTTATCGAATATTCACAATGGTTGAAAAAATTGTGAGATCTTAGTTTGCACCCTTTTTGGCAGAAACAATGTTGTTCACGCTATTGAGCCGTTCTAACGAGCGAGTGTTCACAGTATCGCGATTGTACCGTAATAATGTATGAGACACATACATTACATGATTACATATTTCACTTTTATGCTGATTCTGCCTTGAAGTTGTAAGTAATATACCTATCGTCAAATAGATATTTTAGAAAAGGTTATTTTTTTTGTATGCTAAGTAATCAAAGAAAGAATCTATTCGTATTCTTAGTACAAAGATTAAAAAACAATGAAAATAGTGTCGTATTCCCAGTGAAAATGTGCCTGTAAAAAGTTTTCGTGGTTTAATCCAAATATTCTTATATCTCCACGATATAAGTTCTCAATTATGAACCGGTCTGCAGAGATCTGGAAATATTTTGTGGAGAAAGTTCATTGTTGAAAACCCCAATATACAAATTTTCAGCACATAAATGTGCTTCGTTTTCCATAATAATAGGCCATCTCGGCAAATCATCCTGTATGCCAACAAACTCTTATATTCTGGATCAATAAAATCACGATGTTATAGTCATAATTCACCATATGTATTATCTTTCAACCTTTCTAGGTACTATATGTCCGTACCAAATTTATTAAGATCTCCTCATGCATCTAGAACTCTGGAAAGTAATTCGAGAAGAATAGTCTTGTCAGGGTTAATCTTTCGAATAAAGCTGTGTACGGGTCCGTAACATCACTAGAACTGATCACAGATCTCTATCGATGAAGATTGATGGCGCGCATAGAACATTGTCTGGTGGATGGTCTCGAAAAGACAATTTCAGGGTATCAATATCCGTTTCAATCTTCTCTATCGGTGGTGGGTTGTTCCATTCCACTACTTCGGTCCCTTTATGGTAAATATATCTTGCTTTAGGCGTCTACGCAGTATAATCTTTGTAATCCGAATAAAAGACTCTGCAGATAAGATTGTACGGGGTGGGAAAATTTCTGCGATTTAATAAGGTCAAACATGATGTTCTGGGAAACATGTCTTTATCCATAAGATATTGACTCGAAAGGTTGTACCGAATTTATCACCTAAATAGGTCAGGGTTGATTTAATTAAGTACGAAATGAGAAATCATTCTCAATTATTTATTCTCCACAAACATTTTGTGTAACAATAATGGTTTGAAAGAAAAAGCGTTGTTCGCCTGAAGATATATTCAGATAACGTTGCTATTTTCACAGGGCGATTGTAACGTTCCAGTGAGTTTCGAAATATTTTCTTTTTGCAGTCTCCAGAAATTATTATTAGTGTTGTAAATTATTATATTGATGATTTCGAAATTCAATTACATCTGCTAGTATGGATCGTCTGAGACTAATTCAAAGACTGCGATGTCACACTAATTTATAAATATCTTTCAAGGACTAGTTATACCCGCCCGCTTACGTGACGAATTTCCTTATTTTACCATTCTATTTTTCCAAGATGGCGCCGAAATGAAGTGGAGTAGATAAGTGAAATGTAGTTGAAAGCCTTTCCTGGAGAATGCTTCTCGCAACAGTAAAAGTTCCGAGAAAATTCGTGCCCCGGATGAACAAAAAAAAAATGTTTGAAAACGATCGATTGCGTTTAGACGAGGGGTCTCTCACTGATGAAAATTTGTACACTAAATTGCCTCTTCGTGAAAAAATGTCCTCAGTTCCCTAAAATTTCCCTTATCTTCCTAATATTGCCTTACTCTAATTTCCTCTCATTTCCCCTAATTTATCTTCATTTCAGTGTAAATTCGTGCCATTTTTCCTTCATATATACATACATTTCCATGAATTTACTAGGAATTCTCGTGAATGTAGCAGGAATTTTTTTTTCGAAGTTTCGTATCGGAGAACACGCTTGAAATGTATTTCAGACAGGGAACATTGACGTCCAGTTGCAGGAAAGTCCATTAAAATTTAATACTTCATTAAAATCTTAATCCCCCATTTTCCCCTTCAAAAATGACAGTTTTAAATTTTGATAGGACATCAAATCTTAATGGACTTTCCTGCAACTGGACGTAAGCCTCCAAAATTCATAGTCTCTTCGACACGTTATACCCATGTGAACACTAGAGTTAATTTTTGAATTTGTGTTTTGTTGGAACATATATTTATGCAAAAAATACTTTCAGTTCATTTAAGACTTTGTTTGGCCTTAGGAAACATTCTTGAATGAGACAAATAGAATATTAGAAATTTTCTGTTCGCCAAAAGTCTAGAACATCTGCGTAGATCAGATAGACCTTATCTTAATCGAGTATGCGTCTGTCAATGGTGAATGCCTGAAATATAATCTTCGGATATTTTTCTTAGCCGTGCAGTCAAAAT
Organism: Coccinella septempunctata; assembly: GCF_907165205.1. NCBI lineage: Eukaryota > Metazoa > Arthropoda > Insecta > Coleoptera > Coccinellidae > Coccinella > Coccinella septempunctata. Next base: position 10,945,253 of record NC_058194.1, on the reverse strand, counting down.
TGCTCTGAAAATGTCATTTGAAGACAAGCTGCCCATAGTGCCCATTAGTATATTATCGAATTAATTATTTGTGAAGGAATATCCAGTTTTATAAAAATAAAAATTAACAATATCATCAGAATAGTCCTCAATAATAATCATTCAAAATACAAACAGCAGTCACCTCGGCAGTCAGTGGTCAACAATGTTGATCTTTATACTAATAACTAATTTTAAAAATTGTCATTGGTCAAGACATTTCGCTGAGAATATTAGAACAACCGTTCCACCGCAAAAACTTTTTATGTATTTTATTATAGTATGTAGTATGTACGCTCAAGGAATTCAAACTATTATTTTGCCATCAAGTAGTTTGGGCATTTTAAGTTTGAATATTCTGGTTCATTGAAATCGAAAGTCTATCGCATTGAAACAAACGCTTTTTCGCCAATATCAGGGTGATTATATTCCCAGCAACGCCAGTCACCAATGGATAATTGCAGATAAAATGGCGTCTTCCGAAGACGAATAGAATATGTCTGTGAATCTTCTCTTTAAGCTCTGATTGCACCATTTCAAAAGAATTTCGCCAAACAAATTCGTATCTTGAACTTATTTCAACTTTTCCTATTTTTACAAAATTTAATCAACATCATTGGGGTGGACTGCAGATTTCGAGAAAATCACAATTTTTCATCCACGGAAGAGAAATTTTATATTATGGAAAAATTCTAATAATAATTTATAGAGCTGTTGGAGGTTTTTGATGAAAGTCGTCGACAATTTTATAATGATAAAATATTCGAAAGAAGGGCTCTCATCAACGCAGGCACCTATCGGCTACTTTAATAAAAAATTTACCCATACGAGTACCGAGACCTTATTTGAAAATGTGCCCGTCAGGTACCGGGTACAGGAGGCTTCAGAAATGTACTTAAAGTTGCAGTATTCGGGTGTTGGTTGACCAACTATGCTTCGAGTTGTTGATATCACTCTTATTAGAACTACTACCCTAATAATTTTTGATTTTTTCCTCTCATTGCCGACTTATTTTCTCTAATTTCCCTTTATTTCCTACTAATTTCCCTCAATTTCCCCACATTGCCTCTAATTTCCTCTCATTGCCCCGTATTTCCTTCAATTTCCCCCTCAGTTCCTAGCGAGTGTACACTAAATTGCCCCAGTGAGAGATCCCTCGGGTTCAGATAACGTGTAAAGAACTCGAAAATGTCAGATACATATTCGAATATTACAGACAGACACTAATTTTATTCATAAGTTTAGATATAGATTTGACTAATGATATAGATAATTGAACAGCAATCCGTTTGTTGACTTCTTATTATCGTATTCTTAATCACTAAGTTTACTTTGGGAGATTGCTAATTCAGTCTTTGGAATTGTCCATACGCTCAACTATTTACTTCTAGTTTACAATCTAATCATACTTTTGGATTATTTATATCATGATCTTATCTCGAAAAATTCCGACCCATCTTTTCTAATTCATCCAAACCGAGATTCCTAACACACGGTGACCTATCACTTTTCAATCTTTCAATCCCCCCTTTTTAAATTGGAAACTAAATTCTTTAACTTCTGTGACGTATGAATTTACCGAATTTATGTAGAGCACGGAATTCAATCCGTGAACCTCATCCAGAATGAAGGCCTTCATTTCATTATATTTCAGACACAAAAACTATCATCATAACTCATCCAGAATATTCACTTTGCAAAATCTATTTGATAAATTTGACAGTTTTATATTCGACTATTTTTGACGAAGAGAAAACAAATAATAAAACGAATGCTGTCAAATTCGCCGTTCACACCCGGTGTCTTTGGATATACATTCGTTAATATTCGATTATGAATATAGTTTTCATAATTTTTCTTTGTCATTAATTTATGTGTACTATACAGGGTGTCTACTAAAATTCAAGGGGGGATCATACAAGTGATTTGCAACAAAAAATGTCATATTGTAGAAATGTTGACAGTTATTCTCCAATTTAATATTTCTTGATTTTAAGGAATATTTCAAGACTTTTCATAAAATCAATTATACTTCAGTTATCCTCGTAGTCTCATCAAATTTGACCACATATCTGGAAACAACAGTAAATCTGCTACAAGATAAGAATTTCTGTGTGCCAAAAACAAAAATTCTTAGTGGCACACAGATTTTTTTTTTAGCAAATTCAATGTCGTTTCTAGATATGTGGTCAAATTTGATGAGACTACAAGGATAACTGAAATACATATAATTGATTTTATGGGAAAACTTGAAATATTTCTTTAAATTGAATCTTAATTTAAGCATAACCGTTAACATTTCGACCATGTATCATATGACATTTTTGTTGCGAATCACTTGAATGATCTCCCCATGAAGCTTGGCCCTCTTAAAAGTAGGCACCCTGTATATATACATATATCTATACTTTTCTATGATTTTATTTTTTATTATGGACATTTTGTGCATGTGCCTCTCGTGAATAAAAAAAAATAGACACCAAGAGAAGTAGAAAATAGCTTCTCCATTGTGAAAAATTATGCAGTTCAGTTCCACTGTACAATTCTGAACTTTTACTCTAAAAATCAGACATATCATTCCAATATGTGAAAAAAACTTTCTGTTGTCTCCACGTAGAGTGTTATCTATAAATTTTTATTATATTTCTCACTCACGTTGCAGCTAGTGCTTAGTAGCTTGATCATAGGGATAATTTTTTCATCTTCCATCTCATTAATCAAAAATAAAAAATATTCAATGTTAAACTCTTTGAACTTCGTCACTCTGTAATTTTTTCCAGAAATGTAAATAAATAGTGTAAATTGCTACGTCCTACGATTCCAGCGTATCGGGAGACGTATCGAGAGAATAGTTGGGCCGAATAGATGCACCGAGCAAAACAGTCAGTCAAGTTTTTTTTTTTCATTATGGACGGTCAATGTCGAATTAATTAATTTTGAAAATATCCTCCACTTTTTGATGAAGGCCGTGAGGGGTATATGTATATGTTGTAATTTTCATTTTAACACCGCACAACGACAAGTACACGCCATGCGTCGGTGACTTTACACATCGATACTTAAAACAATACATAACATTGTTCTTTCAAAATTATGAAACAGAAAAAAGCTCGTAATTTCAACGGTGGATTAACGATTCGACCATTGCTAGTCCCTATTCGAGATTCATTAGTTGCGCGGATTGTAGGACGTGAATGTTCGTCAACTTCTTCATCAGGAAAATGATGTTCCATTGATAACTTCTATGCGGATACTCTTGAACTATCTGGCCAACTATCTGATGGAAATTGAATTCGCAATTCAATTCTATGATTTTGGTAATCTGCATTAGCGATCAGACGACCAGACTTTTTCAACAGAACTCCGGTTTCCAGTTCCTAATACCAACTTGAACTAAGTACTTAATAGGTTTGGTTTTCAATTTAGGTAGTTTTGTTGAACTATCAAACTATCTTTTTTGTGTATATTTCATCTTTTCATTACATGACTAGTCGGGAAATAAAGATTCAGCAGACTCAGTAGAGCGTCGCTTATCCGAATGTCTGTCCACCAATCTGCTCGCGAGTGCAGATCATCACCGCAAGCCGAGCGGAGTGGTTTTTGTAAGTTTATAGACGTATGGAGGCATATCAGTTCAAGAATGACAAAAGAGAGAAAACCTCACTACTCCTCGATAACGCAGCCACTCGCCTATCAAGAGAAACCCCTGATGAAAAAAATAGTTCATAAGAATGCTGCTCATCATCTTATGTTATCTCATGCCAGCTAATGTATTAAGGAGTTATTTAAACTATTGAACGATACAATAGGAAAGAATAACGTAAGTTTATGTTAGAAAAGATGATATAGAGGCAAGTACGAAGGCGTAGAAGGGCCACATAATATTTTAAAAATATTTTTCCTTGAATTCCGAGTTCAAAGTAGGAATTTAGTTAAATTCAGAGTTCAAAGTCGGAATTTTGTTAAATTCCGAGTTCAAAGTCAGTTCAAAGTCGGAATTTTGTTAAATTCCGAGTTCAAAGTCGGAATTTACTAAATTCCGAGTTCAAAGTCGGAATTTTATTCACTTCCGAACTTCTACAGGGTGTTCTACGACGACGTAGATTTGTTCCTGAATTACAGTTTCTTCTATGAGAGGTCATAACAATGATATGACAACATTTTACAGAGATGACATGAATATTTTTTTAGACATAACAGGTTTTTAGGTATATTCCGGATATTTTATGAATAAATTTCCTTCTCATATGTACTCGTGAGGCTCAATGGACAAGAAATCAGTACACATCGAGGTACACCCGGTGTGCTTTGATGTTTCTTACATGAAGAGGTCATTACAACGGTGAGAAAACCTCATATAGGCAACTCTATGACGAATTGGTTCATTTCCAAATATGCTGAGATATTCACGAGAGGATTCAGATCTCACAAAATAAACACGCGTTGTTCTTTAATAAATATTGAACTTGATGTATTTTATTGGAGAAAATTGTCATTAGGTCCATGTTTTTGGATAATTATGAAATTATGGTCGTAGACAGGTAGAGGTAAGGTTGGGCACAACCTCCCCCCACCCCAGTACTGAAATAGTAACCATAAAATAACATCGAGCTCCCAGGCCCCCATCTCAGTACATACATATGGAGAAATAATCTATGTCGTCGTAGAACAACACCCTGTGCATCTAGCCTGTATCAGTTTCGAAGTAAATAAAATTCCGACTTTGAACTCGGAATTTTGTTAAATTCCGACTTTGAACTCGGAATTTAAGGAAAAATATTTTTAAAATATTATGTGGCCCTTCTACGCCTTCGTAGGCAAGCCTGATTAAAAATCGAGTGAGAAATCATAAAAAAATTCATTTGAAAGTTGCGTCGTACCTACATGATCGGAGCAGAATGAAAAATCGTCGAAAAAGATAATGAGAAATAAATTCTTGTCGGAAGATTCTCAGAATTTAAGAAAATTATATTGTATCAAGGATATACCCGACATGATCAATATGCTGAAAGAACCTGATTGCCGTGAATTGGATGAAGAAGAATCTGGAGAAGAATGGATAGAATTAGTCGATGAGGATTCGGGTAATCTAATCATGCAGGAAAGTAAAATTTCAGGCTTTGCGACTAATTAAGCTGATGCCTCTATCACATCTAATGCTTCGGAAAATGAAGATATTACTGCTGCAATAACAGGCTTGAATACTGCCTTGCGTTGTTTTGAAGCACAAAATGGAATGTAACCATACCAGACAACTGCTCTGAAGGAGGTACGCGACATGGCTGCTAGTTTCGCTGCTAGTCCACGTGCATGTTTGCTGCGACGAACAAAACAAAAGAAAAAGGCTTTTTTCTACTTATTTCGTGAAGCATCGTTATACTTATAAATGGTCCCATCGGTGTGCACCATTTCACATCAGAAGGGATTCAAAATCAGCTCATAAATAATTGAAATCCACACAGGTTTTCAAATCGTCTGTATGATGATTTTAAGGATTTTCCGGAATTTTCGTTTGTTTTATACATATTCAAACTTGTTTTTATTCTGCTTTTTAATACTTTTGAATGTTTATAAATTGTTTGAACCTTACCGTTATTTATATATTCATTCCCCATGATATTAATAACCTGTATAATAACCGGTGTGAACCTAGCAGACCGTTTCCAGCAGACCGTTCGACGGAATCACCCGAACGCGGTGACCAGTGGCGTACAGTCAAAACTTTATAACACGGAAACTATTCGTCGGAGTATAACCATATTTGGTGTGTAGGATGTATATATCAATGTAATTAACCACAAAAAAAGATCAGCGACTCGCATAGGGATTCAGGGGGTTATTAGTCATCCCCTAAATTTCAAAATTTTATAACACGGAAACTATTCGCCGGAGCATAACCATATTTGGAATGTGGGATCTTTATATCGATGTGATTAACCACAAAAAAAAAATCAGCGACTCGCATAGGGATCCAGGGGGTGATTAGTCGTCCCCTAAATTTCAAAATTTCATAACACGGAAACTATTCGCCGGAGCATAACCATATTTGGAATTTAGGATCTTTATATCGATGTGATTAACCACAAAAAAAATCAGCGACTCGCATAGGGATCCAGGGGGTGATTAGTCATCCCTATATTTCGAAATTCGATAACACGGAAACTATTCGCCGGAGCATAACCATATTTGGAATGAAGGATCTTTATATCAATGTGATTAACCACAAAAAAAATCAGCGACTCGCATAGGGATCCAGGGGGTGATTAGTCGTCCCCTAAATTTCAAAATTTTATAACACGGAAACTATTCGCCGGAGCATAACCGTATTTGGAATGTAGGATCTCTATATCAATGTGATGAACCACAAAAAAATCAGCGACTCGCATAGGGATCCAGGGGGTGACGAATCACACCCTGGATCCCTATGCGAGTCGCTGATTTTTCTTTTGGTTAATCACATCGATATAAAGATCCTACATTCCAAATATGGTTATGCTCCGACGAATAGTTTCCGTGTTATAAAATTTTGGCTGTACGCCACTGGTCACCGCGTTCGGGTGTTTCCGTCGAACGGTCTCCTGGAAACGGTCTGCTAGGTTCACACCGGTTGTATAATAAGATTTTCATAACATTGTTATGTAAGGAAATTTGAATGACATCGAAGAACACCCTGTATCCACAATCATATTCATCATAAATGTGTAAATATACAATATGAATAAAAAACCTCTCATTAATCCCTCTGTTTATGGGGAATTGATCTTATCTCGACGTAGAACACCCTGTGCATCTAGCCTGTATCGGTTCCGAAGTAAATTTAAACTAGGAATTCAACTGAATTCCGACATTGCGAAAATGTTATTTACTCAAAATGTCACATGTCGAATATGCCCTGCATGAACTTCTGGAATTAAATTGTTCGATCGGCCGATAATATCAATATTCCAATAATGAACATAGAAAATTTACAACGTGTCTCTGTCTAGGTATAGATGATAATTTGTTGCAATCAAGAATTCCCTCTTTCAATTAAAAATGGGGTCGGCGGAAAAATCTTGTAATCAACTCGTTTATTAATTTAGCAATTAATGATCTCGAACATTAATTGCCGTCATTCATAAAGTAGTTGATTAAATAACAATTTAAATATTATGTGGCCTTTCTACGCCTCCGTAGTAGGCTTCCTTAATATTTTAAGGTAATTCTATAGAATGTGTGGCAATGCCCGAGTTCCGAAATGTATGAGAATATTTAGAAATCTGTGGAAATTTTTAGAAAATGCATGAAGATTTCCAAAGTTTGAAATGTTGTACAAATTTATTTGATAGTGATCACTTCCTTGTAGACTAATTCACTACTTCACCAATGTAATGAAAAAATTCATCTTTTTCAACTACAAATTGAATTAAAAAAAATTTCATTATACAGGCAGATCGGTTCTTCGAATACCTATGTCCTTCAATTACTTGTCCCATCAAAAACTGACTTGAGCAGATCAGATTATTTTTCCGTGTGATACTCAAAAGCCAAAAATGGGTATTCACCCACTTGTTTAAATTTCACAAGCAACCCTTTCACGTTCTGAATAGAATGTTCAATCATTCCATTAGATCTCGTATTAGATCTTGGATAGATGAGGCTAGATGTTATGAGTTAAATATCATATGTCCTAGCAAAACTGAAAAAATGAAGATGAAGATCGACAGGGTCATCAGAAGAAATCTTTCAAGGCATCGTCTTAATGGCAAATATACTTCTCAAACAAATGATGCACTGAACAATTGTCACATTTTTCTTATTATTAATGAAGTTAACTCGTATTTTAGAGAATTGAAGGCAATGAGCAATTCTGGATGAAGCAGTATGAAGTCGAAATTGAGTTTTAAATAATGAAATTATAATACGAGGAATAAGGAAAACAGTTCATAACACTACAACATGGGAATACAAAGGAAAACCCGAGGGGAAACCAGAAAAATAAAGGGACTTATCGTCAGGATGGATTCCCTTTCCAAGTGAATTGCACCAAATGAAATGAAACGAAAATAAGTTCCTTCTTCAGGTATGGCCCTTTGATCACACAATGAATTATTCCCAGACCGAGGAATTACAATAAAATATGAAAAAAAAATCTACTATACTGCATTCACATTTATTTTAGCAGTCGGTTGGCCATGAAATAATTTTCTCAAGATTTTGTAACTAGAACGGAGTAAGGTTGGCACTCATGAAATGAAATGCCGTTAATGTCATAACGCCGTTGCACAACTTATATCAATTTTTATTAGGAAAATGCCGAAAATGATTGAATAAAGAAACAGGGTTTCAGGAAGTGCTATTTAGAATTCAGGTCCGCTCATTCAAATAGTTATACCCTGATATTCTAAAACCCACAATACTTCAGACGGTAGCGAACATATTCAATGTAAGAGAATTTATATAATGTTTCATCTGAATCTAAACGACTTATATTTCAGCTGAATATTTCCACAATCAGAAAGATTGTGAATGAAGAGGATGGTAAAGAATTTCCTTCTATTGGGAGACCCAAAAAAGTGGTGGCATTTGAGAATTTTATGTTTGAGTGAATTAATGCGAAAAGTTTACTACAGGATTTTCGATGAATGTCATCGTAGAATAAGTTCCCGAAAATTGATTTATCTATTTTTCATTTCACTTGTCCTATACATTGTAAATGTTTTAAGGTACCAATAAATACCTAATTATTATTATTATATCAATGCATTGAGATACACAGCCACAAACACGCGCCAGTTGTCCTGTTAATTGTTTATACATGTGAAATTTTTGTTCAAAGGTGAAGTTCATCTTGATTGAAACATCCTTTAATTCATTTTACTTATATTGATGCAAGATGATTTTTGTTGAAGAATTTAACATTCTTGTAATTATCTGTTCATTCCCCCGGGAGATACACATTCTCAACCACTGCAACATATGCATTTCATCTTCGGATTAATATTTTTGAAATCTACAACTGATGTAACGTATTCAAATTTTAGCCAAACAAGATAACGAACATTAACTCTCCTGAAGCTAGTGCATATTATGATATACTGATCTCTTGTATTTTCCATGCAAATAACTGGATTTGGTATGCCTTCAATCAGTTTGTATAGACTTCAATTATGTCCGTCACATATTTTCCGAAGAGATTCGACTTTGTGATAAAATACGTAATAACAGAAACTTTTACGTAGAACGGGCAACATAGCGTTGATGTAAAACCCAATAATGTTTTGACAAGCGTCATAACCCCACATTTTCGAACTATACAGACTGAAATGTGTCAAATTTCCATGGCCAACCGACTGCTAAAATAAAAGTGAATGGAGTATACTTTCGAACTTAATTGAATTGATTCCAATATATTTCTAACTCTAGTAGTCGAATAAAATCCGACTAGTGTTTAAACAGCAAACACAATTCAGCTACCAAAAATTACGATAAAATAATGCTTATAGAAAACGTAAATGATTTATCGGGAAACTGCAAAATAATAAAGAATTAAATTCAAACTGTAAAATGTGCTTAGTTGTTCTGGTCAATGACCAATGTAGTAACAATTATAAATTGTCTATAGTACCTACTCAAAAATAATTAGGTGTGAAACTATTCGTCCCTAAAGCTTTGAAATCAATTTCTTTTTTCCCCAAGGAAGATCGGGTATACTGTATGGATGCAAAGGTCCTTTCTCGGATTCTTTTGCGTTCGATGGAGAATATTTCTGACAGATCAAGCATGAAACAACAAGCTTCTCCATATCAGATGCGATTCCTGGCCAATATATTGATTCTTGCGCGAGTCTTTTGCAAGAGACAATGCCCTGATGACTTTTATGGACGAGAAATTCGCTTCCTAATATTTCCGGTTTAGGTACCTAATTATTTGTTCCTCGTAAAATAGGATATTTCTGTGAATGTACATTTTATCTTCAATGGAACAAACTGTTTTGACAATAACAGAAATATTACTTTTTAGTGAAGGCCAACTATGAAAAAAAAAAGGTTTTCAACTTTCTGAAGAATAGTTTCTTCGTCTATATCAGCTTGAGGAATTTTTCATTTTCGGTAGAAGTTGAAATTATACTATAGACACTCAAATTACTATCCGAAAATTTTTTGTGAGTAGTAGGAGTATTTGGTTGAGGATCCAACGGACCTATCCGTACAAGTTTTTTTCTACCTCACCACTCTGCGCACTGGACGCTGGATGCGTCGATATAAATTATCGAGAGATATCTACAGTAGAGCGGGAAGAGGGAGTATATATATTTCAATTACATACAATTTCTCGATCGAATGTAAAATATACAGGGTGTGGCGCAATGAATGGATAATATGGAGCCTGCAGGTAGAGCACTCTATGGCGGTTCAGAAAAATATATTTTACCAAGTGCCTTGGTTTTCGAGATATTAGAGATTTTCGAAAATTCAAGAAAATCACACCCTTCGCCACTCGTTTTGTAAGCAAGACTCAAAATGAAGGAATTTTTCCAAAATGTTTTTTGGGTAGTATTCCTGGATAGATGATCTATCGAATCTAATTCGTTATTTTTGAGGCGCATGAATAGTTAGTTCCTCATGAAAAAAAGATCTAACTCAACTTTTCCGTTTTGCTTATTTTTTTTCATAAGTTCAACCTAGCGCGGTGTAAAAGATAATATGGTTACATGAGAGCTCGCCTGAGAGCCGATGCAAGAAAAAACATGCCCGTTTCATTGAGATTCCGAAATGGTATAACTCTCTGTATTTTCAGCATTTAATACGAAATAAATTCCTATAGCAATCAGTTGAGTTCAATGTAAACACTATTTCTAAAATTTTTAGCAGCTAAAATGAGAAATTCAAGCAGAATAAAGCAATCATATATAAAAAGATATAGAGCATGTACTGAAGCTCATGGTGGCCTCTTAGAGCATCGTTTGTGAAATTTAATTCAATGAAACGATACCCATTTTAAAATTGTTGATATGCAGTAAATGATTCATTAGAAAGTGTAGACTATAAAGCATGTATCAGAACTCATGGTGGCCAATTTAAACGTCATTTGTGAAACTTCATTCAATGAAGCGATATTTTAAAATTGTTATTTTTTCTCGTTTTCTTTTATTATTGAACCCCAACGTCGTGAAATCAACATTTTCATTTAATTTTAAGTTATGAATTAAATTTCAGCATTTTTGTAACAAAGGTCCAAACTCAATGTAATGTAGAAACTAATTTTTAGCTCTTTTTCTTAATTACAAAAGTCCTAAAATTACCTTCGTTACTTGAAATTCGCTTGAAAACTATTAACTTTATAACTACAGGGCTTAATAATGAAAGAATACGAGAGAAAAAAACCAATTTTAAAATATCGTTTTATTGAATCGAGTTTTACAAAAAGTTTTCGAAGTGGGCATCAGGAGCTCTACTAAATGCTTTATAACTTCTTATGAATAATTGCTTTATTCTGCTTGCAAGTCTCATTTCAGTTGCTAAAAATTAAAGAAAACTCAAACTCTGCCTTGGCTCATTGTAAAAGAAATTTATTTTGTATTTAATGCTGGAAATGGAGTGAGTTAAACCATTACAGAATTTCAGTGAAACAGGCATGTTTCCCCTTGCTTGGGAACTCAGGTAACCATAATATTTTTTACACTACGCTGGGTTGAAATTAGGAAAAAAAAATAAGCAAAACGGAAAATTTGAGTTAGATCTTTTTTTTATGAAAAACTATTCATGCGCCCCAAAAATAATAATTTACATTCGATAACGCATCTATCCAGTAATATTGTCCAAAGAACAGTTTGTTCACTAGGAGTCTTGCCTGCAAAACGAGTGGCGAAGGGTGTGATTTTCTTGAATTTTCGGAAATCTCCATTATCTCGAAAACCAACTGAACATAAAATATATTTTTCTGAACCGCCATAAGGTCCTCTACCCGCAGACACCATATTATCCATTTATTACGCCACACCCTGTATAATATAGACCTTTTTTTTCCATGTGACTCTTGCTGTGCAGGTGTTTATGGCTATGCGATATCCCACTTATGAAATAAAAGCACCCATGAATTTTCATTACAACCATGATAGAATATTTCAAGACAATGAGGAAAAAGCCATCAGGTCTATTGTGTTTAACCTGTTTCAATATTGTAAACGAAGCGTCAATACTGAGGTCATTACCACCTATATTGGGTGAAATGGGAGACACTATTTTCGAAGTAACACTTCCAATTAATCCCCAAATTCTATTTTGGTTTTTTGAACGTTGGCATACATTTCGATGGAAACATTTTTTTACTGTTCATTACCTCGAAACGACAGATCAACCGCATTCCTCTGTTGGAGTAAACCCAAACAAATGCAACGGACTGTGAAGTGAATTATAACCGAACTTCATTAAAGCCAATTGGAAAAAGGAAATAGCTTTTTGTCAGTACGAAGTTAGTTATCCATATACTCACTCCACTTGGCAGGGCAGTCAGGGCCGGCCTTAGCACCACTGGCACATCGGGCAAGAATTTTGTGGCCTTCGCCCTATATTTTTCCGAAATATCAAGAAAATTCGGTGACACGAGGAGCTCATAGAATGTAATGCATAAAGGGTTCAATAAACCGGTGACATATGGTGAAAAACCTATACATTTTCACCATTGTATCATTGATTGTTAAATCTTAATCATTGGGATTAAAATCAATTAATTTCTAAAAAATTGAATTTCAGCCGTCAGAAAAATCTTCTTTTATTTGTGGAAAACATCATTGAAAATTGACCTGCGATATGAAAATGGTTCGATGAACTGAAAATTCCATTTTTTTTTCTAATTTTTTAATATATTCTTATTAACTAATAACTAATAAATTCATTTTATAACATTCTATGCTGTAAAAATTCAGCAGTTTTCTGTAGGAAAACGGGGCTAAATATTGAAAAAACCTTTGAGCTCTTGCTTTTCTACCGTCGGAAACTTTTCGAAGACTTGCTAGATTTCTAATCATACTAATGCGGTTACGGGATTTTTACAAATGTCAGTGGTCAACTGAAGGCAACTCGGGTCTACATGAAGATATTGATAATACATCGACGAGTTTGCCAAGCAATGGTACCTCCTCTTAACTAACCCGGCTGAGTATACTAGGGGTTGTTTAATGATTTCAGCATATGGCGGAACCTTTGTAATCATTTCCGATCTCAGATTTCCATATGTAGAATGTGAACGTGGGAAACCGGCAAACCTTATCGAGGTTGGGCAGTTGTTTGTGTTCTATAATCAGTGGCGGACTAACCGGCATCTACGCCTAATACTCCCCGACATTCACAGGATCCCTCGATCGTATTCACATTTCTTCAGAAAGGAAATTCGTCCCGCACGTGGAAATAATAATTTTGCCTCACAATCATGAGAAACGCAACCAGACCTAGTGCAAAATTCAGTAGAATCAAAGGTTCCGCATACTCTCCCTAATAGTCTAAGAAACGATATAAGAAATATTTATTTATTTATTTATTTATTCAGCAATGGTAACAGTACTACAAATTAAATTACAACTTTCAAATACCTTTTGCTGGCATATATAATACACAAAAAATAAAATACAACAAATGTTAACAGAACAAGGAATATAAAATTAATAATACTATCCCTACTGCTAAAAGTTTGGCGCACTATGGTATATTAATACTGTGTGTGCGCTTAAAGTAATTAACAAAAAATATACCCTCATTTGTTCTTTGATGATGACAAATGTTATAAGTTACACAATATGTGCATTGATAGATCGCAAATGGGTTGCCTAGCTAAATCAGGGCCAATTGTGTTAAATAATGTTAACTTTCATCAACGTTTTTTGATCTACTACCCTCATTTGTTATTTATGAAAATCCAGAATAAGTCGACAGAATATTACACGACGAATCGGGAAAACATGGGTTGCCTAGTTATCCTTTGGTACTCCTATAAGGTTGCCGGGTACAAAGAGGTAGACAACCGTCATATATTTACCATCATCAGTTATGTAATTGGCTTTTTTTTTAAATGAAAGGTTACTTTATTCCATATCTCACAGTATTAGGTTGCCTGGTCAAAAGTGGGACACTTCCATGGTTGCCTAGATTTTATATGTTAAGGTTTAAAAGCTAGCAGGGAAGTCGACATATAGTTCAGAAATACGATTTTTCCGATCTTAGGAGGGTGCTTCATTCATTAAATGCTGGATTTGAAACATATTGAAACATTCCATACAAAAGCAGGATTAAGACAAGGAGGAAGTCTGAGTCCGGTGCTGTTTCTAATATTTATGGATGAAATACTGAAAGAGGTCACAAAAAGAACTAAGAAATATCAAGTCGGATACAAAAATTTACAGAGGGTGGAAATATCAGAGTGCGCATTTGTGGACGACATCATCGTGATCAATGGAAGAGAAAAGGATCTACAGAGGAACATGGAGATCTGGAATGAGATAACTAGGGATTTCGGAATGGAAATCAATAAGACCAAGACAAAAGTCATGGTGATAGGCAACCCCGAAGAAATAAAAATACAATTGGATGGAACGAAAATAGAACAGGTGAAGACTTAGATACTTGGGAGTAGAATTGAGTGAGGATGGAAAACAGGACATAGAAATTAATGGAAGGATAGAAAGTGCAATAAAATTATTCCATATGATGAATACCAGCTTCATAAGCAAAAGAGAGATTTCTCAAAACACAAAGATTGAAGTGTACAAAGCAGTCTATAGACCGACACTGACCTTTGCATGCGAGTCATGGGCATTAAATAGAAAACAGAAGAGTAAGATCAAAGCGGTAGAAATGAAATATCTTAGAAGAGCGAAGGGAGTGACGAAAATGCATAGAATGAAGAATGAGAAAATACGTCAAGATCTAGAGATAGAGCCATTACAGGATTTTATAGACAGAAGGCAACTCAGCTGGTGGGGACATTTAAATAGAATGAACAACGCAAGACCTGTGAAACAAATATGGGAGGCCAAAATCCAAAAGAGAAAGAAAAGAGGAAGACCAGAACAAACCTGGAATAACACTATAACCGAAATAATTAATGGAAAAGGACAAACATGGAATGAAGCAAGAACTATGCGAGGAACTATGGCTATGGATAAGAGACTATGGACCCAGTTCGTGCATGGAAGGGAAATCCAATGATGGAAATGGAACAATTTTTTTAATTTATTAATAACCAGAATTGTATTTTTGATTTGTAATATTATTCCCTACACCATTTTTGTGGTAATTGGGGTTTTTAATAATATATATATATATATAACAATAATTTCAAATTTTTTTCATTCGCACATTTATTTATCAATACTATAATAAAACGATACATAAGCGTGGAAATTTATTTTGATTCTGACCCATCAGAAGTATCCACCTCAAAATCAATTTCTTCTTCGTTCTTCTTGGTTTCCAATGTATCTAGTATATCCTGGACTTGTAAGAGTAACAGGATCCTTAATTTCTCTTCACAGTCCTTCACGAAAGCTCAAACCAACAAAAATAAAAAAAATTTATAACAGTTGGAGAAGTCTGTTTTTCTTATAATACAATCGGGAACCACGTCGTCAAACGTGAAGGAGATTATTCATGTCAACATGAAGAGGCATATACTAAGATCATGTTCTCCACATTTCAAAAGTGCCACCAAATTCGAGAATATTGGTGAAAGCAAATGATACCGATGTTTTGGTTATTTTATACTTGTCAAGATCCAAAAATTGCCGGAGACTCAAATTTTTTTCATCAAAGAAAACAAATAAAAAAGATTTTGATTGCATTGATTGTATTGAGCTGGCGATGAAGTTGGATACCACTTTATGCAGGGATCTGCCAGCTTTCCACGCTGTGATAACACAGCTGCGTTTCAAAACAAGGGGAAAGCCAAGCCTTTTCAAATGTTTTCAAAACGACCAGACATCCAAGAAATATTCGCATCATTGACAGATTCAGCAGATCTTTTCGTCCTGAATGCGTTCAGGAGTTTTTTGCTCTTATTTATGGCATCAAGCAGTGTATAAGCGTCAATGATGCTAGATATCAGGTGTTCCAAAAAATATATGGAACGAAGGAAAACAAAGACAAATTTATGAAAAAGATCAGAGGCATCGACTCAAATTTGATCCCACCATACTGGATTTTACTAAAACAAAAAATTTTGCGTACAATTTTTGTTAACGCAATGTGCCTTCATTCAACTGATAGGTGTTGTGTCAAACTCAACCTGGAAAAATGCAGTTAGTTTTTGGATGACTATTTGAAGCCAACATGCTTTGTAGGGGATGCAACACCCTTACAAGTGCAGGATATACTCGATACCTTGGAAACCAAGGAGAACGAAGAAGAAATTGATTTTGAGGTGGATACTTCTGATGAGTCAAAAATAAGAATAAATTTACATGCTTGTATATCGCTTCATTATAGTATTGATAAATAAATGTGTGAATGAAAAAAATTTGAAATTATTGTTAATATTCAATGTGTCTCAATTCCAGCATTTAATCAATGAAGCACCCTCCTAAGTTCGGAAAAATCGTCTTTCTGAACTCTCTGTCGATCTCCCTGCTAGCGTTTAAACCTTAACATATAAAATCTAGGCAACCATAACCTAATACTGTGAGATATGGAATAAAGCAACCTTGCATTTAAAAAAAAAAGCCAATTAAATAACTGATGAGGGTATATAAATGACGGTTGTCTATTTACCAAGGGAAAACTAGGCAACTTGTCTTGATTCTTCGTGTAATATTCTGTCGACTTATGATCAAAAAACGTTGATGAAAGTTTACATTGTTTAACGCTATTGGCCCCTGATTTAGCTTGGCAACCCATTTGCAGTCTATCAATGCACATATTGCTCGACATATTGTCTAACTTATAACATTTATCATCATCAAATAACATATAATATAATGATTCCTATCCGCCTACACTAAAATGCCACAACGTTTTTGGCATCCCTTTGAAGTCTAGATACATTCTAAATATTGGTCATATTCACATAACCTAATGAAAATAAAAAATTTATGGGATTTTCGGTTGACGACAACTTCATAATAGTAATTATTAGCCAACATTTCGTTTATTTCATGCATAAACTCCATCAGAAACTGCAAAAAATACAAATCCATCACACATTAAACGAAGGCTGATCTACTAAAACAATACGGTAGTCCCTCGATTTCTAATTTTCTAACATTTCTAACTTTCTCGAGATTGACATTGAACTTGCAACTAGCAAATAAGACATAATAAGGAGAATAATTTTTTTGGTAGTGACACTAATTCAGTAAAAAATTCGAATGAAGTGGAACGTAGATACAAAGAGAAATGTAGGACGTAAGAAATAACTACTTTGTGGATACCAACTAAAGACTATGGAATGCTCCATAAAGTAAGATGGTTGAGAGCAATAGTTAACAAAAAGATTGTCAAATACCTACTCGTATTTGGTTGAAATTCCTGAATTTTATAATTAAGTTGGAAACGACATGCCAATCAGTTTAGTAAAACTTGTCAACCTCATGTAAATAGTACTAATACATAAGAATACATAGTATACACGTTCATTCAGAACATGATGGAGATGAAGATTAAATGCAAAATGATTGTTTAGTTTAGAAAATGTAGTAGAGACTCGGCAGAACATGTTGATTATAAATAGACATAAAAGATGAATAAGACAGGTAGTCAGATTTGGATATGATTCTAAATAAGAATGCATGTTATTAAGGCAATTTAACAATAAGATAGTTAAGTGAGGGGAGAATTATAATATATATCTGGGAGATGTGATTCTCCCTCTCAGTTGCAAAACGGATGTTGAGTAGACTACATTATCCATACTTATTCGTGTATTGTTCTCCAACAGTATAGTACACCTTCATTCTTCCTTCATTATTCCAGGAAGAACTTGTCAATGAAAAAATCATAAAAATAAAATTGAACAACAAAAAATGGTTTGAGGGCTCGATATTTCGTTACTTTAAATTTTCTAGGCATTCGACTCATAATCCAACAATCAACGGAACAGATGAACGGGCGAGCGAACTACCTGTTACATATGAATTTTATTACCTACGAAAAAACAAACAGAAAATACTACACAAGGGGTACCTCTCAACTATATGACCAGATTTATGTATATGTTACGGCTAAAGATAGGTGTAAACATAAACAAGATTAGCCGGCTAGACTTAGGTTTATATTCGAGGACCGGCTAATGTTCGATAAAATATTCATCTGCATCAGGGAATTTCATCTATAGCCGGCTAATGTGCACATTATCCAAAACGCAACTGCTAAAAATATATTCGATGTACACGCGGAGGGGTGGTGTCTTAGAATTTAAATATGCAAAATAGCATCGAATGCTATTGTAATGAGGTTTTGTTACGTAACGCCCATGGGTTTTCAATTTAACACTCAATGAGTTATTTTCATCTGTTAAGGAGATTAATGCTCTTTAAATCGAGCCTAATTTTTTTTAATCAGTTCACATACAGAAGTTAGATATACAGTTTTCCACAGGGCAATAAGGACGTGGATAGTCAATTGTCCTATGAAAAACCAGAATATGGCCTCACAAAGAAATGAAATATACGATATTAGAATTTTTTCTGTGAACAGAAATATATTTTTCCTACCATTCAATAATTGGGTTTATGGAAAAAATTTCTCTCCAACCAAAAGTTTTGCAAAAAATACCATGAATATGAAAGTAGTCAAAGAAAAAATTTTCTAGCTGATTCTGTTAAAAATTTCTTCCCAAGTCATGGAACATACGGATTCCGAAATCGGCCTGTCGCCACCCTTGATGAATCATCGTGGAGGATTCAAGTGGAGTCAGCGTAAAGCTTATCAGCCAAATAGTCCGGTTAACTACAAACAACATTGGGTTTGACCTTTGCTATTTCGATGAAGAAGTTCTCTGCATCATTATTATATTTGTTTTTTCTGTGTAGCATAATTAGGAAATCGGGAAATAAATAGACAACCAACCCATGCACAACCAAATGGGCACCACCCGCGAGGCGTTTTCTTGGTACTATCAGGTAGAGCATCGATGTCGAAGAGGATTCCATCTGGCGATCTGATGCTAGGCTATGCTAGGTCGGCCACACACGGGGCTTCTACTCGGGACTAGGAACCTTATTCGAGTGTAGCATCAATGAATATCACTTGGTCGCCCGAGTACGAGAAAAACCCAGATGTTGGGGATGACGATAGTAGGGGCTGGTCGGCCATACACGGGGACTTATATGGTGGGAATTCCTCGATAGTTCCTATCGTACAGTCCCGAGAAAACGCCTCGTGAGTGGTACCCATAAGGTTTTTTATGGGTTATTCAGTTTGTTTACCTCATTGAGGAAAAAAAAGGCTTAAATACCTTTTGTTATATACATATATAAGGGTACATATAAATATTATTAAATAAAATTATGCATGTACGTATATATTCATTGGTAAATAAACTCTTATAGTTATATTATTATTAATATTTTTTTGAAATCAGCAAAAAACTTGCAGCAAAATGAAAGAACTGTGGCGGCGTAGTTGTACCCATGGTAGAGGAATACTTCATCTCACCATGATGGTACCAAGGGTAGCCAAACGATGGCATCACTGCGCACGACGGTTGCGATCACAGGGTAGATTATACGTCTATTGCGGTGCAGCATACGCCAAACGATGGCGCCACCGGCGACGCAACACTCTATACCCTCGACGTAACCGGCGTTTATAGCAGGCACAAACTACGCTGCTTCGGCGATTGTCGTAGGTAGCTGCTAGGGTTCATTAACCTACCTGATGAGTCCGACCCTAGCAGTGGGACGAAACAATCACCCCAAGAGCACGCCATTCTTCAAATGGCGTGAACTCACCCCAGCACATACCGCCAAAGAACTTTTAACTATAGTTTACATTTGAAAAATCAGAAATCCCTTTGGTATCTCGAAAATGACTGGATCGAAAAATTTCTCAATATCATATTCGAATTCCTCGTAAAAAAGTGCCTGTAGAATGTAACAACGAATTTCGCATACGAGTTCAAATAAGCGAGTTATTCAGCTTCATTGAAAATGACAATTTCTCAATTTTCGTTCATAACTCAAAATCTATGACCGTTAGGCTGGATCTGTTTTCAGTTTTGGATAAGTCAAGAAAAAAGAGCTCGAGAATGTGCCGTCCGTTGTCTTCTAGCTGCTATAGTTCTCGAGATCCCCTCAGTAGACAACCAATTTTGGTTGTCATTTGTGATGTTCATTTATTTAAAAATTCATTTGTTATTTTCGGTAGATAAAACCTCCGGTTCCTCAAAATTAAAAATATGATTATCTATAGATCTGTATCCCTATCATGGAAGGATAGACCCGATTCACAGTTTTTGTAGTTTACTTTGTGAATTGAATTGGCTTGCAATAATTTCGGCATATGGTCTTTTAACCTAGAAAGAAAGGACTTGATTGTTTACCCATAATAGCATACAATACGGTTACTACTATTTGATAATGCATGAATAAGCTGTTTCGTCAAAGTCGGAACCAAAAAAAGCGTAAATGTTTTCTTAGATGTTGTAGTGTCATTGTTTTGCGGAGTATTAATTAGATTATTGACAAAGGATGCATAAAAAATATTATTAATTAATGACTTAGGGTATCAGAAACTGGGAAAAAAGTAATGAAAGTTAAGGGTTAAAGTTTCAACCCCGCCATCCCAATCCAAAATCCGCAATTTTTGATAAAGAATATTCCTTCTACCCCGTTCTCCGCACGATGAATCATCGTGCAAAATCTGGTTGTGTTACGTCACCGTTATCCTCGTAAAAAAAAACCGAATGTGAAGGGTTGAAGGTTGAACATTCCATCCCACCGTGACTCCGACATCCGCAATTTGTTCACGGAATATTCATTTCACCATATCCAATAGCTGTATTCGGGTTCGGCTTTCGGACAGTCCGAGAATGGTTCTAGAACTGCGCAGAGGATTCGATACTAGGGCGCAACAGTTTTGCGCAGTTTTAGAACAATTCTCGGACCGTCCAAAAGTCGAACCCGAATGTGTTTGTGCTCCACCGCATTTCATCCTATGGAAGAAAAAAACGAAGAATTCCGTTACATTTGCACGAAAAATCTATTTCCGACCGTGCGCCACTGGTCCAAGCCTTCGGCTATTTCCTTCAAACAGGGAAGTTAAAGTAATTCAAAGAAAAACATTCGTTCAGTCACAGAACATCAACCTACACGTTATTTATCTATATCTTTCATTTCTGTGGAAAAAAATCAAAGATATTGTGCAGTTATATTTTGTAACTATATGGTACCAAGCTGCATCTGGACCAAGATCTGGACTCTTGATAATTTTTGATGCGAATCTAGAGTATTTTGTATTCTATCAAATAAGTAATTCAAAAACATGAAAATGAGAAAGAGTAAAAAATATCAGAGACATGTTTTCGGAATCAAAGAAAATATCTATCACTCTAGAACAAAAACTACACTTGCAAAGTCCCATTCAAGATTAACATTCAACTTACCTTCAACAATATTTTCTTCTAACTTGTGATGAACTTCTGCATTGGTCTTCAAGAATCAAGATTATCGGAAAATTCTTTGAATACCGAACAAAATCCATACTTACATATTACATAAAGAAGAGGTTATGGCAAATCTCGGCTCACCTGAAAGAAAAAAAAAATGATAAAATGTGATTTTCTGCCAACGAAACAACTGATGAGCCAGTTATCTGACTTGTTAGTAGTGATAACAGGTTTCGGGCTTATCATTAGAAATATAGGATGAAGCGCCCGATTCTCAAAAATGCAGAACTCGAAAAAATGTAGAGTGCAAATGTCTACTGTCTTTCGAATTAGGTATTCTCGGGCACTACTCGACATTGGAGGTCGCACGACATTATGTCGAATGAGAAGATCTGGGGCAATCATGTAATGGGAAAAAGAGATGCGAAAATATTGTGTCCATGGATATATTGAAGAATTAATACGGTAAATTCTCCCAATTCTTTCACCAAAATTACTACCGTTTTAACCTCGATTCACAGGAACACAGAGAAGTGTGCGGGAATGGATTAGCAGGGGTTTTTCCCGCACGCAAATATTATAGAGTAAATCTCGGAGTAAATTATATTCTATCATGTTTCTATGCACAGAACGTCAACGATGAGAAACCCATAGTAACGACATGCAGAATTACGTCTGTCATCAAAGATTATAGAGTAGAAAGATGGGAAACGAGCCGACTAAAGCGATTTGAGCGCCATCTGTGTGTCACGCGTGTTTTTAAGACGCTAAGACTGGTTAAAATATTAATTTGAGTGCCATTTGCAGAAATATATGACATTTTTTAAGATTTCAGACGTCAATTTTGATCGAAGAGGTTTTGAATGTTTTGATTCTCATTCCACTTTTTGTTTATCTGGCTCGTTCTAGTTACTGATTTTTGAAGTTTTTTGTCTTATTTCTTGGTGAAAACATCAAAATATTGTTCGAAAATTATTGAATGGTGAAGAACGGTGGATCAAATAATAAAATGTATTTTAAGTGATTAAGTTTTTCACTCAACTAAGGAAAATGGAAGCGTAAGTATTAAAAGTCGTAACATGTGAATCGGTCATTCATTTATTCTAATTTTCAGTGCTCCGAAGTGGATAAAATTCTCAGGGCTTGAAGACAATCACTTCAGCAAACACTACTAACTACACCATGTGCAATGAACATTTTACTGCAGGTCAATTGAGAACTGTTCATCGACGTAAATTGTTGTATGCAGAAAGCATCCCTTGCATGAACGGCCTATTAAGGGGAAATTATGATCTTTATAGGTCCATTCAATGATTCTCAATTGCTACTCTTTCAATATATTCAGAAATGCAGAGGTTTTATTGATTTCCATTTGGGAACCGAGTGACTGTCAAATTGTTGTTTGGAAAGTCAAAGTTTTATGAAACCTGCTGTGAGTGTTTTGTTCATTGATTAATCAATTTGTAATTTGTATATTGTGTCATGAAGAGACCATATCATAAGGAAATCATAAAAAAAGCACCAAGAAACTATACTGACATACAGGTCTTGCATATGTCTGTAAGTTTTTTTTTTAAGTGTGGTTCTGAAAATTCTTTGAATAATACCTACATATGTACTAACTGGAAGTATGCTATGATGGTATATTGAATATTGGTTCATATTAATTTCTGATATATGTATGTATATTTTACAAATTCAACTAAGTTCATGAATTCAGAACAACCTATTGTACGGAAACAACACCTTCAACGTATAGCAGATCTCCATATACTTCAGTGTCCTAGTTAAAGCTTCATTTATTGCCCACTATTTCAATTTTTGTAAATTTTTTATGAATTGCAAATAAACATATAGCACATCTAACAGCGTTTTTCGTTGATATCAATTGATTCCAAACAATGTTTAGATGAAAACTAACATCCTGATCACAAAGCAAAACCATACTTTTGTTTTGTAGCTCAGGATGTTTGTTTTCTGATAGAAACAAAGTCAATATTGGAATGCAATACGAGAAAGAGAATTCGAATTTCGCGCCCCTCAATCAAAAAACAGAAAACTGTTATCAAAAAGTTTTCCTGTATTGACAGTGCGTTTTTAGCGCCATCTCATTGTCACGCGTGTTTTCACCGGCCAAAATGTAGTCGGTTTTTAGTACTAGCGATATGAGGGCGTCTGTCATTATATATGAATTAATCAAATGAGATATGATCTGTTTCGTGAAATGGATATATTTATATATTTCAAGCGCTTGTAGAAAAAATATTGTTCCTAACTCTTGCGGAAAGTGTCTTGCCCGCACGAAACTGCCGTTGCCCGAACGATGCGAAGCAGAGTTCGGGTAACGGCAGTTTCGTGCGGGCAAGTATCACTTTCCGCACTTGATAGGAAAATAACTATTTTCTACAAGTGTGCGCGTTCAACCTTTTTCCCGCACGCATTTCAAGTAGCAAAGAGTCACTTTCCCAAAAGGCGCGGGAAAAACGCGTGCTATTTCTTTCCCAGCTGTCATTTTATAAACAAGCACATTGTTCTTTTCATTGTCTGGTAGGCGCTGTTGCCAAATCGTAAACTCGGAACCAAGCGATTTAAATTTTAGAACCCCATATTTGAAGAATGACTTTGAATAGTTTCCGCGGTGCATTTGAGAAAATCATGAAAGAAACTCATAATTATTATACAGTTTAAACTTGCATATGCAGTGATAACCGAAATTGAGGAGAATTACCCATTGTAAAAGTGTAATAAATTTTTTTTATTTGAACATATTTTTATGCACGAAATTTAAATCTGGTGTATTTTGGGCCATGAGTTTATTTATCATGAAAAATAAGTATAGTTAATACCCTGTATAATTTTTTCCTCTTTAGGGGTTGACTTTTTTGGAAATTTAAATAATTTACATGAAAAATTTTAACGAATTTCAGATCACCAAAAAACGTTTACATTACCATTATAACAAAATAAACCATAATTTTATAACTTATTTTTTATTCAACAGATAAGATCAACTAATAAGGTAAATCATGAAACTAGTATTGAAACAGTCTGAAAGTAATATCGAAGATATAACGATGGTGTGATTGTGAATTAATCTCGGAATTAATAAAAATAATTATCAGATTGTTGAAAATGTGAATATTGAAATCATCGATCTTACTTTATGTAGAGCAAAATACTCAATAATAAAATGAGACTGAAAGTTATAGAGAACTTGGAAAAATAATATTTTAAATAAAGAATAAACACATCTTTTCACGTAATAGTTAGGTGAAAAGATGTGTTTATATGCAAACGAATTCTTCGAATTGAAATGATTTTTTCCTCTCCCAACTCCATTTGAGCTAGCAGCCCATTTTTTTATTACTAAATGCACTAGAAAATCTAAACGCAGGAAGAACATGAATCAGTGTCACAGGTTTGTCATTCTACCTTCAAATAGAATGACTTATGAACAAAGAGACAAACTGGCCTGATCCCAACTATCCGCAGGGAGAATGATTGAACAAATAAAAGACAGAATGAGTGGAACAAGTAAGACCTTCATTTCCCCGAAGCCATCGACTTTGTTTGAAGTCGGTAAGCGTACAAACGTGTCTAGGGATTTTGGAATGACCTCTAGTTTCTCACTGTTTCCGAGACGTATGAGAAATATTCTTTCGAATTATGAGGCGGAAGTTACTTAATGTTAATTTTGATAGGTGAAATGTGGAAAGGAGTCTTTTTAAATCTCAAGTCGTTCAAAAATCGAACAATCGGGACATTTATGGCCCCATCTTATAGTCTTTTCGTGGTTTCTTCGGAAGAAACAAAGTGTTGACTTTATCTGGACGCATTATCTAAAGATTTCTTCTTGTTTTTCCATAAAAACAGAAAAATTCAGTGCGGTTCATATACGAGAATATAAATAGAACAAGGCGCATATTCCCTTTGCATTATCCGAAACATATTCTAAAGCTAACTGATAAAAATGCAGAGATTTCATTTCAAACAATTTTTTGATCAAGAAATAATACTACAGCATTCATGAGCTCCTCTGTCTTTAATATGCAGTTTGTCTGTTATTTCTAGGATGAATATACCCTATTTACAATACATATGTTTTTATATAGGAACACACGATATTTTTAGCAGTGTGAAGATGTATATGCAATATCGATGCATAACGTGATCATAATCCATCCGTTTACTTGAGCATTACGACATAAATAAATCACTTGTGATTAATGGCCCATCATCTTTGGTCTATTGAATCTCATAGTCACAAAAAAGACACAGTGATGGCTCGTGACGGAATAAGTTTGTGAGTCACATCAGTGAGGAAAATGTTTTTATTTTATATTTAATTTTCGAACAAAGTTGCCTTTAATGAATACTCCTCTTCGTCAATTGCATATTATTGGGTGAAAAAAATTATTGATAACTTTGAAGTTATCAATAATTTTTCCAACTGAATATGTATTTTGATATTCAGTTGCAAAAAATGCTCGTCGTATTATGTCTACATATTGTTCAGAATTAATTTCTATGAAAGTGAAATTAGGACAGTGAATATTGTATAACTTCAAAATAAAAATATTATTGACGCAGATTTTCACTGATCAAATGTCTTGGATGCATTGATAGAAAGCGATAGATAAAGATAACCAACAGAATTCTTTTTCAAAAGGGTAGTAACTTCGCGTATTTTCTCGCATCGACTCCATCTCGTAAATTGAGGATGCATTTCAACATGGTATAGATGCTCCATTAGGTAAAACATTTGACATTTCTCAACTTTTGATTCAAATATGCCAATAATCAAAGATTATAGGGTAGAAAGATAGGAAACGCCCTCATATCTCTAGTACTAAAAACCGACTACATTTTGGCCAGTGAAAACACGCCTTTAAATGAGAGCGAATAATGATTGAGATATTTTTTCATGTTCGAGTTCATTGATCGCTCAATTATTAAACGAGTTGAATTCTAGATTTTTCCGTCAACCACATTTTGAATTGAATGGGAATTTTTGATAGCAGAAATTTTCTATCGATAGCTAGTCAAATTTTACACTTTATAAACTTTCCATGTTCATATTTATGCAGGCGATCGAACAATTCAAGAAGTCCGTAGAGGGCATATACGGGTTGTGACATCATAATAATTCTGCAACCTTCACAATTAATCTCTTCTCAATTCACCCGCTAGGTACAACGAAAATCAATGCGACATACGAATAAAATAATTATTTGGGTAGCTGCTGACCATGAGTTTTGAAACCCCACGACACCACGGATAGTTACAAAAGAGAAGCTTCACTTCTTTAATTATATTGTTAATCTTTATAGAAATGACTTGAAAAGAGCAAAGAGTACTTGGAATATTCACATTTACCATTTCTGACGAAAATGATGTATTTTGTATGAAATATCTTTTAAATGTCACATTTTGAAAGAACCATTTCAACCGTTTCCCAGAAACATTATTTTAGGCACTCAAAAATGAAAAATAAAAATGGGTGTTTAAAATTTAAAGCGTTTCATGTCGATTGCACAAGTTGGCAACATCGACTGAAAGATGCCTTGATAATAAAGGACAACAAATCTTGATGAGATAGACAAAGATGGCTGCCTATGAAATCTGCGACGAACAAGGAAGTTCGTAAAATTTTATGTGATTTTTATGGCCGGTTGCAGTTGAAGCTCACCAGTAAGTACGCGCCTGTAGATCAACAGCTGTTATCTTATAAACAAGCTGATCGGACGTTGTTCTTTTCATTCTTTTCATTGTCTTGTAGGCGCTGTTGCCAAATGGTAAACTGGGAAACAGGTGATTTAAATTTAAAAACCCCATATTTGAAGGATGATTTCGAATAGTTTCCGCGGTGAATTTGAAAAAATCATGAATGAAAGTCATAATTATTCAGTTTAAACTTACATATGCAGTGATAACCCAAATTGAGGAGAATTCCCCATTCGCGACGATCCACTCTGTCCCGCTAAATCCATTATAAGTAGAGTTAGTAAGCAAATAGTCTTTCCAAATTCAAAAGAGATCACACACTGGCACGACATACCACAAACGTCTGAACGTATAAACACATCAAAAAGCGAAAAAAAAAACTAACCCGAAAGTGCATTTTGCCCTTTCGTGGGGAACGATAGAAATTTTACGACTCTACAGCTCGGATATCGCAGAATGTAAACATCATTATTTTAACGGCGGACGGCCGAATTCAAAGAGCTTGTCCAGATGCGGCGAGAAACGCGCGATTGACTACGCGCGTATCATTTCATGTTGCGTCCACATGTAGCGTTTCTTTACGCGTCAAAACGCGAGTTTCCAGTCCAGTATTCCCTATTATTGAATCCTCGGTTTCCAGTGTGGATGGTTTTTTCTCTTTTGAATTACTTCCTTCACAAAATATTTCAACAATTTCTTTCCAACATGTATTTTTAGTAGGTATTCATCGATTGGAATATTCGGGAGATTCCATATCCCACAACAGAATTATCTTTTTGCAATTCTGACATATAAAGTGGCACTTTTCAGAACTCATTGACGTTTGAAACGTAATACAAGCGACCGATTTGCTGAATATTTTGTAAACGAGTTAACTGCCCTGACAAAATCAAATGGTTTAATAATTTATTATTTTTCCAAGTAACGGAGTACTTTTTTATTTCGTATAATCTTACTTCGCGCACTAATAAAAATGGTTTACTCATACAAAGCTCTTTTTTCTCTTCTGAATCACCTTCTTCAGAAAATCTATCAACAATTTCTTTCCAACATTTTTTCCAAATACGATTGAAATATTCGGGTGATTCCATATCCCCAACAGAATTCCCCTTTCAACTTCATCGATAAAAAGTTCAATATCGTTATCGAGTTCCATTTCGAAATTTCACTTAATCCGTCCTCACGCAGCAATCAACGCATGTGTACTGGACGCTACCATTTGGTCCCTAGTATCTCGACACGCGCGTAGAACGCGCGAGTCGAGATCCCTGCGATTGCTTGCGTCGAACTTGCGATTTTATTGCACGCGCGTGTGCATGTGGACGGGATCTACTGTGCTCTAGTATCTCGACACACGCGTTTCGAAACGCGCGTAGTGAATCGCGCGTTTCTCGCTGCATCTGGACAGGCTCAAAGAGCTTGTCCAGATGCGGCGAGAAACGCGCGATTGACTACGCGCGTATCATTTCATGTTGCGTCCACATGTAGCGTTTGTCTACGCGTCAAAACGCGAGTTTCCAGTCCAGTATTCACTATTATTGAATCTTCGGTTTCCAGTGTGGATGGTTACTTCTCTTTTGAATTACTCCCTTCACAAAATATTTCAACAATTTCTTCCCAACATGTATTTTTAGTAGGTATTCATCGATTGGAATATTCGGGAGATTCCATATCCCACAACAGAATTATCTTTTTGCAATTCTGACATATAAAGTGGCACTCTTTAGAACTCATTGACGTTTGAAACGTAATACAAGAGACCCATTTGCTGAATATTTTGTAAATGAGTCAACTGCCCTGACAAAATCAAATGGTTTAATAATTTATGTATTGTTCTAAGTAATGCAGTACATTTTTATTCCGTATAATCCTACTTCGCGCACTAATAAAAATGGTTTACTTATCCATAGCTCTTTTTTCTCTTCTGAATCACCTTCTTCAGAAAATCTATAAACAATTTCTTCCCAACATTTTTTCCGAATACGATTGAAATATTTGGGTGATTCCATATCCCACAACAGAATTCCCCTTTCAACTTCATATAAAAAGTTCAATATCGTTATCGAGTTCCATTTCGAAATTTCACTTAATCCGTCCTCACGCAGCAACCAACGCATGTGTACTGGACGCTACCATTGAGACCCTAGTATCTCGACACGCGCGTAGAACGCGCGAGTCGAGATCCCTGCGATTGCTTGCGTCGAACTTGCGATTTTATTGCACGCGCGTATGCATGTGGACGGGATCTACTGTGCTCTAGTATCTCGACACGCGCGTTTCGAAACGCGCGTAGTGAATCGCGCGTTTCTCGCTGCATCTGGACAGGCTCAAAGGGTACAAGGATGCGAGGCTTGCCTCAGAATCATTTTACAGGCGACCTTCTATTCCTAGGACCGGCTGATGCCAATTCTCGCATTCGATTAAATTGATGGGAGTATACAAGGGAGCGTGTTCTAGCCCCTGGCTATACGTGAGATGGTTTACACAGGGATCCTGGGATATGATGGAGAAAGAAGAAGTTCGATAGAGAGCCAGTGCCGTTTCTTGTTGTTCTATGATGCAGCGGAATTATGCATGCGAATAATAAAAAAGAGTGAAATTTTTAATGAGAGTGATGGTGACAGGATTCGATATACTACTCTGACAAAAAAGTATCAGGAAATTTTAAATAAAACGCACAAATATTAAACTTTTCCAATATTTATTGCATATCCTTCAGAATATGCTTCAAGCGATACACACGTGCCAACGTTTTTTCTAATCATGGAAACATTTTTTATAGGCGCTTTCAGGGATGGCCTTAGGCTCCTTCTGCGAATTTTCTTTTATGGAGTCAAGGAGTCGATCGAATCTGGTTCCCCGGAGCGGTAATTTCAGTCTGAAGGAAAGAAAAAAATCACATGGAGCTACATCAGGCGAATAAGGTGGATGGTCGATGGTATTTATCGAGTGCTTGATCTTTAAATCGTTAATAATCGTGGCTCGATGAGATGGTGCTTATCGTCATACAAAATCACGAATTGTTTTGTCATAAATCCAGCCGTTTACGGCGAAAATTTTCACGCAACCGTCTCAAAACAGTTGAATACAAGTTCTTATTGGCCGTTTGACACAATTTCTTTGATTTTTTCGACGTTATGGCTGGTGGAGGAGGTCGACGGTCGTCCTGAACGAGGCAAATATTCGACGATCTCCCGACCGTTTTTGAAGACTTTGTACCATTCGTACACTTGGGTTTTCGATAAAACAGAGGCTCCAAAAGCCTTTTCTAGCATTCGCAACGAGTCAGCTCACGAAATTTCGTTCAAAACAAACACAATTTGAGACAAACTCTTTTTTCCATATTTTTCCATTGGAAAGATGGATGGCTGTAGTGTAAGTCAAAAATTTTTAAATCTGCATATTTGAGGAAGGTGATATTTCGTTCGGATTCAAACAATTATCTTGCTGTTTTGTTTGCTCCATATGATAGTAAGTTACACGGTGTTGAAAGTGGAAGTCAAAAAATAAAAAATGCGATAGATTCCACATGTTTTCTTTGATGAAGGCAAGCGACTGAGAGTCGGAATCGAGAGGGGTCTTTCACTGCGGAATTTTAGTGTACAAAATGATGGAATTGAGGCGGAATTGCACGGAATTTTATGGAATTACACGGAATTATATTGGAATTCATTGGAGTGGAATTGAAGGACATTTTATAGGAATTCAATGGAATTGAACAGCATTCTGAAGGAATTGAATGGAATTGTAAAGGAATTGAATGGAAATGAACATGCGCAGAAAGATGCTTTTGAATAATCGTGTCACCTAAGAATCGTTTTGATATAACCTATAAAAGTACTTATTTTAGTGTGAAGTCGATAATGCTCAAGCGAAGTAGATATATCTCTATCATCATTTCAGTAATATTTAACTTATTATACGAGGTGGCCATGTCAAACAATTCATAGTCAAACATTTCCATATATTAGAGTGTTTCTGGATATATTTTATTTATTATTTATGAATTAATGAGGCGTTCATTCCTACTATATAGTAGGAAGGGATGGGTGACATGCATTAAGTGTTCGAGTTTCTGAATTTGTAAATGTCCAAATGGAAATTGAGCCTTCTAGACGTTGTCCCAAAAAAACTTTTTTATTAACGGAAATATTCGGCTGGAATATTTTACGCGGGCCACAATGTAGGTATAATATGTTGAATATTTGAAATGAAAATAATAGTGATTTTTTCTAAGTCATACTTGACTCGAAAACAAAAGTCATTATGAGTTTCTCAAAAAAATATGCCACTCATTTTCCTAAATATATTGAGTCTTAGGGTAAAATAGTTTTAGTTCATAAGTTCATTCACCTATTTCGCCACCCTAATTTTTTCAGCAGTTTTTTTGGTTTGAAGAAATTCCCACTTTCGATCAATTTTTGCTGAAATTATTTTTTTTTTAATAAATGGCTGTATTGCCAATGATACAGTTCTACTGATATTTCGATTTTTGGTTCGATCTCAGATTAGATGCACTAGTAGATTCAGTCTAGGATAAATTATACTTCAGATGGAGCAACACGAAACTTCGAGCGAAGCTTGCCGCGAAATCACAGCCGAGGAACATGAGACATATCAAAATTCGTACTTATTTGACGGCAACTTGATATGATTCACTGTTGGGTTCGACAAAACTGAGTGAAGATGATTTCAACAAAATAGAGAAAAATTTATTTTTTTGTCTTAGGTTTAAATGTTTAGTTATACAGTGTTCTTTATATTTATTCATTCGAATTTTTATTTGTCCAAATTACTAATAGTGGACAGCACACTCATGTTGAGTTTTCACTGAAAATTACTGCGATAAATTGACCGGAATTGAGTGGAATTGAGCGGATTTATGATGAATAACGGAATTGTGATAAATTGAATGGAATTTAGGTGAATTGAACGGAATTTTCCTGAATTTAGTTTCGAATTTAATCTCGAAATTGGAATTTTAGTGTACAGAAAACGTCCAGTAAAAGACCCCTCGGTCGGAATGGTGTTTATTGTTCCGATAGTGTCACAGCCAATTACGTGCAATTCTGGTTTCATCAGTTCCGTTCAGGTATTTTTTATGGTGAAGTTGCACCTTGCACCGAAAGTAGTACCATCCTCGAAAATATCTACCAGATCACGGAAATATTCGGACTTGAACGGCATACTCGTATTAGCAATCGAAAGCATCTCCATGGAGCGAAAAATCGACAATGAAACAGTTTTGAAACCGAGTTTGAAACATTTACGAAAAGCTGGAATTAAAAACTCGAAAAGGAGCTGTTATGTTTGGGTGCTAAACCAAGTGACACAAAAATCATAATGGATTCATATGCGAAGTTTTGGCCAAACGGAATCGACCTATTTCTTGAATTGAACCGATGGTGACTAGGGGATGAGAAATGGCTGACATACAACACTCTGCTGAAACCACCGTGACATACATCAATGTATGAAAGAAACAAACTTTTAAATTATCAGTACACAGGATGATCCATATCTATTCAGGTTATTCGGGTATTGGCCTAGGAACAATAATTTAGGTTAAAATATGAAAATTGGATCATGTCTCGGATCATGTAAGACTCAATGAAATATTACTGTGGAAAAAGATCATTTTATGTACCTATTACTCCGAATTTAGGCCGCCACATTGCACCAGGCGAGGAAAAAATAACAAATTTTATAGTGAGGAAATTACCTAGAAAAAGAAAAGTAGCCCTAACAAACATAACAAACGGTGTGATGAGGATGGAGTATCACCCGAATAAATAAAAAACGGCAGAAGTCATTATTGTATTCAACAATAAGAATTAATTATCATTGCATTGCTTGCTTGCTTGCTTACCCGAACTCTGCTTCGCATCGTTCGGGCAACGGCAGTTTCGTGCGGGCAAGTATCACTTTCCGCACTCGATAGGAAAATAACTATTTAAGCACTCAAATATGAAAAATAAAAATGGGTATTTGAAGTTTAAAGTGTTTTATGAGAATTGCACAAGCTTGCAACATCGCAACTGAAATATGCCTTGATAATAAGGGACAACAATACATTATCTTGATGAGATAGACAAAGATGGCAATCTATGAAGTTTGCGACGAACGAGGAAGGTCCTAAAATTTTATGGGATTTTTATGGCCGGTTGCAGTTGAAGCTCGCCAGTAAGTACGCGCCTGTAGATCAACAGCTGTTATTTTATAAACAAGCTGATCGGACATTGTTCTTTTCGACTTTTCATTGTCTTTTATGCGCTGTTGCCAGATCGTAAACTCCACACAAAGCGATTTAAATTTCAAAGCCCTATATTTTAAGGATGATTTTGAATAGTTTCCGCGGTGAATTTGAAGAAATCATGGATGAAACTCATAATTATTCAGTTTAAACTTGAATATGCAGTGATAAACCAAATTGAGGAGAATTCCCCATTGAGGTAGCCAATTTGCCATCGTTTAGGCCACTAAATGGAGAACGTTCCACCGAAGAAAAGCAGATGCTGACCATGGTTTCGGTCTCATTTGACCTCGTTTGAGCAACACAGCTTCTTCTCCGATGGAAAAACGTGTGGGATTGATGACTCTTAATGCATACTGGCAGACGCTTTCATCAATTCCAAACATTTTATAAGAGTTTTACACTATTTCAGGAAATATTAACAAATCTCTCATTTCACCTTACGGTTTTTTTTTACATGGTTGTAATTTGAACATGTACAGGGTGGGCAAATTTCGATGTTTTAGCACTACAGCTTTTAAACTAGAGGAGATAGACAAAATCTGATACCCCATTCTCGTTCTCTTTTTCTGAGAAACTTACAATAGTAGTAGTGATTTTTGGCCACTTTCTCTTGTTTTCGAGTTATAAGCAAAAATTGGAAAGATGGCGATTTCGAAATAAATTTATATCTCCGCTAATACTGATGATAGAGCTCTGAAATTGAAACATTATACAGGCACTTTTTTACGTAGAATCCAGTGGCGTGCTCGCCTTTTTAGCAGGATTTTTAATTACGAAGCTATGACCCAAAGTTATGTTTTTTTGAATGAGAACACTAGTTTTTTGTGCAATTTTTTGAAAGCATAATTTTTACTGATTTCAAAAATATATAACATCATATGGTTTGTATCAATATAAATAATAGAAAATGGTCAAAAACACTTTTTCTCAATATTTCTATGGTTTCAACTTTTGACGAGCACAGAAAAATAGAGTTTCCTATAACAAAAGCAGTCTCCTTCCGGCAATGTCATTCTTTCTATGCTTTTCACCAATTTTCACAAAATTTGGATCAAGATATATTTCATAAATTTTCATTATAATGAAAGGACTCATAGGAAGAGACACTGATAATCACACAATGCTATATTTTTCTATGCTCACCAAAAGTTGAAACCATAGAAATATTGAGAAAAAAGGTTTCTGACCATTTTCTATTATTTATATCGATACAAACCATATGATGTTATATATTTTTGAAATCAGTAAAAATTGAGCTTTCAAAAAATTACACAGAAAACTAGTGTTCCCATTCAAAAAAACAAAACTTTGGGTCATAGCTTCGAAATTAAAAATTCTGCTAAAAAGGCGAGCACGCCACTGGATTCTACGTAAAAAAGTGCCTGTATAATGTTTCAATTTCAGAGCTCTATCATCAGTATTAGCGGAGATATAAATTTATTCCGATATCGCCATTTTTTCCACTTTTTGCTTATAACTCAGAAACAAAAGAAAGTGGCCAAAAATGACTACTACTATTGTTAGTTTCTCAGAAAAAGAGAACGATAATGGGGTATCAGATTTTGTCTATCTCCTCTGGTTTAAAAACTGTAGTGCTAAAACATCGAAATTTGCCCACCCTGTACATTCTTCTCTTTATGCTGTAATTCGTAAATTTATTGAAGAAAGTAAGGTTAAATATTTGTTTCATCACCATCAAATAAGGCATACTTTAATCCGGACGCCTCGATTATCCGCGAAGGATCCTTTTTTCAAGGATTACTGTGGTAGTTTATAGATTTTTGTGAAAGCTTCGACTTGTTTTCTATTTCGTTCTGCACTTTTCAGTTCAGATTTTATGTGTCAGCTAAATTGAATTGCAAATGATGGATGAGATTGGATGTCGATGCATTCACATTCTCGCTCCGATGTCTGCATCTGATGTACAAACCCGCTCGAATTTATAGAGAAAGGGAATAGCGGGTTCTCTAAATATTTAATGAATTCGGGACGATGAAGCGGGGAGATGAAATACTGTTCATGGCAAGCATGTTGAAAGAGAAAATAAGCAATAAGCTTTCCTTGTCTCATATCTCGGTTTCAGCAAAAATATGCAAGTTCTGTATAAATTTCTCGCATCTCCAAGAATTTGTAATATTTCAAACTCTGAAAATCTAAATCGTAATTAACCATAATTTTGTGAACATGCTTCTCCATTTATATGCAACATATTTTACTGAGAAACACTACGAACAATATTATGTATTGATGTTGGTGTTTGATACTTTTGGAAAGGAAAACAATATTTGAAATTGCTGAAAAAATCATGCGTTGTTGGCGAGGTTGTTGGTAATTAATCGTATATATAAACCATTTCAGTAATACCGAATGATATTTGTCGTGGGATCTTGATACGGAAAAGACGTTTAGCAAAAAGATACAAACACCAAATAACCTGTAAAAATAAAATAAAAATACGTTGACTTGGAAATTAACGATTTTCTTCTAGTTTCTGACCTAAGCAAATGATCGTTAATATGTTAACAAAACACACTTTTATTCATTGTAAATGCGTATGCAACCGAGAAGTTGTAGATAAAGGTAGTAATACCGAGTTTTCTTTCACAACAAGAATACACCAAGATATTATTCACGCAGTTATAAGTCTCCACCAAGATTGCTGTCCTTGTCCAATATTATACAGGGTGGCCATTTGAAAACGAAACAGACGAGATTTCTGTTTCGAGGGGGACAACTTGAGATGTAGATTACGGACGCATAGCGCTTCAACCCTTGCTACTACAACCCTCACCCCCAATTTTTGAATAGGGAAGATGGGGTGAGTGATACCTCATTTAAAATATATTTCTATACTGATTTCAGCACAGTAATTGTTTTTTCATTTTATGCATTAGTTCTCGAAATATTCTTAACTAAGTATTTGAAAATGAAGTGGTGTTTTCATGGAACTTGTAGTGTTTTTTTGTGACAAATCGACATTTTGAGCTTCAAAACAACCATGACTGTGGCTTCCTTCGTCCAATCCACTGACATAGTAGTAATGGGAATTACTACCTTAACTACCTTAAGAGTCACAGTTACTTTCTGGGCGTATATCTACGTCAGAATGTTATAATTGAAAGAATTAAAAGTAACTATGACTTTTAAGGTAGTTAAGGTAGTAATGGGCATAGGACTACCTTAAGAGAGTCATACTTACTAAAAGTCACTATGACTCTCTTAAGGTAGTCCTATGCCTATTACTACCTTAACTACCTTAAGAGTCATAGTTACTTTTAATTCTTTCAACTATAACATTCTGACGTAGATATACGCCCAGAAAGTAACTATGACTCTTAAGGTAGTTAAGGTAGTAATGGGCATAGGACTACCTTAAGAGAGTCATAGTGACTTTTAGTAAGTTTGACTCTCTTAAGGTAGTCCTATGCCTATTACTACCTTTACTACCTTAAGAGTCATAGTTACTTTTAATTCTTTCAACTATAACATTCCGACGTAGATATACGCCCAGAAAGTAACTATGACTCTTAAGGTAGTTAAGGTAGTAATGCCCATTACTACTATGTCAGTGGTTGTTTTTTCAGTCATGGTTGTTTTGAAGCTCAAAATGTCGATTTTTCACAAAAAAACACTACAAGTGCCATGAAAACACCACTTCATTTTCAAATACTTAGTTAAGAATATTTCGAGAACTAATGCATAAAATGAAAAAACAATTACTGTGCTGAAATCAGTATGAAAATACCTTTCAAATGAGGTATCACTCACCCCATCTTCCCTATTCAAAAATTGGAGGTGAGGGTTGTAGTAGCAAGGGTTGAAGCGCTATGCGTCCGTAACCTACATCTTAAGTTGTCCCCCTCGAAACAGAAATCGACCTGTCCGAGCATTTCTATCGAAAAAATTTATTTCGTCTGTAATCTCGTCTGTTTCGTTTCCAAATGGCCACCCTGTATACAGAATACAATGCTACTTTGACAAAATTTCATGTTACAGATAAAGCAACATATCTGGTTGTGTAAGACCACAATCAAAACAGATCTAACGGTTGATTCACACCGTTTTGACCCTGGTCATTCCTTCAAATAAATTTGAAGAGCCACTGTTCCGGACAGAGAATTGACAAGATATAGATTGCAAGGGAAGGGGCGAGGGGGAAGGCAGCAGGGGCGTAAGTTATCTGGACGAAAATTATTGAGAATAATAATTATATTTAATGCGTGAATCAATTAGAAGTGCCGAGAAGAGTTTTACCCAGACTTTTATTTGTTGCTGTTATTTCACGAATAATTTTTTCAATGAAGAAAATTTTGTATTACTGACGCGCGTACGTTATTTTGAAAACTGAAATTTTAATGTTCAGTATATACAGGGTGTCCCGTAAAGACCACGTCAAACGAAAACGGAATGTAGATCAGAATGTGACCTTATGTGAAAAAATCGTTCATATGAAAGTCTCACAGTTTTCGAGATATTTGATGTTTTATGAAAATGTTGAATTTTTTCGCTTAAAATGCTTTCTCTCTTGCGGAAGCTACAATTTAATACTTTTCGAATCAGTTTTTTTCCGTAAATTTTGTTGAATGATTACTTCAATTCATGCAATGAAAAATACCACAAAATATTATGCGGGGATTCTGAAAAAAACAATTAAAATTCATGTTCTGAAGGAAGTGTTTTTTTGTGCTGAATTCTATCTGACGTGTTATAAAAAAAAGACACTAGATCTTTTCTGCACATTACGTTGAAAAGTTGCCCATTTTGTGAGGATTCCGAAAAGGTAAAATATAGGTGATAACCTTCTTCACGAAAAAAGATATTTGAATGTTTATCGAAAATGGAGCAAATTTGTGAAAAACTGATTTTGTCACCCTTTCTACAAATTCTTTCATTTTGCAGATGCTGCTGTGACATATTGAATAATTCTCTTGAAAAATGTCAGTTAGTCCTTAAATTACTTATATAATATATAATATAATATATATATATATAATATATAATATATATATATATATATATATATATATATATATATATATATATATATATATATATATATATATATATATATATATATAATATTCAAATATGGGCTGATCGCCTCGTGCTTCCCTCTTTCCCTCTCCTATTTCTCCACATCCCTGATCGAATGTAGTCTGATTTCTGTTTGTTATCTATTATTTCATTTATTGTCATATCTTGTTTCTTTTTCCCAATAATTAGGGTGGGCAGAAAGATATCGCTTGGTGATATGCCCATCCTTTTGCACTACCAAATGTAACCAATTATGTATGACATTGTTATGGCAATAAAGTATTATTATTATTTGAGTAAGATGTCTAAGACTCTGGTGTATTCACTGATTCGATTTTGTTTTTAATTTCGTGGGGATATGGGATCAGTTTCGTTTTTCCCACTGTAGGTAGCGCTTCAGAATTTGACAGAGCATTGTCAATTGATATTTGAAAATAATTTGAATACTTTCCTACGACGTACGAATATGTACGATTATTGGTGTGTGAAAATGTATTATTTTCGAGAAAGGGATGTAGAACAGTCATTTATTCAACATGTCATTCAGTTTTTTGCATGAACAATCAAGAACTACAGCTAAGAATTCGGTGTTGTTGGAATTTGAGGCAGAGCCAAATCAGATGAAGGAACATTCGGGATGAATATTGCTAAGTTTTATGGCAACTTCAGCAATATTTCAAAGAAACTGTATTGGAAATATGTGAATTGCGAACATGTATTGAGAATCAGAAATACATCCATCTATTCGAGTCTGTTCTTCAAATATTCTGTATGAGTAGATACAGTGAAAATTCCCTTTCCGTCAACTGTGTTTTATTAAAATAATATTGAATAACCCCCATCACGAATTCAGTTTGTCAAACGGAAATTATCTTGAAGAAAAATAGTAAATACTCCTTAGAACTCTTATTCGATTCGTGTTGAAATATTGACAGATTTGTTTTTACAACGAAAATTGAACTGTAAAGCACAAATATTCCTTAACAGCTTGCAAAATGGACCAGTTCATATTTTGAACTCGTTGATAGACATTCGATATCAACGCAAAACAAAATAAAACGAGAGAGTATCATTGGACTTCCTTTGGTAGAACAAGGAGAGAACGAAGCAAATGACATGGTGGCGCCGCCACGAAACTGATCCCATATCCCCGATTTTCTGAAATGTTGATGCTTGCAAAAAGTGACAAGTGCACACACCAGTGTTTTAGACATCTTATATTTGAGGATAGTTATTGAAGTGAAATATTTCTATGTGCTTCTTAAAGGAACCAAGTCACAAAAGCTAAAATGAAAAAGAGTTATTTCTGAAGTGCTATTTCCTCAATCCGACGAATTTGCGGTAAAATGTACAAAATAATTTCCTGTTCAGTTTTTTCTCGTTCTTTTTTGTTCTAACACCAAACAATTTTTTTTCCTGGATCTCAGATATGTATGTTATTTCACCCAGTTCGACTAACTTCGATGCTCCCTTCTCCACCTTTTCCAGCAATTTTTCATTTTGAACAACAATGGTCTATTCTCACCTCAATTCTCACATATTGAAGTTTGTTCTACCTGCTTTGGACGCTTAGGCTATACATATGTATATTTCGTATTCAATTTCATTATATCAATATATTTTCGATTAGTGAGCTAATAATTTTATGAACCACGTATACTCCATTCACATTTATTTTAGCACTCGGTTGGCCATGAAATA
This sequence comes from Coccinella septempunctata, assembly GCF_907165205.1. Lineage (NCBI taxonomy): Eukaryota > Metazoa > Arthropoda > Insecta > Coleoptera > Coccinellidae > Coccinella > Coccinella septempunctata. The sequence goes on along the minus strand of NC_058194.1, from coordinate 10,904,947 downwards.
ATTTTCTCAAGTTTTTGTAACTAGAACGGAGTAAGGTTGGCATTGATGAAGTGTCGTTAATGTCATAACATCGTTATGACATTAACAACGAATATATCATGTAATATTACAAAAATGCCGAAAGTGATCGAAAAAGAGAGAATACAGGGTTTCAGGAAGTGCTATTTAGAATTCAGGTCCGGTCCTTCAAATAGCTATACCCTAATATTCTAAAATCCACAATAGGTCATAGGTCAGACGGTATAATATATTAACATATTAATTGTAATTGTCCAAGATTTCAGAGCAACTAGACATGACTTATTTTCACACAGATGAAACTTCAGGGTTTCAGTAGAGTTTCATGTGCTTTGAATACCTGCGAACTTGTGGAGCTTGCCTAGTGACACCTGAGCAGATACTATGTGACAAAGTAAATGTGGCTGAAACTGAAAATATGTGTTACTCAACTTATTTTCACATGGCTGATTTTCATATATGTTTTAAAGAATATTATTCTGAAATTATTTTATTATAAGTGCCAGACATATTCCATGGGCGAAAACTCTTGCCAAACACTTTGAAGCTGCACAAAAAATAAATGAACTTTACTTATTTTCTTCTCGATCTTATGATACAGGCATCCTAGAATACTATTTTCCACACAAAAAATTGGATTAACCAAAATTTCGATTATCCGAAATCACTTTGGTCCACATTATTTCGGATAATCGAGACTGTACTGTATTGCAATCGATTGCTGCAAAACCTGGCATCATCTATGAAAATATAACAGAGTTATTCTTTCACATGCCTGTCCATTAAGTATTTAAGAATTCGAAAGAGAATATTACCCCATTGTATCTGAATTTACAAGAGATTATTATGAATTGAGTCAGTTAGTTTATTGTGTATAAGTATGTGCTGTGTATGTGCAAGGGTTGATACTCTTAGTTATGTGTATGTGCTATATACGAGCAATGTATAGTATACAGTAAAGGGACTCCAAACAGATTCTGAAAGGGAACCGAGTTACCACAGTCTCTCTCGCGCTGACACTCACGACTAAATAATTTTCATGTTTAGGGGATGTTTGGTCACTATCTACTATTTGTCTGAATGATAAAATATAACTTTTTTATAGTTAGGTACTTCAATGACATATTTCAGTATCAGACATGAAAATAAGTAAAGTTCATTTAATTTTTGTGCAGATTCAAAGCGTCTGGCAAGAGTTTTGGCCCATGGAATATGTCTGGCACTTATAATATAATGTCAGAATAATATTTTTTTCAAATATATAAAAATTAGCCATGTGAAAATGAGTTAAGTGACACTTAGTTTTAGTTACCTTTGCCACCTGGTATCTGCCCAGGTGTCACTAGGGAATCTCCACAAGTTCGTAGGTATTCAAAGCACATGAGACTCTTCTGAGATCCTAAAGTTTCATCTGTGGTCGCTCTGGGATCTTACTCTATAAGTGAATTTATATGATGTTTCATCCGAATCTGAACGACTTATATTTCAACTGAATGTTTCAGCAATCAGACAGATTGTAAATGAAGAGGATGACAAAGAATTTCCTTCTATTGGGGGACACAAAAAAGTAGTGGCATCAACAATCAGAAATATTGTGAATGAAGAGGATGACAAAGAATTTATTTTTATTGGGGGACCCAAAAAAGTGGTGGCATTTGAGAATTTTATGTTTGGGTGGTTTGAAGCGAAAAATTACCACAGGATTTTTGATGAATGTCATCGTAGAATAAGTTCCCGAAAATTGATATTTCAATTTTTCATTTGACCTGTCCTACACATTGTTAATGTCTTATACCAATAAATATATGATTAATACAATTATTATATCAAAGTATTAACATAAACAGCCACTAATACGAGCCGGTTGTTCTGTTAATTGTTTATTCATATGAAATTTTTGTTCAAAGGTGAAGTTCCTCTTGACCTGAACGTTCTTTTAATTACTTTTACTTCCATTGATGCCAGATGATTTTTGTTGAAAAATTTAACATCTACATCTGATGTAACCTCGGATGTAACGTATTCAAATTTTAGCCAAAAAAGACAACCAACATTAACTCTCCTCAAACTAGTGCATATTATAATATTATACTGATCTCTTGTATTTTCCATGCAAATAAATCAGATTTGGTATGCCTTCAACGAGGCCTTCAATCAGTTAGTATAAACTTCAATTATTAGATTTCAATATCGATATTGAAACCTATTAATTAACGAAGTCGAGATTGAAACATAGCAAACTTCATTTATGTTCGTCACATTTTTTTCGAAGTGATTCGACATTGTGCTAAAATACGTAATTACTGAGTCTTTCCCGTAGAACGGACAACATTGCGCTGATTTATAACCCAAAAATGTTTCGACAAGCGTCATAATCCCACATTTTCGTATACGCAGAGTGAAATGTGGCCAACCGAGTGCTAAAATAAAAGTGAATGGAATATAGATGGGTGATTCATCATTTGGCAGTTAGCATTACTCCTATGACTATAATTGGTATTTTATCACCAAATGCGGCAATCATTGGCGCAATATATCCATTACACATAGTTAGGTACGTAAAATTAAGTACCTAATGATTATCAATCGACTTTATAGACCATTCTTCATTCTTACCCGGATAAGTTCAATTAGCAAGGGAGACTTTTAAGCCTCACAACCTAAATTCCCTCTTTCACACAAAGATTTGCTTCATCGGTATTATTCGCCTTCATGTACCAATCAATCGCAGCAAGTGAAGGCATGAACATGATGAATTCATTCAATTATTTCCGAGTCAGAACAACAAAAAGGCTTCTTTGTCTGACAGGCATAACGAGTATTGTTGGGTGCAGTTCACATCAGATTTGAGGGTTGATTTATGGTCTGAACGGGACACAATGGACGCATTATTGATGATATCATGATGGTTTATGTACTATTATCTCGAAGTTGGAGGTCCACTCCATATAATGGAATTGCACTCTATCCCTCATTTTCGTATCTGTTTCTTCTGCATTCGAACGTACCGAACAGAACAAACAAAATCACTGAAAAACATTGAAATTATTTGGCCGATACTTGATGAAAATCCATAATTAAACTAAAAACACAGAATTACAATATGATTTTCATTAACATGAGTTATTTAGCCAAGACACGATATTGTAAAGGAGACGCAATTCAACAATGCGTTGCAAAGGTGATGTCAGAGATGAAGGTCATTTATTTGATTAATATGTCAAAAAATGTTCTGCTGATACTTCCACAAATTGAGAGAGTTAAGGTCAGTTCATATTATCCGTCCGTCTCAGTTCAGTTCAGCTCAGCCAAAATATCTTTCAATGTGTTTTATATGGACTAATTCATACTATCCGTCTCCGACCCTTCAGCACCTATCGGCACGCTTACGACCGTCAGACGGTATTCTTCCAGAGAATATTTTGCGGATGGGCTGAAGGGCGTGGTTGGACTGAATGAGACTGACCGTATAATATGAATAAGCAACCGCTCAGTTCAGCTCAGTCAATCGAGGGTTTTCCTTTGTTGTGAAAGCTTCTTTGAACTTTTTCTTTGTATTAATTGCGAAATTTTTCACAGTATACAGTATAATTCATAACTATTGGGACATAGGCTAAGGGCAGATTGTTTGGAGCAAAATATGGCGATAGGACCAAATATACCTTAATGAAATATTGCTGTGCAAAAAAGTTAGAGGGCATTAAAGTTGATTTTTTTTTCGTTTTTTGCTAATAATTTCACTGTATATTTTTTATTTCCGTTTTTAAGAAAAACACAATTGAACAGTTCAGAGCATCGGAAGGGGATTTGATGTAACGGCTTATTTATTTTATTTATTTATTTCTACGATAAAGCATAATTTGAAACAATGTAACATAAAAAGAATAAACTTAAATTAAATTTTCTACATGTCCTCCCCCTACTTTTATGCCTTTTCTAATTATTTCAATAAAGGACTTTCGAACTTTGAAGAAAATATTATTCTGTCCCCTCATGAAAAATTCAACTTTAACGACCTCTATCTTTTTCCACAGCAATATTTTATTGAGGTATATTTGGTCCTATCGCCATATTTTGGTCCAAACAATCTGCCCTTAGCCCATGTCCCAATATGAATTACCCTATATAATCGAAATGATATCCTGTTCATTCTAAAAAAGCCATGACTTGTCTACCAATTTTTTTTATATAATTTTTATAATATCCAATATTCACCTTCAACTTTCCTCTTTTCAAATTTTGGTTAGACACCCAATCTTTTTACCGACTTTTTGTTCCTCTTCATCTTCGTCTAACAATAATGCAAAAGCACATCATTCATTCAGGCGTAATTGCAGCAATTTTATTTTTAGCAGAAGTTAAAGGGTTTACGTCCTATGAGATAGGGCACGTAAGAGAAACAACGAAAATAATAATACTGATAATTTAACAATAATTTTAGGGTCCTTCTTGTACTCTTTTGATCAAACTGAAAGGTTTCATGTGTCAAGTGCTGGTCGATTCGAATGCAACCGAAGATTCACGACACACGAAGCGGAAGGTGACTGAGACGATCGTGACTGATAATATGAACGCAACCTCCGTCAACGGCTAATGATCCTTCCGCCGGCCTGAACTGAGCGGAACGTATAATATGAATCGACCTTTAGTGGAGAAGAAGTTTAACTTTCTTGCGCGGCACTACTTTATTTTATGCGCGCTGAATGTCAATTGTTCGCACTATATAGTGTGATGTAGATGGAGTCAAAACCCTAGTTTTGAGAGTATTTGCGATCTCCTATTGGGTCTCCTTGACCTTCAACCACATGAAGATGCTACTGTGATAACGAAACACGTGTCGTAGTTAAACAACTCATGCTAGTGAATTTGATTTCTGACTTCATTATAAAATATTCCAATTTCTTGTTCATAATAATGAAATATTTGTTTAAAGATTCTCACAGTCCTACTCTGAGCAACAAAACATCGACGAAAAACATTCAGACAGGGGGATAAAGGACGCAACAACGGGGATGATTTCTTTCCTGAGGAGATATTTTCGGAATTTATTAGGTAAGGGGAGTCCGGGAGACTTGCTCAGGTAGGAGACTTGAACCACCTCAAATATTTCAATTCAAATTTCGCGCTACCGGTATCGTAGTACCGTAGTATCGTAGTAGCGGCTCCATTATGGCCGCCATCAGAACAGTTCGGGAGTGAGAGGGTTGAACGTGCTTTTGTTGTTAGGAAGTAAGAAATTGAATAATTTTGGTTTGTTACACTGTCTGAAAAGTTTAATAGGCGAGTGGTGTTATTTAGTTTTATTGCTTTCATTAATTAATATCGTTCTACAAACAATAAGTTTTTTAATAATAGTTTTAAAAGTTTCAAAAAAACCTCTGTTGAATGGGGAGTGCGGGAGAATTGACCCATGCTATGGTCGGAGACACAATCAGTGGTCCAAGTTTCCAGCACTGAGATAATGGTTTGCTTCAAAAAAAAATTGAATGATAGAAATAAATATGGGAAAAATTATAAAAAGGTTCAAAAATTTGAAAACATTTCGGAAATAAGGGAGAGTGACTCTGGAATAAAAATATGTATTTCATACTCTGATGCATCTGATGATGAAAACTTTGACATAGACAATCGTTGGTTAATGGAAATTGTTTTCTTTCAATTTTTTCCTGATAAACAAACTTATGGTCAAGTCTCTATAGCCCCCATTTCAACTCTCCCATGGGTTAGGGAGATATGAGCCAATTTTCGGTTCCTAAAAGAAGAATTACTGTACTCAAAAAGTTCATCTCACCATCACTCTACAATTATCTATCGTTACCTATTTGGGCATGATATCTTCACGCAAAAAAATGAGTTGCTACCATTTACAGATACAACTTAAGCGGCTTCAAAGTGAAAAGGGGTTCAAATCTCCCAACCCATACTTTGTTGAATTTATATTGTGCTGACCATTTTTATTCCATTAATACTGATTACTGATTGCTGGGTGTGTTGGACAAATAAACCAAACCTGCCACAACGACCAAGCGGTCTATTGTAGCACAGAGGCAAGCTCGTAGAGCTAGATCTCTCCCTCCAGTCCCATCCCGTCAAAAAAGGTGATGATGTCGAAGGGGAGTAATGGTTGAGTTTCTCTAGGATCATCATCGGAGAACCAAATACTCCATGTCTGACCCTGTCTGCCGCCGGGCAGTCACAGAGGATATGCTCAATCGTTTCGTCCTCCTCTAAGCAGAGTCTGCAGAGCGGGTCACTGAGGATACTAAGCTTATAAATATGGGCTCTGAGTCTACAATGTCCTATGAAAGCCGCCATTATAGATCTCAGATATGTTCTAGTAAATCCTAGCCAACGACTGGTGTATGGGCTGGGAGGCACTGAAATAGCCCTGTGCGAGTGACGCAGTCCAGGACGGTTGCGCCAGTACTCCAGGACCTTTTGCCTTATCCAGCTGTTATTCCGTTCCCTGATCAGGGAATTGGAAATTCCTATACTAGGTTCCGGGCCAATAAGCGCCTTCTCTGGCTAGAGCATCCGATACTTCGTTGCCTCTGAATCCAGAGTATCCAGGTACCCAAATCAATTGCAGTCTGTTTAAAACTTTCCAATTGGGCGTGTTTAGATCTGCATTCAAATACCTGTGCCGAGTTACATTTGTCTGCTGCGAGAGATTTAATCGCAGCTTGACTATCTGTTAGGATTTTTATTGACCTACCCGCCAAACCAATGTTAAGGAAATGGCTGGCGCATAGATCAGTGGCGAAGATGTCTGCCTGAAATGCTGTCGCCGACTTTCCCAGACTGGCACTGAGTTCAGTCAGCGTTCTACGACTGTAGACTCCGGCTCCAGATCCCTGACTGGTTCTGAAGCCATCAGTATACCAACAAGGTCCTTGTAGATAGAATTCCTTGTGACGGAGCGATTCGTCTCTGCTTGGAATCAGAGAACTGAAGGTTCTATCCGTGCTGGTTCTTGTGATTATCTGATCAGTTCTCATGCCCATCACCTCGTCTGTCTCCAGTTGGACTGAAAGACGATTGGGCACGAAAATGAGTTTGTCAGGCTCATTTACGGTAAGGTGGTGGAGCCTGTAGGTTGCTAGTCCTGCCTCTCCCTGAACAAAAATGTGGAGTTTCGAAAGTTTATTTTGGGTTAGAACGAGTTCTGTGCATACAGCCGTAGGTGATCAATGGTCTGATCACCATGACGTACAGCCAGCGGAGCTTCTTTGGCGCTATTCCCTATAAATTTTTCCACAAATCCATTGACAGGCCCATAGGGAGTGCCTGGCTTTGTGGATGACTCTCTCCACATGGGAGTTCCAGTGAAGCTTCCTATCCAGGGTAATGCCTAGATATTTGGCTTCCTCTAGGAGTGGAATAGTCTTACCGTAGAGAATTGGATCCCATTAATATGTGGTCTGACTATTTTTCTCGAATTTTATATACAATAATAGAAGGGCACTAGGTATATACAAATAAATTTTTAGTGATTACAAAACTCTTGCTTACATATTTAGGCCACAACCTTGTGGCCTGCCGACTCGCTGCCTTACACAAAAATGCGGTTTGACCTTTTTTTCATGTTTTCTGTACTACTTATAAACTACATATTACAATAGTAATAATTTTACATTCATCAAAGAGCTTCGCCAATAGGTGTTCCTGTCCTTGCGAGTGGCCGCTGACTCATGTACACCCTCAGTAGTCATAAATCATATTAAATTATGGCCATTATAAAACAATTACCGATTTTTTTTCGCCAGCTATCCTACCAGAAGTTCTCACTCAAGTTTTGCAGCTTAATTTCGAATTCGAAAAATTTATCCGAACAAAAAAAAGGAAACAGAGGCTTTCAGTTTCCCGATCTCGCTCCGCCTAGCGCTAATATCCAATCGCAATAGGGTGAATTATCGCAAAAATCCAACTTCCGTAACAGCGTCAGAGTCCCCGCTGAAATCACCATATGGTAATATGGAAACGCGATCAGTAATCGGAAAAACATTGAGTCACCACCGAAAACGCTGCACCGGGGTTTTCCGCATCGTGACAAATTTCTAATCAACGAAATTTGGGTTTTGTCACTTCGGAGCATCTGACATTCGCCTGAAGGCATTACATTTTTCGAAAGAGGTGAATAACGGCTTCTTTCTTCTATAATTGGAACCTCAATTTCAATTATCTTAGTTTACATGATTCGACCTCATATAGGTCATGTTCAGAACCAAACAAATACAGGGTGATTCATAAGTATTGGGACATGGGCTAACGGCAGATTGTTTGGACCGAAATATGGCGATAGGACCAAATAAACCTCAATAAAATATTGCTGTGGAAAAAGATAGAGGGCGTTAAAGTTGAATTTTTTATAAGGGGACAAAATAATGTTTTCTTCGAAGTTCGAAAGTCCTTTATTAAAAAAATTAGTAGAACATTTAATTTAAGTTCTTTTTATGTTACATTGTTTTTAATTATGCTTTATCGTCGAAATAAATAAATAAAATAAATGAATTGTTACTTCAAATCCCGTTCCGATGCTCTGAACTGTTCAATTGTGTTTTCCTTAAAAACAAATGGAAGAATATACAGTGAAATTATTAGCAAAAAACGAAAAAAAAATTCAACTTCAATGCCCTCTATCTTTTTCCACAGCCATATTTTATTGAGGTATATTTGATCCTATCGCCATATTTTGGTCCAAACAATCTGCCTTTAGCCTATGTCCCAATAGTAATCAGCCTGTATAAAAAATCAAATTGGCAAAAACTGCAAGTGAACCAACTGATAGATTTAAAATTTATTACTCAAAACTGATTGACTGAATGAACAGCTGAGGGAAAAAAGCTCATCAGCTAATATACTGAAGTTAACCTATCTCTAAATTGTTGTAAATTATTAATTTGAAGACAGCACACTAAAATTGGAAAGACTGAAAATTCGTCGAAAATCTCACTGAAATCTTCAACATTGATGTAGGATAAATTCGTCCAAAATTCAGAGCATATATTCTTCGTCCAACACATCGAACGATTCGGATATATGGTGATGTCGTTCATCCAGTTGAGAGAGATACAAATAACGAAAGAAAGCCCGTCTGAGGAAATAACGTCAGCCTGTCGAAATATGTTCATTTCCTCAGTATTCATAGAAAGAAGCATTAGCATAATATTATTCCCTTGAATCTGCCCGAACGTTTCGTAGAATGAAAAGATCCTTGACAACGCAAAATCATTTTCAGTCCCCTCTGCTCTGATATAAACGTCAACATTTCATTAAACAAGCTCTGAGTTCATTTCGAAACAACAGCCTCAAGAGCTCTTCAATTAATGCTTTCTCTCACTATCGTTGAATAACTCAGCTTCTCCACACTCATACGTTTTCTCCGAGTACTCTTCGTGTCCTTCGTCAAGCTACTATCATTGATTTTCCAGTAAATATATAAAGAGAAGAACTCGGAAGTAGGCTTGTTGACCTTCATTGAGACTTATTTCATACAAGAGTGGGATGGAAGATGGAATATACGAGATCTGAAACATCCCTAAAGGTACTTTTTTCATTAACTGAAATTATTATCATTATTTCTACCGTATGGGGAAAAAGGAATACGCAGTTTTGAAAATAAATAAATAATTCAGATCAGAAATTTATTGAAAAGGCAATGAAGTATACAACGAGAATTTAAGCATTGATTAACCCATATAGTCCCACAGATTTTTTTCTCTCTATTTCGATAAATTTCACTATATACTGATGGAATGAGATGATCAAGACACAACAGACTCATTTTCGAAGGAAAAATCAAATAGCGATTTCGGAAAAACATATGTACTCAAACGAGTACACTTGGCACTCGTGAGGTCTCAGACAATACAAATGATATTATGTGAAATTTCATTTTATTATACATATATGGTTTATTATATAATATAGTTTATTAGTTAAACATTGTGATGCTTTATGAAACAGTCACGCTCAATACAAAGGACAACATTGCATTTGATACATCCCCAACGTGATCGAAGATGGCATTGCCGACATCGAAATTGGTTTTCGTTTTTTGCTGATAACAAGAAAAGTTTCACTGAACTACGAAAATGTGATATATAATACAAAAAAGTGGACACAAGCTATCACTGACAATTGAAATAAATGTCGGCTGTACAAAATATGTTTCATGAGTTCGAGATTGAGCTACCTCTATTTGAAAACCTTACTGAATCACTCATTATACATCATAGAACACTACAGTATATATGCAGTTTTAATGCAAACCGGTAGATGCCTTCACAGGGACATTTTACCTGTAGGTGATCAACTATACCCAAATAAGTACAGTGGGACCATATGGGTTAACGTTCAATTTCCTAATCAAATTTAAAGTCACATCAAGCTTAAAGCTTCCTTTAGTGTCATTTTAAGGTTAAAAAAACTTTAACATTAAACAGACTCACGGCGCCGGTTTCATAGTCAAACCTAAAGTCAATTTAACCTGAGAATGACAGTGAAGGAAGCTTTAGGCTAAAAGTGACTTTAATTTTGATTATGAAACTAGACGTTAAGGTTTGATTATAGAACCGGCTGTAAGTAATTTTAAGGAGAAGGTTATCCAGAGGGTGGCCTCGAAGCTCAGTGCAGTGTACAAAAGCGGTTCTCTAAAGCAGAGGTCTCGGCAGAGGTCAAAGTATAAAGTACAATGATATGTCGAGCCATTGTGGAAAGATCCAGGTTGCGAAACAGACACAAAAATTGTTTACCTCGTTGTTTACCACTTGAGATCTGGCGTTCATGTTACAAGACTCTGTTCGGATATAATTTATATTTTGATCTTCCTGTTGCGAAATATAATATATGCTCTGCTTTGCCAAAATTTCATGCCTTACCGTTTTGAATTCTTTTTGGTTTAAAATGTAGATCCAAGCAATGAGTAATATTTCAGAAATTCCAAATTGTAACCTCGAAAAATTGTTGACAACACTAGATTATATGCATTAATAGAAGAGGAAGATATCAAAATTTCTCGTGTTATAAGATATAAGAGATCAACGCATACGGCAAACATGATAACTGCAATCTACTCAACACGAAACAGTTGTTTATGTATCAAGAACGAAAAACTTTCTGTGATAGTCGAGCCTTCAGATTGAAAGCTGAGGCTAGCAAGTAGGCGAGACAATAGGCAGTTTTTTTGCCGAGGTGCATATAACATTTTTTCGTCAACCTCACATACCTTTATATAAGTAAGAAGTTACTAGTTTTATGGCCTCATCTAGGTGTCCGTAATTGCCAAGTCCCTGAGTGTTACTGTTATACATATCGCTATCACTTCTTCACCTAATTTACTGGTAAAATCTAGCCGATTTCGTAAAGAATTAATTTGACAACATCGAATGACAGTTATTGTCACCGGCACTTATGTTTTCATTCTGTATTCACTGAATGAGGGCTACCGCGTGTGAATTCGCCGCTAGTGTAGCGTGAGATCCACATTCTCGTCCACATTATAGACTCAACTACATAATATGATTAATCATAAGTTAATGGTCTTCATATATCTATAATACCTTTATTGATATTACGTATTTATGCTATAAAAGAAGTGGAGCCAAATCATTGTCAGAAAGGGACTTACATGCGCGAATTAAAAATAACGAGAAAAATACAAAAATAACGAACAAGATATTGATTAGTAACCCAATATTTCCATATTCAATTTCTCCAATATCATGATCTGTGAAATGACAAGTCCCCGTCATCGTAGACAAACAAATCTTGCATTAGTTTGTCTATGTTCAGGACCTCACTCTACAAAGGCGCCAACTGGTGAGCAAAAAAACGGTAGTCATCATTGATTCAATCCCCCGGGATCTAGTAGGTATATTGCTTAGTGACGAACAGCCGGACGAAAAATAAAACATGTTTTTCAGAGAGATTTTTCATTTGCAGAACAGGGAACGGTTTTCGCTCGTACTTATAAGATTCGAAATTAAATGCATAATCGATCTCAATAATGAAAAGAGGAGTTTGTAATTCGGTGTATAATCCATTCACTTTTATTTTAGCACTCGGCTGGCCATGAAATAATATTCCCAAGTTTTTGTAACTAGAACGGAGTGAGGTTGGCACTCATGAAATGTCATTAATATCATAACGCTGTTGCCACAATTAATATCAAAATATTACAAAAATGAGTATTTTATTCAAGGGTGCACTAATTCGAAAAGTTACTACGGGATTTTCGATGAATGTCATCGTAGAATAAGTTAATTTTTCTATTTTTCATTTGACTAGTCCTATACATTATAAATGTCTTGAGGGATCAATAAATATATAATTATTATTACTACATCAACGTATTAAAAATAAACAAACTTATTTTAATTATTTTGACTTCAATTGATGCAAGATGATTTTTTTTAAACAATTTAACATTCTTGTAATTATCCGTTAATTTCCTCTAGAGAGACCTATTCCCTACCACTAAATCAGATGCGTTTTGTTTTCGAGTTGATTTTTTTTTAATTCTACAATTGATGTAACAAATTCAATCTTTAGCTAAGGAAGATAACCAACATTAACTCTCCTCAAGCTACTGCGTATTATGTGTCAATAATTCAATAACAAAATAAGTATATTTAAAATCTGATCAGTTGTATTTTCCATGCATATAACTAGATTTGGTGTGCCTTCAGTCAGTTCGTATGAACGTAAATTATGTTCGTCACATGCATTTTCGACTTCATATTTTCCGAAGTGATTCGACATCGAGTTCGGCATTGTGATAAAATACGTGTAATTACTGAGACTTTCACGTAGAACGGACCACAGAGCGCTGATTCGAAACCAGATAATGTTTTGACGAGCGTCATAGCCCCACATGATATATAAAGTGGAATGCGTCAAATTTCCATGGCCAACCGAGTGCTAAAATAAAAGTGAATGTATACATCAGTGTATATATTCATAAATTGTCAATTATACTCTGCGAGAGATCGTGGGGAGAAGTGTTCAAAACATTTTTCTAAAAATCATTATCTGTTATCCCAGATAGCGTGAAAATATTAAATGTTTTCATTAATTCTTTTACACCCGGTATTTCAATATAACTCTGCTTCCTACTTTTTGAAATATCCAACGCTGCTATCCATGGAATGCTCCATTTGAGGAAATTTCCACTCATCAATAAAACTTTCAGCTCATTTATCCAACATGCAAGGATTTCCTTTGAAGTAGAATCAGTAAGTTATACTCTCGGTTGTACTACATCCGCTTCATATTCAGATACAGCAATCAAGGCAAGAGTTGGCCCCTCATAATAGAATAAATTTTGGTTTAATCCTAACGGGATTAATTGGGCCCATATACCTACAATAGAGCATTTCCTTTTCAAAAAGAAATACTCATGTAGCCAAACTGTCCCCTTTCGCACGAACTGATAAGGACCGCACGGATTTGATTGGGCCAATTGGATAATATTCACTTCATACTGGTATGCTTCTGTAGAGTGATCTATGAGAAACTTTAAATTCCTGTTGTCGAATCATATTTCCGGTATCTCCCATGTCGAGTATTGCAGGTGTTCAAGTCTGTGGACTTGGCAACACCGATTGCGAATTTTGAAACCTGAAATTCAAGCCTTTATTTTTTCAGTTTCCCAGGCGCCTTTCGAGAGATACGGAAACATAAATTTTTCCATGATTTTTGTGAGTAGCATTCCCGAATGGCAGAAAGTATTTAGGTACATATCGGTTGTCCGACGTTAGTCCATTCATGCGTTTCATTTGTTTATAAAAATCTATCATAAAAAATTTTTGGAAAAGGTTGACTTGGCTCCCCAAATGCGAACTTCGAAATAAAGCATTTAAATTCAAGGTCGTTTTTCATCGTAGATCCATGTTTGCTATTTATTGTGAGTTGAAGAAATATGGAAAACAAATTATACATGGTATTGGTGCGGGATCAGGTAGATGACTTGGATACACAAGGTAATGTCTGTTTTTGAAGAAAATTCCATCCTTCATTCTTTCAGAAGTTGTACCTTCACCTCATTGAGGTGTCTGATGAATTTCTTGAAGCCTCTCAATGCCACTGAAAATGTTCGTTGGGGTTCGCTCCTTTATTTTTCTTTAAGAGTCTACAGTCTACAGGTAGGTCTAACACCGTTTCAGTGGTCAGTTCAAAAAGAGAAAATGATCTTACATCAGAAACCACTTATTATGGGGTTTTCATTATAATTCAATTGGATCAGTTCGTCAACTCGGAAATTTTTTTATTCGTCAAACGGAAAAAAATAAAAATTCATTCAAATAATGAAGTTATGATACCGCATCCAGTATAATGCTAATTTCATATCCATTTCAGCAATTACCAAATTAGCCTGAGGAATCGACATGCGGAAAATATATCCATGTTGTCTATGGTTCAATACATCATGTTGACATCAAGTTTTATTTATTGAACTGTAAAGGATATTATTTCACCGAGTATTTTACTGTTGATTTCGAATTTCCACACTTTGGATGATATTACTGGAATAAGGGGAAAGCTATAGGTACTGCTATATTATCCTTATATTAATATATTCGAATTCAGAATGATTGAATACTCAATCATTCTGAAAAAAAAACATCAATCAAAAAAACATCAATCAAAAAAACATCAAAAGCGTTGTTCTTATTATACCAGGTAGCCCACCCCAGACACGGCGCTCATTTTGAGGGAGTAAATAAAGATATTTTGAAGATCTTTTCTTGTGGTGTATGTAGGGTGTTCAAAAGCACAATTCAAAATTATTTTCATATATACAGGGTCTTCGGAAACAAAGATGTAGGCTGAAGTTACCCTTTTTTAAATGTAAGACTCCGTATTTGACCTCAAAAATGGAATGTCGTTCTTCAGATCCCTTCATACCTTAGAAGGACCGTTTACGAGATAATGGCGAAAATGGTTTACTAAGTTTGAATTAAAAATCGAAAATAGCTCAGAAACTATCATGTTTAGATGTAAAAAAATTTTATGAAGATATTTTCGAAATAAGTTTTCGACGATTATTTGTAGGTGATGCTTGAGAATTAATTATGATCACTCTGTATATTCCAGAGTTGAAATTTTCTTTTATATGTGGTAGGAGTAGCCAACTTGTCTACTCGAAAAAATTCTGTCTGTATCGCTGGGGTTTCTTCATTAATTGCTATTTAAGAAAACTTGATATTTTCGATTTTTCGCCATTACCTCGTGAAGGGTGCTTCTGAGCTATAAAGTCATCTGAAGAAACTCATCATAATTTGAGCTTGCCATTTTATTTTTGAGGTCAAATATAGGGAGTTACATTTAAAAAAGAGTAACTTTGGTCTATATGTTTATTTTACAACACCTTCTATATTTGATAATAATTTCGAATTGTGCTTTGGGACATCCCACACACACCACAAGAAAAGAATTTCAAAATATCTTCATTTACTCCCTCAAAATGAGCGCCACGTGTGGGGTGGGCCACCCGGTATATTATAGTAGGTATATTATGATTCCTATGATTATTCCAAAAATTTCAAAAAGGTCTGAACTCGGGTCTGAAGCTTATTTCACGAATGCAGTTGAATAGCCAACTCTATAAGTTAAACTGATGCACTTATTGACTAAGGGACACCGCGAGGGACACCGTTGTGAACCTTGCAGACCGATTCCAGCAGACTGTTCGATGGAAACACCCGAACGCGGTGACCAGTGGCGTACAGACGGAAGCAAAAATTTATATGGAAAATACGTTACAGCATGCAATAGAGAACGCATGGAGATCTCAGAATTGTTGAAATTAGAATGAAACAAGAGGGAAATAAAAAAAATTATTTCGAGGACTTGACGTTTTCATGCTCGAACACACGAAAGTTCGCCATTCAGTTTTTTAGAACGTTCGAAAGCTTTAACAGGTGCATCCTTGAGGTATAGAGAAAATTTATTAAAAAACTCATAGCATAAGAAATTCGTACTATTTTGACATTTTTTCAGTCTCCTGAAACGGACCTCACATTTTGTTTTTTCCTCGTGTTTTAGTTATGAAAATCGCCATTCTTCGTTGAATTTCCCTGCTTTGCATGGGCGTACTTCAGACACTCATAGATAAAAAGACACGAAAAAGTCAGTATTCCAAGTCTGATAAAAGATTTTTTGCAGTAATCTCTGTAGCCGATATTGGCGGATATATTCTTACAGCTCTTCTCTGCAATCTGAAAACCCTTTCTGCGGTCGAACAGCTCCCCCACAGCAGAACATAATAACGAAGTCGTGACTTAATAAGCGCATGATAAGCACTCTTTAGTACCCTTGCGGAGACAGTCTCCGCCAGATTTCTCAGGAGGAAAGTACTCCTTTTATTTATTTTATTTATCTCTGTACAATTGGGATCCAAACGGGGTGAACCCCATATAAGGTATCCACTAATTAATGAAAATAAAATACAGCTTCGATACAATATTAGAAACTAGAACTTAATTTTTATATGTAACAAGACAAAAAGGAAAAAAGAACATATTCGAACAAACATAAATCATCCAAGAAAATTCTTCTTCAAAATACGTTTTGCGGCTGCAGATTTTATCACAAAAATATCAAAAAGGTTGGAATACTGATTGGCGTGTCTAGAGATCCTGATCATCGGAGAATTCTGGGAAGAATTCGTCCGCATGAACGGAATGTTAAAAAGTTCAACAGTTCTTAAATTTCTTGTTGATACATTTATTCCTATTTTAGACAAAAATTCAGGACACTGTATAAGACCCTGCAAGATTTTGAGCAGAAATAGAATATCCGAAATGGCCCTCCTGTCCTCGAGGGACATAATAGAGAATCTTCTCCTAGCTAGTTGATAGTCATGATTATATAGTCAAAGGAAAACCTACCACACAGTTGACGCAAAAATCTATTCTGTACTGATTCAATCCGAGAGACATATTTTTTGTAGTGACGGCTCCAGGTGACACTTGAAAAATTAAGTTTAGACGCTACAAATGCATAATATAATGCGAGTATATTCGAGGGATTTCGAAAATATTTTGTCCTCCTCATCACGAAGCCCAGCATTCGCGAAGCACTCGCGGCTATGAAGTCGATGTGCTGGTCCATCAACAATTTAGAGTCGAGAATAACCCCGAGGTCCCTTATCTGTTCTGATACCCGAAGAATCTCACCATTTAGTTGTTAGGAAAAGTTAATACGGGATTTTTTGCGGGTAAATATCATCTGCGAACACTTCTCAATATTTAAAAATAAACCATTCTCCCGGCAAAATGCGACGAATCTATTCAAGTCAGATTGGAGTAATAAACAGACGCGGAGCTCTCGTACTCTCATATATACCTTGAGGTCATCAGCAAACAACAGGAATCTGGCATATTTGAAACATTTTTGTATAGGGTTGATATGAATCAGAAAGAGAAGTGGTCCCAGGTGAGATCCCTGAGGGACACCCGACGAAGAAGTGTATTTAAACGACTGCCTGGACCGAAACAAACTGTGATCTACCCTTGAGATAGGACTCAAACCAGCGCAGAAGATTGAGCTATAGACAAATAAAAGTGCCCTGCTAGTGTAATATGTATTACCTCAATGGATAACAAAAAAAATCACAAGTCAAAACAAGGGATTTCAGATTGCTCCTTAAAAAAAATCTATACTACATATTTAAATCTGTAAATTGATTTTGATTTAATGGCTTTTTCTTGAAAGAACCGACATTTGATATAGACCAGTCTCCTGTCAGTCCATGTGACTGAACCTCGGGCTGGACTTAGCTTCCCGATGAGTCTGACTGTTGAGCCCTACATCCCAATTTTTTAAGATGTATTCGTTTTATCGATGGTGCAAAAACATTTTCATGCACATAATGCATACTATAATTCATAAAAATAATAATTAATAGCTTCACCATTACCGACCATTACTTTATACTAGCATCGGATATTTCTCGGGATATTTCTTCATAAATTTTAAATTGAAATATTCCAAAACGGTACACAGTATCGAGCTTCATCAAGAAAGCCATTTAGGTGTAAAATTGTAAAATTGAATGATGTTTAAGTTCACTTGAAATCATAAACGACTAGGTACCAAAAGTCTTCTAGTGCTTTCAAAGAAAGCATGGTCTGATAGCACCAGTCAGAAGTTCTATTGTGAAGCAAATCTTCCTTTTTGTTTTTCATTTGAAGGTAATAATATGCAGGGTGTTCCTAAATTGAACGTACAAACGAAAAGGGGAAATTCCTTAAGTGAGTTTAAGAAATAAAAGTCTCATAAACATGGGATCGCAAACGTTTCGTTTTCGAGATACAGAGTGTTGAAGTTTGAATTTTTTTCAAGTTTTTTCTCGAAATCGTTGGTAGATACGACAAAACTACAAGAAACCGAAAAGCTTATTATAAGAACAAAGCTTCTTTTTACATTTTACGAAAAAAATTACTTATCTTTGAAGTACCTACTTTCCTTCCAACCAACAAAGCTCTGCGATTTGCCCAAATCCTTAATAACAGAATCAAAACAAATCCTCTATCTAAGAGGTGTTGTTGCATATCACGGATAGTACTCAACAGCCATTGGATTCATTCATGGATTCATTCATTCATTCATTGCTGTATCCCGTTACCGGGAATGAATCTACAAAAAGACGAAAAAAGGGAAAAACAAAAAATAAAGAAAAAGAAAGGAAAAAAAAGGTGCGAACAGAATTATAATTTTTCAGGGCCAACTGCGACTGTGTGCTCTCCTGTGACTGTAGAGACCCAACCGTGACCTACATATCCTACCACAACCAGATCTGTCCGCCGCTGTATCCTCCTTCTCGAGTCTATATTATAACTGTGTACCAAAGACCTCCACTGTGACCTGTCTAACGCTAGTTGTTCCCAGTTATGATTGGCATTAACTGATTTTAGGGATTGATGTAGTGTATCCTTAAACCGCTTGTACTGGCCTCCTGGTTTCCATCTGATGTGCATTATCTGTCTTAGATGACGTTGTTGCGTTTGTTCGAGCTGTTTAATATGTCGCCTGTAGGGCGTCCAGCTTTCGCTTCCGTAGAGGAGCGTTGGGAGGACCACTGCTTTGTAAACAGCTGTCTTGGTCTTCAGATTGAGGTCGTGATTTTGAAACACTCTCTCCTTTAGCTTCCAGAATGCCCGTGATGCCGAATTGATACGGTTGTGTATTTCCGTGTCAAGGTTAGCCCTAGTATTTAAGAAGCTTCCCAAGTATTTGAACTGCTCGACCTGTTCTAGAGTTTCATTCTCCAGACTGATATCTGTTTGAAGGCTTTCTGGCGGACTTACCAGGATTTTGGTCTTGTCGATATTGAGTCTGAGGTCTAAAGCTTCGTATATATGTTTATAGCCATTGGATACTTTGTTGGGTACTTCCTTAGACCCCCTATCGTGTGTTATTACATAAGAAGGGCACTTTTAATTATCTATATCTCGGTTAAGGTAAGTTGTAGAGAAAAACTAATTGCAGATTTGAAAAGATCAAAACGCAGATATCCCACAAGCTGGGTTGAGAAAAAAAAATTTCTTCTCTAAAAACTCGTAAAGTATAAATGAACAAAACGAACGGACTGATGAGCTCTCTCTCTCCCTGTAATGAGGTTTTATAACGTACCACGCGTATTTCTCTTTCATTATTTTATTTTCAGTTGGATCAGAATGGAAAGAATATTTCAGGACAAAAGAACAAGTTCATCCTAGTGAATCAATCGGAACGGAAAGAGCTCATGTTGAACTAACAAATTGTTATGTTCCGTAATCGATTTCTGTTCTGTGATGGCTACAATTCCAATCTTTTACCAAGTTGCACCGATTCATCTTTTCTGATGTACAAATAGGTATCCATAGAAGGTACCGATGTCCACATATATCACCTTCAATTCCCTGCCCAATTCCTATCAGATAAAAGAGTAAGCGCGACATAGCTCGGGGAAATCCTTTCATGTGGAAAGGCGATTTATTTTCCAGAGAATCTATAAATTTCACTCCACGACCTAATCGTCACCTTCGAGTTGCCCTCCCGAATATATGAAGCGACTTTTACAATTGGAGGAGTACTCAGCGCGTTTCAAGATTATGGTTTTTTGAAAGGATCTTGTTTGGTACGTAAGGCTCCAGTTAATTTTGTTTTTAGATATCCTTGTTTATTCGGGGTGGACATTTGTATTTCAAATGTGTGAGAAAGAGCTGAAGTGAAAACCTACCACAAACAATTTTTTTCGGCGAACCTCTCACTGACTGTTTTCTGTAGACTAAAATTCCAATTTCAGAATCACTTCTCATCCTACTCGTTGAATTCAACAAAATCTCGTTCAATTTAATATCTATAAAATACATTTATTTTTCCAAGAGTGGCCCAGACTTTATAAGGTGACTCTGTTTTCTGACAGGAAGTAAAACTCATCAAAATATATCATTTTACCAAAAATCGCCCCAATGAAATATTCAAGATGCCTAGTTGGACTGCGATGACAGCGGTTAGCAAAAGAAAAGGAAACAGACGAGTTATTGTCTGATGTCGTTTGAGAAAATTGACTCCTAGGAGAGCCACCTCGGAATTGCGTATGTTTTTTCTGACCATAATTTTGTGCCATGTTTTGGGTTATTAATTTATTACCCTAATGAAGAATATTTTGCTCTCCAATTGTTAGAGATTTCAGAATTATTTAGGCTAATTTTTCCTATATTGTCCTCCAATAATTGTTCGAAAAATCGGGATGCCGCTAACCCAACCCTTAGCTAGCTGGACCAAAGCGATAAAATCAATTGTTCATTCAAAATCTGATCACACAAAAATTCCACACCAATTTTGGTCTCATTTGAGTGAAAAATTTTTCCTGGAACTATTAATTTATAAAAAACCTACTAACATACACAATTATACAGGCTGGTGATAAATTCGATACTCACCACTACTATCTTTCAACCAATACCAGATAGAGATTCCATTCATTAAAAAAAAAGATTTATAATGAAAAGTAAGCGAAGTATGATATTCGAAAATCGAATTGTTTATTTCAAGAACGATTCCAATGAAATTTTGAAATACTTGAATGTTATCGTCATGTGAATCATTTGATGAAATCACACTATTTTTATTGAAATCGACCCCTAGATTTGAAGATACGACTTCCAACTTTTAGTTATTAGGGCCGCCTTATTGAATTTTCTAATTGAAAAATCAATAACAGTATTTGTATTCAAAATGAGAATTAGTTTGATAGCCTTCTAGTAACAATTCGAAAAATTTCATATCTGTTTATGGTGGATGGGAATTACATATTTTTTTTCCCGCTACAGACCTATTGATATGCGGTTTTCAAGGATATCTATTTGATGAAAAATGTAGGTCATGGGGCAAAGCTTATCATACAACATTCGGAAAAGAAAAATAAAATTATTTTTCACATTCCTCCGGAAAATGAAAAAAAAAATGAGGCTTTGCACCGCTACTTCATCAATTTCAAGAATTTTCCATCAAATATACTCAAAAATGAACAGTAAAACCAGCAGAACGAATCCTCGCAATCGAAATTTTCTAATTTTTTTTGTGTAGGTAGCTGTTGCGTGCAGTATTCCTCATGACTATTTAATCAATCGGTGAAAATTTATACGTTTTGGCAATATCAACTATTTGAATTATACCCGTTCCTGTATTGTGTGAAGGAAATCGAAAAAAGACCTAAGTTCCTTTCAGCCGCATCTTGAAAGTCACGTGGTATAATTGCCTTTCAATTTATCTGAATTATTCAATTTCAACAGTCTGCATTGTCAAAATAAAATAGAAAGATCACTACTCAAAACAACTCAAACCCTCCCGCAAACCTTACTTAATTCAGCAGAGCATAATAGTTCGACTTTAAGGCCCGTATTAATAGTCAGATCTCAAAACGGGTCTCAAGACCTATCTCAGTTGATACTTTCTCAAGATAGTGACAGCATCTCAAGATGACGGCTTATTAATAAACTCATATCAAGTCATTATCAGTTTGATACTATCTCAAGAAACGAGACTTGAAACTGAACTTATGAATGTCTTGAGTAATGGTCTTGAGATATACTTGAGACTGCAAAAGGAAAAGAGAAATCAGTATTTTTATTTCTGCTTGATATTCTTCAATACTGTGACTCACAATAAAGTGTAACTAAGCGGGTTTTTTTATCTCGAACGAACGAAATATGTCACATATTTGATCAGCCGCCGATGCATGTGGTCCAGATGGGATCTTGGGTTATAATTAGGGATACAACAATTATGATTCTCTCAAAAGTGACCTGATGCATCTAATCCGATGAACTTGGTACTGAACCATTCATTGTCCAGCCATATGTTAATATTCTGTTTCGTTTTTGCGATGCCGGAGTCACCTTCCACAGTACCGTACTTAAAATTCAATGAAATTTCGTCGAACTTCTAAAGGTTGTATTTGAGCCATATTTTATATAGACAATTTGTGGTTAAACGATTTATTTTGATGAGTTCTACCTTCTGTCCAAAAAAAGCCCCACCTTAGAAAACATCCTGTATAATCTGCAGTAACGAAAATATAATATAAATTTTCTTTACCATATTTTCTATAAATTTCAGTCGTCGGACGCAAATGTGTGCGTTTTATCGAATTTTCAGGTTGAGGATAGCACTATAGCGATGAAGAAGGGTGAATGTATATTTTTGTAATGAGATATCTTGATGTATAGAATCAAATATACTGAAAGTGTTGAGATAAATTCACTAGAGTAAATCAAAACCGAATCCTTTACTCATTCAAAATTCTCGCCAACAATAAATATGTCAAATGCGATTGGTTTATTAGTCGACAATATTAGTGCTGGCGGTCAAAGTGTTGAATGACATTCCCCAGCAGTTTTTGACTGTGAGAACCGTATTATGTACTTTGCTATTGAAACCTATATACGGTATATAAGCATCTTTAAGGAATAAGATATTTCTCTCACTATTAGTTAGTTCTGGTTTGATATTCATCGAGAGTATAGATCGACCTCCGTTAAATAGATTGAATCAATATAGAGATTGTTTCACAAAGTGAGCTTCATCAAAGAAGATATTGTCCTAAACCAATCTATTTTCCAACAGAAAGATTTCCAAACATTTCATTCTATTCTGTCGTTTTTGTAGCTCTACTCTCCCTACAATTCAGCATGTCGATGGTTAAAATGTAAAAAAAAAATGATTCTACTTGACATCATCCTGAAAACGTGATTGGAAATAATGAGCCAAGAGATTCTGAGCGTTTTATTTGCCTCGCAAAACAAGAAGTGCGGGATTTATTTGTCAACTGTTCATTCCTGGCCACAAGCGACGTTATTTCGCCTTAAATGTCACCTACACGCTATGACTTCTTGAGCTTTATGATACGTTTCTCCCGATTTTATGTTCGCTTACTTCGAGCGGTTTGTTGCCCTGCAAGTTTCCTCGTCGAAAATAAAAAAATGAATTATTTATTTATTGTGGAGTTGAATATTCAATTAGAGTGTGGGCAATTGTAGTTCATTTGCAGGTTTGAGAGGCAGAGCGTTGGCGCCAATGGGGATAAGTCGAAGGATAAATACATTTGTTTGCCGAATAAGTCCAGAAACGATTCAGATATTACCGGTGTGAACCTAGCAGACCTTTCGTAGCAGACCGTTTGGCGGAGAAACACCCGAACGCGGTGACTAGTGGCAAACAGTCCGAAGCTAAAATTTATATCGAAGGTATTTTTAAACCTTCTACAATCACAGGATAGTTTAACTTCGGAGGGTTGGTAGGGAGTAGTTTTTTATGCACAAAATATTTCACAATATAGATTGTGTTCACAGACCTTGTTGGTGAACGAGCTCAGTGCTAGTCGGGCAGAAATCTTTGCCATTAGTCTATGCGCCAATCACCAAAATCCTAACGGACAGTCAAGCTGCCATCAAATCTCTCGAAGCTGACAAATGCAATTCGACACAGGTACTCAAATGCAGATCCAACCTCCCATAATTGAGAAGTCACAACACACTGCAACTCATTTGGGTACCTGGACTCTAAGGCTTTAGAAGCATTGAACTCTAAAAGAACTGAAACGGCATCTCGATGCAGGCAAACTGAGGATGACTGAAAGGGAAGATGTAGAGCAATCTATCTCTTTCTCTCTGCGCTCTGTCAATTGGTTTATAATGATGAAAACAAAAGCAACCCGGGGCGCTGAAGTGAGACGACTGCTGCGTTTGACGTCTGATGCGGTTATTCGATTGGTTGCCGAACCATTAGAAAGAGATGCTCTACATCTTCCGTCTCACTTAAATACCTAATACGCCCTTTCAGTTCTTTTAGAGTCCAATGTTCAGAAGTAACGAGTTATCAGATCCTATAATCAGAGAATGTACGACCTCAGGGATGATTGGAAAGTCAACTATCGGAATTTCAAATTCTTTAGTTAGGGAACGTAATAACATCTGGCGCAGCCGTTTTGGACTGCGCACTACCACGTAGCCATTAGAATGCCTACCAGTTCACACACCAACCAATGGTTAGGATTTTCAAGAACCGATCTGAAATCTATAATGGCAGGCTTCGCGGGAAAAAGCAGTCTCAGAGCTCACCTACACAAACTCATCATCGTCAATGAAACACTCTGCAAGCTTTGCCTAGAGAAAGACGCCGTTGGGCGCATCCTCTGTAACTGCCCGGCGGCTGACAGACTTGGAATCTTTGGTTCGCTGAAGCTGGATCTAGAGGAAATCGACAACATCGTAAGAGTAAAGGTAAGCGCACATACAACGGCATCGGACGGACGGTACGGATCGGAATAAATTACTTTCAATGGAACTGAATGGAGCAACGCACATATGTGCGGACGGCAGGCATCGCATCGCATCGCATCCGACGGAATTGAGGAACGAGAATCAAATTTCGACCGATGCGTGCTGTGCCGGCCGATCCCGACATATGTGCTATACCAATCGGAGATTGCCGCGGCATCTGCGTCATTTTCCAAGTCTCTACATGCAGCGGCTTGTACGCGTAGTCATACGAAATACGAATTCACGGCAGAAGCATGAGTTTTCAGGAGAACTTAATACTGCGCGTACAAAATTAAAATGAATTGTACAATTTAAGTGACAGAAATTACAGCAACCATTTTTTTTTTCGTCCTTCATCAAGTCCGGAAATAAATGAACATATTCTCCAAAATCCTTCCTTTTTTACATATGTCATGTATCCACATTCGTCTACGATTCCTTCGCTTTTGAAACTCTTCTTCCTCCAGAACAAACGCTAGTTCCTCACCGCTTGAAGACATATTCGCATATGTGCGATACCTTCATAAAAATTCCGCCGCTGCCGTGCCGTTCCTTCCATGCCGTCCGTCCGATGCCGATGTATGTGCGCTTACCTTTAAGGTATCGCACATAATATATAACATCGGAATCGCCGGAGTAATAGATTAGTTGCGAATATGACTTCAAGCGGTGAGGAACTAGCGTTTGTTCTGGAGGAAGAAGAGTTTCAAAAGCGAAGGAATCGTAGACGAATGTGGATACATGACATATGTAAAAAAGGAAGGATTTTGGAGAATATGTTCATTTATTTCCGGACTTGATGAAGGACGAAAAAAAAAAATGGTTGCTGTAATTTCTGTCACTTAAATTGTACAATTCATTTTAATTTTGTACGCGCAGTATTAAGTTCTCCTGAAAACTCATGCTTTTGCCGTGAATTTCGTATGACTACCCGTACAAGCCGCTGCATGTAGAGACTTGTAAAATGACGCAGATGCCGCGGCAATCTCCGATTGGTATCGCACATATGTCGGGATCGGCCGGCACAGCACGCATCGGTCGGAATTTAATTCTCGTTCCTCAATTCCGTCGGATGCGATGCCTGCCGTCCGCACATATGTGCGTTGCTCCATTCAGTTCCATTGAAAGTATAATAATTTATTTCGATCCGTACCGTCCGTCCGATGCCGTTGTATGTGCGCTTACCTTAACCTTCCGGCGGGCGCGGTGTCGTAAAATTTACGACAAATTTACTCTTTCGCTATCCCTACTCTAACGACTTAGTTGCAAGAACCGACCTGTTAGCTATTCTACAGTCAGTGTGTCTCCAACCTACAGCCGTAGCGGGTGGTCTTATAAGTTATTGTTATTAGTTGATATTTGAAAGTTTCCATTGAGCGTAAAGTTTACGACACGCGCCTTGAAGTGTAAGTATACTAAATAAACTACTTTTTTTTCACTTTTTTCTCATTTATATTATTTCTAAATATATTTTTTTTTCTTTAGACGTGTTCCATTATGTCTCGTAAGCCTCTCACACAAAAGGAGCTTGAAAAAATTGTGCATGATATGTTCGAAGAACCTGAGGCAAATGATGAGGACTATTTTCCTTCAAGTGATAGCGAGTTTTCGGAAGAAGAAATTGAGCAACAAGCTGAAGAAAGTGTTACAGAACAAGAAAATACTTCAGACGAATCAGAAGAAGAGAAAACAAGTGAAGAATTTTTTATTGGCAAAAATAAAACTACACAATGGCGAAAGACAACATACCATGCAAAAACAAAAACCAAAAGTATAAACGTAGTAGCACAACGAAGTGGCTTGACTCAAAGAGCTCATGGTATTGAAAATGAACTAAATGCGTTTTCTCAAATTATCGATATGTCTATGATTGACAATGTTTTGAGGTACACAAATATGTATATCGATTGGCTAAGAGTTGACCATCAATATTCTAGAGATCGGGACTGTAAAAACATCGACAGGCAAGAATTTATGGCTTACTTGGGTCTGCTATATTTGATTGGTGTAAAAAAAGCTCACCATGCAAATGTGAAAGAGATTTTTTCCTCTGACGGCACCGGGATTGAAATAGCAAGAGCTGCCATGAGTTACAAGAGATTTCTCTTCATCACCCGTTGCCTGAGATTCGATGACAAGAATACCCGAGCTGAAAGGAAGAAAGTTGACAAACTGGCAGCAATACGTGAATTTTACCAAGCTTTTGTCAACAACTGTAAGTCATCATTCAATTTGAGTGAATATACTACAATCGATGAGATGCTGCATCCATTTAGAGGTCGTTGTAGCTTCATACAATATATTCCTAGCAAACCAGCAAAATACGGGATAAAAATGTTTGCGTTATGTGATGCCAAAAGTTTTTACACATCCAATCTGGAAATATATTGCGGTAAACAACCCGATGGACCATTCGCTGCCTCTAATTCTCCTACAGATATTGTAAAGCGTCTAATCGCTCCGATAGAAAACTCAAACCGGAATTTGACCATCGATAATTGGTACACAAGTGTACCACTTGCTGATTATTTGCTTACTAAAAAAATAACAGTTTTGGGCACAATAAAAAAAAACAAAGCTGAAATTCCAAAAGAATTCTTGCCAGACAAAAGCAAAGCTGTTGGATCGACTCTTTTTGGTTTTCAAAAGGACAAAATGATGCTTTCTTATGTACCTCGGAAAAATAAATCTGTAATATTACTTTCAACATTACATGACGACAACAAAATGGATCCTGAAACTAGAAAGCCTCAGGCTATACTGGATTACAACGAAACCAAAGGCGGAGTGGATACCGTAGACAAAATGTGTGCCTCGTACTCGGTCGGTAGAATAACAAAGAGATGGCCGTGTGTAGTTTTCTTCACTCTAATAAATATTTGCGGCATAAATGCTCAAATTTTACACAAATTTTCCTGTCCAGGGAAATCTCCAATGCGTCGAAGATTTTTCCTAAAAAATTTGGCATTGACCATGATGAAAGAGCATCTTATCTTCAGATCAAATGCATCAAATTTACCTCAAGATACAAATGCTTTTCTCAAAGTGAATTATGGTCGACAAGTTGAACCGATAGCAGAAGAAGAAAGAAGCCTTACAAAACGCGGTACTTGTCGGTCATGTGCACTGTTGAAAAAAAGATCATCAGCATCAATGAAATGTTGCCGCTGCCATTCCTTTACATGCAAAAACCATTCTTCAGTTGAGGTGGTTTGCAACAATTGTAAGGATGAGACCACTGATTCAAGTCAATAGGTCAATAAAATATTTTGTTTTTATACTTATAAAAAAATATTTAAAATATTAACATATTCAAAGTTTTTGTTTAGAAAATCCAAATAAATTTTTTTCAAATACTGTCATTTATCATTTTTCATAGCCTTACAAAAATTCCTCAACAATTTATATAAAAAAAACATTATTTATATGGTGACGTAAAATTTACGACACGCGAATGCTCAAGTTACAAAAAAGGGCGCGCCCGCCGGAAGGTTAAGAGTGGGCTGGAGGGAGAAGTTTACTTCTCTGAGCCCGGGTGTCCACTAAGAGCGCTTACGGAAAACGAGCTTCAATGGGCGTGGGCGCGTGAGCATCCTTTTCAGCAAATTGAGAGTATTCAGTTCCTATAAAAGATTTCGATTTTTTTAATCAGTGATCGAATAAAATTAGCATAGTTTTTTCCTTCAAAGGAATTGAACTTAACTTTTGGCGGCCAAGAAATTTGACCTGAAAGTTTTTTTTTCAATTATAATATGTCCTCGGAAATACGAATATCGGCTAATTACTTGAGGATAAAAGTTATAGAGTAATGAATTCTACGTCGAATGAGATCAAGTGTGTACTTTTTGAACGACATGTCTCCTCACTAATGGATCCCAAAGTTTTGCCAATTTCCAGAAATGTTATGTTTCATATTGTTTCTTCAGAAAAATCTTTGGAAGTAGCTTCTATATGAGGAAAGTGACGCATAAGAGAGTTGTGGAACATTATATTTTGCATCGGTTGAAAGCATGCGTTCATTTTTTTTACCACCACACTAGGGAACCATAAATTTGGACTAATTAATGAGACAAATATTAGTTTTTTATTTATTTTTCAGATTTAATAGTCCCATTTCTTGGTCATGAATGGTCAATATATCTCTGAAAATTTCCTCAACTTCGATGTACAGAGTGGGCAAATTCCGATGTTTTAGCACTACAGTTTTTAAACCAGAGGAGATACACAAAATCTGATACCCCATTCTAGTTCTCTTTTTCTGAGAAACTAACAATAGTAGTAGTCATTTTTGGCCACTTTTGTTTTCGAGTTATAAGCAAAAATTGGAAAAATGGCGATATCGAAATTAATTTATATCTCCGCTAATACGGATGATAGAGCTCTGAAATTGAAATATTATACAGGCACTTTTTTACGTAGAATCCAGTGGCGTGTTCGACTTCTTAGCAGGATTTTTAATTACGAAGCTATGACTCAAATTTATGTTTTTTTTAAATGGGAACACTAGTTTTCTATGCAATTTTTTGAAAGCTTGAATTTTACTGATTTCAAAAATATATAACATCATATGGTTTGTATCAATATAAATAATAGAAAATGGTCAAAAACCTTTTTTCTCAATATTTCCATGGTTTCAACTTCTGATGAGAAAAGATTTTTTGGAAATCTTTTCCTGTGGTATGTGTAGGGTGTTCAAAAACAAAATTTAAAATTATTGTCATAAAAGCAGGGTCAAGATTAGACCAAAGTTACACTTTTTTAAATGTAACACTCTGTATTTGACTTCAAAAATTGAATGGCAAGCTCAAATTGTGATGATTTTTTTCAGATCACTTTATGCCTCAGAAGAACCATTTACGAGATAATGGCGAAAATGGTTTACTAGTTTTGAATTAAAAATCGACAATTGCTCAAAAACTATCAGGTTTAGATGTAGGAAAATTTTATGAAGACAGTTTCGAAATTAATTTTTAAATTCAACGAGATATAAAAATACCGGGTGTGCCATTTGAAATATGAAAGTTTTCGACGATTTGTATTTGTATTTGTAGGCGATGTTTGGGAATTAATTGTGATCACTCTATATATTCCAGAGTTGAAATATTCTTTTATAGTATGAGTAGCCAACTTGTCTACTCGAAAAAATTCTGTCTGTATCGCTGGCATAACTAGTTTCTTCATGAATTGCTATTTGAAAAAACTCCATATTTTCAATTTTTCGCCATTATCTCGTAAAGGGTACTTCTGAGCTATAAAGAAATCTGAAGAAACTCATCATAACTTGAGCTTGCCATTCCATTTTTGAGGTCAAATATGGGGTGTTACATTTGAAAAAGTGTAACTTTGGCCTATATCTTTATTTTCGAACACCCTGTATACATGAAAATAATTTTAAATTGTGCTTTGCGACATCCTACACACACCAAAGAAGAAAAGAATTTCAAAATATCTTCATTTACTACCTCAAAATGAGCGCCGCGTCTGGGGTGGGCCACCCGGTAGAATTATTTTCGGCGATACCGGTAGGATATGTCCGATAAAAAAATCCGTAGAACTAAGGCCGGTTGTTCAATTCGTGATTAAAGTTGATCCTGGATTAATTTTGACATTTCCACGTCACGTTTATCCAGGATTAACTTAAATCTCGGCTTAAACCCGAATTGAACAACCGAGCCTCAGTGTTGCCCATTTCCACTTCGACTCGATGCCTGCGTAGAATTTTTTCATGTGAGTTGACAGCACTCATAACTTCCTTTAATTACCCTTCATTTCCAACCAATATCCCCTAATTTCCCCACATTGCCCCTAACTTCCTCTCATAGCTCCCTATTTTCTCCGAGGGATCTTTCACTGGACGATTTTTGTACACCAAAATTCCAATTTCTTGATTAATTCCACTAAATTCAGGAAAATTTCGTTCAATTCACCTAAATCCCATTCAATTCCTCACAATTCCGTTAAATTCATCATAATTCCGCTCAATTCAACTCAATTCCGTTCAATTTATCGCAGTAATTTTTAGTGAAAACTCAATATGAGTGTCCTGTCAACTAACTATTAATAATTAGGGCAAATAAAAATTCGATTAAATAAACATCACTTAAACCCGATTGCACCGACTTATTTAAGACAGGATTAACGTTATTTCGGTGATAGTAATGGTAACTGCTATAGAAATCAGAGAAATAATCAAGTATTCGTTGATCTCGCCTTAAATAAGTTGGTGCACCCGGCCGTTATTGAAAAGAACACTGAGGGTGGGTTGTAACTCAGTTGGTTAAACTCTGGTTTTCGTTGACCGCTGGTTATCGTTCATTGGGTTGTTGTATGACAGAACTTTCGAAGGTTACCAATTGGTTAACTGTCGAATTGTTTACCATCCGATTTTGGGGGTTTAACCAAGGTTTAGGCCAGGATTCACAAAATACATGTATATAAAATCAGAGAGCATGGTATAAATTAACCTAAATTAAGATATATCCATCATATGATGAATGTTATAAAACATAAATGAAAAGAAAAAAGTGTAAATGAATAACACAAAAGGAAGAATCTGCGTGAATTTAACTCAACGGATGATAAAATTTTTTTAGAACTCGTTGAATTGGAAATAGATCCAAAGGCAAAACAGAATTTTCGAATTTCTCAATATTTATTTATCAAGATAAAAGGGTTCACATTGTGCATAATATAAATAATAATTGCGGCATCCCACATTTTAATGAATATTTATTTATGTTGCCGAGTATGCCGAGTGTTATTTTGTTTTTCTCAATAAATATATTCACGATAATTTTTGCAATAATATGTATAATAATCCATCTTCCCCTTCTTCTTCGATTATCCGAATGTCTAAGGACAACAATTAGTCCGGATAATGGGGTTTTTACTGTACGTACTCATTGCTAGGAAACTACACAAAACCATAGACAAACTACACAAAATGGAAGTTTACTTAACTACTTCCAGATTTTCGATGTTACAACGGAAATGGACTTAACCTTCTTTGGTAGGTTAACCATTGGTCTTATAACCAGTTGGTTAACCAACTGAGTTACAACCCACCCTGAATAACTGAAAATTAAAATGTAAGACAAAAAAACAAAAAAATAAATTTTTCTCTATTTTGTTGAAGTCATCTTTACTCAGTTTTCTCGAAACCAACAGTGAATCATATCAAGTTGCCGTTAAATAAGTGACCTGCTGTGATTTCGCAGCAAGCTTCCCTCGAAGCTTCGTCTTGTTCCATCTGAATTCTGAAGTATACTTTATCCTAGACTGAATCTACTAGTATATCTAACCTGTGATCGGACCAAAAATCGAAATATCAGTAGAACAGTATTATCAAATAAATATATCATCAATATATCAAATATAATCAAAAGTGGGAATTTCTTCAAACCAAAAAAACTGCTGAAAAAATTAGGGTGGCGAAATAGGTAAATGAACCTATGAACTAAAACTATTTTACCCTAAGACTCAACATATTTAGGAAAGTGAGTGGCATACTTTTTTGAGGAACTCATAATGACGTCAACTGCGTTCCTCTATCTTCTTTTGTTTTCGAGCAGAGTATAACTTAGAAAAAAATCACTATTATTTTTTATTTCAAAACTATATTTAACCACCTATATTGTGGCCCGCGTAGAATATTCCAGCCGAATATTTCCCTGAATGAAAAATTTTTTTGGGAAAAAGGCTAGGAGCCTCAATTTCCATTTGGACATTTCTGACAAATTCAGAAACTCAATCACTTAATGCATGTCACCCATCACTTCCTACTAGTTTTCTACATCGAAATGTACGCCATATTCATTCATAAATAAAATCATAATCACGTTTTCCAGAAACACTCAAATATATGGAAATGTTCCACTATGGATTGCTTGACATAGCCGCCTTGTAGAATATGTTAAATATTACTGAAATGATGATAGATATATCAACTTGGCTCGAGAATCATCGACTTCACACCAAAATAAGTACTTTTTTAGGTTATATCAAAACGATTGTTAGGTGACACGATTATTCAAAAGCATATTTCTACGCATGTTCATTTCCATTCAATTCCTTTACAATTCCATGCAATTCCTTCACAATGCCGTTCAATTCCATTGAATTTCTATAAAAATTCCTTCAATTCCATTCCAATCAATTCCAATATAGTTCCGCGTAATTCCATAAAATTCCGTGCAATTCCGCTTCAATTCCATCAATTTGTACACTAAAATTCCACAGTGAAATACCCCTCGATTTTCTCCCATTTCCACCTCATTTCCTTGTGAGTGTACACTTAATTGCCTTAGTGAGGGACCTCTGGATTGGATGTTTATCGATTCATACTTTCACTTCTTATTTCGTCCAGTCCATGAAAAGATATCCACTACAAAAAATTTACTTTTTATTTGTTACCTTCGTATTTATAAACCTCATTCGTGTCGAACGTAAAAGCTCAGCCGGACAATATAGACGTCCAAATTTGAATAGTTATAAAAACCTGTATATTGGTGTCTGCCAACATGTTCTAGAATTTAAATATGTATGAAGCATTTAACCCCACAGGGCTCAAACAGATATGTGCTTTTGTAAAAATGCAAACGAGGATGACAAAGCGATTGTGAAATCTGCTTTGCGCTGTGTGAATAACCGAACGTGGCATATTTACGGTTCCACATGACCGCACAGAACATGCCAAGTGTGAACGAGCGCTAAGCAAAATACAATGTTCAGATATTAATTAAGATCAACAACTTGATGAAAGAGGAGGTTCTCAATTTACTCTTCCCTTTGCATTTACCGGACTCTGAATACGGCCGTATTCTGGACGTGTATTGTTGCGATATAAATCGGGAGGAATGTGGTGTTAGCAAGCTTAAGCGGTGTGTTGAGAAATAACTGTATGTTGGAAATACACGGAAATCGAATACTTTATCGCATGGTACCGATCCATACTAACATCACTTCAACCATTTCGAAGTAAAATTATGCTCACTTACCACAGCATCCATCGGACGGACTACATGGATGGAAGAACGGAGTTCTACAGAGTTTTTATGAAGGTATCGGACATATCCTACCGGTATCGCCGAAAACAATTCTACCGGGTGGCCACCCCAGACGCGGCGCTCATTTTGAGGGAGTAAATGAAGATATTTTGAAAATGTGTACACGGTACCTACCGGCCACATTTTCAATTAAGGGTACATTTTTTATGAAAGTAGCCACGGTACCTGAGCTTATGAAAGTATTTCTTTCGAATACTTTATCATCATAAACTTGTCGGCGCCAGTCAAACGCATGCCTCGTTCCACCATCAACAACCTCCAACAGCTCTATAAATTATTATTTGAATCTTTTTTTATAACATAAAATTTCTCTTCCGGGAAAACTGTGATTTTCTCGAAATCCACATTCCACTCCAAGGGCATTGATTGAATTTTGTAAAAATGGGAAAAGATTAAAGTTCAAGGCATGAATTTGTTTGGCGAAATTCTTTTGAAATGGTACATGCAGAGCTAGAAGAGTAGATTCTCAGACATATTCAATTTGTCTTCGGGAGACGCCATTTTATCTGTAGTTGTGAATGACATTGGTGAATGGCACTGCTGAATTGCGAAAAAGCGCTTGCTCTCATGCACTTGACATTTTCGATTTCAACGAACCAGAATATTCAAAACACGCAGGAATAGTTTATATTCGACTATTGCAAACGAATCAGCGAAAATTTCAAAGCAGAACTTGAACTGCCCATACCACTTGATGGAAAAAAAATAGTTTTAGTTCCATATGAACGTATGTACAGGGTGGGCAAATTTCGATGTTTTAGTACTACAGCTTTTAAACCAGAGGAGATAGACAAAATCTAATACCCCATTCTCCTTCTCTTTTTCTGAGAAACTTACAATAGTAGTAGTGATTTTTGGCCACTTTCTTTTGTTTTCGAGTTATAAGCAAATATTGGAAAAATGGCGATATCGAAATAAATTTATATCTCCGCTAATACTGATGATAGAGCCAGGGGCGGATGGGACCACCGGGAAACCGGGAAGATTCCCGGTGTTGGGCCAGAGGGCTGGTCAGTTCGAAGATAGCAGTATGCATCCATATGCTTTATTCCCATATTGCAGATATCGTATATTACGATAATTAAGCAAGGGAAAAAGCGCGGAAAGGTTCGGATCATGGCAGTAACCGATCTGCCGCGGACATGTAAAATAAGAAATGGATCACGCCTTCACAGTAAGGCAGGTAAATAATAAACGAATTAATTCAGATGTATAACATCCGCAGATAATTAAATCAACGAATGTTACGATCTAAATCGAACTAACAAACTACCATCGCTCGAAGTATTACCAGAATTTTCATTTCGTCGACAAAGAGTAGATGCTGACCATGGTTTCGGTCTTATTTGACCTCGTCAGAGCAACAAAACTCAATTGTCAACGAAATGCTATGAATTGCCGGCTCCTTTTATTCCATATCAGTGGCGGGTATGATGTATAAATACATCGTACCGACATCTGACAGAGGAACGGAAACAACCCAATTCAATTGCTTCCCTTGCTTAATTATCGTAATATACGATATCTGCAATATGGGAATAAAGCATATGGATGCATACTGCTATCTTCGCTCTGAGAGTTAGGAAATTGAATTGGGTTGGTTCCCGTTTCTCTGTCAGATGTCGGTACGATGTATTTATACATCATACCCGCCACTGATATGGAATAAAAGGAGCCGGCAATTCATAGCATTTCGTTGACAATTGAGTTTTGTTGCTCTGACGAGGTCAAATAAGACCGAAACCATGGTCAGCATCTACTCTTTGTCGACGAAATGAAAATTCTGGTAATACTTCGAGAGATGGTAGTTTGTTAGTTCGATTTAGATCGTAACATTCGTTGATTTAATTATCTGCGGATGTTATGCATCTGAATTAATTCGTTTATTATTTACCTGCCTTACTGTGAAGGCGTGATCCATTTCTTATTTCATAATAATGCAAATACTTATAGAAGGAGACAGTGGTAATCATACGATGCTATATGTTTCTGTGCTCATCAAAAGTTGAAACCATAGAAATATTGAGAAAAAAGGTTTTTGGCCATTTTCTATCATTTATATTGATACAAACCATATGATAGTTATATATTTTTGAAATCAGAAAAAATTAAGCTTTCAAAAAATCGCATAGAAAACTAGTGTTCCCATTTAAAAAAAAACATAACTTTGGGTAATAGCTTCGTAATTAAAAATCCTGCAAAAAAGGCGAGCACGCCACTGGATTCTAAGGAAAAAAGTGCCTGTATAATGTTTCAATTTCAGGGCTCTAGCATCAGTATTAGCGGAGATATAAATTTATTTCAATATCGCCATTTTTCCAATTTTGGCTTATAACTCAAAAACAAAAGAAAGTGGCCAAAAATGACTACTACAATTGTTAGTTTCTCAGAAAAAGAGAACGAGAATGGGGTATCAGATTTTGTGTATCTCCTCTGGTTTGAAAACTGTAGTGCTAAAACATCGAAATTTGCCCACCCTGCACCTGTTTAAATTAAAAAAAAATTGTCCAACTTAATCTGCGCCAGTGAAACGGTTGTTCTCATGTTTTCCGCAAAATGTCTGCACCAATGATAAGTTTTGAAGAATTCGTTGTTATGAAGATCCACAGGGTTGTCCAATGACTGCCGAGGTGATTGCTATATTTGTAATTTGAATGATAGGATCTGTGTGGGAGTTTCAACTCTATCTTCTATCATATAATGAAATGTAATCCTTCTGTGTAGCGTTTTATACTCGTCATCGAGTTACAGAAATATATTATAGAAGAATTGTAAATTTTTATCTTTATAAAACTGTATATTCCTACAATAATAATTATTTTGATAACAATTGGTTATTCGTAAGGTGCCAAAAGTGTTGAACGTGTAACGAAAAGTTTGGAGAACGCCGTATACGAAGATATGCACGTTAATTTCGAGACTTGCTATAATTTATTACGAATCGATGTGAAAGTAAAAACTACCCGAAATTACCCAGGTGAAACTAGCAACGGAATATTCATGCATATGTACAGGGTGGGCAAAATTCGTTGTCTACTGAAGGGATCTCGAGAACTATAGCAGCTAGAAGAAAACAGATGACACATTCTCGAGCTCTTTTTTCCTTACTATTCCAAATCTGAAAACAGATCCAGCCTAACGGTCATAGATTTTGAGTTATGAACGAAAATTGAGAAATTGTCATTTTCAATGAAGCTGAATAACTCGCTTATTTGAACTCGTATTCGAAATCCGTTGATACATTCTACAGGCGCTTTTTTATGAGGAATTCAAATATGATATTAAAAAATTTTTCGATCCAGTCATTTTCGAGATACGAAAGGGATTTCTGATTTTTCAAATGTAAACTATAGTTGAAAGTTCTTTCATCTTGCTGCAATTTTTTTGCTGATTTCAAAAATGTATCATATGTTGCTATTCACATGAATGTTACACGAGAAAAAAATTCAATCTTTTTCCTGCTTTTCGATTCTTTGTTGAATTATAAGTGGGCTGGGTTACCATAGCAACCGTTGAATATGCATTATATTTTGTGAACATGAGCCTCTATGATTTGAATCGGGGATTGCTGAATAAATATTTCGATGATTAATTTGCCATCGTTTGTTCTCGCGATGTTTGGCATGCTTATCTTACGATGGTTCACAATTCGAATACTACCGTTGACAGAGGTACCTATTTTTCATCATCTTATTTCTTCAAAAATTATAATTATAGATAGCTATCGTATTTTATTACTGACTCCTAAAGTTTCTTTCATAAATAGAAAAACGATAATTGAATAAATTTTCTTCTTTAATAATCAGACGAAAGTCTTTTACTCTCTTTAAAAAAATATCGATCTCGATATCGATATATAAAAAAAATAATTATTAGTCAGTCGGTGATTCCTACGGCAGAAGGTTGAGTTCATATGAGATTATGTGGAGTTTACGAACTACAATGCATTTTCAACGGTCGCTATGGTTACGCCGGCCTACTGAAAATTCAACAGTGAATCGAAAAGCTTGAAAAAGTATTGGATTTTTTTTCTTACGTTATATTCATGTGAATAGCGATATATGATACATTTTTGAAATCAGCAAAAAAATTGAAGCAAGATGAAAGAACTTTCAACTATAGTTCACATTTGAAAAATCAGAAATCCCTGTCGTATCTCGAAAATGACTGAATCAAAAAATTTATTGATATCATATTCGAATTCCTCATAAAAAAGTGCCTGTAGAATGTAACAACAGATTTCGAATACGAGTTCAAATTAGCGAGTTATTCAGCTTCATTAAAAATGACAATTTCTCAATTTTCGTTCATAATTCAAAATCTATGAATGTTAGGCTGGATCTGTTTTCAGTTTTGAATTAGTCAGGAAAAAAGAGCTCGAGAATGTGTCGTCCGTTTTCTTCTAGCTGCTATAGTTCTCGAGATCCCCTCAGTAGACAACGAATTTTGCCCACCCTGTACTTCTACCGTGGCTCGCATACTCGACGCTATGCCGCGGCGAGGCAACTAGGATTGAAAATGGATATCTTCGATAGAAAGAATGTTGATCGAGGGCTGCAAATCAAAGATGATTTCACGGGTGTATAATTACCTTTGTGCTCCTTATTGATCGCTAATTCAATCCCGAGTTTAACCCATTGTCGGGCCGCAGGGGGAGACATTGTCGGGCCGCAGGGGGAGACAAAATCGGACTTTGAAAATTGATCGCAGATTTTTTTGAAGTGTGGTAAAAATGACCGGTGTGAACTTAGCAGCCACTTTCCAGCAGCCACTTCAGATCTAGCGGCCGTTTGACCAGTGGCGTCGGGTACTTTTTTTTTCGCGTACTGTGCTCACTGAAATCAGTATTAGCTCTCGGAAATGAATGAATTCTTTCAAACCCAGAGTGTTTATTCATTAGAAGATGATAAAAACTATTTGAAAGATTTTTTATTCCAAGAATGTTGAAGTGTCAGTACCAGCCATAAAATGAATATTCGAAATATAATCGAAAATAGTTCTAAAAAATGAATAAAGGGTTTGAAATTCGGTGTATGTATTTATAAACCCACAACGAACGATATTCCAAGAGCTTTTTCATTTGCAGGACTTGGAAGGGTGAATTTCACCCCCTCTCCTCAGGGTCCACAAAATAATTCGAAAATAGGTCTTAAAAAAGAATAAAGGGCTTGAAATTCGATGAATGTATTTATAAACCCTCAAGGAACGATATTCCAAAAGCTTTTTCATTTGCAGGACTTGAAAGGGTGAATTTCACCCCCTCTCCTCAGAGTCCACAAAATAATTCGAAAATAGGTCTTAAAAATGAATAAAGGGTTTGAAATTCAGTGTATGTATTTATGAACCCTCAAGGAACGATATTCCAAGAGCTTTTTCACTTGCAGGACTTGGAAGGGTGAATTTCACCCCCTCTCCTCAGGGTCCACAAAATAATTCGAAAATAGGTCTTAAAAATGAATAAAGGGTTTGAAATTCGGTGTATGTATTTATAAACCCTCAAGGAACGATATTCCAAAAGCTTTTTCATTTGCAGGACTTGGAAGGGTGAATTTCACCCCTATTTCTAATAATAAAAAAAACATCGAAAATACGTCTCAAAAATGAATAAAGGGTTTGAAATTCGGTGTATGTATTTATAAACTCTCAAGGAACGATATTCCAAGAGCTTTTTCATTTGCAGGACTTGGAAGGGTGAAATTCACCCTTCACTTGGAATATCGTTCCTTGAGGGTTCATAAATACATACACCGAATTTCAAACCCTTTATTCATTTTTGAGACGTATTTTCGATGTTTTTTTTATTATTAGAAATAGGGGTGAAATTCACCCTTCCAAGTCCTGCAAATGAAAAAGCTCTTGGAATATAGTTCTTTGAGGGTTTATAAATACATACACCGAATTTCAAACCCTTTATTCATTTTCAAGACCTATTTTCGAATTATTTTGTGGACTCTGAGGAGAGGGGGTGAAATTCACCCTTCCAAGTCTTGCAAATGAAAAAGCTCTTAGAATATCGTTCCTTGAGGGTTTATAAATACATACACCGAATTTCAAACCCTTTATTCATTTTTGAGACGTATTTTCGATGTTTTCTCTATTATTAGAAATAGGGGTGAAATTCACCCTTCCAAGTCCTGCAAATGAAAAAGCTCATGGAATATCGTTCCTTGAGGGTTTATAAATACATACACCGAATTTCAAACCCTTTATTCATTTTTAAGACCTATTTTCGATTTATTCTGTGGACTCTGAGGAGAGGGGGTGAAATTCACCCTTCCAAGTCCTGCAAATGAAAAAGCTCTTGGAATATCGTTCGATGAGGGTTTATAAATACATACACCGAATTTCAAACCCTTTATTCATTTTTAAGACCTATTTTGGAATTATTTTGTGGACTCTGAGTAGGGGGGATGAAATTCACCCTTCCAAGTCCTGCAAATGAAAAAGCTCTCGGAATATCGTTCGTTGAGGGTTTATAAATACATACACCGAATGTCAAACCCTTTATTTATTTTTAAGACCTATTTTCGAATTATTTTGTGGACTCTGAGGAGAGGGGGTGAAATTCACCCTTCCAAGTCCTGCAAATGAAAAAGCTCTCGGAATATTGTTCGTTGAGGGTTTATAAATACATAAACCGAATTTCAAACCCTTTTTTAATTTTTTAGACCTAATTTCGATTATATTTCGATATCCATTTTATGGCTGGTACTGACACTTCAACATTCTTGGAATAAAAAATCTTTCAAATAGTATTTATCATCTTCTAATGATTAAACACTCTAGGTTTGAAAGAATTCATTCATTTCCGAGACCTAATACCGATTTCAGTAAGCACAGTACGCGAAAAAAAAAGTACCCGACGCCACTGGTCAAACGGCCGCTAGATCTGAAGTGGCTGCTGGGAAGTGGCTGCTAAGTTCACGCCGGTGTAAAAATGAAACTATAAGATGTGGTATGATTTTCTAGATTCCTTATTACGCATTTGATGTAAATTGATTGATAAAATCCATCGTTGGGCCGTATGGGGGGGCCAAATCGGACCTGGGATTTCTTTGAAATGTAGTAAAAATGAAAATATGCGGAGGCTCACGATGTGGTACGATTTTCTAGATTCAGAATGCAGTATTGGATGTTATTTAGGGCCGCCGTCAGGACCGGAAAACCGGGCACCCTGCCGGGGCGGCATATTTTAGGGGCGGCAAATCAGCTGATTAAACGATACCAATTTTTAATAAAAATTTTTTTTTTCCAAAATCGAAAAGAGGAACATTATTAATTATTAGAGTGAAATCGAAAAGGCGGCTTTTTGGTCTTGGTCGCCAAACAATTCACATAGTCATTCGGGATAACTGAGCGCAGAGGGTTAATGTGCGCAGTGCGTATATCTCGACTATGCAATGTATGAAAGAGGGGTTCATTTGGGTGAAGAAAGGGCGCAGAATCGCCAAATTCGTTTTTCATCGGAGTGCGCCGTGCGACGTTTCGTAAACTTTTTATTTGCAATAAATCAAAATGACTAGTTTTCTTGATAATTTTTAGCATCTCTGCAAATTCTTCCAAGTTCCGAGTCCGACAGTGTTAAACATTATTTTATTCGATCATGCGCATATTTTATTATATAATAAACATTTTTACCTTAGGTTAGGTTACGTTCCCTTAGCTGCTCAACTCTATAAGAACGTTAATTGAAATTTTGGCTTACTGGGGAAAGTGCGCGGGTAAGTTTGCGTATATATAATTTATATGGGGATTACTTCAGTGAGGAATAAATTATGACATTGTTGATTTTCTTGGTTAAGACTCGATCAATATTGTCCTTTTTGTTCAGAAAAATATGAAGAGCAACAAACAGGGGAATGTATAGAGTGTTGTGTTCAACAGGAATGGTGGCACGAACAATAATGCAGAGCGAGATGCAGTGCTTGTAAAAAGGCGCTTCTGTATTGACAATAAACAGCATTTCTCTAATATTGTAACATTTTGATGACATTATTTTGTAATTTGTTTTGAATGTGTGGTTCACTAAGCACTGCGTTCACTTACCCCGTGAGGGTGCGCACACTTACCCGCAATACGGGGCATGTGAACGCACACCGTCTTTCACTATCAATTTTTTTTGCGGAAAAAAAAAACGTTTTTGTTTGTTTACTTTTTAATGTTTTTTTAAAGATTAGAAAATTTTCTATCTAATGAATATGTTTTAATTCAACTAGCTTCAATATTTGAAACAGGGTATAGCTGGAAAGGCAAAAGTGCGCACAGTTGCCCCGAATGACTCTATATTCTCAAAGTACCGAATAAAAATGCATTTCAACGAGAAACAAGTGGAATACCGCCAGATGGAAAACGATCAAAGATGCCGCATTCTACTCATATATAACTATCAAAGTCCCTCTTTTCAGTCGGTTTTTTTGATAAACGTCAGGGACTGTATAGTTTTATGACGGCTTCAAAGGCAATTCAGAAATAATTTTTATTTTCTGTTTGCTAATCTGAATTCGAAATAAGTCAATTTGGTATTTCGTTCCAATATATTTCACTAAGGGTGGCGAATGACGGTCATAGGATGATTTGTTCTGAAGGTTAGTCCCGTCACCATTGACAGCTTTTTGTTGTTCATTGAATGTCTTACATCTTTTTATTTATTTTTTTATGTTTTGTAATATTGATTTTGTAACATTGATCTAAAACATTTTATATTTTAGCTTGATAAAGGCTACATATTAGCCAAAACGTTGCTGATTGAACAATAAACTGCATATATGTTCCTATGACCGTCATTCGCCACCCTTAGTGAATTCGAAATGTTCATTTCTGGGAGGGTTTCAAAATACTGGAGAAGCAAGAGTACCTATCAACCCTCTACAATAGTATATCGTGTTATTAAGTCCTTTCGTTTGCCTAAAAAGTGTAGCACTTTTCAACACTCGATTTAAGTATTCGTTTGCTGATTGAATTCACACCAGTGTAGAGGAGCTCAGGAGGTGTAGTTTATCTACATCTCCTTTTGACTGTGTGTAGATAAACTACACTTCCTCTACACTGGTGTAAATCAAATCGAGTGCAGAAAAGTGCTACACTATTTATGCAAACGAAAGGACCTTATATGAATTGAGACTGTTGTAGAATTTCATATATCTCCTCGTATATCTCTTTATCTATGGAGTTTAGAATTTCAAATTTTCAAACGTTTCACTGTATGTATTTTACTGTATGATATCGGCGCCGGCGTAGTTAGTAGATATATAACCCACTCTTTTGTATTTCTTTTTTCTTATCGTTTTTTTAGATTCAACATTTACTCAACCTTTAAATCTTATCTTATCTCTAAATATTTACATTTTGAACAGGTTGTAGGTTATTCCATAACTAAGAAAGATATCATTTTGAGGGGGCGGCGAAATTTCATTTTACTGGGGCAGCAAAATGACTGGCGGCGGCCCTGGTGTTATTAGATTGATAAAATTGTCGGGCCGTTGGGGG
Source organism: Coccinella septempunctata (assembly GCF_907165205.1). NCBI lineage: Eukaryota > Metazoa > Arthropoda > Insecta > Coleoptera > Coccinellidae > Coccinella > Coccinella septempunctata. Next base: position 10,861,566 of record NC_058194.1, on the reverse strand, counting down.
TGGGCAAAATCGGAAAATTGACGGGAGATTTCTTTGAACAGTTAGCTCACGATGGGTATGATTTCCTTTACTCCAGAAAAGGCAAAATCGGACTTTGAAAATTGTCGTATTAAGCTTATCGAACATTTAGCAGAAATCTGACAACATCAGTTCTGCTTGTTTCACCGTTAAACTAGCACCAAACCGATAATACAATATTCATCCAGAATCTGATCACATCATGTTTTGATTCTAATTTTATCCTAGTGACAAATTTTTTGCTCTCCAATTATCAGAGTAACCCAACCTGTAACTAGTCCGAAAAAATCGATAATCGATTGTTTATCTGGAATCTGATTGCGTCATATTTTCGGGCTAACTTTAAGCTTATTTATTATCCAAGTAAACAACTTTTAGTCCTCTAATTGTGGGAAAAATTGCGAGATCTGCAAGCTCAAAGTTATGCCATCAAGATTAAATCGATAACCAATTGGTTTTCAGAAATCTGATTACATAATAACTTCAGACCCATTTTAGGCTCTCGTTCGAACCTACTTCGGGTTTTTACGTAAATTATGGTCTCTATTGGGACGACAGTAGTAATCAGCCTGCCGGTATATAGGGATAACCATGGTACCCACATTCAGAGGACCACACCAGTGCTCGGCAATACTCAGAACTTCATCAGGTTTTCTATCCATTAGTAGCGACTCAATTATATCTAATTTATTCGTAATGCTTTGAGTATTCAATTGTTTAACCTATTTTTAATTTTGTATTGGTTGTGGATTTGTTTAGCTGCCTTTGATAGGATATTTGTGTGATGTTTTACCTTAAACGGATCTTCGAAATGAATATTGGAAAGAAAATTTTCTTATAAGTACTCCCTCTGGCCAAATTTGAGGACTACATATTGAACTGAAGATTTCTTCAAAAGACACGCCTACACTATAAGACTAGTTTTCACCTTTAGTGCTAATTGTTTCACTTCAATTTTATTGATCGTGACTGATTCCCGGAAGCCCATTGGCATTGTTAGATATGCTGCAAATCATACATGGTGTTGCAAAGCAGTAAAGAATGACTGAACCAATGCTCTCTTTACTCAGACATATCTTACCAGTACTCAGCACAGGCAGATGTTCAGACTGTTCAGACCTCGGTTCAGATGTATAATCCATTCCGATTTATTTTAGCAGTCGGTTGGCCATGAAATAATTTTCTCAAGTTTTTGTAACTAGAACGGAGTAAGGTTGGCACTCATGAAATGTCGTTAATGTCATAACGCCGTTGCCACAACTAATATCAATTTTTATTACGAAAATGCCGAAGGTGATTGAAAAAAGGGACAGGGTTTCAGGTACGCTCATTCAAATAGTTATACCCTGATATTCTAAAATCCACAATACGTCAGACAGTAGCGAACATATTCAATGTAAGAGAATTTATATAATGTTTCATCTGAGTCTAAACGACTTATATTTCAGCTGAATATTTCCACAATCAGAAAGATTGTGAATGAAGAGGATGACAAAGAATTTCCTTTTATTGGTAGACCCAAAAAGTGATGGCATTTGAGAATTTTTTGTTTGAGTGAATTAATGCGAAAAGTTTACTACAGGATTTTCGATCAATGTCATTGTAGAATAAGTTCCCGAGAATTGATTTTTCTATTTTTCATTTCACTTGTCCTATACATTTTAAATGTCTTAAGGTACCAATAAATACCTAATTATTATTATAATATCAATGTATCGAGATGAACAGCCACAAATACGCTCCAGTTGTCCTGCTAATTGTTTATTCATGTGAAATTTTTGTTCAAAGGTTGTTCAAGTTCATCTTGACTTGAAACTTCCTTTAATTCCTTTTACTTATGCAAGATGATTTTTGTTGAAGAATTTAACATTCTTGTAATCAAACTGTTAATTCCCCACTCCCAACCACTGCATATGCATTTCATCTTCGCGTTAATATTCTTGAAATCTACAACGGATGTAACGTGTTCAAACTTTAGCCAAAGAAGATAACGAACATTACCTCTCCTCAAGCTAGTGCATATTATGATATTATACTGATCTCTTGTATTTTCCATGCAAATATGAAACTCGATTTGGTATGCCTTCAATCAGTTTGTATACACTTGAATTATGTTCGTCACATATTTTCGATTCGACATTGTGATAAAATACGTAATAACGGAAACTTTTATGTAGAACGGGCAACATATCATTGATTTAAACCCCAAAAATGTTTTGACAATCTTCAAAGTCAAAGGCGACCGACATTTTCGTAGTACCGACCGTCGATGCCCGAACATTGAAGAAGTTGGAAAATCTGAGCAGCTTAGTGGAAATGACTAGTTTTATCGAATAATAAACGCAAAAAATTTTGAATGGTTGATATGTTTATTGCCATGAAAAAATTCAATAAAACATAAGTATGACACCCTCTGACTTAGGTATATAATTCTATTCATGTTTTTCAAAAAATATCTCACATTACAGCGAACATCAGTGAGTCGAAGAAGAATTAAACGTGGTTTATCATGCAGCGCAAGCTGGTAGGCCATTCAAAATAGAAGGACCAAGCAATCCTGAAAAGTAGAAATCTTTAAAGGAAAATATTTATTTTAATGTACCAAATGCAAATTCACGTGGAAATGCAAACTAGTATTATACTTTAGTGGATTTTGCATTTAATGTTGTGTTTTATATTTTAGTGTGGTAATGAACTGTTTTTATCGATACTCACAATATTTTTCTATTGATATTTCTATGAGTATTAGAATTACTCACTATACATTATTTTTGTGTGTTTCAGTGTGATTTAATAAATCATTTTTGGCTATAGTATATTCTTGTTTTTTTATATAAATGCGATAAATGTGAACGTGGTTGGACCTGAAACACGGTTACCAATGTCTCAAGAAGTGCGTTGCAGCATAGTAAACAATACCAATACACTTCTCGCGTATAATATAAATGGATTTACCTGGATATATTTGGATATACCTGGATATATTGTACGAAATTCTACTACGTGATTACCTCCATGTTCGTATGGCGAGAATAGACGTTTTCGGAAACTTACTCGGGTTCATTCGATCCCTAATCTTTGCGTTCGTTTACTTAACCCGAACATCCAACCCGTGTTGGGAAAGTTGACTCGGGTAGATTTACCGTAACCGGCATAACCCTACACAAAAGCAGGGTCGTTCGAACCGCTAGTCACCGCATGCGCACTGCAGTCTATGTTTAGAGTAGTCATGTAGAAAAAATCTTAGGTCGTTGAAAGCCAGGGTTGCGATCATAAACTTACTCTGAGCAAGCTCTGAGTAAGCTTTGATTACTCGAAGCGTTCACAAACGTACTTTTAGTTCCTCAGAGTATGCTCTCTGAGCATGGCCATAGTCATACTCTACTCTCGGAGTAAGTTTGTGAACGCAACCTAGATGTCGCATCGATTTATTTAATACTTCTATGCCGCTGCTGGCTTTCAACAAAAGGTCCTCTGCTTCATTCAAGCAGTTGTGTGATACTGACGAGCTCAAACAAGTGCGAAACCGGTATATCGCTACTCACCATCGATGTCGGCATCGATGTTAAGTTTTGTATATGAAAAACGCGGGAATAAGCCCTTCTACTCTATTATATAATTATGGTATGCTGCTATAGCTGCGATTTTCATCTTGCTCGTCATTTTGTTAAATTGGTTGATATTGATAACTTGAAGGACATACCACATATTATAAGATATGACAAACGCCAATAAATTCCAACCAACCTAGATAAACTCCAATTATTAATTTGGAACAGATACCCAGAGAAATTAATCAGACACTGACTGGGAATAAAATCATCAAATATTTGGTTATTATTTACTTATTTTTGATAATTACAAATCTCAAGCTAGCAGCCCCCGAGACATGGGTGAAATCAATCTGGGCAGACCCTACGGAATGTTTTATGATAAATTTTATTTCCTAACGAAACTTGGGTTTTCAAATATACATCGTCCCAGAAGTTTTTTCACAATCATCTTTCGTCTGAAGGACCAAGGTCGATGGCTCTTGTACTTGACAATAAAGAACAGTTCTCTCTCTCTTTCGTCTCAAATCAGGTCACTGCACTTCTCCAGTCCATTTACATCGTACTGATCTCAAGGGCACTCGTCTTTGCGACTGTGGAAAGATAGGGGATATTCCTTATATATTCCTTCGTTGCACCAAACACCAGGCTCTGATATTCTTACGACTGACCTGATACATTCGTAAACCAAGAACCTAGAACGGAGAAGATCCATCGCGTGACCTCAATTAGTGATGCCCACGGGACCAACGAGACGAGACTTTCCTGAAGTCTCACCTTTGAAAGTTTGATTATAAGAGTGATAATTATTTTGAATTAGAGCCCACGAGGCGAGACTAGAGCCCACTAGATGAGATTAGAGCCCACGATACGAGATTAAATCCCACGAGACAAGACTAGAGACCACGAGATGAGACTAGAGCTTACGAGACTAGACTAAAGCCCACCAGACGAAACTAGAGCCCACGAGACGAGACTAGAGCTTACGAGACGAGACTAAAACCCACGAGACGAGACTAGAGCCGACGAGACTAAATCCCACGAGACAAGACTAGAGCCCACGATATGAGACTAGAGCTCACGAGACGAGGCTAAAGCCCACCAGACGAGACTAGAGCCCACAAGACGAGATTAAATCCCACGAGACAAGACTAGAGCTTACGAGACGAGACCAAATCCCACGAGACGAGACTAGAGCCCTCGATATGAGACTAGAGCTTACGAGACGAGGCTAAAGGTCACGAGATCAGACTAGAGCCCACGAAACGAGATTAGAGCTTACTAGACGAGACTAAAATCCACGAGACTAGAGCCCACGAGACGAGACTTAATCCCACGAGACAAGACTAGGGCCCACGAGACGAGACTAGAGCCCACGAGATGAGAGTAGAGCTCACGAGACGAGACTAAAGCCCACGAGGCGAGACTAGAGCCCACGAGACGAGACTAAATCCCACGAGACAAGACTAGAGCTCACGAGACGAGACTGAAGTCCACGAGACGAGATAAAGTATAGAAATGTTGTCAAAAAAAAAAATTGGACTCAAAGTTGGTTCCTTTTTTTTCTATGTATATTGCACAAAATCGCTGCATCGATCAATAACATAAATGAAATAAACAGGTGGAATGTGTAGATATAATAGCATAGCGTAAAATTTTCACAATTGGGTTCGCCTACTCAAGGCCAAACCCACATAACGAACTAAAAAGCCACAAAATCCCACCCAAAATCGTTTCGTCAGATCTTTAAATTGATGAATCTGCAAGAGCAAAGGACAAAATTTGCATCCTTAACGCACCCCCTGGCTTCGCTCGTTCAAAATGTAATTTGAGAATGATTTACATGAACATCTCCCACAAAATCGGATGGCTTATTTACATTAAACCCACACCTGCATGCGAATGACACCCCTTAGATTGAGAGTTTATCGCCCAACTGCTTGCAAAACTTCATTGGAGCTCATTATAAATGTACGTGAAGAGTTGGAGGGTAAGATTCAACCTCGGATTCAACATACTGTTGGGAACGCAAGAAAAGGAAGGCGGGCGCACAAGGGATTACAAACAACGAAGTAATTTGAAATTTGTCAAGTTTGCTAAGCTGAAGATATATGATCCATGGGAAGATCATGGAGTTGAGGTGGGGAGAAAGCGAGGGAGAATAGTGGAAGATAAAATTTTACCTGTAATTTTTTACCTATTTCTTTATGAATTGACTACTAATCTTCAAAACAGGTTATGTGATGAACTCATCAAAGCTCTTGAAAAAACGTCAAAAAATGTTCGGAATGAGATGTCGGAAATTTGGGTAATACCAAATTACCAACATCAAAAAGAGTTTCTACACCTCGTTCTTTTGAGCGATATTCTCTGTTCAATCAGTACATAACGTCCACCGTCGCATCTGTTTATTTAGGATGAACTCAAAAAATAATGAACAGATATTCACGAGATTTTTACGAAAGTTGAGGAAGGGAGGTTAAGGTGGGAAATTTGTTAGGTATTTACGTATAAGAGGCAAGACGGGGTTTGAAAAATTACCCCGGATTTCTTTGAATGCGCTAAAAATGAAAATATGCGATGGCTCACGATGTGGTATGGTTTTCTAGATTCCTGATAAGGCATTTCATGTTAATTAATTGATGGAATCAATTGTCGGGCCGTAGACCGGTCTAATGCCCGCGAACCTCAAAACGATAATCTCAATAGAGCAGTCTTTGCCGCTTCAGTTCCATGCAATATGCAATTCTTTTAAAATCCAGTTTAATTTCATTCGATCTATTTCCATTCACTTTAAATAAACTCCATTAAATCCCAATATAATGCCGTGCAATTGTAAAACTCTGCATTGAAATACAGCAGACAACTTGGGGTAGACCGAGGCATTGAGTATTAACCCCGAGGGGTCTTTCACTGCGGAATTTTAGTGTACAAAATTATGGAATTGAGGCGGAATTGCACGGAATTTTATGAAATTACACGGAATTATATTGGAATTGATTGGAATGGAATTGAAGGACATTTTATAGGAATTCAATGGAATTGAACGGCATTCTGAAGGAATTGAATGGAATTGTAAAGGAATTGAATGGAAATGAACCTGCGCAGAAAGATGCTTTTGAATAATCGTGTCACCTAAGAATCGTTTTGATAAAACCTATAAAAGTACTGAAAAGTGTGAAGTCGATGATGCTCAAGCGAAGTAGATATATCTCTATCATCATTTCAGTAATATTTAACTAACATATTATACAAGGTGGCCATGTCAAACAATCCATAGTCGAACATTTCCATCGAGATTTCCATATATTTGAGTGTTTCTGGAAAATGTGATTTTGATTTTATTTATGAGTTAATATGGCGTTCATTTCGATGTCGAAAACTATATAGTAGGAAGTGATGGGTGAAATGCATTAAGTGGTCGTATTTCTGAATTTGTCAGAAATGTCCTCGGAAATGTCCAAATGGAAATTGGACCTTCAAGCCGTTTTCCCAAAAAACTTTTTTATTTACGGAAATATTCGGCTGGAATATTTTACGTGGGTCACAGTATAGGTTTAATATGTTAAATATATTTTTGAAATGAAAAATAATAGTGATTTTTTCTAGGTCATACTTGACTCGAAAACAAAAAGAGGAACGCAGTTGACGTCATTATGAGTTTCTCAAAAAAATATGCCACTCATTTTCCTAAATATATTGAGTCTTAGGGTAAAATAGTTTTAATTTTTTTGGTTCGGAAAAATTTCCAATTTAGATTAATTTTTGCTGAAATTATTTTTTTTTTAATAAATGGCTGTATTGCCAATAATACAGTTCTACTGATATTTCGATTTTTAGTTCGACCTCAGATTAGATGCACTAGTAGATTCAGTCTAGGATAAATTATACTTCAGATGAAGCAAGACGAAACTTCGAGCGAAGCTTGCCGCGAAATCACAGCTCGGGAACATGAGACATATTAAAATTCGTACTTATTTGACGGCAACTTGATATGAAACAGTGTTGGATTCGACAAAACTGAGTGAAGATCATTTCAACAAAATATAGAAAAATTTATTTTTTTGTCTTAGGTTTTAATGTTGAGTTATACAGTGTTCTTTATAGAAGATATTTATTCATTCGAATTTTTATTTGTCCAAATTACTAATAGTGGACAGCACACTCAGGTTGAGTTTTCACTGAAAATTACTGCGATAAATTGATCAGAATTGAGTGGAATTGAGCGGATTTATGATGAATTTAACGGAATTGTGGTGAATTGAACGGAATTTTCCTGAATTTAGTGGAATTAATCTCGAAATTGGAATCTTAGTGTACAAAAAACGTCCAGTGAAAGAACCCTCGATTAACCCTCGAAGACCGAGGATATCTTCGACGTTACTATAAAAGAAGAAATGGGGGCACGAGATTATCGATACCAATGTAATACTTTAGAAAACAGTAGGAATTCTGAAAAAATGATCAAAATGACCATTCTTCTACGAAGATTTTCCTTATAACAAAAGATTTTCTACGAAATTTGATGCTTCAGTGGAAACGATTCATCTGATCTGAGGAAAATAAAGACATTTTCCCTCGATTAATTACTTCTTATCTCATTACATTATTGACTTCATCCCAATTCGCATTGACATTTTCGATACATCGAATTTTCTTTTGCAAACCTAGGTAGGGTGTGCCTGGATAGTCAGCGGCAGGCGGAGCAAAAGACAAAGAACTTTGCTGCAAGCTCATCACGTATATGACTTTTTTATAGCTCCTATCAAGCCAGGAACCTGTAAAAGAGTTGAATTTCATTTCGGTCGGGAAAACTTGTTCGGTATTCAGAAGTATTCGAAGTCTTAAGCTTAAGGGGTTGCGAAACTTAGAAAGCACGAACTCGTGACAATTTCCACTTTCACAGCGACTTCCTCTGGGATTTCTTACCGGTGTGAAGTTGGCCACATCCATGCTTACACCTGACTAAAAAAAATTGGTTCGATATATTATGCGAAAAAATTCTATTGCTTTTTTGAAGGGATGAGTATCGTTCAATTCGTTGTGCTCAAAGAAGAAGGAATGAATCGAATGACAGACATCACCGTTATAGTTTGTCAGGCCGTCAGTGGGGTGGGAATTAGGGAGTAATCACTTCTAAAATGTACTTTTTAAGAAATCCAAAGCACAAAATCATCATCGACATTAACTCAATTGAAGTTGACGCCTACTTTTTTGGAAAATATCCTTTTTTATAGTTCTGGGTAGATTTGAAAGAGTTCTGGAGTTCGTGATACAAATTTTGAATACTTCCGGCTAATCGTGGATCCTAATGAAAAAAAAAAATTAGTGGCGCCCCGTGTCGCCGACTTTTTCGAAAAAAAAATAGTTCTAGTGCTATTTTTCGTTGAAGAAGACGGAGTTCGAGAATTCTTTATCGTTTTTAGAAGATGTTCTGTGAAAATTAAGAGAATTCAGAACATTTTGGACTGTTCGAAACAAATAATTATGAGAGGAAAAATGATATTTCAGTTCAGATGAGAGTTCTGACTAGCACTAGGCGAGTTCTAGAAAATATGTCAAGTGACTTTTATAGAAAAAACAAAACCCTTTAATTTACCACCAATTATAATGCCAGAAATGATGTTTTTGCAAAAACACGAGCAAAAACATCAGTTTTGTAAATTGACATACTTTAATGTTCGAGCAAAGAATTGTTCATTAGGGTAATAAATTAGCCGGAAATTATGGAAAAAAATCTAAAATTACAAATTCTCGGAAGATGTTTCAGCAATAAATGCATTGGTTGCAATTTTTCCATAATGGTATGCTTATTCTACTGGACTATTATTTGTCGCCGTATAAGACTCATGCAGTAGTGGAAATAACTCGGTAAATAGTCCGTTCGCTCGATCTGTATTTGCCTGCCGAGATGCCTGCGCTGCGTTCGAATATGTTGTTATATGAATATTTTCATTTGGACGCGTTTCTCAGAGGTTCCCACTAAAATAGCATCATTCATCAACATACACAGCACGTCAACACAGTAAAAAATAAAAACAAACAGAAAACAATTGAACAAAATTACTTATAATCAGTATAATCATGAATTGAGAACATATATGGAATCTTTGAGTATAGAATAACAGGGGGAAGCAGAAAGGTGCGTACTCACTGGCGAGCAGCAACAGCAACGGCCATGAAAATCTCATATTTAACGACGTTGCATGTTGCACCAGCGAGTACGTCCCGTTCTTCGTTGCGAAGCACGGTTTTACCTTCCTTTGAGAGTGGCGATGACCGACAACCCTAAGGCGCGTACTCACTGCCGAGCAGCAACGGCCATAAAAATTCCATACAATTTAACGACGTTGCATGTTGCACCAGTCCAGTTAGTACGTCCCGTACTTCGATGCGAAGCACAGTTTTACTTTCCTTTGAGTGCGGCGAAGACCGACAGGTCTCGGATCACTTTGGAGAGTGCGACGAACGAAGAAAGTCGTAAAATATGGGATTTTTATGTCCGGTTGCTGTTGCTGGTCGCCAGTGAGTACGCGCCTTAAAGCCGGCCACAGACACAGAAAGAAGACTGCGTGCAACATGCAGAAAATGACAGCATCAACGCTCGTTTGTGGGCAGGAATGTTGCATGTTCGCCGTCATTCATCTCTTCCGAACCATCCTAAAAAAATTCATGATGGGCGTAGCATGAACGTCCGTGTGTGGGCGATTTTATGCACTAACGGACTCACCACTGCAGTAGGCAAATATATACAGCAAATCGAATCGAGCAGCTGCAGCTTCAGTCTTCAGTACTGTTTCGGCTCGAAATGCACCAAGGACGATGTCGGACCTTAGAAATCTCTCCCGCGAATTTTTTATCTAATATATAAAATTCTCGTGTCACACTTTTCGTTGCCATACTCCTCCGAAACGGCTTGACCGATTTTGATGAAATTTTTTGTGCTTATCCGGTATCTATGAGAATCGGCCAACATCTATTTTTCATCCCCCTAAATGTTAGGGGTAGTCCACCCCTAATTTTTTTTTTTATTTTTTAGACAAAATTTTTAATTTCTATTTTTTTATGATACAACATACAAAAATACATACAATCCTCAATTTTCACCCTTCTACGATCAACCCTTATTTTTTAATAGCCATTTTAGTAATTTAATCATTTTTTTTTAGAAATTACTAGGAAATTATTTATATGGCAAAACAACGTTTGCCGGGTCAGCTAGTGGAGTTCATAGAAATTTATAGGTCCTTCCCATCTTTGTGGAGAACAAAATCGAAAGAATATATGGACCGATCGAAGAAGAATTACGCATATAATGTCTTAATTGTTAAGTTGAAAGATGTTGAAAAATCTGCAACAATTGAATCGGTAAAATCAAAAATTAACACCCTTCGTAGTGGTTTCCGACGGAAATTCAAAAAAGTATTGGAATCCCAACGATTGTGCGAAGGAGAGGATGACGTTTATGTGCCGACTTTATGGTATTATGATTCTCTTTTTTTTGCCAGTCTTCAATTTCCGAACGTAATTTTTGTAGAAGATTGATATGAGAAAATTGGTCTCTCTTCCAAAGCAATTCTTTAACCTATTTGGTTTCCTCTCTCGAAGCGACTTCAATTGCTTCTTTTTCACCAAACAAGCGTACGCCACTGCCATCAGACAATATTCTTCATCTCCCACTGATGACATTTTCGAACTGACGAATTCTCGCACTACGCAAAGTGTCCTTTGCGTTCTTTTCTCTCATGTGTAATGAGCAATAAGTGCGAAAAGTTGATGGCTGTCATTCTTCGCATGTTGCACGCCGTCTTCTCTCTGTGTCTGTGGCCCGGCTTAAGACCTGAAATTGAGAATCGGAAAGGTACTTGAGCATGTGAAACACTTACCTGTGAAATGTTCCACAACAACGTCCGTTTGTTTTGCATTTAGTAAAGATGAACAACTAACCATTTTGAAATATGTATTTGTTTACAACTTTGACAGCAATGAAAACAAATGTTGATAGAGAACATAGATCTCATATCGAATGAATTGATATAATAGATTAATTGAACAGAGAATAGAGAGCCCACTCGAGAAATACAGGGACTTTATACATATACAGGGTGGGCAAAATTCGTTGTCTACTGAAGGGATCTCGAGAACTATAGCAGCTAGAAGAAAACGGATGACACATTCTCCACCTTTTGTTTCCTGAATATTCCAAATCTGAAAGCAGATCCAGCCTAACGGTCATAGATTTTGAGTTATAAACGAAAGAGATATCTCAGATATCAAAAGGAAGCTCTATTGGAACTCTTTCCAGGTTTCCGGGCTCGTGGTGGTGGTCGGGTCCGGGTCGCTCCTCGGCTCCCTGCCGCTGGTTGGATTCCTGCTCTACCCACACTTCCTGTCGGAGCAGACGGTGTTCCTCTGCATTCCCCATGTACTTGCGTACAGTTCACGCCGTTCCGAGCAGTACCGCCTTCTGCATGACTCTACAGATATTTTCGTCCAACTGAAGTTTCCTCAAGTTCTCTAGTAGTTTCTTCGGTATCAGGCCTGTAGATGAAATGACAATAGGGATGGTCTTGATATCTTGATATTATATTATATATGATATTATTAAATTTTTTTATACAGCCATTTTCGAGATACGATAGGGATTTCTGATTTTTCAAATGTATCGCTATTCACATGAATGTTACACGAGAAAAAATTCAATACTTTTTCCTACTTTTTTTTAATGATAATCAGACTGAAGTCTTCTAGTGTCTTTTAAAGGATATCGATCTCGATATCCTTATATAAAAGAAATAATTATTCGACAGTCGGTGATTCCTATCATAGAAGGTTGAGTTCACATAGGATTTTGTATGGAGTTCACGAACCATAATTCATTTTCAACGGTCGCTATGGTTACGCCAGCCTACTAAAAATTCAACACTGAATCGAAAAGCAGGAAAAAGTATTAAATTTTTTTCTTATGTTATATTTATGTGAATAGCGACATATGATACATTTTCGGAATCAACAAAAAAATTGCAGCAGAATGAAAGAACTTTCAACTATAGTTTATATTTGAAAAATCAGAAATCCCCGTCGTATCTCGGAAATGGCTGAATCAAAAAAATTAATTATATCATATTCGAATTACTCATAAGAAAGTGCCTGTAGAATGTAACAACGGATTTCGAATACGAGTTCGAATAAGCTCCCTTGAAAATGACAATTTCTCAATTTTCGTTCATAACTCAAAATCTATGAACGTTAGGCTCTCGGTTAGGCTGGATCTGTTTACAGTTTTGGATTTGTCAAGAAAAAAGAGCTCGACTATATGCCGTCCGTTTTCTTCCAGCTGCTATAGTTCTCGAGATGCCTTCAGTAGACAACGAATTTTGCCCAGCCTGTACATACTTATGGTACCTATATAAAGTCACTGTATCGAGAAATACACTGACTCTATCAAACACAATGGCGACAATTGTGGTCTCGTTTTTCATCGTTTTAGCAAGAATATGGCGGATTTGGTCACGTGACGTGACGTGAGCCAATCCGCATTCCGAAATAGAGATCATAGCATTGAAATCTGTGCTTCTTAGCCGTCATATTCTTGCTAAATTTCCAATTGTCGCCACTGTGTTTGATAGAGTCACTGTATCGAGAAACAAGCTTCAGCGCCACCTGTTTTTAAGCTACAGGATTCTATAGCCCACATTTCGAATTTTTTGTAATCATCCAGGCTAACATCTTTGAAAAATTTTCAAAGGAAAATCAGTGAAAAATTCGTAATAGCTGTTGATTGGGAAATTGTCAATGAAGAATGAGAGCTATACGAATCTTCCACGATTTTCAGTCCTCGTACTTTGGACCATGTTCAAAGTCAAAGCCACTGCACTTTCTTGTAGTGTAGCACTACCAGAAACATGGAAGATATCTCTGACCAATTCTCTGTCCCCTCACTCGATCGTATTCAATCGAATCCATTCCATTGCCACTATTTCACAAGAAAACCAATGAAAACTTGAAATGAATTCTGTAGTTTTCGAATGATTTTATTGAAGGTTGAAGTTAGTTTATGTTTCCATGCAAACGTCACGGGGAAAGTTTTCGTCATAACGTAATATTTCGAACTTTTTCCTCAACTTTGCTGCCAAAGCTAAGTTTCGAAATTGAGGTTGTTGGAAATTAGGCGATTCCTGAATAGTCTGCTCAATTAGTTGCCTGAAAAGTAAGGTGAAATGGACATTACTCGTGTCAAACTCATTAGATCACGATCATTCAATGGTTACGATCTGCTTGCAGCGAAGTCAGCCACACCTAACCATCAATTTTAGAATAATTCTTCGTGTGCCATCCCAACCGAGCGTGCCACTGACTGTCTAAATAATACCACCTTGTATCTCAAAAGTTGAGACGTTTAGGACATATGTTCGTATAAAGTTTTCTTCTTAAAATAGGCCCAAAAATCACCCCCATAAATATTGAAATTCAATTCGGAAACACCCTGTATAATTAAATTAAAATAAACAGTTCTCTTGGCATATTTTGTACAACCAATGTGGGTTGAATACTCAAAGGTACAACTCCTTGAGCGTTACTCTCGGTGCTACTTTCACCCTCGCTTTCACCAGAACTCTTCCGAGATTCATTTTTAGAGAGAATTTCACTTACTTTCGAAATTTTGGTTTCCCGAATTTTGGACCATATTATAGAGCCGAATATAGAACTGCTTGATTGGAAAGTTTTTAATTTTCGATGGAACTCGCTTGGCATAGAAACAGCTCGACATTCTGTAGAACTCGCCCTGCGGCCGTGATTTTTGCCTTCATTCCAAATGGTCATTTTTCGAATTTCTGTCAAAATGTGAGATTCTGTAATTTCGATGAACCCGAGGATAAAGCTCGACTCTTTGTGCTTTTTGCAGAACTCATCTAGAGCTACTCAGAACTAACAGACCTGAAATCGGAACCGGTGTGAACCTAGCAGACCGTTTCCAGCAGACCGTTCGACGGAAACACCCCAACGCGGTGACCAGTGGCGTACAGCCAAAATTTTATAACACGGAAACTATTCGCCGGAGCATAACCATATTTGGAATGTAGGATCTCTATATCGATGTGATTAACCACAAAAAAATCAGCGACTCGCATAGGGATCCAGGGGGTGTTTCGTCATCCCCTAAATTTCAAAATTTCATAACACGGAAACTATTCGCCGGAGCATAACCATATTTGGAATGTAGGATCTCTATATCGATGTGATTAACCACAAAAAAAATCAGCGACTCGCATAGGGATCCAGGGGGTGATTCGTCATCCCTTATATTTCGAAATTCGATAACACGGAAACTATTCGCCGGAGCATAACCATATTTGGAATGTAGGATCTCTATATCGATGTGATTAACCACAAAAAAAATCAGCGACTCGCATAGGGATCCAGGGGGTGATTCGTCATCCCCTAAATTTCGAAATTCGATAACACGGAAACTATTCGCCGGAGCATAACCATATTTGGAATGTAGGATCTTTATATCAAAATCATATCATATTTGAAACGTTGTGATTAATCACACGAGAAATTCTCCACTTGGAATGTCTTCGAGCATTCGTTTCCGCACCACCTTGAGGTAGAATGCATGGCGCGTTTTTTTTACTTGGTTTCCCCGATAGGCATATTCCATGATTGTTTTACTAAACGTTATATAATACCGTTTTCTTTCAATAATTGCGGCATAAATCACATATACTATTCATGAATTCTTTTTTGGGATCGAGCTTGTTTGTGAGACATGACATGTGGAATTTTCTTCTGCAACTTCTGCATACGTATATATCTATATGAGCTATTTTTGAACAGTATAAGCATCTATCATGCATCGGTGAAGATTTTTCTAAATAGAATCGTTTGATATTCAGTCGGAATTCGTTTATGTCAACATTATCGTCCATAGGTTCTGCCGAAATGTATGTCCGGAAGTAGTACTTCACGAACATGCCGCAATTGAAATTATCATCTAAATCATCTTGATAAATGATGGGTTCATCTACAATCTTCCACGATTGTATATAACTTTCTGTTTGACTCCTTTTGAGTAGTTGTTGGAACCTGTGGAAATATTTCAGTTTCCTATCTTTTGCTTGAATGTCTGTTCTTCTTAATGAATCCATGAACAAAAACTTTTTCGCTCTGACGTCGAGAATGATAAGAAGGAAGTGGCTATTATTTTCATTGATAGGCAGTGCTACATAATCCTTTTCAATAATCAATTCATTATTCTGATCGAATTTATTCGAAAACAAACTGCTCGCTATTTGAACACAAACTTTTTGAAATCTATCATTTGAATCAATAAGACAAAAATAATTATCGATGACAAAACTTGTCAAATAATTTCCGTAGTTTAGACTAAGAAAATCGCTAATCTCTATTTCACGAACAGGACAGGATACGTTTTCGAAAAATGCAACAACATAGTTTCGTTCTGACGCTCTTCTTGATGTACTCGAATAGTTTCCGTGTTATCGAATTCCGAAATATAAGGGATGAAGAAACACCCCCTGGATCCCTATGCGAGTCGCTGATTTTTTGTGTGGTTAATCACATCGATATAAAGATCCTACATTCCAAATATGGTTATGCTCCGGCGAATAGTTTCCGTGTTATAAAATTTCTTTCAAATCCGTCGAAATGTACGGAGAAATCTACCCACAACTCCGAAAAAAATATTGTTTTTGGAAAAGTCGGTGCCGAGGTCGGTGCCAATTTCTCATCATTGCCATCTTCTAATTAGATTGCTTCCTTTCCTAGTTCTTCTTTTTTCTTTAGATTTCTGTAGTAGAAACACACCCTTTCAGGGGTAGTGCAGTTAATTCTGCAGGCTGCTGGAGTATAATATTCATTTCCAATATTGCGGCGTTATGAAGCAGTCGAAATGCCTTCCGAACATCAATAGAGATTAAGTTATTATTTCTCATAAATTTTCTGTAGAACACACACAAAAGGAATCTTTTAAAGTAATCTATAACGTGTAGATCTTGGTGTAGATTTCACAGCTTCAACATCATCAGATATAAGTAAGGATTGAAAGATTATTGAAGTAGAGCAAAACGTTTTTTCGTTGTGGCTATATACTTGGCATTTAAAAACAAGCTCATCGGAATCCAAGGGTTGACCAAGGGCTCTTACCGAATAGGTTGTTTGCCGCAAACTCAAATTCGGTGAAAATCCTACGTGGAAATATTTGTAGAAATTGAAACCTTATTACAAAAACTTTCGGAACCCAATCTGTGTGGAAGTTTTCGCTCTTCTTGATGTACTCGAATAGTTTCCGTGTTATCGAATTCCGAAATATAAGGGATGAAGAAACACCCCCTGGATCCCTATGCGAGTCGCTGATTTTTTGTGTGGTTAATCACATCGATATAAAGATCCTACATTCCAAATATGGTTATGCTCCGGCGAATAGTTTCCGTGTTATAAAATTTTGAAATTTAGGGGATGACGAAACACCCCCTGGATCCCTATGCGAGTCGCTGATTTTTTTTGTGGTTAATCACATCGATATAGAGATCCTACATTCCAAATATGGTTATGCTCCGGCGAATAGTTTCCGTGTTATCGAATTTCGAAATATAAGGGATGACGAATCACCCCCTGGATCCCTATGCGAGTCGCTGATTTTTTTTTGTGGTTAATCACATCGATATAAAGATCCTACATTCCAAATATGGTTATGCTCCGGCGAATAGTTTCCGTGTTAAAAAGATTTGAAGTTTAGGGGATGACGAAACACCCCCTGGATCCCTATGCGAGTCGCTGATTTTTTTTGTGGTTAATCACATCGATATAGAGATCCTACATTCCAAATATGGTTATGCTCCGGCGAATAGTTTCCGGGTTATAAAATTTTGAAATTTAGGGGATGACGAAACACCCCCTGGATCCCTATGCGAGTCACTGATTTTTTTTGTGGTTAATCATATCGATATAAAGATCCTACATTCCAAATATGGTTATGCTCCGGCGAATAGTTTCCGTGTTATAAAATTTTGAAATTTAGGGGATGACAAAACACCCCCTGGGTCCCTATGCGAGTCGCTGATTTTTTTGTGGTTAATCACATCGATATAAAGATCCTACATTCCAAATATGGTTATGCTCCGGCGAATAGTTTCCGTGTTATAAAATTTTGAAATTTAGGGGATGACGAAACACCCCCTGGATCCCTATGCGAGTCGCTGATTTTTTTTGTGGTTAATCACATCGATATAAAGATCCTACATTCCAAATATGGTTATGCTCCGGCGAATAGTTTCCGTGTTAAAAAGATTTGAAGTTTAGGGGATGACGAAACACCCCCTGGATCCCTATGCGAGTCGCTGATTTTTTTTGTGGTTAATCACATCGATATAGAGATCCTACATTCCAAATATGGTTATGCTCCGGCGAATAGTTTCCGGGTTATAAAATTTTGAAATTTAGGGGATGACGAAACACCCCCTGGATCCCTATGCGAGTCGCTGATTTTTTTTGTGGTTAATCACATCGATATAGAGATCCTACATTCCAAATATGGTTATGCTCCGGCGAATAGTTTCCGTGTTATCGAATTTCGAAATATAAGGGATGACGAATCACCCCCTGGATCCCTATGCGAGTCGCTGATTTTTTTTTGTGGTTGATCACATCGATATAAAGATCCTACAGTCCCTGGCCATATTATTAGACGCATTGATTCGATGCAAAATCTCAATATTGAATTATTAAACTGAATGTTTATGTTACATATACTTCATCTGTAAATGGTTTTCACATATAATATATCATATTCAATAAAAAATATTGATTTATTGATGATTAAACATGAAATTCTAATATTTTGCTGAGCCACCCTGTGTAGCTATGAGAGCTTCATACTATCAATGCAGAATTGTTCGGTTTGCTGCATTCGAAGATAATGATTTCATATGTGGATTATCGAAATAACGTCCAACCTGCAGAATGCAAGACGTCCACTGGAAAACATAGTACTGATTCATACTTAAGTACTAATACTACAACATCAAAAATAAATGCCAAATAGAACAATTTAATGAGAGTCGTAAATAAAACTGACATTCTGTGGAAATGAAATTCAAATATTCTGCTTTTTCCTCCGGCAATACCAGTAAATATAAAAAAAAATCCTCAGTGCGTCTAATAAACTGGCCAGGGACTGTACATTCCAAATATGGTTATGCTCCGGCGAATAGTTTCCGTGTTAAAAAGATTTGAAGTTTAGGGGATGACGAAACACCCCCTGGATCCCTATGCGAGTCGCTGATTTTTTTTGTGGTTAATCACATCGATATAAAGATCCTACATTCCAAATATGGTTATGCTCCGGCGAATAGTTTCCGTGTTAAAAAGATTTGAAGTTTAGGGGATGACGAAACACCCCCTGGATCCCTATGCGAGTCGCTGATTTTTTTTGTGGTTAATCACATCGATATAGAGATCCTACATTCCAAATATGGTTATGCTCCGGCGAATAGTTTCCGGGTTATAAAATTTTGAAATTTAGGGGATGACGAAACACCCCCTGGATCCCTATGCGAGTCGCTGATTTTTTTTGTGGTTAATCACATCGATATAGAGATCCTACATTCCAAATATGGTTATGCTCCGGCGAATAGTTTCCGTGTTATAAAATTTTGAAATTTAGGGGATGACGAAACACCCCCTGGATCCCTATGCGAGTCGCTGATTTTTTTTGTGGTTAATCACATCGATATAAAGATCCTACATTCCAAATATGGTTATGCTCCGGCGAATAGTTTCCGTGTTATAAAATTTTGAAATTTAGGGGATGACGAAACATCCCCTGGGTCCCTATGCGAGTCGCTGATTTTTTTTGTGGTTAATCACATCGATATAAAGATCCTACATTCCAAATATGGTTATGCTCCGGCTAATAGTTTCCGTGCAATAAAATTTTGAAATTTAGGGGATGACGAAACACCCCCTGGATCCCTATGCGAGTCGCTGATTTTTTTTGTGGTTAATCACATCGATATAGAGATCCTACATTTCAAATATGGTTATGCTCCGGCGAATAGTTTCCGTGCTATAAAATTTTGACTGTACGCCACTGGTCACCGCGTTCGGGTGTTTCCGTCGAACGGTCTGCTGGAAACGGTCTGCTAGGTTCACACCGGTAAATCGGAACTGAAATATCCGAGGAAATATCTGAGGAAATATTGGTCATTTCTTCATTCAAAATAATTGCTGTCTCGAATTCTTGACTATGGAGTCAAGAATTATGATTTTTTTCAACTTTATCCATAAAGCCATAAACACGAGCATAAACACTGTTTCACGTATGTCGAAAACGAGGTCGAAAAATAGCACAAAGGACAAGTTAGAACCACTTATTCTTGAATTAGTTGATTTAGAATCCACGAAATATTCAAAATTTGTTTCCGGAACTCCGGAACTCTTTCAAATCCGTCGAAATGTACGGAGAAATCTACCCACAACTCCGAAAAAAATATTGTTTTTGGAAAAGTCGGTGCCGAGGTCGGTGCCAATTTCTCATCATTGCCATCTTCTAATTAGATTGCTTCCTTTCCTAGTTCTTCTTTTTTCTTTAGATTTCTGTAGTAGAAACACACCCTTTCAGGGGTAGTGCAGTTAATTCTGCAGGCTGCTGGAGTATAATATTCATTTCCAATATTGCGGCGTTATGAAGCAGTCGAAATGCCTTCCGAACATCAATAGAGATTAAGTTATTATTTCTCATAAATTTTCTGTAGAACACACACAAAAGGAATCTTTTAAAGTAATCTATAACGTGTAGATCTTGGTGTAGATTTCACAGCTTCAACATCATCAGATATAAGTAAGGATTGAAAGATTATTGAAGTAGAGCAAAACGTTTTTTCGTTGTGGCTATATACTTGGCATTTAAAAACAAGCTCATCGGAATCCAAGGGTTGACCAAGGGCTCTTACCGAATAGGTTGTTTGCCGCAAACTCAAATTCGGTGAAAATCCTACGTGGAAATATTTGTAGAAATTGAAACCTTATTACAAAAACTTTCGGAACCCAATCTGTGTGGAAGTTTTCACTCAAGAAACTCACCTGCAGGACAAACACATTCAGGAGTATCCCTCGAGGATCTCGTACCGCCAGAATGCATCTGGTAAGAATCCCTCCTAATCCTCCTATTAAGATGAGATAAATTTTCCCTCCTTATCCTACTAGCAATAACTTCGAAGGAGCTCGCCTTCATGGAGTATACCCTTTCCTCCAGATTTCTTAATTTCTCCTCGAAATAGGACTGCCGCCATGCGTTGTAAACACTACCAGAAATACACAACACACACACCACCAACAAAACTATGTTTACAGGTTCTTTTTTACCGTGATAATAATCTGATGTAGTCTTATCAACGATGGCCGACGGTGACTGGGAACTCATAGTCACCCACTTTTATTCGTACGAGGGCATTCACTGAACATCTATATTAGGGTGGATAGACTATCTACCACGTGGATTTCCACCATGCCTCCTGTATCTCCACAACAAAACCTATTTCGGGGTCGGAAAGCTTCAAACACCTACCAAACTTGTTAATTATAGAAGTGTAATGTGAAAAAATTTAAGTTAGGCTTCCGGTTCGGTTCTAGTTGTCATCTGAAGAATGCAAGGACGATTGTGCGTATTTTAAAGGGCCGATCTGCACGACAAACTGACATTCACTACTGACTCTACGCCTGCCACGGCTCGACTGAAATCGGAACCCACTGAAGTAAGTCGAAAAGCGCGCTTCGCGCTTCCGAGATCTAACTTACGGACACTAGACCATAGGGACATAGGGATGAAGTAAGTTCAGAGCTTAGTGCGGCTGCGGTATTTCCGATCTTCGAAGTAGAAACTTGTTTGATAACCTGCGGAATTATTATGTTATATGTATTGTACTGTTGTATTATAGTTATATAAAGCGGTGGAATTCAGTTGATTTTTTTGATGAATAATTGGGTCAGGCATGGCAAGTGAATACCTTTGAGGATAATAGAGGAAATCGAGGAGGAAATATAAATATTGGGCTGAAGACCAAGAATTGTCGAAAATAATTTTTCCTGCTGTTATGACATAGAGAGTATGGAATTTTCAAAATTGTGTGAAATTGTGCTTTATTCGTTTGAAATCCTACTGAAACAAAACCTAACAAAAAAAAATAGTTTTTATTGGCGAAGAATTTGGGAAAACTAGAGGACCTCTCCAAGTTTTTTTTTGGTGTTAAGAGAATAGTCTTAGCCACTTATCATATAAATTGCGAGTTATGTGAATATCGGCATTTTATTATCCATTTTTATTAAATTTCTTGGTTTTTCGCCGATGGTGAATTTTTGTGCTGATATTTTTGGCGATTTTGATGAATGTTATGTCCATATATACAGGGTGTCCGGGGAATAACTGTACATACCCTTACCAGAGATAGAGTAGGACTAGCTGGTTACGGATTGACTATAAAAAATTAATTTCTGGATTTCCCTAGAAAGCTACAGGGTGATTTTCCAACTTCATGGAAATACTTAGACCATCATAAAATCCAAATTTATTGACGGATATTATTGAAACTTGGAAGGTTATTGACACATGCTGGAGTCAAGTGAAAAAGATATCAATTAATTCATTATTCCAGGGCCGGACTCATTAATCTTCATTTTAAGTGTTCAGGGTAAAAAAACACTCTGTATTTCGAATCACAAATAATTGATTCGCTTTTTAGGAAGAAGCTAAATTATGCTTCAATTTTTGGTATCACTCAAAGTTGTCACATCAACAATTATTTTTTTATGAATTTTGAAATTTGGGTAAAGTACGAAAAATTTAATTTTTTACCATGAAGAGAACTGAAAATCTCATGTTTGAATATAAAATGCGAAAGTATTAGTAGAAAATTTGCAAAAAAGTTCAGAGCTTCAATAAGCACTTCAATAACGAAACAATACCAAAAGAAAAAAACTAAAATACAGTAAAGAGTACCTAATAAAAATGAAAATAGAAACGAATGAATTGCTGAGTCAACATTACTTCAAAAGTGGTTCGAAATGAAAACCATTAGCTTGTATACATTTTTCTTGCGGAATTTTCAAATTGGATACAGCCTTCCGAATCATATCGCCATTATTTCTTAAAATATCGCAACAGTTGATTATTCTGTTCATCAGCTGTTCTCTTGACTGGAAGAAGTGTAACTTTGGTCTATATCATTGTTGTCGAACACTCGGTATACATAAGAATAATTTTGAAATATGCTTCTGTATACCCTATACACATCACTAATTTTTGTTTTAAATACGTTCATTTACTCCCCCAAAGTGAAATCCGTGTCAGGGATGGCCACCCAGTATATCAACAAATTATTATAGTCTTCTTCACCTTCAGTGACTTTTTTAAGAATATTTATTATTCATTTTCGACCTACACAAGATGACTAAGTCCTGTTCAGGTAAATAAATTGCAATTTTCGAACTTTATCCAAATTAATAAATTCATAAAAAAATAATTGTTGATGTGACAACTTTGAGCGATACCAAAAATTGATGCACAATTTAGCTTCTTTCTAAAAAGTGAATCATTTTTTTGTCATTCGAAATACAAAATGTTTTTTTTACCCTGAACACTATAAATGAAGATAAATGAGTTCGGCCCTTGAATAATGGAATAATTAATATCTTTCTAACTTCACCTTAGCATGTGTCAATAACCTACCAAGTTTCAATAAAATCTGTCAATAACTTTGTATTTCCACACGGAAAAAAAGTAATCAAGAATCAAGATATTCTTGGAATATTGTAGTTGTTTTGAATATATATGGAATTGGAACGAGTAAAACGGGAAATTCGGTATATTTGGTGTTAATTTATATCTCACAGAATACATATACTTCATTGAAAAATAAAATATTTCATCCAAGTATATATTTTTTTTGATCGGAGTACTAGAGTCCTATTAATCCAAGAGTACTCTAATATTTCCTGTAACTATATGACATCTTAACTTAGAAAATATAATATTCTCAAATCGAGAAATTGCTTATACTCATTCGATATACCTAATACATTCAAGAAGTTGGTTTTCTCATGACGATAGTACGATCTTGATGATTCTTATACCTAATAGATATGAGAAAATTTTCATAACTCAACAATGAAAATATTAGTGACAAAATTTCTGGATTAGAGATAATATGAAAATCTGTTGATGAACACCTTAGCTGATAATAATTTTGAAATATAAAAAAAATTCATGGGCGAAATTGCCAATAAGTGCCTAATGAAATTGAATGCCTTGCGAGAAAGTTTTGTTCAAAATTTGATCTGGTGTATCTACCATAAGTTAATGTATATAGTCATACTCTAATTTTATATATTTTTTTATATTTTTGTGCGCTCAGCCGCATAGAGAAACGTTTGAATTTTATGATTGGCGCATAGAGATATGCCAAAATTTTATGATTGATGCGACTCTTTAATATTCGCGTGCGGGAATAACCCCTGCTTTTCACTTTCCGCATATTCGTGCGTGGGCTTATTTCTGCAAAATTTTGGAAAAGTACTACTTTCCAAACGTCAATGCGTGTGGAAAGAAATACTTTCGAAACGCTATCGCTAGAAGGAAAAATAAATAACAGCCATATCAACAAAATCCATCTAATACTTGAATGATAGTTGTCAAAAAGTTATTGCCGAAATTTGAAGAAGATGCAAAAAATTCATTAGGAAAACAGAGGAAAAATTTTAATAGAGTCATGATTTTGATTTCTATCCTGCTTCGTAATGAATTGAGAACATATAGGTAAAGACTGGCCAAATTGGTCATCGAAAAAATATTTACTATAGAATATTTGAGTTGGATTATAAAGGTATGCCTAGAAATTTTTCGGGTAGGAAAACGATCCAACACGGATCGTCAAATTTGAAATAAATATTCTGAAAAATATAAGGATTCTCATGATTTTTTACCATTTCTAGTCCTTCTTCTATTTTTGTTCACTAGATCGAAGTTTATGATTGCTCGATATACTAACAAGCAATTATCCTCTGTATATAGAGGACCAATGAAAACCTCTCTATCCACCTGCAAACAGTTTTATCGGAATCCAAGTAGGTATATGAATTTCTTTATCCACTAGTTCCAAGTATATAATTCAATAATATACTAAAAAGCGCCCCCTGGCTAGTTCGTAAAAAGAGATATCACTTTCGCTGTGTTAATACCGCCGAACGTTCTGTTAAGGGAAGCACGTTCAAGAAATGTTTTTATTAATTAGTTGAAGTAAAAAATGGAGTGAAATATGGAAAACTAATTGAGAGGTTGGGGATGCTCGGACAGCTTGATCCGAATATTTCAAGGTAAGTTTATGATATTTAAAGAATCTGAATTTCTGAAACCTATATGTTTCACATTTTGTTTGATGCTTTATAAATTTTTGGTGCACATCTTCTTCATTCGCAACACCATAATTCTGAATAATTATTTTCAAAAGTAGCTATATCCACTGGAATTAGGTGTAAACTTCCTTAATATTATGTAAAATATGTAATCATTCCTTCGATACAACCTAGGTTTTTTAATTTTTCAATGAAAAATCCTGCTGGTTCATACAACATATAATTTTGAAATATTATCGTTTCTTCCTACAAGGCGAAAAGAACTTTTTTTCGAAGAAAAAGTTTTCTATGTAACTTGATAACACAAGGAAAAATCGATTCATTGTTCATGCTATGGTGATTTTTTTTTTCAAAAGGGCCTAAAATGAATTTATCCGATTTTTACTTCTTCTTTTTATGTAGAGTTCTGGAGATATTGGACAAATCACTGGAGAACAAAGAAACAAATCGTCAAAGAAAACAAACTGTCCAGCCCTATTTGTTGATTTAGGAGGGTCTGTACTAGAACCAAAAAGTTTTCTATTTTGTTGAATATGAGATGCATCTTCAATTTCCTTCTGCGCGTAAGGATTTCGATATATTTTTTAAATTATTTCATGTATTGAATGTGCACTATCCTAGTACATACCACTTATACAGTGCTGTGTTTTTGACATTGTTACGAAATCAAATGTTATTCCTCCTCATATATAATATATATTAGAGTTTATGTGTAGTACTGAATGTCTTATTCATTATGTGATTATTGTATGTAGGTACCTTGTTCAATGTTTTTAGATGTTGAAAAATATTATACCAGTTTTTTTTAATATATAATATTTATTTTTGTCAGTCTATATTTATTTCATTTTCCTTTTGCTGATATTCATTTTGAATGTGCAATAAATTTATTTTACTCATAAATATCTTTTTTGTTAAGGAGAATCTTCATTCTATAATCAAAGCAATAGTCAACTACCAAATAGTTCAATAATTAATTCCTCAAAACAAGCATGAAGTTGATTTTCAGCTAATGAAATAATCTGGTTGATTCAAGTATGAAGTTCATTTCTGTCAAATCTAGTAAAAACTGAATTGAAGAAATCTGACCTTTTAACAAGAAAATGTTCTAAACTCAAAATAAATATTGGAAATTATTCAAAGTTAGAATGTAAATAGATTCGACGGATAGTTGTATTTATTTCTTGGGAATACACCGAGAGATAAATTTGAAGTTACTATTCACTTCACAAAAACGTATTCTTTCCTCAAAACCAGTAATATATCAATTGTGATTTGATAATATGATATACTTGTTTCAACACTTGTGCAAAGTTGGTTTGAGTAGAAAAGCTACGTTCATTCAAGTATTCAGTCTCTTTCCTTCAACCGGACAAATCACTAAGATCAAGAGGTTTAATAATTCATTCTGAAATTTTTCTACACTCATATGAAATATTTCAAATTCTCATTTCAAAATGAGTACTATACTCTCAAGGAATATATGAATTTTCTTGAATTAATATTATCTGTTTTATTAGATTCAAGTATATTATCTACTCATTTGAAGAACTGAATATATCTGAATTTTGAGAATAAAGTGTACTTTACTTAACTTTATTATATTCTTGCTTATATATGAATCTATCATTTACTTCAAACAAATATGATCCATTTGGTTGAAGAAAAGATTTTTTTTGCGTGCATGAAGTTGGAAAATCACCCTGTAGCTGAGAAATCCAGAAATTAATTTTTTATAGTCAATCCGCAGTCAGCTAGTCCAACTCTATCTCTGGTATGAGTATGTACAGTTACTCCCGGGACACCCTGTATATCTGGGCTATATGGGTTGAATCATAGGGTTGAATAAACTGTATAGCTTATAGGGAGCCAATAATAGCTCTTCTAGCTTCAGGAGCCGGATCTTCAAACTTGGTTTGTTTTTTTTTTTTTGGTGTAAGAGGGGGGAAGTCAGACGAACCACCCTCTCCTGAGGGGGAACAAGTCTGGTGATTCTCAGTCTCCTGAGCTCGAGACCCAAACTAAAAACCCTTAACTTCTTGAATATTGGTTCCGGGCATTTGCCTACCGTTCATCTCTAGTCGGTTTTCTTCTCGCATCATGTGTTTATCCTCTATTGCATAACACTATATTGGATTAATCAATAAGTTTCAGTTCTTATTTCAATATCTTTTTTTTATAAGAAGAAGAAGCCACTTGTCGAAAGAGACAAAATTGAAGATAATCAAAGCCGTTGCTAGGCCTCAACTGACTTATGGATCAGTTGCCTGGGGTTTCGCGGCAAAGAGCCATATCAAAAGAATTCAGGCCACTGAAAACAAGCTGCTACGATGTGCAATAGATGCACCTTGGTTTGTTAGGAATAGACAGATTTATAGAGATCTTAAATGGGAAACCATAAACTTGATCTGGAATGCAGTGACTTTATCAAACACAGTGGCGACAATTGGGCTCTTAGCGCCTCCTACCCGCCATATTCTTGCCAAATAATTTATTTATAAGAAGATTTTGGTTATTCTGAACTAGAACAGGTTAATTAATGCGTTTGATGAATAATTCGAGTTGTGTTGCTAGAAATGTAATTTGATATTTCAGATAGGAATCATTCAAAATATTTTCAAAAGAATAGCTTCAAAGTACTCAATTTTTCAAACTCTCACAAGTAGTTTGGCATGGGTGCATGGGATTCTCAAGAAACCCAGCAGGTTTAGAGTAAATACATAGGAAAAAATACAATTTTCACTAAAAATTTCACAGGCAACAGAAAACAAGCTACTACGATGTGCCATCTTTTTATATCGGTATGACGACCAGAGCTTCAAAGATCAGATTCAACGAACACATCATAGTGGATATAGATAGATTAGACTGTAAAATGAGGAAATGTGGGAACCCACGGAGCAACGATTTCGAAAAAAATTTTTTATCAGATTCTTCATATTTCCTATGAAAATGTTTACCCATCAGAAATCATTACTTCTTTCGAAATGCGTCAATTTTTTCAAAAATATACAGGGTATCACAATAGTTTCGGAATTGTCAGAATAACTTGGCAGGACAGCATTTTAGAAAAAAAGTTTTCGAACAAAAGTTGCAGGGTTTTCTCTGGTTATCAGATGGTGACCATAGTTTCCACCTCGGTTTCGACCATGACCTTGATATTCAATGTCAATTCAAGGTCAATAGCGTTTTTTCGTGGGAAACCTCGTACTTTGGACGTCCAAAATGAAAATGGCAAGAAATTTCGAGATATGACCTTAATTTATGCCTTCCTTCTGACCTTGAAGCCTCCGCAACTTGAAACAAGCAAAAGGAATGGATTGGCACAAAAAATACAGAATATTTCTGAGGAAAATATTGCCCAAAAAGGTTTCAAGGATTTTTTTCCACTATGCCATGATGAATTCGGCCTTGGTGCTGACCTTGAATGCCTTTTGTTCAATGAGATCCTATGATTCTGAAAATCGAATATTCTTTGTTTTTATTTTTGGGGCCAGAAGACATATGTCCTTTTTAGAAGAGGGCTTTTGACCTTGAATGTCGATGAATAAGTTGAAGATAATATAGGATAGCAAACATGAAAGTGACATATACTTATGAAATGCTTTCCTGGAAGGTTATTCTGCCCCTTTAGCACATTTGCAACATAAAAGTGCCAGACGGATATAACGATCCTCATTTCTGTTACTATCATTACACATCCCTGAAAGTTTCAGAAGTATTTATTGTTCATTTGTAACTAGTAAAAAAAATAGTTTATTTTCTTGTCAAAGTATATGAATAAACATTATATTGATGCTAAATTGGTTCTAATCAATAATCATCCACATCGTCAATTTTTACTGCAGGTGAAGGGTTTGAACGGCTCTTTCCGTTGCAGTTAATACATGCAACTGAGCCACTTTTCGTACACCCTCATGAATATAAACATCCTGATTCACAACTGCAAAAAAAAATTTTGAGCAAATTTTCAGGACCTGGTGGCGTGGCTGATTCATTCTTACCTTAATCAAATTGCCAGCCCCATTTTTCAGGAGGAATGTCGTTTCCTAACCACATTTGTACTTGTAAATAAACTCGCTTGATATGTTCTGAAGCAGAATCGATAGTTGGGCATAAACTTTGCAATTGAACGTTACTGCTCCTAGCACTGGCTTTGATGCCGTTTTGAATCGACAAGCATTTAAATCTTCCATACTATTCCATGCATCGTACATAAGATGTCTAAAACTCTGGTGTATTCACTGATTCGTTAGGATATGGGATCAGTTTCGTCTTTTCCACTGTGGGTAGCGCTGTTTAGAATTTGACAGAGCATTGTCATTTGATATTTGAAAATAATCTCCTACGACGTACGAATATGTTGTATTTATGAGGGATTATTGGTGTGTGAAAATGTATTAGTTTCGAGAAAGGGGTGTAGAACATTCATTTATTCAATATGTCGTTCAGTAAGTTCAGTTTTCCATATGGACAATCAAGAGCTACAGCTAAGAATTCGGTGTTGTTGGAATTTGAAGCAGAACCAAATCAGATGAATTGAGATGAACGAACATTCGGAACCGATATAGCTAAGTTTTATGGAAACTTCAGCAATATTTCAAAGAAACTGTATTGGAAATATATAATGTGAATTGTGAGCATGTATTGAGAATCAGAAATACATAAATCTATCCAAGTCTGTCACTTCAAATATTCTTCCTGAGTAGCTATAGTGAAAATTTCCTTTCCGTCAACTGAATATATTGGATATTTGACCAATTAACTGTGTTTTATTAAAATCATATTGAATTACCCCCTCACGAATTCAAGTTGTCAAACGGAAATTATCTTGAAGAACAGTAAATCCTCATTTGAACCCTTGTTCGATAGTGTTGAAATATTGACAAATTCGTTTTTACAACGAAAATTGAACTGTAGAGCACAAATATTCCTTAACAGCTGACAAAATGCACCAGTTCAAGTTCATATTTACTACTCGTTGGACGTTGATCGACATTCGATATCAACGCAATACAAAATAAAACGAGAGAGTATCATTGGACTTCCTTTGGTAGAACAAGGATAGAACGAAGCAAATGACACGAAACTGATCCCATATCCCCGATTTTCTGAAATGTTGATGCTTGCAAAAAATGACAAGTGCGCACACCAGTGTTTTAGACATCTTAAGCGTACATAGCTAAAATACATTTCAAACCCCTCGAGAAACGAAATTCCCTTCAGAATAACAAGCTTAATCTATGACACTACACGTCTGTGGATCTTTTAAACAGCCTAAGTGCCAAACTTTCAGAAATATCGCAGATATTTTTTATTTTTGTATACCTATCACATGGTACTTGAAAACCCATCATACGAGCAAATATGAAGAATACAAAATGGTAAAATATATTTATTTTAGTGAGAGCTCAACCTACTTCCAAGGTTGGTTTATTCGAATTTTTGGTATTCTTTTGTCAATGAAGAAACTGAAAGAAGTTAAGATTTTGTGTTCGGAGGAGATTCGTCACGTCAATGAAAATCTTATATTACGATAGCTCGGTCAATTTTCGAGTCTTTGAACCGATTCCATACAAAATGTTGTAGAGAATTTTTAAAACTATGATCTCCAGTATAGTAATTTTTGATGCTACATAAAACACAAGAAAACCGTTTCATAGTGAATTGAAATTTTTCATTTCTGCATTCTTGCTATGTTCCGTATATGCTTTAGTTTTTGAGTAATTTGAAAAATAATTTAATTTTTTGTTCTATTCTAAAAATTTCTTTTCACTTGATTTCGTTTTTTTTTCCAAACCGCACATACAAGACGGTATGAAATTCTGCTGGTAATGGTGGGGGAATTTTTAAAAAATTGTTAAAAAAGTTATGAATGTCATAGCTCCGTCAATATTTGCACAATTCATTTTTCATAGAGTTAATTTGGAAGCTCTTCAAGTACTTCAAAAAAGGTCCTATAAATTTTTCCCCAGTTTGTCTTTATTTGATGTTGAACGTTTAACATTCAGTAGTTTGCGAATTCATACTCAGCATAGATAAGTCATATCTCGGTTCATATTGCATTCATATAGTTCTTTAACAGGTAGTTTGTTTTGTTTTTTAATAAGCTACAATTTTGTTAATAACAAGTTTTTCGATAAAACTCTTAGTTTTTCAGTTACTCGTGAAAACTCGTCTGAAAACGCGGCTTTTTTAGGTGAAAAATCTTAGGTTTCAATCGCAAATAACTCGAAAACTATTGATTTTGCAGAAAAACTTTTTGATACATTCTTGCTCAAATTCAATCCCCCTAACTACTTTTGGGGGTTATATCAACTCTACTGATTCACTTATTCAGATTGTTTATAAATAAATGAATAATAAGAAGCAAATACTATTTTTGGGTAAACTTTGTCAAAAAAAAAGTACAAAAATTAATTTGCCGCAAAAATTTATTTTTTTCATAGAAGTTACCTGGGTTCCGAGGTATGAATCTTACGGCGCTCCGTTAACAAGAATAGAGTTGCTTCTGCAACATTCCTAGAACAACTGGAAATTCTGAAATGGAAAAATGACGAACATCTCTTCAATGATATTAAAGATTTCCCGACGGAGGCAGGCGGAAAAGACTACTTATAAGCAGGAGGTTGAATCATCTTGAGTAGTCATGTTTACATTTGTACATAAAATCAACAAAAAGAATTGGAAACTGTCGATGTAGTTTTCATAGAGAATTAGAAATTATACCGGCTTTACCTAGAACATCTAAAAAAGTAAAAAACGAATATTCAAAGGAAAACTATAAGTTAAAATACAGGGTCTTTCACGAGGAAACTCACCCATATTTATACGGGAAACTACTGAACGTATTTTCATGAAATTCAGCACTTATAAGTATTTCACGATGCTGATGAAACCTAAAATATTTTCAAGGCATGAGCACCTCCGGTTTTTCCGGAAATGACGTCAACTTCCGTTTTTCAAATTAGAACACCATTTTTTCATTGCAGAAATAGATTCCTTAGAAAATTTCAAGTTATTTTGATTAAACATTTTTCAGCTTTGGTTGAAAAATTCTTCTGAGCGGGAAAATTCGAAAAAAAAATCGAAAATAGAGCTCCGCTGAAACAAGAATAACTTCGAGGTTGTTGGATGGAAAATTTTCATTTTTGGGATTTTTCAAGATGTAAGATTGATGTATCCACTTTAAAAATCGAAATCGCGATTCATGATACAGGAAGTGAAAAAATCGCTTTCAAAGTTAGGGATGACAAAATCGTGAAAAATCAATTTTTTCAAATTAGAACCCCATTTTTTCATGGCAGATATTGAATGTACGTTAAAAAATAATGTGAGTGTATGCATCACACCCTTGCCCTAAAGTGGATATTTTCTGAGTTATTCACAAAAAACTGTTTTTCGTCTTGAATTTTCAGCTATTTCTTTTCCCTTCACGCCAAAAAGATGAAATTTTCAGGAACTGTTACTTAAACCATGTTTAAGATTTTCCTACCCTTATATGCAAGAGAAAAAAGTTACAGGTTGTTCCTAAATAGATGGCGAATTTTGATTCGAATTTGCATCGGAAACCTCTTTATTTCAACTAATCGGCCATCGGTTTTCTCTCCAGTGATAAATAAATAATTCCTTATGAACCATATGTAAAAACTTACCATGTTTTACATTCTTTTTTTTTTAATGATAGATATCATTAATTACATCTGCCAAATTCCTCTTCATTCAGTAGCATTTTGTGTTTACTATTAATTTGGTGATAATTCGTATTATGTTGTAAAATCGATCACTATGCCTAATTTTACCAATTAAGATTATTTAAATCTCATTCTACTTCATGGAGAATGTAATAAAGTTGTAGATAGAACGATTCGACTGTTCATTGAGAGGTTTCCTGACCGACCCAGACCAAAGAGAGATACCATTAACAGAACCATGACAAACTTGAAAAATGTCGGATCTTTCGTTAAGAAAACTATACACAGAGAAAAATGTGTAGTAGAAGATGAGAACAACAAAATTACAGTTCTTGCATATTTTCGTGTGAATCCTCAAAATTCTCTCAAAGATGCCGAGATTGATCTGGGATTATCTCAATCGAGTGTTTGGAGAATATTAAAAAAACATATAATGTACCCATATAAATTCAATAGGGTACAGCATTTGAAGGAAACTGATTTCGTCAGGAGAACAGAGTTTTGCGAAGCTATGATGATTCGATTTCAGAGAATGAAAACTTTTTGGACTGTATAATTTGGACAGATGAATGTAAATTCACAAAGAATGGTTCTTTAAATAGGCATAACAATCATTATTGGGATGAAGAGAACAACCACCACTTCAGACAATGGAACTTACAAGAGACCTGGAGTTTCAATGTTTTTTGCGCCATCAAAAATAATGCAATTCTCGATGTTCACATTTATGATGGGACTTTAACTGGTAAGATAGAACACTACACATGTTTGCATTATTTAAAGAATGTTCTCCCTTAGGAGATAGATATTCTGACATATTGACTCAAATAATTGAGCCGCTAGTACAGAACCATAATGACTTATGGTATCAACAAGATGGCGCGCCTCCACACAATTCACTCAATGTGTCAAATATCCTCTACAGGCTATTTGAAGATCGATGGTTGGCGAACAATGGTCCACATCTTTGGCCACCACGTTCTCCCGATTTAACTCCTTTAGACTTAAGGGATAGGATAAAAATATTGTCTACTCAACTCCCCTGACTGATAAAGAGGACTGCATAGAACGAGTCAGAAATGCGTTCAGGTTTGCTTAGATTTTTAGATTCATAGTTTTGAAACTCAATTTGGTTCTTAAACACTTTTGCAGATCTCTGCCTCCCGATGAAATAAGAGGAGCAACGCACGAAGCATTCCTGAGACGTATAAATAAATGTCTAGAAATTAACGGTCAAAACTATGAGCATCTTCTCTAGTTATAACTGCGAGAGTTTGCCATGGTTCTCCTAATAGTAACTTGAAGTCGGTTTCAAGAAGAGGTGAAAAATCTACAGCATGGTTCAAATAACAGTTCCTGAAAATTTCATCCTTTTGGCGTGAAGGGAAAAGAAATAGCTGAAAATTCAAGACGAAAAACAGTTTTTTGTGAATAACTCAGAAAATATCCATTTTAGGGCAAGGGTGTTGTTCGATCTTGTGATATTTTTCACTCGATCTACTTGTGAATTGAGTTGAATAAAAAACACTGAATAACCTTATATCTATATTCGTAGGATTTGGTTACATGAGTGATGTGAATGAATAGACTGCTTATTCTAGAATGACGCTGTATGGTACTGATACGGCCCCTATATTCGTGGACAGTACGGAATGTATATGCGCATGGTACATATTAGTTAAGATTTGAATGTAAACAATACATGCCGCCCCCCTTGAAAGGGTTGGCTTTCAACAATATAATGATAGCTGACTTATTGTTCTAAGAGTTTATTGGTAGAACACAAATCTTCGACACTGGTCTTTTAAAGACTCCATTAGCGGTTTTCACATTCACAACACGCACTATTCCGTCTTTGCCGGGAAACACATCGATGATACGGCCCATTTTCCAGCATAAGGGAGCTGTGTTGTCGTCTTTGAGAAGCACCAAAATGCCTGTTTCCAGATTGAGAGTAGATTGTCGCTATTTCATTCTTTCTTGGAGATGGTTCAAGTATTCATGTGACCATCTTTGCCAAAAATGTTGCATTTGTTTTTGAATATTCTTGAAATGAGACAAGCGGTTGCTTGCCACATGTCTGACGTCATCTTGAGGTAAAGTGGTCAATGGTTCGCCAATAAGAAAATGACCAGGAGTTAGAGGTGAAAGATCATTAGGATCATTAGACATTGGGGATAAGGGTCGGGAGTTGAGGACTGCCTCAACCTGAGTTATTACAGTGTATAGACCCTCAAAAGTCAAATGAGAATTACCAACAATTCTTTTTAGATGAAATTTTGTTGATTTTTCGCATGCTTCCCACAAACCTCCGAAATTAGGAGCATGTGGTGGTGAGAAGTGCCAATTTATTTGATTCAAATTGAGAAAGTCATTGAACTGGCTATTGTTCTCGAGGTTAGATAAAACAATTTTCAATTCACGTTCAGTACCTACAAAATTAGTTCCATTATCACTATAAATGTCTGTGCAAACACCCCTTCTTGACACAAATCTGGTTAGGCATTTAAGAAATGACTCTGACGAGAGATCTTCAGACAGTTCGAGATGAGCTGCTTTCGTGACGAAGCAAACGAAAATGCATAAATAGCATTTGATAATTTTTCTATTTTTCGTTCTGCCATCTTTAATGTGAAAAGGACCTGCAAAATCTATGCCTGTTGTTGCAAATGGGCGTTGTGGTTTTAAACGTGAATTTGGGATATCTCCCATTTGATATCGATTTTCTATTGGTTTTGATCTGAAGCAAGTTACACACCTGCGTAAAACACCTCGAACTGCGCTACGTCCGTTGATTAGCCAAAATTTTGATCTAACAGCTGCAAGAGTAGCTTGAGCACCTGCATGTAGATGCCTCAAATGCTCATGCCTTATTACCAATTTAGTGTAATTGCAATGATGAGGTAATAGAATTGGATGCTTTTGGTTGTAAGTGAGGTTGGAATGTTTGAGTCTTCCTCCCACTCTGATCAAACCATTTTTGTCCACGAATGGATTCAAAGATACAATTTTACTATTTGGGGATATCTGTTTGGATTTTTCTAGAGATACAAACTCTGAAGGAAATGCATTCCTTTGAATTAGTTTACAAATCGTATTAAGAGAATTATCGATTTCAGATTTTGATAGTTTACCTGCAAAACGATTTTCAGGAATTGAGATTTTTGAGTTATTTATAAACCGTAGGCAAAAGGCTATAACTCTGTGGAGTTTTGTGAGTGAAGAAAACCGATCAATGATACTGATATCTTGAGAGTCTGTCATTATGATTAGAGTAAGATCAGTTTTTTTGATTTCTGGAATTTCCGATTGGGGCAAAATATCGGTTTTGGGCCAGAAAGATTTTTCTCGGGATAACCAAACAGGACCCTTCCACCATAAATTGCATTCCATTAATTCCTTTGAATTAATGCCTCGTGATATAATATCTGCTGGATTTGATTCTGAAGGAACGTGACCCCACTGATTTTTGTTTGAAAACTGCTGTATTTCAGTTACTCGATTCGCTACAAACGTTTTGAGTTGATGTGGTTCAGTATTTATCCAAGCTAATGCAATACTGGAATCACTCCAATAATAAGTGTTATCAATTTTATCAGACATGGCTTGTAGAACCTTTTGAGAAAGCTGAATACTCAAAAGAGCCGCGCAGAGTTCGAGTTTAGGTAACGTTATCATTTTAAGAGGTGCGACGCGAGATTTTGCGCAAACTAAATGAATATGAATTTGGTTGAATTTATCAACAGATCGAAGATAACAACAAGTTCCGTAAGCTTTTTCCGAAGCATCTCCGAAACAGTTTAATTCAATGGAAATAAGATCTGAACAGATTATATGTCTGGCAACGTTTATTGAGTGTAAATAAAGTATTTGACTAGAGAACTCGATCCATGCAGAATGTAAATTGACTGGAAGACTTTCGTCCCAATGTAAACCTAGTTGCCAAAGCTTCTGAATGATAATTTTGGCTTTGATTGTACAAGGTCCTATAAGACCTAAAGGGTCAAAAATTTGAGCCACCGCTGACAGTATTGTGCGTTTTGTGACATTAGATGATTGATTATAGGATACAGTGTATTTGAAAATATCATCTGCTGAGTTCCATATCAAACCTAGCGTTTTAGTTGTTTCATCATTGGTAATAAAGGTTTGCGTTGATTCAGATTTAACTTGAGTGATGTGTTCTAACATTTCGGAATTGTTTGAGACAAATTTTCTTAGATTGAAACCAGCGGAACTTAAGATATGCACTAGTTCTGACAGAACTTTCTTTCCATCTTCGATGGAATCGAAGCCGGTTAGTAAGTCATCCACATAAAAACTGGACTTGATAACTTTACTAGCTTAAGGAAATTTTGTTTCATTTTCCTTAGCAACTTGGAATAAAGCTCTAATAGCAAGAAATGCAGCGCTGGCAGTTCCATAAGTAACTGTGTTTAGTTTATAATGACAAAGTTCTTGAGATTGGTCTGAACGCCATAATATTCGTTGTAGATCCTGCTGATCAGGTCGTATTTTTACCATTCGATACATTTTCTCTATATCAGCTGTCACCACGTACTTGTAAGTTCGAAACCTAATAACTATTGTAAACAAATCGTTCTGTATCGTGGGACCCACTTTTAAAACATCGTTCCAGGAGATGCCACTTGAAGTTTTTGATGAACCGTCAAATACAACACGAAGTTTTGTCGTCGTGCTGGATGTTTTCATTACCCCATGATGAGGTAAATAGAAGATTGTATTTCGAATTGAGTCATTCGACGTATTTATTTTGGTCATGTGTCCGAGGTTCTCGTATTCATTTATGAATGAGACATATTGTTCCTTCAATTCAGGATTTTTTGAAAGTTTTTTCTCAACGGCATAGAATCGTTTGAGTGCGACGTCGAAAGATTCACCAAGCTGGTTTATGCTTTCCTTTGTAGGCAAACTGACAATAAATCTGCCCGTTTCATCACGAAACGTGGTTTCTAGAAAATGTTTCTCGCATTCTTCTTCCTCTGGGGAATATTGAGTTTGTATTGGATGTTCTTCAATTTTCCAAAAGCGCTCTAGCAAATCATGAATATTATCATTTTGTAATGTCATATTGCAAATTGAACTTGAAGTGGTTGCATGTGATATCGGTAGAGGACCGGAAAATATCCAACCAAGTTTTGTTTTTTGTAGAATCGCTCGATGACCCGGCAAATTTATGCGTCCAATAGAAATTAAATCCCAAAAAATAGAAGCTCCAATAAGTAAATCAATTGGACCGGTTTCATTGAATGCTTCATCCGCCAAAACAATATTAGATGGAATTTTGAGATTATTGATGTTGAATGAAATAGCGGGTAAATCCTTTGTTATTTTATCGGATATCAAAAAAGGTACATCCTTTAGAATATAAGAATTTGATTTCGACTTCAAAGTAGCCCATGTTTTGTGGAGTACGGATGTTATGTTTGAACCGAAACCTTCAACTGAATGAGTGACTTTTGATGTAGGGAGTTGTAACATTTTGAATAATTTTTCAGTAATGAAATTTGACTGAGAGCAGTTATCGAGAATTGCTCGACATTTATGAGTATTTCCGTATTTATCAAAAATAAGTAAGATTGCTGTAGGAAGCATAACATGAATCACTATGCGTATATTCCGCAGAGCAAGCAGTGAGAGTTGATTGTGAAATATTAGAAATAGATTGTGAATTACTAGTTTCATTTTTTTGAGGAAGCGCTGAGTTGGTTTCTGTAGAAGATTTTTCCTTATCTAAATGTAATAAAGTATTGTGTCGCAGAGAACATTTTTTGCAAGAATGTTGATTTTCACAATCCCTTGATGAGTGTCCCTTACGTAGACAGTTATTGCATGCATTGAGTTTTCTGACTTCACTTATACGTTGTGGTACACTGAGTTTTAGAAAATTTTCACATGTGAATATGAAGTGATCCTTTTTGCAAAAACTGCATACTGGATCTGTGGTAGCAACATGTGCAACACTTGAATCGTGAAAATTTCTTTTAGCTGGATGTCTTGGTGTTGAATTAAAGACTTTTTTGTTTGAGTGTAAACCCTCTAGCAATTGACATCTTTGATTTAGAAATGAAGTGAATTCTTTGAATGTAGGTAAATCGGATTTAATATTTAATGCATGTTCTTCCCATTCACGTTTAGTGGTTACATCTAGTTTGGCTGAAACTAAGTGAATAATGATGGTGTCCCATTTGTCTACGGGTAATCCTAAAGATTCAAGACTTCTGAGATGCTGATTGACAGTATCAATTATATTCCTGAGTAAAATATGAGACTCTTTTTGCACATTCTGAAGATCAGTTATGGCATTTAAATGAGTTTGAATAATGACTCGTTTGTTTTGATAACGTTCGCAGAGGAGATCCCACGCTTTATCGTAATTTGCTTCAGATACTTCCAAAGCTGTCAGAACATTTGCAGCTTCACCTTTTATACAAGATTTCAAATACCAAAACTTTTGAATTTTATTGATAGATTGGCAGTTATGAATCATTGCTTTGTATGTATCAGAGAATTGAAGCCACTTTTCATATGCTCCATAGAATTCAGGTAAATTTAATTTTGGTAGCTTTGAATTTGTATTTTGAATTATCGAACTATTGAAATTATTTTGGAAATTGTGGGTGCTGGAAGAAGAGTTTATATCAATAGGTGTAAATTGTTTTATCAACTTCTTTGCTTGGCCAATAGCTTTGAAATAAGAATTTTCAAGTTCCGTTCTTTCAGAAAGATGATCTTCAGTTGTCACTAATTCGCACTGGAAATGGTT
Organism: Coccinella septempunctata; assembly: GCF_907165205.1. Taxonomy (NCBI): domain Eukaryota; kingdom Metazoa; phylum Arthropoda; class Insecta; order Coleoptera; family Coccinellidae; genus Coccinella; species Coccinella septempunctata. The sequence continues at coordinate 10,822,087 of NC_058194.1, read as the reverse complement.
TCTTGAATGATGTATGATTTGTTTGATTCGAAGGACCTGAGTTGTTGTTTGAGTTTGATATCGCTTGGTTCATATCGGACTCGAAGCGACCATGTTCGATCTTGTGATATTTTTCACTCGATCTACTTGTGAATTGAGTTGAATAAAAAACACTGAATAACCTTATATCTATATTCGTAGGATTTGGTTACATGAGTGATGTGAATGAATAGACTGCTTATTCTAGAATGACGCTGTATGGTACTGATACGGCCCCTATATTCGTGGACAGTACGGAATGTATATGCGCATGGTACATATTAGTTAAGATTTGAATGTAAACAATACAGGTGTGATGCATATACTCACATTATTTTTTAACGTAGATTCAATATCTGCCATAAAAAAATGGGGTTCTAATTTGAAAAAATTGATTTTTCACGATTTTGTCATCCCTAACTTTGAAAGCGATTTTTTCACCCCCTGTATCATGAATCGCGATTTCGGAATTTAAAGTGGATACATCAATCTTACATCTTGAAAAATCCCAAAAATGAAAATTTACCATCCAAACACCTCGAAGTTATTCTTGTTTCAGCGGAGCTCTATTTTCGATTTTTTTTTTCGAATTTTCCCGCTCAGAAGAATTTTCCAACCAAAGCTGAAAAATGTTACATCAAAATAACTTGCAATTTTCTAAGGAATCTATTTCTGCAATAAAAAAGTGGTGTTCTAATTTGAAAAACGGAAGTTGACGTCATTTCCGGAAAAACCGGAGGTGCTCATGCCTTGAAAATATTTTAGATTTCATCAGCATCGTGAAATACTTATAGGAGCCGAATTTTATGAAAATACGTTCGGTAGTTTCCCGTATAAATATGGGTGAAAGACCCTGTATATCTGATGTCTTTTAATTGTACATGTTTCATTGACGTTGAGTTTGTGATGTGAACAAAACACTTGTGAAAATTTTATGTCATTTTGACGTCTTGTAAACTTTATTATCTATTATCTTATTTATATTTCAGCTAACCTGAGTACACATGAGGGCGTTAGACCCCGCGTTGAGCGCGCGTTTTCAGATTTTACTTCGGCCGTCACGTTTGCAGCGCGCTTTGAGTTACTAGACTGGGCAGTGGAGCGTACACACATGTACGCGCGTTCAACGCGGCGTCTAACGCCCTCATGTGTACTAAGGCCTAATGCCGAAATCGATAGTCAAGGTATTTAAATATAAAAAATAATTGTGTCTTCCTTTTACCAATTAATGATTCATCAGACACACTCATGAAGTTTTTCATTCAAAAACTTAAGTTATGTAATTCAATCTGAGTAAATGAACGAATTACCAATACTCATGATTTTAACAGCATACTTTATGACAACCTCCACATGCTTACTTCCTAGCCTTGAGCTTTGCTCAAATATATTTTATCTAATTTTTTCGAATAATTCCTCCTGTGTATCCACTGTAAGATTTTTTGCAGTAGTTTTATCGCTATACTAGATTTAGAAGTGTTGATGCTATTATTGAACTCGATAAATAGATGGAGTATTTAAATCTACCTCAACATTAATGTTATCAGCATAGATTAAATAGATGTATCATAAGCTATTTTCCAGACTGTTCAGTTTTCAAATTATTCCCACTCCAGGCAACCACCAATGAAATGAATTTTCGCCTGTATTCGCCTCCTGATCGCTTCTAAATTTCTAAAACGGCGTGTGTATTTGTAATTGTCAAAATATTATTTCAATCATTCCCGTCGTAATATTTTGGAAAATAAGCAGCGATGTGCCGTAAAAGCGTGTGTTTGAAATGAAAGTGCAATTTATAGACGAAAGAGGAAAGCGATTTATTTATTCGGGTAAGTTTTTGATATTTTATTCTTGTTTGAGTTCACGACTTTATGAAATCAGTGGAGGGAGTTAGGGGACGCCAGGATCGAATTTTGTTTAAATCCCATCTAATGATTTGCACCTACATTAAAATGTTGAGCTTATACAATAAAATAATTGATTTCAATTTTAGATTTCCCAGAAATGAAACCAGACGACAGCAGTGGAGAGCTGCACTGGGTCTTGGAAACAATTTACACTTCTCTTGTAATTTACACTCCAGACTTCAGTATAATGAGAGTAATCGACTTTTACCGTAAATTTGAAAAAATATGCCATCCCGAGTGAGGTAAGTTTACCACTTTTTTAACTCGCTTTATTGTCTGGATATAATTTCGTAATTTTGCAACTGTTTTGTGGTGAACTTTTAATTTATAGTAGATTCTCTTTTTCTTATTATATCATGCTTTTTTGTATAAACATTCTTCCTTGTTTCGAGATGAACAGTAGAACGAGATTTTAATTGTTTTAATAATGTTGAAATTATAGCCAATACTGTGCCAAACATCACTACTGGAGTTTTTGAGGAAAATGAAAGGAAAATGGGAACACGAATGCCAGTTCAGGATTTGTAGAAATGAAAGCGTCTTGTAGTTCAAGGATAAAGCAAGTGAGATACATACCTACCCAGGTATCTCAGAGTCAACTTGTCGGTGGAACTCTTCCCTGTCGTCCTGGTGTTCCGGGTCACTTTGATTGCAAGATGGACTTTCAGCGTCAATTTCTTCTGGTTGTTGTCCCAGGCATGTGAATTTCATCAGAGGTGTTGGTGTTGCTCTCTATTGCTGGCGGACGCTGAAGTTCTTGTTTAATTGCGTCGATTCTGGTATTAGTTCATTTCTCAGAATTACGCGGTACTGGTCTACCACCCGTTGTTCAGTGACATTGAGATTTGGGTAGGCGTTGCAGAATTCCTCATGGAGCCTTTTTCTATAGTTGTTCGTGTTCTGCCCTAGTCCCGTGATGGAGTTATATATGCGCAATAGTTTCATTCATGGACAATGTCCACTTCATGCGCTTTCTAACTAACCCCGCTTGGGTGAGCACTGGCTGAATATCCTGCGCAGCAACTTCAGCGGTTCGAGTCGGCAATTGAATTGGACTCGTTGGTTGCTGTTGTTGCTTTGGAGCTGTAGCTTCTTTTGCAGCAGGAGCTCGCTTCCTCAACATCCGGCCACCGATGTCCCGCATGCTGTCATGTCCAGCGCCGGCTCCAGACATGCCCTGACGATTCCAGGCAGCGACTTGTTTCCGAGGCTTCTCGTTATCACCATTTCCATGGGTTTGTGCTCCCCATTCTCGATTTGGGTCAGGGTTAGAGAAATGGGAGCAGAAAGAGCACCTCCATAAAGGATGTGAAAGAGAAATGAAGAAGGAATGGGACTGCGGACAGCAGGCTGCACCGTCTACGTTGTTACGATGGCTACCCGACAGGCCATCTACCAGATAGCTGCCAGGCAGGCCAGATATTATTATTGTTATTATGACTTTAGCCTCGCGGCTTTCATACACCTCTCCAGAGGAAAATTCACTCATCCCAGATATCTCAGATACCAAAATGATTAAGCTCTGTTGGAGCCCTTTCCAGGTTTTCGGACTCGTGGTGGTGGTCGGGTCCGGGTCGCTCCTCGCCTCCCTGGTGTAGGTTGGATTCCTGCTCCACCCGCACTTCCTGTCGGAGCAGACGGTGTTTCTCTGCATTCCCCATGTACTTGCGTACAGTTCTCGCCGTTCCGAGCAGTACCGCCTTCTGCATCACTCTATAGATATTTTCGTCCAACTGAAAGTTTCCTCAAGTTCTCTAGTAGTTTCTTCGGTATCAGGCCTGTAGATGAAATGACAATAGGAATGGTCTTTATATCTTTCAGCTTCCACTGTCTTCTGGTTTGTTCCTCGAGATCTCTGTATTTTGAAATTTTTTCAGTGTGCCTATCTAGAAGATTGTTGTTATTTGGAATTACCACGTCGAAGAATAGTGCTCAGTTCTCATTCTTATTGAGCAATATGAGATCTGGTCTATTGTGGGTTATTTTCCAGTCTGCGAGAACCGTGCGATCCCAGTAGAGCTTGTGATCTTCATTTTCCAACACAGCATCCGGATGGTAATTGTAATAAGGAACCTTTTTCGAACTTAGAAAATGGTGTTTTAGTGCCAATTCTTGGTGAAGAATTATTATTATTATTATTTTTATATAGTCAGTAGTAGTTAAAAAAATTTCACGCTTAGTAAATGAATTGCACCCTTATAAGGCTATGCGCAAAAAGAAACGCAGGTTGGTGAGGTGACGCAGCTTTTTCCTGCGCTGCACGTACTATTTGACAAGTCACTATCATGCTTTAATTGCGCGGTCTTGGTCTTTTCTATGTTTTACAAAAACTCACGCTGCGTCACCTCACTAAACTTGCGTTTCTATTTGCGCCGGGCCTAAACTTCGGTACGCGCTTCAAAGCTGACTTACCAGCTGTGTCCCCATTTGACGTTCATTGACTATCATAATTTTAAGTTATATAACAAAAAACAAAAGTTTATAAAGTTTCAGCCTCAAGAAATTGATTTTACCATGTCGGTGATCACGACATGTTTGACCGCACAACTGAGGCACCTGTTCTAATATCCACTTGACTGACCGCGGCATTTTATTGTATATTATGATTAAAATCACCTGTTAAAAAACCAGGCTTAATAAATTCAGAGACTTTTTTTTGCTCTGCCTTTTTGTCTATGAGTATCAAAGGCAGTGAACGTTCACACTATGCTACTTCATTTCTCTCGCGATCAAGTTTCGGCAATAACGAACGAAGAAATTGCAACCTCAGCGCTTTGTCTCCGTCGTTTGAGTGGACATTTTTCTCAACAATAACAATAAATATAAATAACAATAAAATGTTTTCGCGAGATCGTTCGGCAATTCTGTTGTAAGCAGAGCCTTAGCAGCTTGGTATAATGTAATCACAAAGATGCTTTTACAGCTCGTTTTTCAGTATATTCGATGAAATATAGAATTTGATCGCTCATCCAACAAAAAGTTGAAATCAAAAAGTTGTACGTACAGTGGTTCCAAACTGCCCCGAACTGTAGAGAATATTTATTTTTCTTGTTATGTGTACACAAACATTAGGTACTCACAAGATATTGATGGAATGGATGGAACTAATTAGTAACGAAAGGATTCGATTTTATTTTGAATCTTCCTGATTTTCCGTTACAACCATGTTCTGTTTATATTCACCAATTTAGACAAATGTCACATCTTCCACAGAGAAACTGATCAAATAACCTTTACTCCATTAACATTTATTTCAGCACTCGGTTGGCCATGAAATAATTTTCTCACGTTTTTGTAACTGTACTGCATTAACATTTATTTTAGCAGTCGGTTGGCCATGAAATAATTTTCTCAAGTTTTTGTAACTAGAACGGAGTAAGGTTGGCACAAATGAAATGTCGTTAATGTCATAACGCCGTTGCCACCAAAGATTAAAGAGTAGAAAGATAGGAAACGCCCTTATATCGCTAGTACTGAAAACCGACTACATTTTGGCCAGTGAAAACACATTTGACAATGAGAAAGCGCTGAAAACGTATTATCAATACAGAAAAACTGTTTAATAACAGTTTTCTGTTCTACCATTGAGGAGCGTGAAATTCGAATTCTATTCCTTGTATTGAATTTAAATATTGACCTTGTTGAGACCAGAAAACAAAAGGATGGTTTTGTTTTGTGACCAGGATGTTAGTTTTCATCTGAACATTTTTTGGAATCGATTGGTATCAATGAAATGCGCTGTTGGATGTGATAAATTTTTATTTGCAGTTTTGCAGGTCTTTACGCCCTGAAAATTTTATCCACTTCGTAGCACTGAAAATAAAAATCAATGAATGACCGAGTCACATGTTACCGTTTTCAATACTTACATTCCCATTTTTCTTAGTAAAATTCGTTTTATTTGATCCACAGTTCTTCACCATACAATAATTTTCGAACGATATTTGAAACACAGATGGCGCTCACATCTCTTTAGTCGTACGGTGACTCTATCAAAAACAGTGGCGACAATGGGCAAGTGTCCTAAAACTCCAAAATCGAATTTAAAATTATTTATGGAAACCCTTTTCCATTAGTTATCCAACACGTAAAAGATTCGCTTCAAAATTAAAATATTTCAGAAATATACCCTTCGAAACTTCGAGTATGTAAAGGCTTGTGACGTAGAATGCCTTCACTGAAGTCTAGTAATTTTTGTTAATTAGACAACAGTGGAACTGATCAAGAAGATATAGAATTCTATATCCACACATTTCAAAAAATTGTTTCTGTAATCTGTGTCTATATATTCTTAAAAAAGATGACATTTTGTGTCATTGTTTGATATTTCTATGCACTGTTTCTGTTCAAATGTGATATTTATTAAATCTATGATGATCATAAAACTTTCATGACCTTTATTGATTCGACGGGCGTTGCCGGATTGTGAAAATGACGTAGAATGTTCATAAGAGAGCACTTCTGAAATCAGAATTTTCGTAAGTGAATACAGATAAAACGCAATATGTTAAAATTCTAAAAAAATATATTTCGATATATTTGAGTTATAAGGATTTCAATGACATATATTTTGAAATTTAGAAAAATACCCCATTGTGGTCTCGTTTTTCATCGTTTTAGCAAGAATATGGTGGATTCCGAATATTCCGCATTCCGAATTAGAGATCATAGCATTGAAATCTATGCTTCTAAGCCGCCATATTCTCTCTAAATTACCAATTGTCGCCACTGTGTTTGATAGAGTCACTGCGACCAGTGGTCGCATTCAGCGGACGAAACAGTTGCGCAACTGTTACCAAACGCTAGCGTAAACGTTCGGTGACATATGCGCTACATTCTCAACACGTTCTGGAGCGGACGCCACTTTTGGGAGCGGATTTGATTTGTGCTAGGTAGCGGTAGCGGAAAGGAGCGAAAGCTGGACTTGAACTGAGTAGGTAGTTGTTATTTAGTGTGGAAGATGCACGAGCTTGAGTTTGTTGAGGAAAATTAAATGAAAATTGATGGAAGGTAATAAAGAAGGATGTTAAATAAGTTATAGGAAATATACTAGAGCAACAAAGTAATTCGTCAGAATTCTAGGTTATGTTTTTCACAAAAAAAAACAGACTTAACCAGCACAAGGTTAACGAAACTTAAAAAATCCGTTTGTTTACGTCTTTCCTACAGACTTTTCAACTAATCAGCTGATGTTGGACTGCCTTATCCTATCTCGGCTTGCCAGCGAACGTTCAACATGTTCCCGACCGCTACCGCTACCGATGGGTAGCAGAAGCGTTTTGCGCTCCGTCCGCTGAATGCGACCACTGTATTTAGTCGCGTCGTTTCCTATCTTTCTACTCTATAATCCTTGGTTGCCACAACTTATATCAATTTTTATTACCAAAATGCCGAAAATGATTGAAAAAAGAGACAGGTTTTCAGGAAGTGCTATTTAGAATTCAGGTCTTCTCATTCAAATAGTTATACCCTGATATTCTAAAATTCACAATACGTCAGACGGTAGCGAGCATATTCAATGTAAGAGAATTTATATAATGTTTCATCTGAATCTAAACGACTTATATTTCAGCTGAATATTTCTACAATCAGAAAGATTGTGAATGAAGAGGATGACAAAGAATTTCCTTCTATTGGGAAACCCAAAAAAGTGGTGCCATTCGAGAATTTTATGTTTGAGTGAATTAATGCGAAAAGTTTACTACAGAATTTTTGATAAATGTCATCGTAGAATAAGTTCCCGAAAATTGATTTTTCTATTTTTTATTTGACTTGTGCTATACATTGTTAATATCTAAAGGTACCATTAAATACCTAATTATTAATATTATATCAGTGTATAGCCACAAATACGCGCCAGTTGTCCTGTTAATTGTTTATTCATGTGAAATTTTTGTTCAATGGTGAAGTTCATCTTGACTTGAAACTTTCTTTGATTCTTTTTACTTACATTGATGCAAGATGATTTTTCTTGAAGAATTTAACATTCTTGTAATTATCTGTGAATTCCTTCGGGAGATACCCTACCAACCACTGCATCATATGCATTTCATCTTCGGGTTAATATTTTTGAAATCTACAACTGATGTAACGTATTCAAACCTTAGCCAAAGAAGATAACGAACATAAACTCTCCTCAAGCTAGTGCTAGTGCTTCAATTATGTTCGTCACATATTTTCCGAAGAGATTCGACATTGTGATAAAATACGTAATAACACAAACTTTTACGTAGAACGGGCAACATAGCGTTGAGTTAAAACCCAAAAATGTTTTGACAAGCGTCATAACCCCACATTTTCGTACTTTACAGAGTTAAATGTGTCAAATTTCCATGGCCAATCGACTGCTAAAATAAAAGTGAATGGAGTATAGAACATGAAATGTCGTTAATGTCATAACGCCGCTGCCACAACTAATATCAATTTTTATTATGAAGATGCCGAAAGTGATTGAAAAAAAGGAAAGACAGGGTTTCAGGAAGTGCTATTCAGAATTTAGGTCCGCTCATTTACGTTATACTCTGATATTCTAAAACCCACAATACGTCAGACTGTAGCGAACATATTCATTGTAAGTGAATTTATATAATGTTTTATTTATCCGAATCTAAACGACTTATATTTCAACTGAATGTCAACAATCAGAAAGATTGGGAATGAAGAGGATAACAAAGAATTTTCTTCTATTGGGAGACCCAAACAAGTGTTGGCATTTGAGAATGTCATGTTTGAGTGAATTAATGCGAAAAGTTACTACAGGATTTTCGATTAATTTTATCGTAGAATAAGTTCCCGAAAGTTGATTTCTTTTTCATTCGACCAGTCCTACACATTGTAAATGTCTTAAGGTACCAATAAATATATGATTATTATTATTATTATATCAAAGTATTCAGATAAACAGCCATAAATACGAGACAGTTGTCCTGTTAGGTAATTGTTAATTCATGTGAAATTTTTGTTCAAAGGTGAAGTTCCTCTTGACCTGAAACTTTAATTCCTTTTACTTCCATTGATGCAAGATGGTTTATGTTGAAGAATTTAAAATCTACAACTGTTGTAACGTATTCAAACTTTAGCCAAAAAAAAATAACCAACATTAACTTTCCTCAAGCTAGTGCATATTATAATATTATTTTCCATACAAATACTGGATTTGATATATGCCTTCAATCAGTTTGTATGTATAACAATTATGTTCGTCACATATTTTTCGACTACATTTTTTTCGAAGTGCTTAGACATGGTGGTGAAATACGTAATTACTGAATTTTTCACGTAGAACGGACGACATAGTGCTGATTTATGACCAAAAATGTTTTGACAATCGTCATAACCCCACATTTTCGTACCATTGAGTATTAAACCTGAACCAACTGAATTGAGTATTGGGTTTAATACTCAATGGTATTGAGTATTAAACCTGAACCAACTGAATTGAATATTGGGTTTAATACTCAATGGTACTATACAGAGTGAAATGTGTCAAATTTCCATTGCCAACCGAGTGCTAAAATAAAAGTGAATAGAGTATACTTTTAGGTAAAAATCACCTATTTATTTCTACCATAGATGCGAGTGTGGACCAATCAAAATTCTAGAAAAAGACAAGTGGCTGCTGACCCGATGTTCAGTTTCTTCTATGGAGGGTAGACCCTCCATAGTTTCTTCCTTTCACTTTTTTCGACCGTATTTTATGCACAGATGGAAAAGGAAGGCACAGTCCGTGTCTCTATGTTTATGATTTCAATCAACATTAGATAGTATAAATCGAACCCTTCATAATAAAATTATTCTAATACTAGCTGACCCGGCAAACGTTGTTTTGCCATATAAATAATAATTTCCATGTTGTATCATAAAAAAATAGAAATTAAAAATTTTGTCTAAAAAATAAAAAAAAAATTTAGGGGTGGACTACACCTAACATTTAGGGGGATGAAAAATAGATGTTGGCCGATTCTCATAGATACCGGATAAGCACAAAAAATTTCATCAAAATCGGTCAAGCCGTTTCGGAGGAGTATGGCAACGAAAACTGTGACACGAGAATTTTATATATTAGAAAACGCAAGGTACGAGTCATAGAGAAAGGGTCTCTGGTATAAGTTGTCCATTGCATGGTGTTAACCACTGAAATCCTTAACCATCGACATTGAACTCTATGGCACAGATTACAGAGAATCTGTAATCTGTGCTCTATGGGAACTGGAATGGCATCGCGATACAGGCAAAGTGAGGAAGAGTGAAAGGGAAGATATAGAGCAACCTTTCTGTCTCGCACGGCGTTGCTATTAGCAACGTAAACATTTCAATGTGCGGGAATCATTGAACTAAAGAAAGTTTTTTTCTTTAGTTCAATGGCGGAAATGAAAGAATGAAATGACAGTGAAAAAAAATGTTGGTATCATCAATTTCCAATGATTCTAAATATTCTATAGTTTCACTGAGAATTTCCTCTACATACCTCAGGGAAGAAGATCTAATTGGAGCTTTAAACCCTCTCTGGAACGGATTTCTCTATCAATTTTTCTAATGAATTCAACGGTAGTGGCACTATCTTTGAATTGTAAGTTCTTACATTTTTTATCAATAAATTCAATAGCATCCGCTACCCCATTACTCATTGTTTGAGTAGCTAATCTGACATTCATAATTCTATTTTTATAATTGATATGCTGAGATGAGAGGGAATTTGCCAACCTTAAACCTTCCTCCCTTTGAACTTTTTCTAATTCCTTGACAAACTGCCAAGAAATGTTTCCTGTGGGGGACTGCAAATTTTTTTCTGCATACGTATTTCTACGCATACCAATTTTTCCTTCCTGTAGCTTTGGTATAAAGTTTTTCGGAGAGGGAACCTAAAACAATGAAAAACATGAGGCATAATTCCTAATTATTTACTGCTTCTCTCCTTTTGTGGGTTCTCAGTTCCGTAAAACTGATCGGGATGGATTGGTTTATGTGATACCAACACTTCACAGAAAAAATATTATCAAAGATTTCAGGTGATTTTTGACAGGTTTCTAGGTCGACGAATTATTCAGAAAACCAGGTTTTGGAAAAAAGGCCAACTAGTTTCGACTTTATTATAAAATCTTCATCAGGGCTCTGAAATGGTACAACAAAACTACAATAATTTCGGATGTTCGAAACTTACAATTAAAAATCAAAACCTTATTTAAAAAAAAATTATTTTCAAAATACATACACACACATATACTATTATAAATGAGGAAAAGGGTTCGGAAAAATTGTGAGTACTTTTAACTTACATTTTCACCTTTTGTGGTTCTGTTGTCATAAATTTCGATGTCATAAATTAAAATTAAAGAGAATAAATTACTGCTCGCATCTAAATCTTTGAAAAGACTGATGTGATGGTGTTAAATTATCAAGTTAGATGTTTCTGGAGTATGCGCGGACAATTATGGCAATTTACACACTAGGGTTGGACAACAAGCTTCTATTTATTCTTTATTTTTCCAATTAAATAATAATATGCGGTATTTAACTTTTCTATATCGTTTCTTTTGTTAATGGAATTTTCGTCTTGTTTTATGGATATCATTTCATCTAATAACCGCTTTTTTAAATTTGTTTGCCTACCCAATATTTTTACTGACCCAGGATCGAAATTAAAGGAATGAAGAAGACTTCCTACATGCTCCGCGAGTGCCGTATTGTTTTCCTTTTTGTTTTTCAAAGGATTAAGGATGTTGAGTGAGTCTCTTTTGTGTTCTGAAATTCTGTCCCTAAGGTAGCGACTAGTTTGACCAATATATGTGGCTGGACAGTCGTTACAAGATATTTTATATACCATGTTACTCATTAATTCTTTGGGAGTTGCACTTTTGGTTTTTGTGAAAAATTGTTTTATAGTATTGTCAGATTTGAAGGCAATATTTACGTTTAATCTGGTGAATATATTTTTAATTTGCTCTCCTAAATTTTCAACGTAAGTTAAACTGAAATATTTTTGGTTTTCTTTTTCTTCCTGTGGTCTGTGGTGCTCAGGTTCGCTTTTGTTCAGAATTTTTTTTATGAATTTTGTAGGATAGTTATTTTTTTCTAGAATTGTTTGTATTTTAATGATGTTTTTTTCGTGAAATTCATTATCAGAAAGTTTGAGAGCTCTATGTTTCAAATTATTAATTATGTTAATTTTTTGTGCCATATGGTGTTTTGAATTAAAATTGAGTATTCTCCCGGAAAACGTTGGTTTTTGGTACCAATCTGTAATTATTCTATTATCTCGTCTGATCAATAAAGTATCCAGAAAAGGTAGTGAGTTATTATGTGATTCTATTTCAATAGTGAATTTCAAGCGGGGATGAATGCTATTGAATGCTGCTAAGATTTCATCCTTTTTATCGAAAGGTATTGACGTGATAATGTCATCAACATATCTTTTAAAAAATGGTATCCCAAAACTCAACTTATCAATAGCCAAATTCTGAACTTCCACCATTACTATGTCAGATGTTACCGGTGCCAGATTATTTCCCATACCCAATCCAAATATTTGCCTGAAAAATGCATCATTAAACATAAAATAACTATTTTCGATGCAAAACGTGAACAGTTGTAAAAATTCTTCAACTGATAGAGTTGTATGAGGCTCAATTTTCCCCCATTTTTTTTCGATTATTGTTATCGCCAGGTCAAGTGGAACATTTGTATAGAGTGAGACTACATCTAGTGAAATTAGTATGTATCGGTCCGGAATTGTAACTGTTTTTAAATATTCAACTAACTCAAAGGAATTTCTAGTGTATCTATCATCTTTCTCAAAGGCATGGTTTAGAAGTTGGGCTAAATATTTACTAAGGTTATATAAGGGGCTTCCGATGTATGAGACAATTGGTCTTAAAGGGTTATTTAATTTATGGATTTTAGGTAAGAAGTATATCCTAGGACATAGACCATTAGTGCATTTTAAGAGTTTGTAAGTGCTCTCTCCGATCTTTTTTTCCTTGTATAATTTAGTTACAATTTTATTCAATTTAGACTGAACATTTTTGGTTGGATCTTCATTAATTTGGCAGTAAGTTGTGTTATCATCCAAAATATTTAAAGCTTTTTGGTCGTATTCTTCTCTGAATATGGCAACTGTTGTTTTACTTTTATCAGCTTTCGTTATAATGATATTTTCGTTGGTTTTAAGAAATTGTTTTGTTTCCCTAATCCACTTCCGCAATATGTTATTTAACCTGTCGGTTTCTTGGTTTTTTGACCTAATAAAATTGGTGATGGAATTAATCAAGGAACTGCGTGCTAAGTTGGTGCTATCTTCATCATTACATGTTGAAAGGATATATTCTATATCAATAATTATTTCTTTCAAAGGTTGTGTTGGACTTGAATACGGCAAATTAAATTTATCTCCCAAGCTGAGTAAATATTTGATATTTTCTGGGAACTCTATATTTGTTAAATTCACGAACCACTTTTCGTCACTTCTTACATTATCACTAAAATTAAATGAGGCAGATTTCAAGTTAGAAAATTTTTTAAGCTGTTTCCTTTTTGTTTTAGAATATTCTAGTCTCGAAATTTTTTTGTTTTTAGTAATCAGTATTTGCATTATATCCTCAGGCAGTTGATTAGCTAATAAAGATTTCATTTCAAAAGCTTTTCTTCTAAATACATTCAATTTCCAATGAATGATTGATATCTCTAATTTCAATATTTTACCTTTGAATGTACTGACTATTGTGTTATATTTATCTGAGATGTTTTTATTTTCATGCATGAGTAGAGAATAATTAATTGATTGTTGAATATGAATGGGGTAAATACCTTGATTCTTACAGTTTAATAAAAACTTCCTGTGGTTCTCAAAATGAGCTAACTTCATTGTTGTTGACTGCCATTTTTTAATAATCTTATTTATGTCTTCGCTGTAATGTCTTCTCATGTGTGCGTAAAAACCTGCAGTAATGTTATCCATCTCAAGTCTTCAAGGTTACCTCGATGATTCACGATGAATGATGATGAGACCTATGAGTACGAATTCAGGTGATTTTTGACAGGTTTCTAGGTCGACGAATTATTCAGAAAACCAGGTTTTGGAAAAAAGGCCAACTAGTTTCGACTTCACTATTGAAATAGAATCACATAATAACTCACTACCTTTTCTAGATACTTTATTGATCAGACGAGATAATAGAATAATTACAGATTGGTACCAAAAACCAACGTTTTCCGGGAGAATACTCAATTTTAATTCAAAACACCATATGGCACAAAAAATTAACATAATTAATAATTTGAAACATAGAGCTCTCAAACTTTCTGATAATGAATTTCACGAAAAAAACATCATTAAAATACAAACAATTCTAGAAAAAAATAACTATCCTACAAAATTCATAAAAAAAATTCTGAACAAAAGCGAACCTGAGCACCACAGACCACAGGAAGAAAAAGAAAACCAAAAATATTTCAGTTTAACTTACGTTGAAAATTTAGGAGAGCAAATTAAAAATATATTCACCAGATTAAACGTAAATATTGCCTTCAAATCTGACAATACTATAAAACAATTTTTCACAAAAACCAAAAGTGCAACTCCCAAAGAATTAATGAGTAACATGGTATATAAAATATCTTGTAACGACTGTCCAGCCACATATATTGGTCAAACTAGTCGCTACCTTAGGGACAGAATTTCAGAACACAAAAGAGACTCACTCAACATCCTTAATCCTTTGAAAAACAAAAAGGAAAACAATACGGCACTCGCGGAGCATGTAGGAAGTCTTCTTCATTCCTTTAATTTCGATCCTGGGTCAGTAAAAATATTGGGTAGGCAAACAAATTTAAAAAAGCGGTTATTAGATGAAATGATATCCATAAAACAAGACGAAAATTCCATTAACAAAAGAAACGATATAGAAAAGTTAAATACCGCATATTATTATTTAATTGGAAAAATAAAGAATAAATAGAAGCTTGTTGTCCAACCCTAGTGTGTAAATTGCCATAATTGTCCGCGCATACTCCAGAAACATCTAACTTGATAATTTAACACCATCACATCAGTCTTTTCAAAGATTTAGATGCGAGCAGTAATTTATTCTCTTTAATTTTAATTTATGACATCGAAATTTATGACAACAGAACCACAAAAGGTGAAAATGTAAGTTAAAAGTTCTCACAATTTTTCCGAACCCTTTTCCTCATTTATAATAGTATATGTGTGTGTATGTATTTTGAAAATAATTTTTTTTAAATAAGGTTTTGATTTTTAATTGTAAGTTTCGAACATCCGAAATTATTGTAGTTTTGTTGTACCATTTCAGAGCCCTGATGAAGATTTTATAATAAAGTCGAAACTAGTTGGCCTTTTTTCCAAAACCTGGTTTTCTGAATAATTCGTCGACCTAGAAACCTGTCAAAAATCACCTGAATTCGTACTCATAGGTCTCATCATCATTCATCGTGAATCATCGAGGTAACCTTGAAGACTTGAGATGGATAACATTACTGCAGGTTTTTACGCACACATGAGAAGACATTACAGCGAAGACATAAATAAGATTATTAAAAAATGGCAGTCAACAACAATGAAGTTAGCTCATTTTGAGAACCACAGGAAGTTTTTATTAAACTGTAAGAATCAAGGTATTTACCCCATTCATATTCAACAATCAATTAATTATTCTCTACTCATGCATGAAAATAAAAACATCTCAGATAAATATAACACAATAGTCAGTACATTCAAAGGTAAAATATTGAAATTAGAGATATCAATCATTCATTGGAAATTGAATGTATTTAGAAGAAAAGCTTTTGAAATGAAATCTTTATTAGCTAATCAACTGCCTGAGGATATAATGCAAATACTGATTACTAAAAACAAAAAAATTTCGAGACTAGAATATTCTAAAACAAAAAGGAAACAGCTTAAAAAATTTTCTAACTTGAAATCTGCCTCATTTAATTTTAGTGATAATGTAAGAAGTGACGAAAAGTGGTTCGTGAATTTAACAAATATAGAGTTCCCAGAAAATATCAAATATTTACTCAGCTTGGGAGATAAATTTAATTTGCCGTATTCAAGTCCAACACAACCTTTGAAAGAAATAATTATTGATATAGAATATATCCTTTCAACATGTAATGATGAAGATAGCACCAACTTAGCACGCAGTTCCTTGATTAATTCCATCACCAATTTTATTAGGTCAAAAAACCAAGAAACCGACAGGTTAAATAACATATTGCGGAAGTGGATTAGGGAAACAAAACAATTTCTTAAAACCAACGAAAATATCATTATAACGAAAGCTGATAAAAGTAAAACAACAGTTGCCATATTCAGAGAAGAATACGACCAAAAAGCTTTAAATATTTTGGATGATAACACAACTTACTGCCAAATTAATGAAGATCCAACCAAAAATGTTCAGTCTAAATTGAATAAAATTGTAACTAAATTATACAAGGAAAAAAAGATCGGAGAGAGCACTTACAAACTCTTAAAATGCACTAATGGTCTATGTCCTAGGATATACTTCTTACCTAAAATCCATAAATTAAATAACCCTTTAAGACCAATTGTCTCATACATCGGAAGCCCCTTATATAACCTTAGTAAATATTTAGCCCAACTTCTAAACCATGCCTTTGAGAAAGATGATAGATACACTAGAAATTCCTTTGAGTTAGTTGAATATTTAAAAACAGTTACAATTCCGGACCGATACATACTAATTTCACTAGATGTAGTCTCACTCTATACAAATGTTCCACTTGACCTGGCGATAACAATAATCGAAAAAAAATGGGGGAAAATTGAGCCTCATACAACTCTATCAGTTGAAGAATTTTTACAACTGTTCACGTTTTGCATCGAAAATAGTTATTTTATGTTTAATGATGCATTTTTCAGGCAAATATTTGGATTGGGTATGGGAAATAATCTGGCACCGGTAACATCTGACATAGTAATGGTGGAAGTTCAGAATTTGGCTATTGATAAGTTGAGTTTTGGGATACCATTTTTTAAAAGATATGTTGATGACATTATCACGTCAATACCTTTCGATAAAAAGGATGAAATCTTAGCAGCATTCAATAGCATTCATCCCCGCTTGAAATTCACTATTGAAATAGAATCACATAATAACTCACTACCTTTTCTAGATACTTTATTGATCAGACGAGATAATAGAATAATTACAGATTGGTACCAAAAACCAACGTTTTCCGGGAGAATACTCAATTTTAATTCAAAACACCATATGGCACAAAAAATTAACATAATTAATAATTTGAAACATAGAGCTCTCAAACTTTCTGATAATGAATTTCACGAAAAAAACATCATTAAAATACAAACAATTCTAGAAAAAAATAACTATCCTACAAAATTCATAAAAAAAATTCTGAACAAAAGCGAACCTGAGCACCACAGACCACAGGAAGAAAAAGAAAACCAAAAATATTTCAGTTTAACTTACGTTGAAAATTTAGGAGAGCAAATTAAAAATATATTCACCAGATTAAACGTAAATATTGCCTTCAAATCTGACAATACTATAAAACAATTTTTCACAAAAACCAAAAGTGCAACTCCCAAAGAATTAATGAGTAACATGGTATATAAAATATCTTGTAACGACTGTCCAGCCACATATATTGGTCAAACTAGTCGCTACCTTAGGGACAGAATTTCAGAACACAAAAGAGACTCACTCAACATCCTTAATCCTTTGAAAAACAAAAAGGAAAACAATACGGCACTCGCGGAGCATGTAGGAAGTCTTCTTCATTCCTTTAATTTCGATCCTGGGTCAGTAAAAATATTGGGTAGGCAAACAAATTTAAAAAAGCGGTTATTAGATGAAATGATATCCATAAAACAAGACGAAAATTCCATTAACAAAAGAAACGATATAGAAAAGTTAAATACCGCATATTATTATTTAATTGGAAAAATAAAGAATAAATAGAAGCTTGTTGTCCAACCCTAGTGTGTAAATTGCCATAATTGTCCGCGCATACTCCAGAAACATCTAACTTGATAATTTAACACCATCACATCAGTCTTTTCAAAGATTTAGATGCGAGCAGTAATTTATTCTCTTTAATTTTAATTTATGACATCGAAATTTATGACAACAGAACCACAAAAGGTGAAAATGTAAGTTAAAAGTTCTCACAATTTTTCCGAACCCTTTTCCTCATTTATAATAGTATATGTGTGTGTATGTATTTTGAAAATAATTTTTTTTAAATAAGGTTTTGATTTTTAATTGTAAGTTTCGAACATCCGAAATTATTGTAGTTTTGTTGTACCATTTCAGAGCCCTGATGAAGATTTTATAATAAAGTCGAAACTAGTTGGCCTTTTTTCCAAAACCTGGTTTTCTGAATAATTCGTCGACCTAGAAACCTGTCAAAAATCACCTGAATTCGTACTCATAGGTCTCATCATCATTCATCATTATCAAAGATTATAGAGTAGAAAGATATAGGAAACGCCCTCATATCGCTAGTACTAAAAACCGACTACATTTTGGCCTGTGAAAACACGCGTGACAATGAGATGGCGCTAAAAACGCACTGTCAATACAGGAAAACTTTTTTATAACAGTTTTCTGTTTTTTAATTGAGGGGCGCGAAATTCGAATTCTATTCCTTATATTAAATTTTAATATAGATTTTGTTTCGATCAGAAAACAAACATCCTGAGCGACAAAACAAAAGTATGGTTTTGTTTTGTGATCAGGATGTTAGTTTTCTTCTAAACATTGTTCAGAATCAATTGATTTCAACGAAATACGCTGTTGGATGTGCTATATGTTTATTTGCAATTCATAAAAAATTTACAAAAATTGAAATAGTGGGCAGTAAATGAAGCTTTAACTAGGACACTAAAGTATATGGTGATCTGCTATACGTCGAAGGTGTTGTTTCTGTACAATAGGTTGTTCTGAATTAATGAACTTAGTTGAATTTGTGAAATATACATAGGTATAACAGAAATTAATATGAACCTATATTCAACATACCATCATAGCATACATATTCCAGTTACTACATATAATATGTAGGTATTATTAAAAGAATTTTCAGAACCACACTTAAAAAAAAAACCTTACAGGCATATGCAAGACCTGTATGTCAGTATAGTTTCTTGGTTCTTTTTTTATGATTTCCTCATGATATGTCTCTTCATGACACAATATACTAATTGATTAGGTAATGAATGAACAAAACACTCACAGCAGGTTTCATAAAACTTTGACAACAATTTGACAGTCACTCGGTTCCCAAATGGAAATCAATAAAACCTCTGCATTTCTGTATATATTGAAAGAGTAGCAATTGAGAATCATTGAATGGACCTATAAAGATCATCATTTCCCCTTAATAGGCCGTTCATGCAAGGTATGCTTTCTGCATACAACAATTTACGTCGATGAACAGTTCTCAATTGACCTGCAGTAAAATGTTCATTGCACATGGTGTAGTAAGTAGTGTTTGCTGAATTAATTGTCTTCAAGCTCTGAGAATTTTATCCACTTCGGAGCAAATTAAAGAATCAATGAATGACCGATTCACATGTTACGACTTTTAATACTTACGCTTCCATTTTCCTTAGTTGAGTGAAAAATCAGCAACTAGAACGAGCTAGATAAACAAAAAGCGGTACGAGAATCAAAACATTCCAAACCTCTTTGATCAGAATTGACGTCTGAAATCTTAAAACATTTCATATATTTCTGCAAATGGCTCGCAAATTAATATTTTAAGCAGTCCTAGCGTCTCAAAAACACGCGTGACACACAGATGGTGCTCAAATCGCTTTAGTCGCCTCGTTTCCCATCTTTCTACTCTATAATCTTCGAATATTATCTTATATTATATTTATGTCCCCTGCATTATGGCATCCGTTTCCAACACAATACTGGACCATTGTTGTGATGAAATTCTTCTTATTCAAAATGTTTTTTGTAACTACAAAAATCACTTTTGGCACAAGAAATTCTGTTCAACAGCTAACTTGACTTGATATATAGACATTTTTCGAGTTTCTTAGGAATGTAAATCGGAAGTATATGGCTTCTAAACAATTTTTCACCACGATTTTCACTAAAATACTGACAAAAAGACATTAAACAATGTAATTTAATTTCGATTATTGGTTACGTCCATATTATAAACATTAAAATAATTTTCGCAGGAATTTGGACAAATTTTTATTCGTTATCCTTTTAGTACATCGCCAACGTTTCGAATCGGTTGTGATTCTTTCTCAAGGCTGGAATGTCAAAATAAAACTAGAAACAGATAAAAACGACCTAGAGACGATCTACCACTCACCTCGTATTTCATCGGATTGAATATCGTCAATTTTATTAAAATAATTGTATAAGTGTCTCGAATTAAATTTCATTCAATCTTCAAGTGGTTCATGTGTTGTTAACACGACATGGGTAAACAGAATCGTCTCACGGTACGTTCCACAAATCGCAATGAGTGACATGGAGATGACATTCAACTCTCCCATAAAACATTATATATGTTCATTAAAATATCACATCTCGGGTAAAAAACAATAAGGTAAAAACAACAATGGTAATATACAACTTAACAACTAAATCAAAACATTTTGTTCTTGGTGGATGCACCTTAGACACATTCAAATGACTTTCACCATAAAATACCAAAATGAACAAACAACACAAACATCGAGGCTCCGAAAGCTCTCAGTTGTATCCATAATTAAGAATCACTATTTTGAGTCACTGAACCCCAGCATTGCCCAATATAAGACTATCATACACCAAACTGAGATGTTGGACGTCTTCCCTATAGTTTACTGTGTTGTTGGACCTTATGTGAACCATTTCACTAATTAGCCGTCTACCGTAGATAGGTTCGTAATCCAGAACTGTGACCTCCGAGAAGTTGAATTTATGTCCTTCAGCATGGACGTGTGCAGCGAGAGCCGTTCCCTGTGTTATGTGAGATTTTTCTGCATCATTTTTATGTTGTCTTATCCTCTCCTGTAGTAGTTGTTTTGTCTGGCCTATGTAGCATTTTGTGCAGTTATTGCATTCTATTTTATAAACAATTTCTGATTGCTGTAAAATTGGTGTTCTTTCTTTTAGTTTTGTGTAAAATTTCATCTTATTGTTGAGAACATTATAGAATGCTGCAGCACAATTGTATTCGCGGAAAATTCTTTCAATCTTATATGACAATGTAGGGTAAAATACTAGTTTGAAATATTTTTTAGTTGTTATATGTTGTGATGTTAATGTGCTCTGTGATGTGCTCACCGTCTCTACGTCCGTGTCGATGTTCGATCTGATAGTACGTTTCGCTCTATTGTAGATGTTTATACAGGTTTTTATGTAGTATGTTGGATAGTTGTTCTGTTTCAGGATTTCAGTCACTTTATTCAAGTTATTTATTCTATATTCCTCATCGCTCAGAGAAATCGCTCTATTTATCAAATTTCCTGCTATATTCCTCTTTTGTGAGAAGCTGTGATTGGAATGGAAATTTACGCACCTACCCGTGTTGATCGGCTTCGTGTACCAATTTGTTTTCAATCTATTTTTCTCTCTGATGATTAATATGTCCAAAAATGGAATACTCCGGTTCTTTTCTCTTTCTAGGGTAAACCTATTCTAATAAAACTCTATGTTGATGATACATTACTATTGATACCTAAAGAAAAAATTGAAGAGACTCTGAACGTTTTTAACTCATTCCACCAGAAAATAAGGTTTACCCTAGAAAGAGAAAAGAACCGGAGTATTCCATTTTTGGACATATTAATCATCAGAGAGAAAAATAGATTGAAAACAAATTGGTACACGAAGCCGATCAACACGGGTAGGTGCGTAAATTTCCATTCCAATCACAGCTTCTCACAAAAGAGGAATATAGCAGGAAATTTGATAAATAGAGCGATTTCTCTGAGCGATGAGGAATATAGAATAAATAACTTGAATAAAGTGACTGAAATCCTGAAACAGAACAACTATCCAACATACTACATAAAAACCTGTATAAACATCTACAATAGAGCGAAACGTACTATCAGATCGAACATCGACACGGACGTAGAGACGGTGAGCACATCACAGAGCACATTAACATCACAACATATAACAACTAAAAAATATTTCAAACTAGTATTTTACCCTACATTGTCATATAAGATTGAAAGAATTTTCCGCGAATACAATTGTGCTGCAGCATTCTATAATGTTCTCAACAATAAGATGAAATTTTACACAAAACTAAAAGAAAGAACACCAATTTTACAGCAATCAGAAATTGTTTATAAAATAGAATGCAATAACTGCACAAAATGCTACATAGGCCAGACAAAACAACTACTACAGGAGAGGATAAGACAACATAAAAATGATGCAGAAAAATCTCACATAACACAGGGAACGGCTCTCGCTGCACACGTCCATGCTGAAGGACATAAATTCAACTTCTCGGAGGTCACAGTTCTGGATTACGAACCTATCTACGGTAGACGGCTAATTAGTGAAATGGTTCACATAAGGTCCAACAACACAGTAAACTATAGGGAAGACGTCCAACATCTCAGTTTGGTGTATGATAGTCTTATATTGGGCAATGCTGGGGTTCAGTGACTCAAAATAGTGATTCTTAATTATGGATACAACTGAGAGCTTTCGGAGCCTCGATGTTTGTGTTGTTTGTTCATTTTGGTATTTTATGGTGAAAGTCATTTGAATGTGTCTAAGGTGCATCCACCAAGAACAAAATGTTTTGATTTAGTTGTTAAGTTGTATATTACCATTGTTGTTTTTACCTTATTGTTTTTTACCCGAGATGTGATATTTTAATGAACATATATAATGTTTTATGGGAGAGTTGAATGTCATCTCCATGTCACTCATTGCGATTTGTGGAACGTACCGTGAGACGATTCTGTTTACCCATGTCGTGTTAACAACACATGAACCACTTGAAGATTGAATGAAATTTAATTCGAGACACTTATACAATTATTTTAATAAAATTGACGATATTCAATCCGATGAAATACGAGGTGAGTGGTAGATCGTCTCTAGGTCGTTTTTATCTGTTTCTAGTTTTATTTTGACATTCCAGCCTTGAGAAAGAATCACAACCGATTCGAAACGTTGGCGATGTACTAAAAGGATAACGAATAAAAATTTGTCCAAATTCCTGCGAAAATTATTTTAAATGTAATTTAAGATACATCTACGAAAATGACATTTAAATTTAGGTTATAATAGTGTAAACAAAAACACGCTAGAGAGAAAAGGGTTGCTCTACATCTTCCTTCTCAGTCGGTCACACTTTTCGTCGAATTTTGCTACCTACGAAGCCATTCCAGTTCCCATAGAGTTCAATGACGATCGATTATTATAAAATCAAAGAGTAGGTTACTCTTTGATAAAACCGGCCGTCAGGTTAGAATCGAAAAAATATTAAATCAAGGAGATATGCCGGGTGGCTCACACCAGACTCGGCGCTCATTTAAAAGGAGTAAATAAAGATATATTTTGAAATTT
The DNA here is from genome assembly GCF_907165205.1 of Coccinella septempunctata. Lineage (NCBI taxonomy): Eukaryota > Metazoa > Arthropoda > Insecta > Coleoptera > Coccinellidae > Coccinella > Coccinella septempunctata. The sequence continues at coordinate 10,798,605 of NC_058194.1, read as the reverse complement.
TTTTCTTGTGATGTGTGTAGGGTGTTCAAAAGCACAATTAACAATTATTGTCATATATACGGGGTGTTTGAAAACAAAGATATAGTCCAAAGTTACACTTTCTCAAATGTAGAACCCTGTATTTGACCTCCAAAATGGAATGGCAAGCTCAAATTATGATGAGTTTCTTCAAATCACCTTATAATTTAGAAACAACATTTACGAGATAATGGCGACAAATTGAAAACATGGATTTTTTTTTTAAATAGCAAATAATGAAGGAACTAGTTACGCCAGCGATACAGACAATATTTTTTCGAGTAGATAAGTAGAAATACCGGATGTACCATTTGAAATAAGAAAGTTTCTGACGATAATTTGTAGTTGATGTTTAAGAATTATTTATGATCACTCTGTATATTTAGAGTTGAAATTTTTTTATGTGTAGGAGAAGCCAACTTGTCTTCTCGAAAAATACTGTCTGTATCGCTGGCGAAACTAGGTCCTTTATTAATTGCTATTTAAAAAAATCACCATATTTTCAATTTTTCTCCATTATCTCGCGTAAAAGGTGATAAAGTGATCTGAAGAAACTCATCATAACTTGAGCTTGCCATTCCACATTGGAGGTTAAATACAGTGTTTTACATTTAAGAAAGTGTTACTTTGGTCTATACCTTTGTTTTCGAACACCCTGTACATATATGAGAATAATTTTAAATTGTGCTTTTGAATACCCTGCACACACCACAAAGAAAGATTTTCAAAATATCTTTATTTACTCAATCAAAATGTGCCGGGAAGCCGGCAAAACGCAAAGATATTAACGGCCGGTTTCATAATCAAACCTGAAGTACCTTTAATTTTAAAGCTTCCTTTAACCCTGCTAACGTCCAGTTACATAATCAAATTTAAAGTCACTTTAAGCTTGAAGCTTTCTTTAGTGTCATTTTTAGTAGGGTTAAAGGAAGCTTTAAAATTAAAGCGTCTTCAGGTTTGAGTATGAACTATGAAACCGGGCGTAAAAATTACACTTAAGCTTCATCTTTGGCAAAACTACGCCAACTAGATTACAAACAACATGGCGTCAAAATGACAGAGAGGAACCAGAGACAAAAGAGGAACATACAATTCGGTGACCATACAAAGCCGCGCACGAACAGGAACTCACAACTTATCAAATCTGTTTCTTATGATTTGAAGTAGGTTGTGAAAGTTGAGCGGGAGATGTCGCTGTTGGAGTCCAAAGCGAATACAACAGTTTCCAGCATAACTGAGATGATGATATTGGATAGTCTGTGAACGTTGAGGAGAGATGTCGCCTTGGGGTAAAAAGCAAGTTGTAAAATTGCTAAATCCCTTAATATCGGTTCTTTTAATAATTGGATTTGTGTATTAACCCCTCTAGAGGAACAACCCAGTTCATCATAATGAAGTCGAAACTCTTCCGCCGTGAAGTGGCGGTGCCTGTTGGATATTAAGAGAAGTATATGATGCTGAGTCAGTCGAGAAATTTTGGGGCATTTTATTCTAGAAGAAATTGTTTTCTTCAACCCAAGTGCTTATAAAGTGGTCAGAATTTTTGGGACCAACAGGACTGGACTGAAACATTTTTGTGCCTGGTCTTACAGAGCTCGAATGTGGAATGAACACTTCTTTATTGAAAATTCGATATCGATTTGTTTTGAATCTATAATTCAGTTATGAGCAACACATCGAATTATGATCTATTTTCGACCATTCACTGTTGTGGTGAAAGCCTTTGAAAGCATCAATGATAAAGTCAGGAAACAATTAAATGTCTTTTATTCACACAAGAATCAATTACAGACAGACTTGGATTCACACAATGGCTGTTAACTCTTAACTCGCTAACGTACAACTGAAACTCCCTTCTACGCATAATCAAGAACGCTGACATATGACATACTCATCAGTGTTCCCAACATTATTTTTGATTGCAACAACAATACCCCCTCTCAATCAAAAATCCCCACAAAAACAAAAACAGCTGATAACAAAAAAAAATACCAATTAGAATAGCAAAGCACTTCTCAATCTTTCAAATATCACCCTATTCAAGGGTTTTGTAAATATATCTGCAATTTGTTCACAACTAGGAACATATTTTAGCTTTATAATACCTTCAGCAATCTTTTCTTTTGTAAAATGATATTTAATATCTAAGTGTTTGACTCTTTTCAATTGTTCGTGAGAACTGCATGAACGAATTGCAGATTGATTATCTCCATAAATGTTGACCTTCAAATCTTTTTCAAATTTCAACTCTAAAAACATATTTCGTAGCCAGCATGCTTCACTAATACATAAACTTAGAGCTATAATTTCAGCTTCAGTAGTTGACATGGCGACAGTACTCTGTTTCTTTGAATTCCAAGATACAATATTTCCAAACACATAAAGACAAAAACCACTAGTTGATCTTCTATCAGTAGTATCGCCACCCCAATCCGCATCAGCATAGCCTGTTAATATATCTTCATTTTTCTTACAATATATCAATTTCAATTCAATTGATCCTTTTATGTACCTTAATACTCTTTTCAATGCAATTAACAACCCTTCACTGGCACAATTTTGATATCTAGATAATAAACTAATGCTTGAACATAAATCTGGCCTGGTTCCTAACATAGCATACATTATACAGCCAATAATTTGTCTACATTTATTTTCTATGTCAGGACTCTCTGATTTTTCGAACTTTAAACAGTCATAGTTAAAATTGCAGTCCATTGGCGTACTGATAGGTTTACAGTTTATCATACCAAATTTTGAAAGAACATTATTGAGATATTGTTTTTGATCCAATACAATTTTTCCATCATTGGGATCTTGCTCAACAGATATACCTAAAAAATAATCTAACAATCCCAAATCTTTCATCTTGAATGACATATGTAAATTCAACTTTAACTTATTGATTTCCTTTAAGCAAGACCCTGTGATCAAAATATCATCTACAAATATTAATACATATATGGTCACTTCTGTTGAAGTTTTGATATACAAGCAATAATCACATTTTCCTCTATTAAATCCTTCACTTATCATAAACCTATCGAATTTTTCGTACCAATAAAGTGGTGCCCTTTTTAAACCATAAATGGCTTTATTTAACTTACAAATTCTACCACTCATTTCGCAACCTTTTGGTATGTACATATATAAATTCTCTTTTAATTGACCATGAAGGAATGCATTACATACATCCATCTGATAAATGATCCACCCCCTCTGAGCACACACAGCCAGAATTGACCGAACAGTAGTCAGTCTAACTACAGGACTATAAACATCTTCCATAACATTTTGTTTAAAACCTCTTGCTACTAATCTACATTTAAATTTTGATATTTTACCGTCTTTGTCTCTTTTAATTTTGAAAATCCATTTACAATCTATTATTTCACCACCCTCTGGTTTTTCAACTACATCCCAAGTATTGTTTGCTTTTAGTGCCTTATTTTCTTCTTCTATGGCCTCCTTCCAGCAACTCGCATACTTGCTATTCATAGCTTGGTCATAAGTCGTGGGCTCATCAGTGTCCAGACTAAAATAACTCATATCAAAGTCTTTATCCAAGTTCTGAGGCAATTTCAGTTTTGATAAAGGTCGCAACCTTTTATCTCTCTGCCTAGTAGATCCTTCCTGCAGTAATTCTTCATCAGTTTCCTCTGACCTATGATCAGCGTCAGGTTCAAGACTTGAAGACTGTGGAACGTTTTGAGTTTCCTCATCTAATCCATCTTGACTATCAATACTATCTGTATGATTGTCAATATCCAGCGAGATAGATCTTTCCTTCTCCTTTTCCATTTTCTCGAAAACTATCTCCCTCTCAATGGCCACTGTATTTTTGTCTTCATAGTAGATTCTGTATCCTTTAACATTTTCAGAATACCCTACAAATATTCCAGATTTACTCTTCACGTCCAACTTCTTCCTCTTTTCTTGGGGAATATATGACCATACCTTTTGGCCAAATAACCCCTTAATCATTTTTAAAGAGAATGATCTATTAAAAAAGACCTCATATGGAGTTTTCCCCTTAACTGGACTCATACCAGTTCTGTTTAATAAGAAGACTGCACTGTTTGCAGCTTCTGCCCAGAAAACTTTTGGTAATTTACTGTCTGCGAGCATAGCCCTTACTGACTCAATTATTGTCCTAAATTCCCTTTCAACTCTACTATTCTGTTGTGGAGTATAGTGCACAGTACATTCGTGTTTGATACCCTCTCTTTTAAACAAAGAATCTACCGACGAATTTAAAAATTCTGTTCCGTTATCGCTTCGCATTATCTTTACCCTTTTATTTGTTTGGGTTTTGAATAACTCAAGAAAATTCTTCAACACCTCAGGTACATCATATTTACTTTTCAAAAAATAAGCAAACCTGTAATTACTAAAATCGTCCTTTAACAAAAAAATGTACCGAGAATCATTAAATGACCGTTCCTCCATAGGGCCACACAAATCCATGTGTACTATACTCCCAAGTTCTTTTGCCCTACTATCATTTGCATAAAAAGGTTCTCTACAATGTTTTGCTTGTACGCAAGAACTACAAAAAATTTCGGTTTGTTCCATTTCAATTTGATTCTTATTTGAAATATTTCTTATGTATTTGACATTTTGATGACCTAGAGCTTTGTGCCACCAATCTAAATCGTTTCTAGATTTTGCTAAATAGCATGCATTATTCTCAAGTTTGTTGAATTTACACCTGCATGTATGCTCAGAAGACGTAGACCATTTAAACATCATTCTAAATAGTTTTTGGTATCTAATTGCTATAGCTACTGTGATGTCTTTCTTGTCAACAAAACGTGCCCTTTCAGCATCCGAAATTAAAGATAGACCTTTATCTAAGGCTTTACCTTGTGAAAACAAATTCACTTTCAATTCAGGAACAAAAAAAACATCATACAATAGGCGATTTTTAGCGTGTTACCGGTTACTTGTGGTTATGTCATCTGAAGTTACCGTTGTATTTTAGCGTGAAACCGGTTATGGAGGGGAAGTGATATGACGTCATATCCTACGTCACTAGTATTTACCGCAAATAACCCAGCTCGCGATCAGAGTTCTAAGCGGTGACAAGGGATTGTTTATTTGTCAAATGTATGACACGATTGAATGAAAACGTTATCGAGAAAAAATCGCATTTTTAATTTATTATATTGTGTTCAAAGTGCTATTCTGTCTAGTTCTATTCCTGCCGTAATATACTTTTACGAACGAGTCCATGGACTTTACGGAATGTGGAAAGAAATAAACCATGAACCAGTGGAATGCAAGCAATGCTTTCTTGGAGGAACTGGATGTTGGCCACCAAAATATACCATTCGTTCATCAAAGAGAAGAATATTGATCTCCGCCAGTGTAGAACCTTATTCTTGGTAGAAAAAAACATCAGCTGCTATAGAACCCATCGCTGTTTTTTTGAAAACGATTCCAGAAATAGTTCCGAGCATATACCAAGTTTCACCAGTATAACAGAACAGTCCAGAAAATGTTCATATTAATGCATGTGCTGAAGAGTTCTTTTTTTCACATTACTTGTGCGAATACCATTGTACATAAGTATGAATAAATTATTCAAATATCTATTGTTCAGAACCAAAATATTCAGAATTTCACGAAGGTGTCCTCTTTTAAGCAGAAACGTTGAAAGAATATCATAGATTCATGGTATTGTGACCAATGTTCATTTAGGAATGGACGGTCTGTAATATTCTTTTCGTATCTCAAAATGAGGGCTTTTACTTATATTCAATCTACTATTCGTTATTTAAGAATACATTCGATCGTAATATCGGACATGGTATCCATGTTGAAGCAAACTTGTTCCGATTCCATTTCATAATATAAGAGGAAACAGTCTCAACTGAGTATTGAGTTGAGGTTATTTTTGTTTTGACATGTAGGTACGATCAATCATTTTATATAACCGATCTTATTTTTGCGATTCATACTGGTTATTCAAATCATTCTTCCCGCGGAAGAGTGGGGGGTAACCGCAAGATACCGCTAGTAACATAACCGGTAACACGCTAAAAATCGCCTAAAGTGACAGAATGAAAATTTGTGCCATTATAGGCCAAAAGACATATGTTACCTTGACCTTTTACTTGCAAAGTCGAACCATCACCGATTTTCACGAACTTAGGAACTTTAATTTCTTCAAATTTGCAGAAAACTTTTCGATCTTTACACATATGTTGAGATGCTCCACTGTCCATAAACCATTCCATGTTTATTTTCGATTTAACCTCGTCTGAAACTGTCAGGAGTGCTACAGCTGCTTTACTGCTCCCATTGTCCCGGGTTTTACTTCGTTCTTCCTTCTTCTTCTTCGAATAACAATCTTTCATTAAATGCCCCTTCTTTTTGCAGTAATTACACTCAACATTTCGGCACTGACTTTGGAAATGACCCACTTTTCCACACGCGAAACACTTTAGGTTATCTTTGTTTACGTTACGACGTTGAACTGTCATCAGTGCCACGGATTTTTCTTCTTCTTTCGCCAGCCGCTCCTCCTCGATCAGCAACCGCGCTGTCAGATTGTTCAACGTTTGACATTCCGAACTGACACTTTCCCATGCAGACCGGAAATGACGAAATTTTACTAGAGTGAACTTAGCAACGGTTTTCCAGCCACGGTTTCTGACGTACGGTGCTTCGATGGCGCGAGGCGGAGTCGACCGTGCGCGGCGTTGCCAAACTGCACAGAAGGAAGTGAACGATTCATTCGCTTGTATTTCGATATTATTTCATTGGAATGAGAGGAATAATGAAATTTACTCATTATTTCAATACAACCTATGTCTCCTGGCATTTGATTCTAAATAATTATTGCCTGTTCATTGATATCCGTACTATATAAGTGAAAAAATTATATCTCCGAAAATACTTCGTGTTCGTTGATGATTTTTTCGCTAAAATGTGTGTAATTGTATGCTTTATCAACTTCAATTCTCAAATGAATTTGGGACGCCGTCAGGACTTGGGGAATTGGGATTTTTGAGCCAGCAACGCTTTTCCGTTTTCGTAAAAACTCTATATCTCCGAAAATACTTCGTGTTCGTTGATGATTTTTTCGCTAAAATGTGTGTAATTGTATGCTTTATCAACTTCAATTCTCAAATGAATTTGGGACGCCGTCAGGACTTGAGGAATTGGGATTTTTGAGCCAGCAACGGTTTTCCGTTTTCGTAAAAACTCTATATCTCCGAAAATACTTCGTGTTCGTTGATGATTTTTTCGCTAAAATGTGTGTAATTGAATGCTTTATCAAATTCAATCGTCAAATGAATTTGGGACGCCGTCAGGACTTGAGGAATTGGGATTTTTGAGCCAGCAACGGTTTTCCGTTTTCGTAAAAACTCTATATCTCCGAAAATACTTCGTGTTCGTTGATGATTTTTTCGCTAAAAAGTGTGTAATTGAATGCTTTATCAACTTCAATTCTCAAATGAATTTGGGACGCCGTCAGGACTTGAGGAATTGGGATTTTTGAGCCAGCAACGGTTTTCCGTTTTCGTAAAAACTCTATATCTCCGAAAATACTTCGTGTTCGTTGATGATTTTTTCGCTAAAATATGCGTAATTGAATGCTTTATCAACTTCAATTCTCAAATGAATTTGGGACGCCGTCAGGACTTGAGGAATTGGGATTTTTGAGCCAGCAACGGTTTTCCGTTTTCGTAAAAACTCTATATCTCCGAAAATACTTCGTGTT